>NW_027206179.1:53146474-53766631 GCF_024711535.1 Dipodomys merriami
GAGAATCTTTACTAGGAAGGGCCAACCTATTCTAAAATAGCTACGCTGACAGCTTCACGCCCTTTCAGAACTAAACTTAAGCTGTGTCTTCTCCATTTCTCTTTTAAGGTACTGAAATAATTGGAAGAATATTTTTATTGTACCATCTTCGTGGAAAAGGAAGACTGGGATACTATGAGAAGGGCCAGTCTTTGTTGTGGTATTTTTGGCTGTGACTCGAGGTGGGCTGTTTGATATGTCATGAGAAAGATGGCCCTCATTAGATTTCCAGCCCATTTGCACAGGCACCAGAAGAGCTCAAAGGAGCAAGATCAACATTTTATCAGTAACCTACAAAATTTCTGCCTTTGACTTTTGGCTCACACTTTTTCTTATGACAGCATCTTTTTTCTTCTTTGTTAGTATTCTTTTGTCTTTTTTTTTTTTTTACTCTTTCCCTGTGTCTTTCTTTTTTTTTCCTGTGCTGCTTTTATATCCTGTGTCTCTTAGTAGTCTAACCACATGCCCAGGACCATTTGCCACTTTACAACAATAGTAATAATGCATTCTTATGCAGGATGGTTCCCTCAGGAGCTCTAAGAACTTCATAGATGCCATCCAGTTAAGGCTGGTGACTTCCCTGATGGACGCGCACAGTCTCCCCAGCAGAGGCTTTAGATTGTCAGAAATATCCACATGTTCATTCTCATCAATATTATGGTTGGTTTATTGTACAAAAGTGGGATATAACAAGGAACCCCATGAATTGAACAATATGACCATGTTAACTGTCAAGTTAGTCTCCTTTTTGTAAGCTTGACAATCATTTGGACAGAATTTAATGTCACTTTGACTAGTGTTAATTAAAAGCATTGGTATCTGCCCATTAATGATCACTTACCTACCTATGATTTTCCCTGGGTGATTTTTTTCTTCTTTGAAATATTTATAAGTGACAGTAATATATATGAAGAAAGCTTTAACAGGACCCAAGATGTTGAATGTGTTTGCTATAAAATATCAAGTACTCTGATAATTCTTGTAAAACTACTAGCCAGTGACAACCCGATGATACATTCAGGTTTTTTTTGTGGTTCATATTACCAATAAGCACTTACCTTTACAGAAGAATTCTGAAAGCTATATAGAAAATCATCCTACTTATGCCTGAAGAGAATCATGGTTTTTTCTTCAATAAAAAGCTTCCTGTTCATAACAAAATTATATTTCAGAGATTTATACATATGACTGCATTAGTAGATCTTGGTAGACGATAGAATGAAGACATTATTTTTAAACCCACCATATCTATGTAGAGATTGTTAACCAATGCCTTAGGGCAGTTGAGCTATGAGAACAGAATTACTGAAACTGAACAACTTACAAAGATTTTTTTAAAGATCAGTTCTCACAGTTCTAGAAGCTTAGAACCCTGAGATCAGGTTGTAAACATTTAGTAAGGTTTGCATATTACAGAAGTGAACAAATGCTATATACTTATCACAGAGCTTTAATTTGCAATGTCCCTTTAAGACTCTCATATGCAGATGGCTTGGAATGCTGTTGATGTCACTACTGAGTGTTGGTGGAAAAGTAAGAAGATGGGGCTCCAGTGGGTGAATTAAGTCATTGAGGGTATGGCTTCAAGGGTATATTCCCCCCCTACCTCTTTCTGTCTCAGTTTCCTAGATGTTATGAAGTAAGCAGATTTTTCTCTTCTAGTCCCTCACCACAGGCTTGAAAGAAATGAAACTCTATGACCATTGACTGAATTTTTCATAAACCATGAGCCAAAATAAACCTTGCCTTTAAAAAAATTGTTCTTCTACTTATCATGACAAGTAGAAAACCTCATTAAAACTGTCCTCACATGGCAGAAGGCAGAAGGGCAAGAGGGCTGAATATCATAAGAAGCCCTTTTACCCCACTCACAGGAAGGATTCCTGATGAACTACTTTGCTCTTAAATGACTGATCCAAATTTGGAAGGGTACACAGTGAAACATTAGCACCTAGGTACTTAGAAACATAGGTACTAGTTTCTGGAAAAGAATCAAAACCCAAACAACTAGCTGTAGATTTCACAAAAGTGCTCACTGTTGGGTCTGTCTTCCTTACATCCCTGGGGGCTAGAGAAGTCTGGAATTATTGAACCTGAGGAGCTTCAAGGCACAACTCTGCAAAGCTAAAATTTAAAGTGCTAAATTAAGGATCCAACTTGCTGATATCCTTTAGTTCAGAAGGGACACATGCCTCTTCCCCATGGAGCTATTAGCCTGATTAGTCTCTACATGCTCGTGCTATTGCAGGGACATGACGATGGTGGTGGTTCTGTAGGCCTGCAAGGGCTGGAAATACCTCAGATTGAATTCCACTGCAAGAGACTGGAATAGATCACCACTGCCAAAGTGAAGGCACATTGTTAAGAGAATCCTACCAGAAGGAAGAGCTGAACAAAAGCAACTTTATTACTCTTTAGTTTCTCTGTCTCTCTGTCTCTGTCTCTGTGTGTGCGTGTGTGTGTGTGTGTGTGTGTGTGTGTGTGTGTGTGTGTGTGTGTGTGTGTGTGTGTGTGTGTGTGTCTGCTGCCCCTCCTCTCAGATTTCACAGAGATTCACAGAGCCAGATGAAGAAACTGAAAAATGGCTGGCAGTTCCAGGCTCATTACCAGAGACCAGATAGAATAGAAGTTGAGGAGACATTTTACTGATTGGAACAAGTAATTATTGCAATTGCACATTATAACTAAACCAGTTGGTTAGCCTTGCTGGTTGATGTTAGAAGTGACAAATGACTGACTTCAATGAGTCTCTATTTTATTTTCTATGTATCCCAAATGACAGTCTTTTCCATTGCTCTTCTATCCTTCCCTTCACACTTTTGCTCCTTCTTCACGGTATATCTTAGTTCCCATCTTGATTTACACCCACTTATCCTGTATCTAGTGCCATGGAAGACTTCAAAACCAGACTTTAGTTTCTTTCTTCTATGATCACCACTATAGATCAGGAACTGCAACTTGAACCCTGTCCTACCATAGGAGAAAGTGACTACAACTCAACCAAGACCACCACTCAAGATTCCATGCTTCTGACAGAATCACCTGGCTGCAGAAATCCTTCAAGGTTCTCTCTTTAATGATAGCAATTAATATTCTCCATAATTTTCTTGGCCTGACCTGGTAGATAGTCAGTAAGCAATATCTGTCACTCCAAAAAGAGGCATAATAGCTGTCAATTCCCAATCAATGTGGTGAATTCCCTATATATAATCCATGATGGACATGTTTTCCTTGCTTCTAGAATGTAGGCTAACTCCACTCGAAGTCCCATGCACCATCATTATAACTACAAATATCTGATCCTGGGAAGTGCACTCATTCAGAGCAAGATCAATTCCAATAAGCCCTAGACTTTCCCAAAACAAATTGTGCTGCATATTGTAGGCACCTTAACATTGCTTGGAAGCTTGTTGGAAAAGCTGATTCTAGGTTGCACTTCCATGTTTCTGGAAACAATTTGCATTTACCACCAACTCCACATGAGGATCCTCATTATTCCTTGAGAAGTTCGGATGTTTCCCCAAACTCTGCTAGTCTTATTCAGCCTGCTAAATTACAATTTTGCTGGGAAAACCCTGTCGTTGGAAATCTCTACTCTGTGACGTTCTATAGGTAAATGATCTTTGGTAATGGTGGTTAAATTTGACCTAGGACAATTTGTCACCCACGTGAGAAGTTGATTATTTATAGTCTCTTTTATAAACTAGATTATTTCTTACATATAATGGTAACATTACAGAGAACATTCTATGATCAAAAATAAAGAAATAAAGCAAAACAAATGTCAATGCTCTCATTGTTCAATCCATCTCTTTCAAATAAAATTGTCTATACTTGCCCATAGACACAATAACAGCACCATGCTTTTGAACAAAGAAATGCACGACTAAAGAGGCTTTCTCTAGATTATACATTCTTTCTTAGACTAAATTCACTAAATGTTGTATTACATCATGTTAGACATTTGGTAACAAATTTAATGTGAAAATTATATTTCCAGTGGAAATCAGAGTGAATGTTATACGTGTACAGAATTTATTTTCATATTTTATGTTTTTGGAGTATTACTTTCTCATTAGCTCAGAATTTCTCACATTCTCTATGTTCATTCTTCATTTGGGTCTATAAGTATGGCTGGAATGAATAAAGACATGCACAGCACTGCTTACATTGCTTTATTAGATCTACTGAAATTTCTGCTGAACTGATTTATCTTGCAAAGACCTAATTACTTTCCTAACAGCTTCAAAGTGAAAAACTTTCAATTGTTTCTTTCAAAAGTATTTAGCTCCCTTCTCTAATTTGATAGCCATTTCAGTAAGAGTTCTTAGATTATATATTTTTTTCTGAAACGTAAACTAGATATCTGGCCAAATGACACAGCACATTTGTGTTACTAACTAGGATTTAAAAGCAGCCTTTGTGTGAGGCACTTGAATCCGTGGCATTCACAACACAGCAAACTCTTTCAGGCAAAGGGAAGACTTGTTAGGTTTTCCTTGACATGCTAAGCATTTTATAAGCCTATTATATGGTAAATTTTCAGTTGAGTTCATGCTTGTACTATATTCAATTTAATCTCATTACTGTTATGCAAAATAAAAGAAATAGGCATAACACTTCAAAATACTATTCATTCTATGTTCTGTAAAAGACAAGCTTACATAAAGGTTTCTTTAAGTTTTTCAAGCACTGAAACATGCTTTTATGAAATGTGGAATTAAAATCTAGAGAACTTTCCTTTCATTGAAATGACGTTCAGAAGCTCTATTTTCCTAAGAAAGGCAATTCGTTTCTGGTCTGCACAGTGAATAGGCATTGATTTACACACAAAATGTTTATGATGTGGCTACTATGTACTACCTTTGTGCTTTCTACTAGGAAAAACATTGTGAATAATGAGCTGCCATGAAGAAGTATAAAATGCAACATATCCTTAAAATGTGATTCAAAAATTAGGTGAACAATATAAGACAAGTAAGTAAATAACAAACAAGGTTTATGACAAAGTTTTCTTAGGAGGCTCCAGTTAATTAGGGAGCTGAGAGCTTAAAAACTTACGAAAAATTGAGAGAAATTGAAGATGCATATGAAAGAGAATCACAGGCGCTGAAGTATATGAATAATAGATTTTATTATCCAGATCATGGATAATGTCCCAAGCATGGATATTGGGGTTTTATCTATAAAACAGTTGGCAGGGATGGCAGTAGCATATGAGGAAGTTACTGAATTTCTGCAATTTCCCCCCTTTCTTATTGTTATTATTAAGGAATTTTACAAATGGGTTACAATTCCATAAAGTCAGGTTAATGAGTACAATGATTCTTGGACAATGTCACTTTTTCATTTACTTTCCCCCATTTTCCTCTTCCTTTCTCTGTCCATAAGTTGCTTAATTCATTTTCTATGTAGTATGTATTTGAATATCATGACTGCATTTTTACAAATGAAATAGAAAAAAAAAGTAGCGACTAGTCATTAGACTTCCTGGTTTGCTAATAGATAGGACATGCAACCTAGCTTTAATGAATAAGATCATCCAATTGGTGTCTTTTTTTTTGTTGGTTGTGGGGCTTGAACTCTGTGCCTGGATGCTATCCCTCAGCTCTTCAGCTCAAGGGGAACACTGTACCACTTGAGCCACAATGCCATTTTCAGTTTTCTGAGTGGTTTATTAGAGATAAAAGTCTCGCGGATTTTCCTGCTCCAGCTGGCTTTGAACCGCAATCCTCAGCTCTCAGCCTCCTGAATAGCTTGGATTACAGGTGTGAGCCACCGATGCCCAGCAATTGGTGTATTCTTTACCTTACTCATAATGGTAAGGTTTGACTGTGGAATTGTCTTTAATGATGCATAAATTCTTCCTATTTACCAACAAAAATTGTCTATTTGCAATATAGATTTTTGAATTTTAACCATTTACGCTCTTTAAACATGAGTAATATAAAAGGTTTTATTTAAGGAATCAAGAAGTTAATTTAAAGGATGTGAGTATATTCTTACCAACAGAGGGAAATTTAACAAACTGAGCTTTGGAAGACTCCTAGAACTGACAGAAATTAGAGCAAGAAACTTTTCACACCAGGGTATCATGGTTAGATAAAAACTCAATCATGTTTTCTACATTCACACTGTTTGCTCAAAATTCAGTATCCCAGGATAGAAGGTCTGATTATATATTCCTTTGTTTTATCTAAGCTGATTCAAGGGAAAGGATTTCTTAAAGAACTTGTTGAGGATCTTTTCTACTGCATGGTGAGAACTGATAATATTCCGTAAATTACAGTCAAACTCTCACTGCATGAAACAGGGAAGAGGTAATTCTCCAAAGGAAGACAGATGCTGAGAAACTTCCAATCTAAATATAATCTTTACAATATCTATGAAATAAGCTTTCTGGTTTAAACAGGATGGCATTGATGTTTCAATGCTAATTTGAAGAAATATATTTTATTTCCTCCATGGAATGGAATCTAGAAGAGCATAATCCATAGAATGTAAGATGGTATCTATCAAAGAAGGTGATATAATTAGTTGATGGAATGTAAGTAAAAGATGTGGCAATATTTCCCTCTAGTTTTCACCTAAGCCCAGTGATGGTTGCACATTTTGTTGAATCTTGACTGTAAATTGATAAATCCCCTTATCAGGAATTATGTTCTTCAATCACTTTTATTTGTATATACAATTTATCTCACACTTGTTCGTTCAGTCTCATTCCTCTATTAAGAGTAATAATAGTATTACCAGTGTTTTTAAGATATTCAACTAATTTTTATATATTGTGTGAATGCTGAAAAATAATCATGTTGCTTTGTGAGAAATTAGTGAGATGAGCAAAGACAAAGGGATAGAAATGTTTCATTGCAATGCCGGCCTTGAAAGACATTACAGAATAACTATTTGGAAGTTAGCATCAAATATAGGTAAACCACTTGTTACTTGTAAAAGAATAAACTATACCATGGGGGAAAAGCATACAAAAGAAACAAAAAAATCACACAGTACATTATAAGTGCATTAAAAACAATTGCAATAAAGATAAAATCACTTGCATCCCTATTGTGGGGTTCATTTCATGTAGCATTGTCCTAGACATATACTATTTATTGCAATTAAAGAAACCATAGGGCCTATTGTTTTTACTGTACTTGATGTCAGTACCCTGCATCTTGTTTATACATTTTTCTAATTTGGGGAGGGGAAGGGAAATAACAAAATGCTGAAATAAGGATACAGGTTGACCTATTGTAACAATGAGATGTGCAAGACCCTGTGTTGGGAGGGAGGAGTTAGTGAGGTCAGGAGGAGAAAAACAAAGGAGGAGATAACAATGCTTCATGGGAAGTGTACTCATTACCTTGCTCATGTAACTGTAACCTCTTTTACAGTATATTTACAATAAAATATATTTTAAAATAGAATGAGCTGTACAATAAATTTCTCCCATTGGCTATGTGGTAACTGGGGGCACAGTTTCTTATGCTTAATGTTCTATTAGGTATTTGTTAAGGAGGATTTCTCTCCCTCCCGGGAGTTTAATTAAATCTGCTATAAATGTAGCACATAATGTTTAGCACATAATAAGATTTTAGGAGTATGGTTGCAGAGCAATGGTAACCCAGCATTTTTGGAAGCAATATTGCATAGTTATTGGTATTGCAGTCAAATGTTGGTTTTGATTTTGCTTTCTCCACTTATTATTTGTATGTCTCTCACTGTTTATGTATGTAAAATGAACATTACAAATACAGAATTACTTTTTGGAAAGGAGGTTTAGTTATTTATATCTAGTCAAGTATCTAATAATTGGCATCAATGATGATAATGATGATGATGGTGGTGGTAGTGGTAGTGGTGATGATGATATAAAGGTGCATAATAAGGCTAGAAGAAGCACAATGCTGCAGTAACATAGCTACAGCAAGAATCAAAGCTGAAGAAGAACCAGAAATTCATGGAGAATCACTGACCAAAATAACAGCCTTCCTCAGAAAATTCTTGGGCCTCTCAGTTAATAACTGAATTAAAAATAACTTGACCAAGTTAATTTTATTCCATAGTACTAACCTTCTTCCTTCAGTCAGACTTACTGAGGCAGGTGATAGGATTGCTGGCCAGGCAAAGATATCAGTGCAACATTGGCCTGTTAGTTACCAAAGAAATCTGAGGAGAATACACAAGTGGTTATTTTTCCCCCTAGTGAATTTAACAGCATGAAATTTCAGATAGTCGTTCCTGCTATATCCAACTTCTTTAAAAATAAAATAAAGTAAGATTACAGACTGCCTATTTAATGAGAGGGCAGGTTGCTTTCCATATCATAGAATAATCTTTCTCAGGCATGAATCCTGGGTATAATTTTCTACATAAATGAGAAAAAAAGTAATCTTATCTCCAGCATATCCCTCTTCTGAGTTATGCCAGTTTAGCCAGGCAAAAGTTGTTGACAGAAAATTCACCACTTGGATGAGAAGCAAAGATGAGAAGAGGTATTGCAACCTTGATGGAAAAGCCTTATATAATGAGACAAATCTCAGCACCTCTGGGAACTCATTCAGTATGGAAACCGTTTCATGTTTCTTTCATTGTGAGGATGATACACTGTCTATTAAAAGTATAGAAGTGAGATTGTCTAGACAGTTATTTTAATAGGGTGACTAGCTCTGCATCGTCATTTGGTTTTGCAGATGACAGTGTTCAAGCCTATTTTTCTACAGCACCATGCTTCAAACAAGTCCAATCTATCATAGTATGGTGGAGTTAGCACCTCTTATTATATAAACTTGTCCGGGCATTACAGCATAAACAACACATTCTGCCCAGCTGCAAAACACTTATTCAAGGAGTCCATTTAGTTTCATAAACTTTTTTCAAAGTTGCTGACAACTTAAACAAACTATGACAGGCATTTATATTGTATGCCAAACAAGAAGAATAGCTCACTGCATCACGTGTAGCTAGTGATAGGCACAAAAGAAAGGAATATGAGATAAAATAAAACTCTATGGGAGATAAAACCGGACATAGGAATTCCTAGGAAAATACTCACTTTTCCCCCCTGTCATCAAAGCATACCATGACAGAGAATAAATTTTAGCTCAGACTCAGCAATCTCTTCTGAATTTTGTTTTACATACTTTTCTTCTTTTAGTAGTGGTGTCTTGCTGATGTAATGTTTTCCTGTGTGTTTTCTGAGATATGAATAAATATATATGTACCTATTCTGTGACTAGGAAATATGCAAAAGAAAATGTGTACTTACTAAAAAATCTACAGATCTCTCTCTCTCTCTCTCTCTCTCTCTCTCTCTCTCTCTCTCTCTCTCTCTCTCTCTCTCTCTCTCTCTCTCTCTCTCTCTCTGTGTGTGTGTGTGTGTGTGTGTGTGTGTGTGTGTGTGTTTAAAATAGCAAAATAATGAAGCAAGACATACTATTCTGGGCTCACGTATATATTTTCTGAAGAGTAATTACTCTTCTCTAAACTGAGTTTCCTATCTGAAATGTGCCCTAAGGCAATTCTGTATCATAACACTGTGGTTTATAGAACTGCTCCCAATTTCTCCCAACCATACCATTTAGAGTCTCGCCAAGTATTGACAAGAATGAGCCAAACAGTTCACAGAGGAGAGCAAGCTTATAGGAAGAGAGACAAGTACACTTTCAAGGGACTAAGATTTGAAATATTGATATAGTCACATTAATTGAATTTTTGCCTTGAGAAGTGATTACAAAAATGTTGCTCCAATATTAATTTGTATCTGCTTTGGATATGATTAACATTAATTTCTTCACCCGTCCTCATTCCTCTTTTATTATTCATTAACATCTCTCTTTGCATGTGTAAGAGACCTTGATGAAGCATGTTTATTCATAGACTAACCTTTTTAAATAATTCTAACAGCTCTCTAATAGTAACCTTCCTGGCATGCTGAATATCTTGTCTTTGTTTCATTATTCAATGTTTGCACCCTCTCCTCCACTTGAAATGCGAGACATGAATCATGTTCCTGTGCCTATTGCTCTCTTCCTCCCACTAAAATGTCCTCTGCAGCTCATTCCCACAGGAGAGCTCAGAGCTCTGTTCACAAAATACTGCAGCAGAATGGTGTCCTGGTTGGATCAGGGGACAGTATGATTTCCACACATGAGGAGTGTAATTACTGATTTATTTCTTTGTGGCTCATTACATATATGTTTCACCATTTTCGTTCATTGTTCATTTACCTTTTGTTAGATTAGAGTTTGCCTTTGATGGAAGCTCTCTCGAGGTGACATTTTATCTTTCTGTGTGTGTGTGTGTGTGTGTAGGTAACCCTGAGCAGATAAAATGGGCAAAGCGGTGAAAATGAGCAGGAAAAATCAGAAGAAGAAAAGTGGACTAAGTGAAGTAATTAGATTTTTCTCTAGGCTGTGATAGTATTGTCATTATCTGAACCTCAGAAGGCTAAGTACTTGAAAATGAACAAATCATATTTTCATTTCAATTTCAGGCTTAGTGCTAGCTATCTACATTCAAATAAAACCTAAGACTATATGTCTAGAAAAGTACATGTTTTCTTCATTTTTGAGCTCACATATATTTTATAACTGTGCAAGAGACCAAATTATCAATTTTTCTATTTCTACCTCTAAGCCTTTTAAAATGACATTTTGCAGGGATGGCATATGTACTTTGTCCAGGAAAATAAAAATTCTTTATCATCTGTAAAACAATACTTATTTAAATGCATTTACTCTGTTTCAAGAAAGAAATTATATATTTCCCGTAATTATTGAAATAAATATTTTCCCATAACTACTTCTACTTTGTCATAAGATAGAAATGAAAGAAAAAGGAATGAAAAAAGCAGAATTGGTACCATCTTTCTGGCATTAGACAGTATAGAAAATGATGCTATGATAATTTCAGTATTTTTCTTCAGAGATTCAGTGAATATGAGCCTAATTCAAAAATATTCCACTTAAATAATATAGCTGGATAACTTTTTTATTAAGAATTGTTCATTCTATTAGCTACATTTTTATTCAATATAAAGAGCTGAATTACCTACTGTCAAATGACTCCATCGAGGGTCATACATTTCAAGTAGGATTATATTCCACCTATTATAGTACAAGTCTTCTCCTGATCAAGTGTACTGGGGCTACAGTATACCAAGTTTCCTAGATTTGCTAAAACTTTCCAAATTAAAATAGTTTAGAGAATTCTTACAATTTGTTACCACTATCTATTCAAATTTATTCAATTTATTATTGAATTTATGGCACTCATTTATAACAGTGCTCTAGGTTACAAGCTATATAACATATGCTATACCAAACAAATCAGAAAAATAAACTTCATCAAAGTGAATGTCAAAGATGTGGTAACTTGTTGTACAAATCCAAGTACATATGGCAGAATAGAGCAAAACCAATTAAGGGAATGTCATCCCTTTATAAAAAGAGAACAAAGGTTCCAGTTTAATGGCCCTGGTGGGGTAGAAGCGTTCATTAGAAGTTTTATGTCTTCCTTTGACAGTAACAAACCATAGGGAACTGTATATATCAAGATGCTTTACTTGTAAAAAGGCAGGACAAAAGTCCCAATTAGATAACATCTAGATAAAGAAGATAAGTATGATGTCTAAAATTTTATGCTACTTGTATACCCATGTATCATCATATATATCATGAATGTCCAGTGTGAGCATATGAATATATATCATTGAAATATATACATATAAATATATGTACATACCCATATATATAAATATATAAAACCACTAGTATAATCACTTAGAGTTGCAGCCATAAGAATAAATCATATATTTATATACATTTATCTGATTTGGGGAAGGAAAGGGAAATAAAATGGTAAGGCAAAGAACAAAGGGTGAACCAATGCAACAATGATAATCACAAGACACTATGGGGGGAGGAGGATTGAGAGAAAGGAAAGCAGGAGAAAATGAGAGAGGGGTAACACTGTTAAAAAAGAAATGTACTCATTACTTTACTTACGTAACTGTAACCCCTCTCTACATCACCTTTACAATTAGATAAAATATTTTTAAAAGAGTAAGTCTTTGTAATGTCTATGGGTTAGTAAAATTAAAGGAGACAGAAAAAATGTCAGAGCCCAATACATTTATACAAAATGTATACCTTTATCACCTACTAATAAATTTTACCCAGAAAGTTAATCTCAAGTGGCATTCCCCCACATTTGTTTTGAGATTAGGTTTTGCTAAATCTTTATCTTCTCTCAGTTGGTCATTGTTCTTAATCATCAACTATTATTTAATACAGATTATCCTTACATTTTTGAGTTTACATTAATTGTTAATGTGAGGATTTCATTATACTATTTCCAGACACATATATTATAATTTGAACACATTTATCACCCCTTTATTATTACTTTTTGCTACAAGGTAGTAGGGTTTTTTTTAATTATTACATTGTTACTGTATACTCATTCTTTTTTTTTTGGGGGGGGGTCCTGTAATGGGACCTGAATTCTGGGCCTGGGCACTGTCCCTCAGCTCAGCTCAAGGCTAGTGCTCTACCACTTGAGCCACAGTGCCACTTCTGGCTTTTTTTCTTTTTGCTTATGTGGTGCTGAGGAATCAAACCCAGGGCCTCATGCATGCAAGGCAAGTGCTCTACCACTGAGCTACCTTCCCAGTCCCTACTCAATTTCTAGAAGTTTTACCTCCTTCTTGCTTTCTTTGTTTGGCATAATGATATATATTCATATGCACAGCTGAAGTGCTGAAGGACAATGCCCAAGCCCAGATTTCAAGCCAAAAAAAAAGAAAAGGAACAGAAGTTTTATCTATTTCATGTATAAGTATGAAAAATCTTTCGGGATACCTACCTATTTTTTCCTAGCTGAAGCTTGAACTCAATGCTTTAAGATCTCATTTAGCTTTGTTGCTCTAGTCAGTACTTCAGCACAGAGCCACACTTCCAATTTTGGCTTTTTACTGGATTTTATGTATAATAATCTCTCAGATTTGTCTCCTGGGCTTGCTTCAGAGTTTGATTCTCAGATTTTTGCCTCCTGAGTAGCTAGTATTACAGACATGATGCACTAAAGCCTGCCCTATTTTAATTTCAGTTAATGCAAGCAGAACTCCACTACTTACTTCTTTCTATGTTTGCTAACTATTCTAACACCTCTTTTTTTCCTGGGTAAAATTTAGGATTATTTTTTAACTTTCATTTGAATAATTTATTTAAATGCCAAAAGAAAATGATCCTTGACTGAAATAGCAATCAGTTGACAGGTCTATTTGAATACAATTTAGCTTCTTTATAACATTCAGGTTTCTCATCCTGAACAAATGTTGTTATTGCACATTTTATAACAATGAATATAGTTCAACACCTCTTAAAACGCAGTATATTGGAGACACACACACACACACACACACACACACACACACACACACACACATGCACATACACCAGTACTTAATTTTAATAAACATGAACTGAAGTATGTTATTATTCTTTTAATCAGTTGTTAATCATAAGTGATATCTTCTGTAAACTCATAAAAATACTATTATATATTGACTTTTAAAATGCTTATTTTAGTCAACTTTTTAATTTATGTTTTCAATTAATAATTATAAAGACAATCCTGATAGTTTGGTGGGGTATTTTCCTAATACTTGTTAATTATTAATTTACCTCCTGACTTCATGTTTTGTTCCATCTTTCCTTCTATTCTTTCTTCAATTGGATTGTCTATATTGTGAGGGAAAGCTATCTAATTTCTTTGAAAATGAAGTGGCAGAATTCGGTCTTTGTAGATAAATTACTGAGTTTAAAATTTCTGAAATTAATGTTTCTGTGTTCTACATGATATATATTTATGTATTGTTCAATTGTTACTTTTGTTCAAATTATCCTCCCAATTCTTTGTGTTGAAAGTCTGTATTTATATTTCATTTAAATAGTCCATTAATATTTAGTTTCAGATATTTAGCTTTACCACATTAAGGATATATTCTTTACTCCTAAGATTACTAAATACTATTAAAAGGATTTGTGAATTTAACTAAGTCCCATTTTATGTGATTTTTGCTTTTAAAGTTAAGGATTTAAGAATTGCATTGACAGACTTCTGAATTGGGACATAGACTACCATTTACATAATAATTCCATATTCTAATAAATTGAAATCCAAACTAAATTATGTAAGAATGAGATTTTCTGAAGACATTGTTTCTTGAACATTTATTTTTCAGGTCTTCTTAAAATTACAATGTTGATTTTATCTTTGTATTAAGAGAAAATCTTTAACTAGTCCCCAATGGCTCTCACTTGCAATCAGAGGTATTCAGAAGTTTTAGATCTAAAAATGGTGGTTTGAAGCTTCCTGGGGGAAAGAAATGCATGAGACTATTAAGTACATTTATCTGCCAATAAAATGAAAATGGAATTGTGTCTTAAATGGTAGAATGCCATCCTCAAGCAAAATAGGGTAAGGAACAGTGCTGGCGCCCTGAGTTCAAATACCAGTACTGGCATAAAAAATGAGGAATCTTCTCAAAATGGTCCATGTTCTTTTCTCTGAATGCATTTTGCTTCTCCATTGAAAATATTATAGATTTCTTTTATGAAGGAAATAAGGCCACTTTTTTTACGAAGAAATTCTTGATATATAACTTTCACTGAGTATTTTATCATTGAGTTATTCTCCTTTATTGATTTTGTATTCAGTTTCACAATTTACATTTTGATTAAAAAATTACAAAATTGTAAATGCATGGTATAACACTGCAATTCAGTGTGATTTTCCATTTATTGTCATAAAATATATTCTAGAAAATTCAAACAAATCTTATATTTAAAAGAAAATT
Source organism: Dipodomys merriami (assembly GCF_024711535.1). Taxonomy (NCBI): domain Eukaryota; kingdom Metazoa; phylum Chordata; class Mammalia; order Rodentia; family Heteromyidae; genus Dipodomys; species Dipodomys merriami. The sequence goes on from NW_027206179.1 coordinate 53,161,377, forward strand.
TCTTCTATATATATGTTTCTTATATATGTTTATATATATAAACTTATATATATTACACAATATAAGATATATATGCATATGTACATATAAATATATAGTGATTTGATTAACTTTTGGCTTTATTTAAATCTCTAAGATTCTTTATATTGTAAATGCTGAATGTCTATTTAATTCTTCACCACAGCACTGTTTCCAGAAGAAGATCCAATGATTCCAGAAATAAAGGTGAATAAATAATAAAGAAACACAAAGCATATTAAGTACATGATGTTTAAATTAAAAAGTAATTTTATTTGTCTGCAAATGACTCATCACTAAACGTTAAATATTCATATTTATATATACTATTTCTACCCAAAACTGTTGAAATGGGATTCAGTTTTATTTCATGTTATGTATTTACTATATCAAGCTTATGATCCATGATCATTAGCATTTTCCCCAATTTTGTTGTATGGGGAACAAATAGGAGAATTTAGGGTAAAAAGATCTCATGTGCCAAACATGGTAAAACACCACCTCAAGTCAAGTCAGATTTCACTGGCTAAAACTCAATCATACTCCACAGTGACCACAAAGAAGGCTGCAAGACATGAGTATTGATGTTACCCAGGGAGACAAGGAAACTTAAAGGGCTCAATTAAGTTAAATATCACAAGCAACCTTCGCTTCCATACAGAGATATTACTGGTTTTACATTTCCAAGATGAACTATTGACACTTCCTTGTCACTCCTTGAGACCACTAACCATGCCTACAGACAATTCTGTGAGCTCCTGGGGGAATTGGATCTTCTAGTTTGGACGCCTCACAGGCCAATGAAGACCTTTCCACATTTAAAAGCCAGAAGTCAGACAATGTGCCTGCCCTTAAGTTTTGGCTTTCTATTCCCCTCAGGAAGTTCTATGAGACTTATTTGAAAATAGAAAACAAAGATTAAATAAGTAAAAGAGTTGTGAGTTCTTGGAGAAATTACTAAGATTTTTGGAGTAGGTAGGAAAATCAGTGAGGTATGCTCTTAGGAAAGAACAAGCAGACAGAGGAGGAATTACAGAGTCAAGAGACTTCTATGGATCAAAATAAGCTTCAGTCGGCGCTGCAGCAGGACTCCAAGTAACTCCCAGCAGAGTCAGAGGCACAAGGAGCAAGGGGCTTTTAGGGCTTCAATATAGTCAAGTCTGAGAGCTTTGGATTTGTAGTGTGCTTGCATGTATAGCAGAAGATCCTGATTTGGATTTGTGATGTCCTTGCAGCTATGGAAGAGGGCCCTGCACTTTTAGATTAGGTCTAGGGGGAGATTTTGCTGAAAACAGCTCATGATAGTGATCCTGATAAGATTCCAAGGGAGGAGATTTCCAGAAGGGGTTCCCAGGGGAGTGTAGTCAGTGGGCCATGGGAACAACATTGAGTTTATGAGAACAAAGCTGATACCCATCACATATGATGCTTCATTGAGGGTCATATATAGACAAGCAAATGACAGTGGGACAAGTTGTCCTGCAGATTTCAGAATGAGAGTCATTTTCGATTTTAATCTAGAAAATTAAGACTTTCTACTCAGCCAGCTCAGCCTCTCTAGGAAGCCCATGATCTATAGATCAAATTCTGGAAACTATTAAATAATTGAAACAAGTTGTCATGTCGAAAAGGAGCTTTACAACGTTGGTGGTGGGGGGAGGGCTGGGTGGGGGGGTGGGGGGGAGGCTGGGAAGGGATGTGAAGGGTAAACAAAGGAGGAGGCTGCAATGCTTGATAAGAAATGTACGCATTATCCTGCCCATGTATGTTCACAAAAAAAATAAAACAAATTAAAAAAAAAAACCAAAGAGCAGCTAATCCTAGCTACTCTAATCCTAGCTACTCAGGAGCTGAGATTTAAGGATCGCAATTTGAAGCCAGCCCAAGCAGCAAAGTCTGTGAGACTCTTATCTTCAATTAACTGACAGAAAAAGCCTGAAGTGCCACCATGGCTCTAGTGGTAGAGTGCTAGCCTTGAGCAAAAGGAGCTCAAGGACAAAGCCCTGGACCAGACTTTAAGCCTTAGGACTGGTCAAAAATAACAAAAAAATAGAAACAAACAGTCACACAACTATTATCATGGGGGTCTTTATTCAGGTAAAATGAAAGACATTTCCAAATCCAGTTGTGTCTGCTGCTACAACTTTGAGAATCATCTTGTTCACTAAATGCAAGTGCCATTGTGTAACTAGGTTTAGAGGAGCAAATAAACTTCTCTAAATGTCTGCTGCAGTCTTACTGATTTTAGTGACATGTGTCCTTTTGGAAAATTTATAATATTTTTAGTCTTACCTTCCTGAGTAGAATGTTCCACTTTGAGGTACTGAAAAAGGATGCTAGGATTTCTTTATCTTGACACTTTCTCTTTGCGCCACTATTCAATTTAAGACACTTTATAATGGTGAAAAACAATCAGGTTTACACTAGCTACCTATCATCTAAAGATTTCTAATCACTTTAATTGGTCCTCTCAGTCAGAAATTGTAACATCAGCTTTCCCCTGGAAGAAATCAGTTCCAGCATGATTAAGGATCAGTTATCCTCTTATCATGGTGATGAAATATTTGAGGATTTTTGCCACTTGAATTGGTTTAAAACATCTCAAAGCCTGAATGAGAAAGCAAATTTAAGTATGTAGGACTTGGCTAGAGGCAAGTGTCATTCTTCCTTCTCATAGTTCAGTATTGAATACTGCAGAGTCATTCTCATTGTTAATCTCACCACAAATCCTAAGGGTAGACTAAAAGATCACACCAAAAGGCCTTGGCCACACTATATATATATGGATATTTGTCTTTGCCTTAACGATCTTGGAAAAACCTTACAGTACTTTCTACCTAGTAGATATATGATACAATGTAGCATGGAACTAATCAGGAACCATAATTTGAGGCAGAGGAAAACAGTAAACAGAAACCAAATTGTCAGTCAAATCAACACATTCTGCCTCTTAAAACAGCAATACATATATTTTTTTCTTTTCTCTGAAATTTGCTTTCAGCCCCCAAAGTCAAGATGCCACAGAATTAGCATAGCCATCAACACTATTCAGCACTTACTCACAGAACAATTTTAGTTATATTTGTAAGCTGAAATGAATTTCCAACATGCTGAGCGATGTGATCTGTCATATTAGTCTAGATGTCAGGTGCCTAAACTTTCTCTGTGAGAAGTATTTACAGAGTTTTTGCTCCAGAAGTCATAAAGAATACATGTGAAGGATGATTGGTATTTAAGTGAGTAAATGATAACTATTGTGAACTTCTTTTTAATAAAAAAGAATCTACACCAATTAGTCCTTATTCTGTATCAAAGTGATTGTTTCCAAACCAATTTTGCTCTCATCAAATAGCTGTTTGTTACAGAAACATGGCAAGCTGTCGAATGACTGAGATGTCTTTTTCTAATCCTGACTTATTAGTATAAATTTTCCCCTTCAAGATAGGTAGCACAAAAATATCCACAGGGGCTATAATTGGCTACGGAATAAGACAGTTGCCTCTGGCAATGGAGGTGAAGAAATAGGTTAGCTGTTGAACTGTAGAGTTTCTGTTTCTCATAGTTAGCTCTTATTGCTCCCTCTTCACCCTATGCCTCTGGTGAATGTTAGCCACTCAGTTCTATAGTATGGGGCTCCATGGTTCTCTGACCTTGTATTTGAGTTTGTCGGTGCTTGGATTAACTATGTAAACTTGGAAAACTCTATTCCTCTGAATACTAGTTTCTTTGACTATAAGTCAAAGATAATATCACTTTTTGCTCATGTGACCAAGGAGTTAAATATAGTGTATATAATGTGGCTGGCAGCAAATAAATATGAAATAAGTGTCAGTGTTTAGTTCCATGCATTACTATATTCTTGGAAATAACAATTTAGATAATTTGAATTACATGGGCAAAAGAGCCTGATCCACCTTCCTAGGGTATGACCATGCTTATTCCATAGGCAAAAAAATTAAATGTCAATTTTAGACCCAGAGTAAAATTTTATAGTGAGCTTTCCACCCTAGAATGTGGACGGTTGATAAAGGAAGTGCTGACCAATCTTTGATGTCCTCGGAATGTAATGGACGTCTTAAGGAAACAGAGTTGCAAGGTAAGCTGTTTACTCTTTTCTGCTAAGGAGGCAATTATGCAGGCCTGCTGGAAAAGTTTATAATATGATTTAATAGTAAACATTAAATCAAATGGCGATTGAATCCCTGTGGGGAAGTTACCTTTACTGTACTTTTTACTTACTGAATGATAGTTTCAAATGTATCTCACTGTACTAGGGAGAAACAATTACCAACACTATAAAGAGAGTATTAAAATGAATTAATAAAAGGATGATTTAAAAATAATTTCCCGCTACTAATATGTACTAAATGAGAAGTGGTACTTCTATTTATATTAAAAAAGCTCAATAGAATTAAGAAATTTGGCCCAGACAATCTACTTAGTGTTAGCTTTTCTCAATTCGTAGCAGATAAACATTTGATGTGCAGCAAAGAAATTTTTGCCAAAAATGTGCAGGTAGCAATGACTGTATTTTCAATCTTTGTAGTACCACTATTTGATATTTATTTTTAATATGCTAGATATTAGTAATTTTACAAGTACTAAGATATATTGAGCATATTGTAAAGGATGAGTTTGTGAATAATGCATTTACAAAATAAAACTTTGATATACTAACCAGTCTATAAATAATATAGTTTTTATGTTTAACATTTGGAATTAATTTATGTACTGTCACACGTCCGCAGTAATATTCTTGGTTTTCTATCCTCTGATTCATATTAAAAAACAATACAACAAATTTACATTAAAAAATTTCATATGTATAATAGAAAATACATTGTACTCAAAAGTAGATCAGCTCAATGTGATAACGTGCATGGGTAGATTATATAGCTATATAAAGCCTCGACTCAGCTAGTATAAACTGCTAATAAATAGGACAAATTAATCATAATGAAGAATCCTTTGTTTTTTACATAAATTATCACAATTCTTTTTAAAATAATCAGTAGGAAGATGTTTATTTGTTAAATAACAGAAAATGGTAATGAAAGCCTGGATTACTAGATCCTATGGATTCAGAACCTCCTCTCCTTCAATTCAATATGCGATCTGGTATGTTATTTAGGTTGTAGATTATGTGCTTTGCTTTTCCAATCTTCACAATAGGAACTTAATACTACATAATAAGTTAATGTTGAAGATTGAAGAAATTTATATATGTAAAATTCTTCAAATTATTCCTAGAAAATAACAATGAATTGTTAGATGTATTTAATGTTTGTATGTATTCATGTATTTCAAAACCTATTTCTCCAGAACTTGTAAATGTCGTATTATATTAGTAGTTGTAGCAACTAAGAATTTTAAGTAGGTCCCACATTTTCGGTATCAGGTTTAACCTAGTAAAGCAGGAATAATCTAGGCATGAAAGAATTACTTCTGTATTGGTAGACATGAGTATGGTGAATTTCCAAATGTGTAGAACCTGTTTGAATCATATAGATAACTTGACACGTGGATTTCTGTGTCCTGCTGCCACAGATTCTGAGTCTCAATGCTTGTGAAATAGATTTTCATGATTTTATTTGTAAAGATCACACTCAGTCCATTGTATAGAAAGAGAGTCATTCTAGTAGAGAAATGATCTTTGTTTTTCTATTTAAGTAAGGTACTGTAAGACATTCCTTCTGCTAACATTGCCTGACGAGCTTATATGTAGAAGGTATTTATTTCAAAATTTAAGTACTTACTTTGCATGACATCCCTTCTTTGAAAAACAGTATAGTTTGGAAATATATTAAACAAAATTAGGAAAAATGCTGTCCAGCCTTTGCGTAGCAAAAGATGACTAATGTATAAAATATTAAGAGCTGACAATTCTTTAAAGTCTTTGAGGAACAGTTTGTTGATATTTCACTTCAAATTCCAAAGTATGAGACAACATTTCCCTAGTTTCATCAAAATATTTGACCCAATGAATGTCACCTAAGTATTTATTATTTTAGGAAGGTTAATTTTTGTGATAAAAAAGAAATAGAGAATAATAGCAAGCCATGCTCATAGAATGTTTGTGTATCATTACAGCAGTGAAAAGAAAAAGCAAGATAGGGAAATACAGACAGACACAGAGAAACAAATAGACGAAAAGCAATAGTGGTATTCATGCTTCTGAAAGCAAAGACAAGACAAATGTTACATTGATGTTTTTTAATTAACTTTTCAATTATTGCCTCACCCAAAAACTTGGAATATGAAAAGAAATGTAAGAAATATTGGAAATAAAATAAACATATAGGAAGATAATTATGCATATATAGTTTTAACAATAAAAGTATCTGAGGTATAGTTTGATAATTCAACAAGTATGTAAGATTTGTTATAACCAATTTAAGATAAAGAATGTTTCCATCTCCTTAAATATATACATATATAAACAACTTTGATTAACTTAACACTTGTGCACATTAATATAGTCCAGTGTAAAATTTAAATGGGCGTATGGTCCTTTAAGAGTGCCGTCTAAACCACAATTACTGGTTAATTAATGTATTGTTTATTATTGTTTCAGTTATAATAAATTCTTTTACTATTATATTTGGAAATATAAAGTCAAAAGTCAGTGAGCATAGAGGATAAGCTATGAGGCTGGAGAAGGAAAGGACAAACATCTAGGATATACTGAGGAGAAAGAAATGATTGGGGTGGGGGCTGGTCTCTAGTGCCGCCTAACGTACCTTAGGCAGTTAGGGAAAAAGATGTAGGGAAGTACAGAAGTAACCAAAGGCATCAATCATTTTATTTTTTTCCAGGGCATTTTCTATGGTTGCCAAGATGTCGAAAACAGTTCCATTGCATGAGTTTTATGTACACATTTTTAGTGAACAGGGCAAGTTAAAGGTGAGACAATGTACTTGTATTGATTCTTTAGCATCTAAAACTACAGTGTATTGAGTATTTGGCAGAAAGTTGCTTTAGTTGCCAGTAAATGATATGAAAACAAAGTGCAAAGCATACACATTTAGAAGCCCTGAGATCAGAGATGGTAAGCTCTACTCAGAGATGTCAAAACCATACCAAATGTAATGAATCTGGAGATATTTAGCATTTTTACTGGGGAATTCTACTCTGCCCAAATTTGGGGAATAATTTTATAATGAGCACAACAGTTAGTATCTATTACGTATCAGAAGATGTCTAGATGACGAAATTGTCAGCAAGTGTCTCCATCATATTTGTGCCAGATATTTTTAGGGGTGACTCTCTATGACACATTCACGATTGCTGATGGCTAGTTACCATTTAGTGCAAGAGTACTTCATGTGCCAATACCAAATGCATTTAAAAGGCATGTTTTTTCCTCCATGGAGGGACAGATTAGAATGGGAAGATTTGAAGGTAATGTTCTGTCCAAAGATGGTATGAATATAAGAAATATCACTGCAAATTACTAACATTATAGCTAAAATTTATCAACAAGTGTAGATGAGGGCTGCACAGAAATTTGGTCCTTGCTCTGGAACACCCACCTCTTCATAAAAGAATCCACCACATTGCTCTGTAGAATATCTTATGCCTGCTTTAGCTTGTCTAAGAGACAGAAAACATAGAATAGAAAAATAAAGGTACATTGCATTCATATCTGATGATGAACACTTGAAAAATATTTATAACATTGTTCCTGGTGAAATGTATCAGTGTAGTTGGCTATCTAGATCTTTCACTAGAGGGGCCCACATTGTACAAAAAAACAGGACACATAGAGGAAAAATTAGAGTGGGTAGGAAGAAAATTACTTACTCTATCAGCATTCAGAGAGGCAGTTTCTGTGTGTGTATAGATAACCCAATGAAATGGCCCAGTACCAGCATTCAAGTTTAAATCTGACACCATTGTTTCAAATCAAGGTTTCTTTCCTGTGCTTTTTCTTTGTTCTTTTCTGATCTGGCTAATTAAGCACACGAAATCTGGAACTCCAATTAATCTAGTCCAGGAGAAGTTAGAAGCACAATAAACTGTTAAGGAATCTCTGCAAAGGCATGAAAATGGAAACTTTCTGGTGACAAATCAGTTGATATTCAGGCATATATTATACACCAGATATTGTACCATCTTTTCACAATGATTATTTTTAAGGTTTCTAACTTCCCCAGTGAGGCTAGTATTATTGGGTATTCAACACATATAAAAACAAACATCAGAGCCGGGAGCTGGTGGCTCACACCTGTAATCCTAGCTACTCAGGAGGCTGAGATCTGAGGATCATGAGTCAAAACCAGCCAGGGCAGTAAAGTGGGTGAGATTCTTATCTCCAGTAAACCACCAGAAAACTGGAAGTAGTGATATGGCTCAAGTGGTAGAGCGCTAGCCTTGAGCTGAAGAGCTAAGGGACAGCACTCAGGCCCAGAATTCAAGCCCCACGACCAACAATAACAACAAAAAAATCAAAGCCCCATAGCTAGTAAGAGCTTGTTCCTAATTTCTTTGCTATGCTGCACCTTTATTCTCATCAAAATTTGAAGCAATGTAAAGCAATCAGTTTGGAAATATTAAAATGTACTGTCTTGTCTTTATTGGGTAATAATAAATTATTTTTTAAGGATTGGTGCCTTTAACATATCTTTCTCTCTTATTCCACCTAGTAAAGTTTTCTGTACACTTATAAACTCAATAATCATTTTAATCTTTGTAATAATGACCCCAGTTAATGAATCAACAGTTGTTGAGTAGCTTCTTATCATTCCTGTTCTATATTATTTATCAATGTTAGTATCATAGTTATTTATCATAATTATTATCACAGAAATTATCATGGCTTATTATCAATGATAGTGTATTCTGTAGCCCTCACTATGTTACTTTTTAGAACATTGCACAATCAATTTAGAAATGTGCCTAAGTTAATCCATCATCATTTTTGTTACCCTTTTCTTGAAATTATGAGCCACAAGCATACCACCTGACAGATGAGGAAACTGAGATTTTTTAAAAAATTAAACTTGTCCTTTGCCAGTCAGTCAGCTAATTGTGGAACTGGAATTAAAAGCTAAGTATGTGGACTCTAGAGTCTGAGATCTTAAACATTATACTACACTAGTCTCTGCAGTTGTAAATCATAAATTATATTTCTTTGATGTCTAATTTCTTTGAAGCCTTTATCCTTTTGGGTCTGCATACCAACCAGTTGGACTATATGACTTTTGACTATAAAGTAGGAGAAATGTTCAGAATTTCATCAGTATTATCTTTTTAAAAATAAAATAAAAATTAAGCCCTAGAGGCATGACTCAAATGCTAGAGTGACTCTCTGGGACTTCTTATGAGTTCTTGAGATCAAACCCTGGAAACAAATATAAAGTTTAATTGTAAAACTTGTGTTTTATCGTATTTGCACAATCTATTTTATCTTAAATTTTGATGCTAAAGACCTTACAAAAAGGTTTGTCATATGTCTTTTCCTAAATAGCTTTTATTTTCTAGATATGCTTCTCAGTGAGAATGAAGAGGAAGAAGATAAAAGGATAGAGGCAAAAATCTCATAAGCATCTTTTCAAAATATTGAAATATTCCTGAAAAGTGGATATTTTTGTTGTTGTTGGTTCTGGGGCTTGAAGTCTAGTCCTGAGTGCTGTCCCTCAGCTCTTCAGCTTAAGGCTAGCGCTCTACCACTTGAACCATATCACCACTTCCAGTTTTCTGGTGGTTTACTGGAGATAAGAATCTCACCCACTTTAATGCCCTGGCTGGCTTTGACTCATGATCCTCAGATCTCAGCCTCCTAAGTAGCTAGGATTACAGGGGTGAGCCACAGGTGCTCTGCTAAGACAAAGTATTCAAGTAGTTCTTAACTTACTTTACTTCTTCTGGTAATATACATTGAAAATTGTTACTGTGAAAGTATATATAAAAATATCCCAGCCAGGAACCAGTGGCTCACGCCTGTAATCCTAGCTACTCAGGAGTCCAAAATCTGAGGCTCTCAGTTCAAAACCAGCCCATAAAGGAAATTCTGTAAGACTTTTATCTCCAATTAACCACTAGAAAACTGGAAGTGGCACTGTGGCCCAAGAGGTAGAGCGCTAGCTTTGAGCAGAAGAGCTCAGAGACAGTGCCCAGGCCCAGAGTTCAAGCTCCACAACTGACAAAAGAAAAAGTCTTTCTTCTTTCTTAGGCTTAAGTTCATATCTGATCAGGGATATGAGGCCACGGACAAATACCTTTCCATTTGAAAATGGCTATGAATAGCATTGCATTGAACTTTCAGATTTTTACATACCTTAAAAAATTGTGGCAAAATGTTACTAAAATTTCTTCATTTCATTTTCATAATCCTTCCCCGAAGTTTTGTCGATAAAGGAGAAAATTGCCCTCTTTGGGAAATATAAGACATTGGCTTAAAAATAAAATGTACACTAAGTAGAGATGTGTGAAATGAATAATAAATGGTACATGAGGCAATTAGCTATGTGGACTAACCTGCATGAATATAGTTGCCAGGAGAGAGGGGAAACATGAGAGTGAGTAAAACTAAACATTTGAAGGAGGTAATTCCAGCATTCCAATGAAAACCATCAATGCCACATGCAAATTGAAGGTGAAAATGTGATGCTAGTATTAGCATTAATAATCCTAGAGATCAAATCGAATTTCACCTAATATCTCAAATCAAGTCTATCAGGGTCCTGATGCCCAAGTAGATGTTGAATATATATTTGAATAGTTAGAAAGGTTATGATCCTATGGTCATCTGGCATGTATAGTTCAATATATATCTAATAACAACTTAACATGCTCATAAGGTTATATTGAAATCAATACAATCAAAGAAAGAACCCTTCCATTGAAAGATTAGTTCCTTTTTGTTTCAATTTTTATTTGGACAGTAAACACATTTTCTATTTGAATGCTGAATAAAAATTGATTGAAAATGTCCTACATTTTATTTCAAAGGTTCTTTATACTTAATACAACTTTTGCAAACAACTTTTAGTCAGTATAACTTAGTAACCAAAAAAAATGGACTATTATCTAAAGTCATCACAAATCTTTAACAAGAAAATAGAAGTTAAGGAAACCAATTAATTTTTAATATGCCTACATATGGATTCAAATATGTAATTGACACATTAATTATACAGAATTGGCTTTAGTTACATGCCCTCAGTCTTCACATTAAAAGACAAAAATATACTGAATTATTTTCAAATGTGTAGAACATTCCTCTTGTTTCCTATTCTAAAATGGAAAAGATAGTTATGCAAATAATGCTATCTATATAGTGAAAAATAGATTAAAGTTATAAGCTTGATAAAAATAATAAAATATATGATTGACCAATATTCTTATTCTTTGAAACATACCAGTTCCAGATAAAATATGCTTTTCTCGAAAACAGATTGATATAAAAATACATGCATGGTGTAAAAGCACAAGGACAAATTCTGTTCTAAAACATTAACTTTTTTGAATTCACACATTTGGCTATTGGTGCAAATAAACATTCAGAGCAATCTAACAAGCTGTCCCAAACCTGCATAGTTCTTTCAACAGATGCAAGAGAAAATAGTGATCGCCTTTAGAACCCATAGTCGCAGGATTCTTAAAAACATTCATTGCTCAAACTGAAAGCAAAGCATGATTGAAAAATAAAGTAAGTAACTATTCTTAATTTTTCTAATGCATGTCACCTTGTCATATAGTGTACATTTGCTTCTGTCAACTTGTCCCCTATAATTAAATCAAGTCTTTTATGTTGATTCAATAAAGGTTTGTTTTTTGTTTTTAAATCAGTTAAAATCTATACTAGCAGCTTGTTTTCATTTCCTTGAGGTGTGTATGTATCAGAGTAATCACAATATAAGGAAAAATCATGTTAAGCAGGAATTAGCAAATCCAACTTACTTCCCCATTTAAGTTTGCATTTAAGTGCTTCCCCAGGATTTGATGCCCCAAATAAAAAACAGTAGGATTAATTTTCCTTTCAGTTTTTTGATTCTGCATCCACCTATTCCTGTACTGCTCTCCATAGGCCAGAGTAAGCAACCCTGGGGGTTGAGGCTTGTGACTGAACTGTTCTCTAAGAATTAAAGAATTCCTTACTCATTCATGTTTCTTACAGTCTGACTTTTGACATCATTAATGCAAAACTCCCATGGAGCTCACAGGAAGAGAAAGGAGTCTACAATGAAATGAATAGCTGTACTCAAGTAGCAATTTGCAATCACTGAGTTCTTAGACAAGGTAACTTACCACCAGTAATTTATGAGGAAAATCATCTAGTTTGTGAAGTGTTAGGCTTTTTTCTTTGCATAGTGCAGATAAAAAGGATTTTTCTACACCATATTCCCTTTTATCATTGGTTTATTGAGGCACAATTTAAATCTACCCTAAAAAGATGAAGTTAAAATTCACTCTGAAACCATGTGTACTTCTATGCATTTAACAAATGTATAAGCATGGAAGCACCACCACTGTCAAAATAAACTATTTTTTGTTTTCCTCAAATATTCACATAACTTCTTCTATTCTAATCCTTCTTCCCATTCCAGCTGTCTGGCCAATACTGACATACTTCTTTGCTTATATTTTTGAGAAGGCCAAAATGAACAGAATTATAAAGATATAGTTTGTCTAAATTTTTTTCCTTTAGCATAAAGCTTTTGAAACTTTATTCATGTTAATGCATGTATGGACATGTAATATTCTCACTGTTACTTTAGAAGAATTTTCCATTTATAGATTCACCAAAATTTGCTCATCCTATCATGCTGTTTGGTGGATATTTACATTGTTTAAAGTTGGGGGAATTATGAAGAAGCCTGCTGTAAAATTTTTGTATAGGATTTTTCAGGAGGTGTTTTTGTTTCATTTAAGTAATTATGTAGGAAAATATTTCTGGATCCACTAGTAAAGCTATAAGGCCATTTTTAGCTTTATTTTCGAATGGAAAACTTTTCCAAAGCCTCTGTATGAATGTGAATTTTCATAAGCAATACTTGAGAATTCCAGTTACCCCACATCCTTGACATATTTTGTTAAATTGTATGTGTTTTATTTTCTCTCTTTTAAAAAATATAATTATAAAATTATATTTTATTGTAATTATAGCATTGTAATTATAAAATATATAATTATAATAGGTATGCATTACTATATTAGTTTGGTTGTAACATATCTCATGGTGCTTTTCCTATTATGCTATCATTTGTTTTTTATATCTTATCTCTGGATGTCTAATAAAATATTACATTTAATTTTAATTTAAATGCATTTATTACCAAATTCTTACAGTTGTTCAGTTATTCTGTTTTCATATAATCTGTAATTGGCATGATTTTTCTTTCCAACTTTTTATTGGAAGTCAAAGTTCTTATTGGAAATCAAATATATTGGTTTTATTGGAAGACAATATACTGTTTGTAGATGATTGCTACACAATATTTGTATTTAAGGCATTTGACTATCTTAAGATTTATTGCATCATTTAACCAATAAGGGATGTATTTTGTCTTATTATTTCTACAAGGTTAAATTCCTAAGGATAGTTGAGAAAAAGAACATCAAATCTGATAGTAATATAATTCTCAAGTGAGAACATGATTTCATAAAAGCTTCAGCTCAATTTCCATGATAACCAGGCTGTCAAATCTATCTATGAATCACCTTTAGTTCCTTGTGACTGTATTTTTGCATTAATTTTAGTTACTTAATTCATTTCAATAAAAATAGAAAAGCAATCTCTAAAATTCCTGTAAGAAACTTGCCTAACTTTATATATGTGTATATATATGCATATATATATATATATATATATATATATATCAAAATTGTTGTACAGAGGAGTTACATGAGTAGGGTAGTGAGTACATTTCATAGCTCGCATTGTTACCGCCTCCTTTGTTTTCCCCTACCATCACTTCCCTCCCCACCTCCCCAACTCCTCTCCCCACAAACATTTTAAAGTTTGTTTTCAACATAGTGTCCTGTAGATCTCATTGTCACAATGGGTCAGCCTGCATCCTCATTTAAGCATTCTGCAATATCCCTTCCCCTCCCCAAATTACAAAGATGTAATACAAGATGCAGAACGCCAGCATCAAATTTAGTAAGAACATTGGTCATAACATGGGGGAAGAACATACAAAAGAAACAAAAGAATCACATAGAGCAGTGTAAATATATTAAAAAACATTAGCAAGAAATAAAAAAAGCACTTGTGTCCCTGTCTTGGGGTAGCTTTTGCTTAACATTATCTCATGTGGTCATATGTACATAGCCTTTGACCTTCTCTCCTTGTCCTAGACATGAACTAGTCATTGCAAACAATGGGACTTATATTTCTTTGGCCTGGCTTACTTCACAATATAATTTTTTTCAAGTCTCTCCATATGCTAACAAATGAGGCAATGTCATTCGTTCTGATGGAAGCATAGAATTCCCATATATACATATTTATATATACATATGTATATATATATGCATATAATTAATCCATTCATCTACTGAGGGGCTTGGGGTAGTTTCACATCTTAGCTATGGTAGATAATGCTAGGATGAACATGGTTGTGCTGGTAGCTTTGGTATGAACTTGCTTGTGATCGTTTGGGTAAATGCCCAAAAATGGGATTGCTGGGTCATAAGGGAGCTCTATGTGGAGTCTTTTGAGGAACCTCCATACTGCATTCCAGAGTGATTGAATAAGTTTACACTCCCACCAACAATGCAGTAGGGTTCCCTTTTGGCCATATCCCCTCCAGCATCTGTTGTTAATAGATTTCTTGATTTTAGCCATTCTAACTGGGGTGAGGTGGAATCTCAATGTTGTCTTGATTTGCATTTATTTTATGCCTAGAAAAGTTGAGCATTTCTTTATGTGTCTATTGGCCATTCTTATTTCTTCTTCAGAGAAGTTTCTCTTTAAGTCTTTAGCCCATTTATTAATCAGGCAGTTGGTTCTTTGAGGATCTGTTGTTGGGGAATTTAGTTTTTTGAGTTCTAAGTATATTTTAGATATGAGACAGTTGTGAAGTGAAGATCTCCCAGTCTGTGGACATTTTATTGATTTTTCTAGCTATGTCCTTTGCCATGCAGAAGCTCTGCAGTTTTATGCAATCCCATTTGTTCAACCTTTCTTTGATTTGTTGTCCTTCTGGTTCTCTATTAAGAAAATTTCAGCCTGTTCCAAGAAGCCCAAGAGTTTCTCCTATTCCTTCCTGTAATGTTTTCATGGAGTCTGCAACTCCTTGCCTAACTTTTTTGAAGAGTCTGAATCAAGTCGAATTGCTTATAAGATAATTGACTTCCACTACACATTTTGTTTTTCTACATGAATATCTAGTAGAAACAACAGAAGAATTTCTTTAGGGACTGTATTAGTGGCTCTTGCAGATGAGCGAGTGAGTTGTAACATTTGAAAATTATGACTACTTGTTGAGAACAGAGTTTACTGAGTTTGAGATGTATTAGAAACAGAAGAGAATGATGGCTCAAGGCCAGCCTAGACAGAAAATTCTGGAAGATTCTATTAAAAATAGCTACTATATCAAAAGGACAGAGTCAAGAAACCACATCCATATCATCTCCATAAATCTACCACTTCATAAATCTCACAAGTCTACCACTTGAACTACACTCCAATCCCTGGTTAATTAATTTAAGACTCTTCTTACTGATTAGTAAGAAGAGTCTTAAATTAAAACTCAGTATCAGAAAAAGAAAAAGGAAAGGGAGGAAGAAATGAAGGAAGGACGGAAGGAAGTGAGGAAGGAAGGAAGGAAGGGAAGAAGGGAGGGAGGGAGGGAGGGAGGAAGGAAGGAAGGAAGGAAGGAAGGAAGGAAGGAAGGAAGGAAGGAAGGAAGGAAGGAAGGAAGGAAGGAAGGAAGGAAGGGTGAGTATAGAGGGGACATTCTCACTATGGAGGCCTTTCAATGTATAACCATACCTGGGAGATGTCAGATGCAGGCATGGAATATGAGGTAACGTGATTGTGCAGTAACTCCTATGTAAGGACAGTGACTGAAATATTAACTACTCTTATACATGCAATATTTTCTTTTTTCCACCCTCATATACCAAAAATTTTGAAGTAATAATGATACAATGTCTAGATCCTTTAGAAAGAAAGAGGCAGTAAATAGAAAATAAAAATTAATAAAAATTAGGTCCTAGCTTTTATATATCAACCGCCCAAACCAGTAGATAAACTTAGAACACTGAATACAGTTATTAGAAAATGTTCCAAAGCTTGTACAACCCTCTGGATAGTATGAGGGAACACTCTGAAAATTATTATGTATTTTTTTCAGATATTGCTGGCATCAGCCAATGCCCAAACGAACCTTATTGGAGTATTCTAGGACTCCAACAGTGATGTGACACAACATAAACTTTTAAAAATTGGGCATGAGGTCTGGAAACTTGGCTCAGTGGTACAGTGCTTGCCTCATATGAATGAGGCACTGGGTTCTATTCCTCAGCATCACATAAGCAGAAAAAAATCCAGAAGTGGTGCTGTGGCTCAAGTGGTAGGGCACTAGCCTTGAGCTGAAGAGCTGAAGGACAGTGTCCAGGCCCAGAGTTCAGGCCCCATGATGGACCAAAAAAAGAAAAAAGAAAAAGAACTGGGCATGACCATTCCCAACCTAAGAATGAAATTTGACAGACTTGTATGTATGTGTATGAGATTAAAAATATAATTAAAAAATAAAACCTCAATGTTGGTGAATTTGATTCATAATTTATAATTCATGGAATTCATATTAGCTACAATGAACTTATGAAATTTATTTTACAAGCAATACACTGTGCCTAATTGGAATTGCCTTTCCTAAATTTCTCTTTCATAAGGGAGAACTGTATGGGTAGTAGCTGTATTGTCTTTAGAAAAATTGTGAACAGAAAACAAATCAGTTAAATTAACACTTCTATACCTAACTTCTATATTCAACATCATATTTCTTAAAATATGATGCATTTATCCTACTAATACATACAAGATAATACAATTTATTCAGGTCTTTTCATTTCCTAACAAATGGGGCAGTGTCATTCTTTCTGATAGAAGCATAGAATTCCATATGTGTGTGTGTGTGTGTGTGTGTGTGTGTGTGTGTGTGTGTGTGTGTGTGTGATATACACACACACACACACACACACACACATATATATATATATATATATATATATATATATATATATATACACACCACATTTTCTTGATCAATTCTCAACTGAGCGGTATCGGGGTTGGTTGCATATCTTAGGTATGGTGAATAATGTTGCAATAAACATAGTAGTGCTGGTAGCTTTAGTATCGCCTTGTTTGTTGATCATTGGGGTAAATGCCCAGAAGTGAGATTGCTGGGTCATAGGGGAGCTCTATGTGCAGTCTTTTAAGAAACCATCATACTGATTTCAAAAGTGGTTAAACAAGTTTACCCTCCCACCAACAGTGCAGTAGAGCTCCCTTTTGGCCACATCCCCTACAGCATCAGCTTTTATTAGATTTCTTGATTAAAGTCATTCTTACTGGGGTAGGGAGGAATCTCTATTTGGTTTTGATTTGCACTTAATTTATGGCCAGAGAACCCCAAGATATGGACACAATAGGTTTTTCTCTAGATTGGGAAGTTGGCACAGTGGTAAAGTGCTTGCCTGGCATATATGAGGCTCTAGGTTTGATTCCTCAGCACCACAAAAGCAGAAAAAGCCCGAAGTGGCACTGGGGCTCAAGTGGTGTGGTGCTAGCCTTGAGCTGAGGAGCTGAGGGACAGCGCTCAGGCTGAGTTCAGCTCCCAGGACCAGCAAAAAAATAAAAAAAGAGGTCTTTGGTTGTTGTTGCTTTTTAAAAAATGTACTATGTGATTTTTTTTTGTTGTTTTCTTTTATGTTCTTTCCCCTATAGTATATCCCCTGTTGTAATTGTACTTGATTTTGGTACCCTGAATCTGGTATATATATTTATCTAATTTGGGGAGGAGAAGGGGAATAACAAAATGCTGAAACAAGGACACAGGATGACTCATTGCAACAATGAGACTCACAAGACACTATGCTGAAAATGAACTTTACAACTTCAGGTCGGGGGAGGAGTGAGAGAGGTGAGAAAGGGAAGGAATAGTAGGAGAAAAACAAAAGAGAGGTTAACAATGCTTGACAAGAAATGTATTCATTGTCTCATTCATGTAACTGTAACCCCTCTACAGAATCTTTACAATAAAATATAAATTTGAAAAATACAGTTTATAACTATAAAAGTTATGGAACAAGATATGGCATATAGCGTCATAAAGACATTGGTTGGGGCCATATCTAAGTCAGATATGACATGCAAACATGACAGCAAAATGAAGAAAATGATGGTCTAAATATTCCCTCAACTAATCTCATCATGACATGGAACATGAAATTAGGAGGTGGAGTAATAATAAACTTTTTGACTGCACATTACCAAGCACTGCACATGTTCAAGTAATATTCTTTCCAGAGTCCATGCATCTTACCACTTTCCCACATTGCTCTCCCTGATCATCAGCAACACCTAAAATAGAATTTCCAAAGAACAGGAATCAGTTTTGCTTCCCTCCAATGTGATTCAGTATTCCCTTTGAAATAATAATACAAATTCCTATTGCCAAAAAATGCTATTTTATTACAGCTTCCTTGAATTTCTCTGGATTCTATGTCAATGAAATTCTTCTCTCTCTCTCTCTCTCTCTCTCTCTCTCTCTCTCTCTCTCTCTCTCTCTCTCTCTCTCTCTCTCTCTCTCTCTCTCTCTCTCTCTCTTTCATATCTACATATATATATATCTTTTTTTAAATTTCATGATGAATAATGGGAATGATGAATAATCTTCTGAATAACTAGTTATTCAGAAGATATAATCTCTCATTCATATGCTCTCACAGTAATAAAACAGAATAACAACTTCCTGACACATTAGTTAAAACTTCTCAATTCTCAGTCTCTGGGAGACAACTTGTACTGATTATACTTCTAGACATGGCTGAATTATATCTGGAGAGATGCATCTTATCTGCAATGGTTTCTTTTATATATGTGGACTGCAGTTCTTTGCTGTTATCAGAGTGAAAATTCCATCTGTTACTTACTGTATACAGACTCTGAGCAGAAACTACAGGCCTTCAAAAATGCTTATTTGTTACAAAAATACATTTTCAGATTCCTCAAATATTGAACCAGAGAGATTATAGAAAACTCTGTGCCAGCAAGAACCAGTAGAGATTGCATGTATTACACTAAGGGGAAAACAAAAGCGTTGTGAATATCCCTATTGAGTAAACTGCCTCATTATTTGGTTTGAAACACAGCTTAGATTTTATTCCTCTATTGTCTCTGATATACTTTCACAGTCAGGAAGATAATTGGAGAGTGGGAGAGGGAGAGTGCATGGTGTACGTGGCAAGGGCTAATGGAACTGAGGAGGCAGGGCAAAGCATAAACTACATTTTTTTCTTTTTTTCTTTTGAAAAATACTGTACAGAGGGGTTACAATTACATGGGCAAGATAATGAGTACATTTCTTATCAAGCATTGTAGCCTCCTCCTTTGTTTCCCCTTCCCATCCCTTCCCATCCTCTCCCTGCTTCCCACCCAACCCTCCCCCCCCCACTAAAGTTGTAAAGTCCGTTTTCGACATAATGACTTGTACATCTCATTGTTGCAATGGGTCCACCTGTATCCCTATTTAAATGATTTGTTTTTCCCCTTCCCCTCCACAAATTATAACGACATCAAATACAGTGAAAGCAGGGGTTATACTGTGGGGGAGGGACATACAAAGCAACAAAGAAATAATCTTATAAATGTGTTAGAAACAATTGCATGAAAGAAAAAAAACATTTGAATACATATCTTAGGGTTCATTTCCCTAACATCAACTTATCTGACCTTTTCTGCTTGACTCAGACATATACTAGATATTGCAAATAAGGGAAACCATGGGACCTATGTTTCTTTGAGCCTGGCTTACTTCACTTAATATACTTATTTCCAAGCCTTACCATTTCCTAACAAATGGGGCAATGTCATTCTTTCTGATGGAAGCATAGAATTCCATTATGTATATATACCACATTTTCTTGATCCATTCATCTACTGAGGGGGCATCTGGGTTGGTCCCATATCTTAGCTATGGTAAATAAGGCTGCAATAAACATAGTCGTGCTGGTAGCTTTAGTATGGTCTTGTTTGTGAACATTTGGGTAAATGCCCAAAAGTGGGAAGAATGGTGATAATGTTTTACATGAGAGGCAGTTATCCACACCTCCAGAATCTCAAAAATTCAAGCAGTTAATATGGCATTTTAAGATATTAAATAAAAGTTGTCAACTGCTTATTAGGAAAGTAACTTTATGCTGTGCTCTACATATTCTTCAAAAGTTAATGTTAAATTTTTTCAGATTAAATAGATGTTCTAGTCACCACTTTGTTTTCTAATGCAATACATTGGTAAGTTAGCATGTACTATAATTGCTTCATAAATAGTTGTGATTATTTTTCAAACATTTATGATAGAGCTATTGAGGAGTGAAGAAATATTTATAATGATATTACCATATGAGCATTATTATCTACCTGTACTCTATCTGTACTTGGATCTTCTGCTATTACCTGTTTGTTAATTTTCCACTAATTATTTTTTTTTCCTAGCCATACAGCTTATGAACTTGAAGAGCCTTCCAGAAGAAAAAGCTACTTTCATATGTCCTTGCTTCTTTTCATTGTTATTATTTTCCAAGTAGATTTTTTACTAGCCCCAAAGGTATGCATTGTTGGAATAATTTAATACTATCCCAGGGCTAGTCAACTGTAAACAAGTCTGCTCTATGAAAAAGTTGCTTAAAAATTGCAGCTCAACATCTTAGACTATGAAAAGCAACTGACTGAGCATATATTTTATAGTATGGGCCCCTCAATTCACATTGTAAGTCAACATTTTTATAGGATTTATGAGTACAAAGAAGAATCTGAATTATATACTAATTCCATTTAAATAAACACAATGATAAAAAATTCTGTAATGTAACAAAGGAAATTTTAGGTTTTTAGGTGTGTGTGTGTGTGTGTGTGTGTGTGTGTGTGTGTGTGTTTGAATGTGTATGTTGCATGCTGGTATTGGGGCTTGAACTTGAATTTTTCACTTAAAGTTATCTATCACTGGAATCTGACCAGTCTGGCTTTGAACTATAATCCTCAGAACTTAGCCTCCTATGCAGCTAATATTACTGGTATGAGCCATCAGAGACTGCTATAATCCTTGAAAAAGTTCCTAACCAATACTTCCCCAAAGTTTACAGAGCTTGCTTTGTTTACTTAGAGTTTGCTGTCATTTCACACTGTTTAATTGGCCACTGAAAACTGAAATTCAGATTAATTAATGCAGAGTTTGGGACACTTTTTTCCATTGGAGCCATACGGGAAATATTTTTAGCTCTGTGCTGCAACCAACACAAGTACCAAGCTTGGATGTGGTGCAACCAAGCTTTGTTTATAAAACAGTCAGTAGATGCATTTCTGCTTTAAACTACAGTTTGCCATTCTTGGACAATAGACATCAAAGATCTTGCACAAATCTTCATATCTGGAGTATCACAATTACTTGTTTATCACGTTCTCAACAAATCGATTTTTTATTGAATTGATAGCTTGAATGGGCCTCAATGACATAGTTACAAAATACAGGAAATTTTATCTCTGACATGCTTTTCATATTTTGCTACTATTTCAGATTTCTGAATAACTTAACTGTTATCTGACAGAACAGGTCAGTTTTCTTTTACCTTTCAGTGATTTCCTAGGTCAATAAGCAGTTCAATATAAAGCTCAATGGGAGTGAGCCCATTCTTAGACCTCTAAAAACCTTCCTGTAAATTATTCAAATATTGATGCAAACAGAACAAGCTGTTCAAGTAAACCTCACGAGTAGTGAAGGTATAACACTGAGGTTAATTTACATGATAAACTGTGAAAAATAATTTTGCAAAAAAAATCCATCCTTTACATACAGCTCTGAGGTATATCTTCATTTGTATTCATGACAGTACACTATCAACAACATGTTGCCTCTAACACTTCTGTCCGTGTCTGTTCTCTCTTGATATTTCAGCAGGCAGAGGTGTTTTTGATGTGTCTCTGGTTGCATGCGATCTCTGTTTAGAATGTTTTCCTTAAATTAACTGAGTGCTCTAGGATGGTGAAATATTGCAGCTTGATCGGGTACCAGGACAATGTTTTCTGTACTTAATCAACTTGTTACCAGTTAAATTATGCATTACTTTACCTATTTACATGTTCAGGAACCCATTTTCTCCTTAGTAACAATAGGAATACATCTAATAAAACTTTATAGATATGAAAAAGGACATTGCAGCATTTAGCTAGAACTATAAATGGCTCTTTTCCCAGATGATTTGAACCCTCCTTTACACTCCATGTCTTTTACCTTTCATGATACTGGCAAGCAAACATTTTGGAGAATGCATCATATGTTTCATTCACATTAAATACCTTCTGCATCCCTTCTTGACATATGCCCCCAACATCATTTGGTTCATGCTTTGATAATTAATTATGTCTAATGGAAAAGACAAAGAACCCATCACAACTGGAGAACCCAAAATACATATTTTCTTAATCATGGAGAAATTACTAAATCCTATTCATCACAGGTGTGTAGGTTGATATTATCACCATCTGCTGTGAATCACATGAAGTTATTATTTTCATTCTGAAACACCAATGGGTGTTTATGGAAATAAGTGTACACTATACAATTTTGATTGCACAGAGAGGAAAAATAGTTATTTGGGATGCAATTTGGACTGCAATATTTCTTTTCTGTTGCCTCTCATTTGGCAGCTTATCCTACTCAGATATTATCATCAATATGCCATACATAAACTTGCATTCATCACTGGTACTTAAGCTTATTAACTAAACAGCAATTATATTGTCAAAGAGGATTATGGGAATGCATACAATCGTATGTGCTGTATTTCCTTCTTCAAACACAATGTATTCCCCCCCCCCTTGGCATTGTGAACAACAAACCATGGTGTAAACTATCTGTCTGGAAGTATGAAATGTCATTGATGGCCAAAGGAGCATTTTTTAAAATATGGCCATTTATAGACATTCCTTTATAAAATTTAGCAAATCTGCCTTTTTGAGCATAAAGGCAATTGAACACAAACTGCACAGATGGTTTAATTGCAATATGCAATTTTGCAAATTAATTAAAGCCTGATATTTGTGAAAAGTCACCAAGAAGATAATTTAACACTAATCTCTATACTAAAATGTAGTAAAAAATATGAGCTGGACACCAGTAGCTTATGTCTGCTCTCCTAGAGACTCAGAAGACTGAGATCTGAGGATTGAGTTCCGAAGCTATCCCAGGCAGAAAAGTTCATGAGAGTCTTATTGCTAATTAATCACCAAAATACAAAAAAAGACCCAGGAAATAGAGCTGCCAAGGCTCAAGCATCAAAGTACTAGCCTCCAGCTGAAAAGCTCAGGGACTGTACCCAAGCCCTAAGTTCAAACCCAAAACAAGAAAAAAAAGAAATAAGAATTGATTTTTTCCAGATTATCAATTTCTACTAAAATAGTTCATGACTTCCCACTAGAAGAAAATCCATAGACCATCACCATCATAGTAGCAACTGGACTTCATGGTGTGTCTTCAATAATATCTTGCAGGGACAACAAAAGTAGGCTACTGAGGGCTTGCAAGTGCTGGTGACATTAAACGTGTCTGTATTTTACTTTTACTTTTTTTCCCAAGGAGAGAAGTAAAAAATTAGATCCTGCAAGATATTATCAACAAGGGATAGAAACATACCAAAAATATTCTTCCCTCTTCTGCCAGAAATCATATATTTAATATTTAAAAATGTGTAGGCATTGAGAAAGAAGCACATTTACTAAGGACACTAAAAAATTATTATCAAGGGGTGACATTTTCCGAAAAGAAAGGTAATCTTGACTTGACTTACATAATTGTAACCCTTCTGTACATTACATTTATCATAAAATAAAAAAAATCAGGGCAGAAAAGGTCAAAGAAGTTGATGTTAGGTGAAATGAACCCCAAGATAAGTATTCAAATATTTTTGCTTTCATGCAATTGTTTCTAACACATTTATAAGATTATTTCTTTGTTGCTTTGTATGTCCCTCCCCCACAGTATAACCCCTGCTTTCACTGTATTTGATGTCGTTATAATTTGTGGAGGGGAAGGGGAAAAACAAATCGTTTAAATAGGGATACAGGTGGACCCGTTGCAACAATGAGATATACAAATCGTTATGTCAAAAAACGAACTTTACAACTTTGGCGGGAGGCGGGGGAGTTGTAGGTGTAGATAGGAAGGGGAAACAAAGGAGGAGGCTACAATGTTTGATAAGAAATGTACTCATTATCTTGCCCAGGTAATTGTAACCCCTCTGCACGGTATTTTCACAATAAAAAAAAAGAGAGAAAAAAACCAGCCATTATCAACTTCTACCATAGTTGAACATAATACGTTGTAATTTTTTTTCGTGGGGGGGGGGGGCCGGTCATGGGGCCTGAACTCTGGGCCTGGGCGCTGTCCCTCAGCTCTTCAGCTCAAGGCTAGCGCTCTACCACTTGAGTCACAGCGCCACTTCCGGCTTTTTTCTTTTTGCTTATGTGGTGCTGAGGAATCGAACCCAGGGCCACATGCATACAAGGCAAGCACTCTACCACTTAGCCACCTTCCCAGCCCCACGTTGTAATTTTTGAAGTGATAAAACTTGTATCAATACTTTTGTAAGAATTAATTGAGTATATTAGCATCACCATAATTCTATTTTACTTTGTATATATTCACAGAGATTTTTGAATTCAGATGGTAATAGGTTTATAAAACAGTTCAATGTAAAGTTAGGACTAGAAATGAGGCCTGGTCAATTAGAATCTGGGGAGACTTCTTATTCAGGCTTCAGGCACTGGTGTCTCCTGAGTGTAAATGAGCTGTGTACTCATCTTCCACCTCAGTCTAACTGCCTTGGTCCTGTGACTCCTCACGGATGACAGAATATAAGTTCAGATCTGAAAGAATTCCTGGGAGTCACTAAAAGAAGAAAGGAATATTATATAAACTAATGATGACATTGTAATATCTCTTTCTATACTTAAGACCTGGACTGCGAACTTGCATTTTATCTTTAAAACTTGTCAGTTTTGTGTGGTCCAGATGTTGGGGTAACATTCCTACTATTAATAAAAAATAATTCAATCCGTACATGTGATATTACAATTCTCGTTCTACTCTTTGGAGGCTTGCAAAAATCTTACTGATTTTTCACACTTTTTGAATATAGAAAATCACATACATGAAAAATTAAAATTATCACATTTTAGGAAAAAATTTAGAGCAATGCTTCAAGATAGATAAATAGATAGATATTCAATGGAATGACTTTTCCTTGACTTGTTAGTCTGGCTTGTCTCACAGTTTGTAAGAACATAATTCATTTATTTTATAATTTATAAAGTTAGTTGAAAGAAGACTTTGAAAGCAAACTCAGATTGCTTACATTGTTGAGCTGTGCACTTTTTGCTCCCATCAAGTATTATTTAGCAATTTTACCTTACTTTCTATTCATGGATATTTTTGTAAGAATTTTAATTTCCTTAGTTTTGTCCCAGCATTGAATATAAGACAAGGGATAATTTAATTAATGACTATGTAGGAGGTAGTAACTTTATTTTCAGAGAAAAATCTACATTGGAAAGGAGAATTATTGACTTCAGACATGTACAACTGGTTAATCGACTTAAACATTTGCTTCTTAATCTACATGTTGGTATTGTAATTATCTCCATTTTATAAATAAGAATACTGAGGCAGATGGTAGTTAAATAATCTGCTAAGGCTGTACAACTTGTAATTTGAAAAGATTATACTAAGACCATGTTGTTCCCAAGTCATTGTTTTACCCATCCACTATATTTATTGTCACTCAGTAGTATATTTGTGAAAGAATAGAAAATAGAGATGTCATTTCTCATACACTAGCAGTATAACAAGAGAACACTGGTAAGTAGAGAGAGAGATAGGGAAACACACATTCAATTTTGGACATGTAAGAGTTAATTGACTATTATAAGAATCCTTTTATAGTATGTTCTAAAAATAGTATGTTCTAAAAGACATGGAAACCTTAAAACTTAACCTGTCATATGTATGAGTGTGAATGTGGAAATAGGTACATATAATCAATTTAAGATGAAGTCATCAGGATCACCCTAATTTCAGTATATTTAGCCTTTTTTTTTTAAAAAAAAAAAAAAAAGGAAATTTGAACACAACACACAGTGAGAATGCCAAGAAGTGAAAAAAGCAGACAGTAGTTTGTTGAACCTATAAAGAAATCACTGCCAAGCATTGTAGGCAAACTACAATGTGTGGAACCAATTTCCCTTTGCAGGCCTCAAATGAACTGCACCATACCTTGATCTAGACCTCACAGCCTTTAGAAGTCTGAGGTGATAAATCCTTGATGGGTAAGCCACTCACATAGAACTTTGTTCCAGCAACTCTAGTTCTGGAAAAATTTGAACTTATCAATGGGAATGTAACATCAAGAGAAAAGGAGCTTTTGAAAAACAGACTGTAGAGCTATAAGAATCAATGAGAGACATTTGGAGTCAAATGGATGGCATTTTCGGAAACAGGTTCAACTAACCCAATTACATGCTGAATTCATCTACTAAGGAAACTATCGTCACATTCATCAACTTATCAGGTATCAGGGAAGTCACAAATGCTTGGGAAAATTGAAACTGCAAATTTCAATACTTTTACCCACTACCAAGACGAGATAACAACATTTCCATAATTCATGGTAGCAGGTTTTGTGTCAAAGGCAGAACCAATGTCAGAGACTGGCAGAACAAAAGAGCATGTACTTAAGTCTCTAGAACAAGATGTCTGAGTCACTGTGACATAATTTAGGATCTGCCACTATAAACTTCTATCTTAGAGAATGATCTCTTACTTGCCATTAGGTCTTTATAGTAAACTATAATGAAATAGACAAATAAGATGAGGCATTGATTGCCACCTACATTATAATGCCACACAGAGTTTCATGTTTATATCTCAACTCGCAATCGAATATTTAATGTAGCAAGCACTTAATTTAAGTAAATCAAATCATAGAGAACATTAAGAATAATCTTAAGCAAGATTTACTTCTATTATTTATTGAAACTTTAGGTAAAGCTCATTATTTGGAAACAAAACCAATTTTATAGATGGACTGATTCCGTTATCAGTACCTTGATTTTGTTTAACTGAATATTGACCAGAGACATGGATGCAGATGCATGCTCAGATAAGCAAGGGTTTAGTTCATTTAATGAATAATTGTGGCAAATTCATTTAAAATATGCTATCCCCTGCCCCCTGAAGCAATAATTTCTCATTTGCATTCAGTTGTCAGGGAGATAAGGCTAAAGCAAAATCCATGTAACATCTCTCACTTGCGATACAAAGTCATTAATAAATAGATCTGGGAAAATGTTTGGAGAAACACTCCAAAGAACTAACCAATTAACATAGCATCTCACTCCTGGTCTCTGAACACCTTTCATTCATTATTCACCATAAATTTATTAAGGAGCTATTATAACTTGCCAAGCATTCTCTTGGAACTGAGGACATTTCCTACATACAAAAGGTAAAACCATGTCATATTCTCACCTCAGAGGGTGAAAGGATGGAAAAGCCTTATTTCCAAACAAATTCTATTTCAATTCAAAATTGTGTAGTTAATCAGGAAGTTATTTTTGCCTAAATTATCCTACACATTTCAGATACAATTGTCAAGTACTGTGTGTGTCTCAATACTCTTTGCCATATCCTTGCACTGGCTGTTCCTCCCATATGCTTCTTTCCTGCTTGTGGTTTTCTATTTCTGTCTCCTTAAAAACTAAAGATACTGTTCTGCCTGCTGTGCCCTAAACTAAATAAGGAAATTATATACATCAACATTATCTTTTGACACCATTCTTCGGCTAATATATAACAGGATACTAATTTTTAGGTAAATAGAATGCCCCTGTATGTGTTTTTCACTACGATTTGGAGCTCTCAAATTGTAGCACCACTAAAAAGGAAAGAAAAGCTAATTTATCCATTGTCTTCTTTTCTTCTGGAGGCCTGGAGGTTAGAACATTTATCTGCTGGCCCATAGGCCCATTAGTTAAAAATTGCCCTCAAAGGCATTAACTTCTTTTACACACTGCACTTCTACATGTCCATGGGGTCCAGGGTCACAGAATTTAGGGGGAATAAAGTGAACAAACTTCAACTGTTCTGCTTGAGGTAAGATGCCATCTGCACAAGACATGTCAGAACTCACATGGAGCTGCTTTTCAGAGATGCATCTGAAGTCAGAGGTAGGCCAAGGGGAGGTCAAATACAAATGCCATTATATCTTTTAATGTAGCAGCCAATTTAGTCTTTCCCTGACAACGTATATCTATCTAGGCAATAGCTGATTTTGTCAATCCTGCCTTTTTGTTAACTAACTAGATTTGGTACTGTAGTTGAATTATCCATTTGGATGAGAACAATGAGTTTGAGAAAAGTTACCTTCATGTATAATAGTTTTCAATTTCTGAAACACTAAAAATCCAACTAAACAAAAAACCTCTCTAGTAGTATCAGAGTTATTGATATACAGATTTTTGTGATCTGCCACTTGAAGTATTTTTCATCTGGACATGGTATGTCGAGCTACTATCCAACTCAAAAGCATGCAGGTTAAACAAACAATGGGCTACAGTTTAAAACTGTGTTTATCTGAGTCATGACAATCATTATCCAAACCCTTTTTATCTCTATAATACTTTCAGTAAAACAGCCATCCTTTCTCTTTATGAACTAGACAGATGAAATGAGCAAGGCCAATACTGTGACAAACTGGGTAGAGAGATGGCAGCTACCCAGCTCTAACTAAGCATTGGAGGTGAAATAGAAATCTAGTGATGGTTTAGTTTTGTTGTTGTTGTTCAGGATAAATTTGAAATCATTCTTAAGTAAAACTTTCCAATTATAAAATTAAAGCTGTTTTTAAACTGTTATTTTTTCTAATTTAAAAATGTTTGCTAATAATTTTTAAACAATTTAAATGTGTGAAACAAAACCCACATACAGGCCAGGCTCAGAATTGCTGAGGATATATATAGATATTGACTTTAACTCATTCAGATGAGAAGTGGCTAGAATCTCTATTTTTTCAGTGTTGACTATGTTTCCTGTTCTGATACTTACACTATTTTTACTATATTGATATTAATATTTCTTTACTACATTAAATCTAGTAATAGGTATTACTTCAATTATTTCTTCTTAAAGATTTTGTTTATTTGTGTGTATGTTTTATATTTGATACAGATTCAAAATGGGACTTAAGTTCACAATCCTCCATCTACTTTTAAGTGCTGAGGCTCCCATAGTGCATTTCATGTCCAGCTTCTTCTGAAAGTTTTCACTGAAGATTGAGTTTAAGGCAACTAAGAGGTATGAATTCTACAATTGTATTCTCCTTCAAGATCTTTATCACCATTTGAACACCAAGCATCTACAATTCTTAAAGTCATTTAATGTAAAAAACAAAAAGGTACTTGCTGGAATAATATATATTAAGATGAAGCTTACAGTAACTCAAGAGTTTATAAAGGTATCTGATCTCAATTTAAATCAATTCATTAATTTAATTCAATTCAAGAACATTCTCAATCAAGAAATAACTTTTTACTCATGAGAATGCATAGATATTTATGTCTATGATTTCCTTGGAATCTATAATGTAGGCAAATGCATACTTTAAAGTTGATAATCATTTCAATCTATGATCATGTGAACAATGCTGGAATTGCTGTTCATGTAAATTTCTGTTCATGGGAAGTCTTTGGAAATCTAAATTACTTTACCTTTTAACTGTTAAGACCTTTTTGTGTTGATTTTTTGCTGCATGCCACATTCCCAGGAATTCTAAACTTTTCTGAATAACATTGAAGAAAATCACATAATTAGCCATTTTTTTCTGAGAAAATTATAATCACTAAGTCTTTTCCTGAGAGGATTTAATATTACCAGAATCTAATAATGTGAAAAGGGGAAATTCAATGGTAAATATGAGAATGACAAGGAATTCAATACTGACTGTATTAGTAACTGGTTAAAGCTGACCAATTTACCATATCAAGTCTGGCTCTGAATGAAATGATCTACAAATGCATCTAGTATCACGCTTTAGAAGACCTACTATATTTAAACCACAAAATGTATTTTTCAAGAAATTCTTCTTTGCATAATGACTTAATTGCCTAATTGAATTTGGAAACAATATTTCTCCTTCTGAAATCAAGAAACTATGAATACATGGTACAAGTTCTATTTGTAGTGTCACTCCAATCTTTTTAAATAATGAATGATAATGGTAATAAAACAAAATGTAATGCCTTTTCCACATTTTTGCTATTTCTGAAAATACATAAAATTTTGCTACTTCTTATGTCTTGTATATTTTTGTTTGGGGTAAGATTTAATATGTTTGCACTGAATATAAGTATACATGAAAGTTTCATAAAAGGATCTTTAGTAAATAGTATGCTTTTTTATTTCTTAAGGTTATCACTTTTACAATTAATGACTAAGTAGTTAAATGTGCATGGTTTGGTAGGTATTCCTAAACAATTAAAATTTTAGACTGGTATTATTTTCAAATATATATCTTAAATTTTCACTTAGAAAAGATAAAAATGAATTCAAATTTATAATGTAACAATATTAATGAAAATTACCTCCTGAAAATTTAACTTTGAATGATTTAAACTCCAGGGCATTTTTTTAGTTATTGCTCTTTATCTGGTGGTCTGAAAATTATCTACCCCTTGGAATTCCCAGTGAAGCTTAAAAATTTGTGGTGCTTCAACTCAACACAGACTGTGATTCAATCAATTTGGGCTAAGTCTTGTATTTTGAAACTTTTTTTTTCTCAAATTCTTGGTGCCAAGCATGAGCCTATAATTGCAGCTACTTAGGAGGTAAAGTTGGGAAAATTGAGGCTAGAAGCAAGATCTGGCAATGTTAATGAGTCTCTCAAACACAAAATATCAACAAACAGGCTAGGGACTGCTTTACACGGTAGTAGCTTGTCTAGCAAGAATAAGCCTCTGAGCACAAAATATGCCCCCCTCTCTCCCACACATATATACATAGATAAATAAAATATGTTAGGATATCACAATGGATAGACATATTTGCAAACCCCTAATTAGGGCAATGTCTTGGCTCTTTTGGGTGTGTCTATTTTTTGTTTATTGGCAGTCTTGCTTAGTGCTTACATCTCAGAGAAAGTATAAAGTACATAAAGATATTTTTAAGAATCCACTGTTCCAAAATGGAGTTCATAAGAATAAAAATGAATAGAAGATGCCTAAAGAAAAGTGACCCATATGTAAGAGTGTGAGGCCAAGGAAATTCCCTTTGTTCCAGTGAAGTGGCCTTAAGGATCTCTTCCCTCTGGATGAAGCCTTTGAGTTCATCCACATTATTTTAAGAACAAAACACTATTTCCACTGGACCAATTAAACCCAGTATTTGGAGAAAAATGTAGATAATAGTTCTTAAAAGATATACAGTATTTATGAGAGCATTTTACTTAATGGTATTTAATTTAGATGGCTGTATACAAAGAAGTAATAATTGCATTGGTGCTTAATGTACTGGCAACCACATTATAGCAATCCTATATGAGAAACTAAGGATAGGAAGAAACAACTTTCTATGCAGTGTAAGGTAAATGAATATTTTATTGTGCACCCTGGGTGCCTGATAAAAACAGACATCTTTTTGGTTATCATTAGTTCAATCTGAGAATAATGTAATAAGTACTTGTGGGCGTCATGTCTCAATTGTCTCTTTTTCTTCTACACAGCTTGAAACTCAGTAAGGACACAGCTGCTAACAAAGAAAGTACTTGATATTTATTCATCATCTGCCACAATTTCACTGGCACTTGAACTAGATAAATTATGAGAGGGTTTTAAAAACTTATACTTCAACTAGTAATCAGAACACTTACATTTCAGCACAAAAAATATGTCACTTTGAATAGAAAGAGTATTTCAAAGTAACTACTATTAGATCCAAACTTTAAAGTTTAGAAAGCATATGTACATTTATTTACACATTTTAAATTTGGAGGAAAAAAAGCATTGAGAAAAATAGGTTGTAATTCTAACACTATGTTTGACAGCAACTTTCTAACCAAGCTGCCTTAACTTCTGTAATTTTCAAGAGAACTACTTCTAGATATTATCATTAATTTATCAACACAAAATTTATTTCATTAACTTAAACTGTATAGTATTTATAAGATACATATTGATGCATTATATAGGTTGCTGAAATATCTTAAATGATGGTAGGGTTCTGCAAGCTCATGCACATTCAAAATAATTAGTAAGGTTAGTGAAAATATGGATGGAATGGGAGATAAATCTAACCTGTTTCCCTTGTTCAAATGTCAATATAATAAATAATAATTCTACAAATACACTTGTATATTTAGTGTTAAAAGTAGATGGAGAATCTTAAACAGACACTTGGAGTGGTTCAACCATTGGCAGTTCCAGTACAAAACTGGAACAAAATGCAACAATAGTTGGCCTCCAGTAAGGGTCTGCTCACTGCAATATCTGCAGTCCTATCTGCTGTCATTTCTTTCCTACCAACTTTATATCCCTAAACCATCTAACATTTCTAATGTAAAATTAGTATATGTGACAAAACTGAAATAATTTTAGTGTGAATATTATTACTCCCTCGACTTAGGTTCTTCCATAACTATTTTTTTGGAATTACTATACCTCACAGTTACCCATATGTCATGTGTCTATTAATGCACTATCCAAACTTATTTTTAAGCATTTTTAAGGTAGTGCTGCTGAAGTTTGAACTCAGCATGTTGCCCTCGTTAGTCAAGTGCTCTTTTCCCTAAACCATACTTCCAGCTCTCCATGTTACCTTTAAATATATTTTAAACTATTTTACAGACCTCAGTATACCAGACATATTAGCACTCTAGCAAAGGCAGTAATTCACCTTTGGCAGATGAGATCTTGAATTCCAACAGTTCCTTCAAATAAAGTGCGAGTGTGTGTGTGTGTGTGTGTGTGTGTGTGTGTGTGTGTGTGTGTGTGTGTGTGTGTGTGTGTGTGCAGTGGGTGCTTATGTTGGGGTCGGGGGTTGAACTCAGTGTGTGTGTGTGTGTGTGTGTGTGTGTGTGTGTGTGTGTGTGTGTGTGTGTGTGTGTGTGTGTGTGTGTGTGTGTGTGTGCAGTGGGTGCTTATGTTGGGGTCAGGGGTTGAACTCAGGACTCCAAGCCCTTACTCAGCTTTCTTGACTCAAGGCTGGATCTCTGCCACTTAAACACACTTTGGGATTTTTGATGGTTAATTGGAGATACAGTTTCTCAGACTTGTCTGCCTGGACGGACTTTGAAACTTGATTCTAACTTTTCTTGATTCTCAGTTTGGATTTTATATTTGAGCCAATAGCATCCAGTGTCTATGGCTTGTTTTGTACTACATAACAGCATTGAGTAATCAGAATAGAAATTCTTGAGTCCACAAAGCCCATATTTTCAATCTGACTGTTATACCAAGTGTCTTTTACATGCTTTAAAAAAGAAAAGTTCTCATGGTCCTTCCAGCCATTCTCCAGCTTGAGAATTTCTTGCGATAGGAACCATATGCATTCTGTAAGATTTCTACCATTTGTCTACCCCTTTTGGTGATATATTTATTTTGTTGAATATTTCTCATTTATTTCCTTTTATTGATGAGTAGTATTACAATGCATAAGTATACCTCTGTTTGCTTTTCTTTCATGAATAGCATCTGGTTTCTTGCTAGTTTGGACTTTTATAAAGAAAACAGCATGAATGCAATAATTTTTAGACAAATACCTCAGTTCTGAATTACTTGTTCATAAAATAGGCATGTATATTTTTATATATACATATATATTTGTATATATATGCACATAAATATATATACTATATATATATGTATATAATGTATATATACAAATATATCTGTCATATTCCTATACAAATATATATGTATATATGTACACATATATTTGTATAGGAATATGACAGATTGATTCTCAGGGTTAACATAAAATTTTACATCCCTCACTACAATGTACACAAAAACCAAAAGCTCAAGTTCCTTAACCACTATGAAGTTGTCACTTTTGCTTGTTTGGCTTTTCTGTTAAAGGTATTATCTTAAGGGAATTTTTTTTGCTTTTATGAAAATGGAATCTCTGGTTCCATATATTTCTAGTGTTTCATTATTGTGAAATTGCAAACACCTTGGATTATGGTAATTTCTGTGAAAAAGTAGCCCTGAATTTTTTTATTACAAAAGATTCAAGGTTAGAATGATAGATTTATTTTATATAATTCATTATTTTACTGAATCAGGATTCACCACCTTATAATTAGTCATGTTCTCTTTAATGGAACTAATGTTTATTCATTTATTTCATTTATTTATTTGGATCATTACTCACTCTATAGTAAAATCTAGCCTCAAACTTGTTATGCAGCTTAGGCTGGCCCTGAACTTGTCATTCTCCTCACTCAACCTCTTCAGTGCATGGATTGTCCGCATACACTGCCATCCCCATTACCAAACAGTTTTTGATACCATCCTATTTGTTTCGATGATTTTTTCTACTACTGTAAGATGTAGGATTATCATAGAAAATAAATTAGAAAATCTCCTTGCATTTTTAAGAGTTTACATTGTAGAAAACAGATATAGCCATCAAATACATAGTTACATATTTAAACAGATAAGATTTTATGGATAACGAAGCATAGTACGGAGAAAATAAGGGAAATTCAGAGAACTGGATGCTCCATTGGACAATGATAGTCACATTTGTACTGAAATCTAGTGATAGAATTGTACTTCACTAGGCACATGTGATTCATATGTGTAATCTCAGTAACTCAAAAGGTTGTGATCTAGAAGATTATGTTTCAAAGTGAGCTAACGTCAAAAAATCGAACAGACTCCACCTTCAACTCATCAGCAGTAGTACAGAACCAGTCCTGAGCAAGGTCCTGAATTCAAGCCTTTGTAGGAGACACAAAAGAACCAATGCTGGAGGACTTATTCTTGTCTACTGTTGTTCCTTACTTCACCTCACTGGTTAAGGCCTTCTCCTAGCTTATGTTAGGCAAGTTGGGCCACCCCTGGTTTATCTGAAGTAGTTGATTACCATGAATAGATCAGACAAAAGGAATGCTAGAATACCCAACAGAATTCTTTGTGAATCTTTAATAAAACATTATATCTTCAAAGAAAATCTTTTGTCATGTGCCACCCTGCACACAGCAGGGTCAAGTGACACCTCTGACTTCTAGAGGAAACTTTTTTTGTCAGTCATGGGGCTTGAACTCTGGGCCCAAGTGCTGTCCCTGAGCTCTTCAGCTCAAGGTGAGCACTCTACCACTTGAGCCACAGCGCCACTTCCAAGGCTCAGAAATTGATGATATGTTTTTCCAGTCTCTATACTGTCTACCTCATAGGCACATTTACAGGTGGGTATTACTTTATCCGAGCTGCAAATTTTCAAGCATCTCTAGAATACTAGCAATAAATATCTACATATCAGACTTTTCCTTTACATAATAAAATATATTTTGAAAAGGAAGCAAACCAAGCAAATCATATAAAAAGGAGAAAAATCATATATTTCAGAGAAACTATAGCTTGAAAGAGAAATGTGAAGTTGCATAATGTAGTACATGCACAGCTCCTAAGATATGTTTTGGAAATAATAGGGGAAGTTTTAAGTTGTAGACAGTCATTCCCCCAAAAAATGGCTTAAATTCACCTTGTGGAAGCAATCTGAATTTTTCCCATCCCACACTTGTAAAGTAGGAAAAATACCCATTGTCTTGGATACAAACAATGAATAAGGTGATCATTTATTCTAAACTCACTTTCCTAAACAATATCAAGTGCCCTGTGTTGATAATGTAAATTGTTTTAAAAGGCCATGGGCCACAGGAATTAATGATGTTGTGGTGAGGTCTGGGGAATAAGGATTTAATACTTGTTCATGAGTGCCTAAAGATATTTATAAAAATGTTGCCTTTAGTCAAACTGGTACATAGGAGGACTGGTAAGTATTTTGTTAAGGAATTTGAATGAACAGTAAAATAATAGTCTATTCATAGGCAGGTAAAACTCAGTTTTCCTGTTTTAATCTATAGTTCAGACTAAAAGTTTGTATATATTGTTTTCAGATAGGATCCCTATATCTTTTGTACTTAGCCTTAATTTCCGTGTTTACAATACTAATTACACTAGTAATATGAGTGACTTAAATAATTGTTATTCAGTGAAATAATCAACAAATAAAAGTTGAAGTGAAGAATACTAAATCCCTAAACTAAGACTAATGGGGTCAATTAATACTATACTTAGTAGAAAAACCATAATTTGGAAGCTGAAATTTTTAAAAATTGTAACACAGTGTACTTAAAAACCTGCTTAAAATTGGATCATATGTTTTTAAATAAAATATACAAAAATATTTTTACAATAAAATCTTAGTCACACAAAGATTTTTCACAAAGGCAAATGTAATAAAAGGCTAGAGATTCACATGTACAGTATACACTCCCTCCACACACATGCAGCTAAGTGAAATAGCCAAGAATTTTAGATGTGAGATTCTGTTTTCATTTCATCTTTTTCCTTTGGAAAGGACCAGATATATAATCCTTTATAAAATTTACATAAATTCATGTAAATCTCATGATTAAACAAATGATTGTTTTAATTTGAGAACTTTAATATAGGAACAGTGTCTTAGGGATAGACAGAATATTTTTTTAGAAAAAGAGATATTGAAGCAATAAAAGTATCTTTTTTTTCTTCAAAGTCTCATTATTTTGAATTGGTCTGAGTGGAGATACTCACTTGATTCAGCAAATAGTTTTGAGTTCTAATTTCTGCCAATTATTATGTTAAATGCATGAAATGCTTACTGCTCCTACTCTCCAGGTAGGTGAGATTCTAGTGAACAGTATTCTTAACCATGAGAGCAAAATTGGATAAATGTTATAAATGTAGAAGGTAGATGTTAGGAATGAGTGAGCAAGGATACCTTGCCCAATCAGAAGGCAAACATGTAAGTGAAAGAGACTCAAGTCACTCATCTTATGACAAGTATAGAAGATGCTTGAATCTGTCACCTACATAAAGTCAGCATTTTTTCCTGAATAAAATCAGATGATCTGAATAAAATCTATATCTGGAAGCTACCTTTTCATCTTTGAAAAATACTGTACATTGAATTAGTTAGCTGCTATTCCATAATAATACTAAAAAGTATCCCACCACCAACCCATCACCTAAAGAATAAGTAATTTCTTCTTCATACATTTTTACATGGACTGGAATTTGGTTGATCTCACTGCAGTTGAAAGAGTTGCTCAACCTGTAGTTTTACAGAGGCATTATCCCATGGGGTTAGGTAGAAGCACTAGAGGATGAACCCAATCACATAGAAGTCAGGGACTATTTTACATTCTGGAGAGTTAAATATGATCATGAGAGTGAACAGACCAGATGCTCAAAGAAACAAAAGTATCATACCAACACACACACACACACACACACACACACACACACACACACACACACACACACAAATGAAATTATGCAAAGACAAATGGAAAATGTGAGAACCATTGTGCAAATGTGTTCAGGACAGGCATCAATAACACAGACCTGCTCACATCTTAAAGGAGCTGGGCTACATTTATTATAGACAGCACTCAAAGGAAACTATCTATACCTTTGTGAAAGTTGATACACATTTTATTTTGTATGTAAGTGACTAGCATTCACAGAATTGTATTTGGATTGCAATATGAGAATTATTCTCCAATTGTTTTGTTAAAACAGGTTTGATCTATTGAATTTGGGAGACATATATATGCTTTTGGTCTTTCCGAGTTATTTGACAAAAAATAGCTTAAGAAACATTGAAAAAAAGAAATGTTGAGACCATCCTACTAAGTTATAAAAATACAAACTAAGAAACATTCTTCTGTAAGAATGTTGATCAGGTAGATGTTCCATCTGTTTTCCAAGGTACATCAAAAGCCATGTTTTAAAAGACGTGACATGTTATATTAAATTGCTGTTACCTACTAAACTGAATTCACACTAAATACAAAATACATTATATTTTGTGTACTGATACCAAAGGAAGACGACTTCAATTTTATCACTGACTGTAACATTCATTATGATATTCAGAATGCTAAAATTTGGGAAAATGTATCATAGCACCTATGAATTATGTTTGTTCAGTGTGCTTTGATTATACAGTTGAAAATTTGTGATGGAACATTTTGTTTGTTTAAAAAAGTAAGATCTGCAGTACAATAAAAAGGAACCAAGATTTATTTAGGAAATGATCTGGGGTCAAAATTGAAGGGGTCATAAAGCTTGGGAAGTAATACAAGCAAAAGAAAATAATATCCTTGGATTGTTATTGAATTGGTGAGTAGTGAACAGATTTTAAGGTCATAGAGGAAACAGTGCCAGGGCTGGGACCAAAATATCTACTTTTTCTGTATTCAGTAAACCTTTATCAACAATCTGTAGGTGGAGCTGTGGCTCAATATGGTAGAGCACTAGCCATGATCAAAAGAACTCAAGGACAGTGCCCTGGCCTGAGTTCCATCCCCAGGATGAACTGACAAAAAAAAAAAAATTAAAACAACATCAACATCTAGCTTGTAAAAAACAGAGTAACAAAAATGTAATGATTTTACTCGAGAAGCTCTTGTTTCGTTGAGCCAAACCTACTAGATAGGCCCTTTTCAGTAGGTCCACTTGATGTCCTATCAGTAAAGGCAAACGGTGTTAGGATCTTGACATCTTGTAGTGTGAATATTAGGCCCTAAAAATCACTATAATTTTCTCTACAGTAATTCCTCTTCAAGCTGCCACTGTCTTGTAGCCCTCTGGTAGGAAAAATAAATGGAAGAAAAACTAAAACTGCCATTACTATGTTGACCTTGTATTTGAAAGTGTGACATGAAAGAAGTAGGAAGATTCCACAAGTCCGATCCCAGTTCTGCACTAAAACTAGGTTTTGAAATATGGATTCAATCAATCCCTTCTCTGTATTTTTTTACTGCTATATTTGCAGTAGAAGTAAATGATGATCAGAAACTCTAAAAATGGCATCTCTTATGTGATTAAAATACTCAGTTGATTTCATCAATTTTGTTTTTCCAGATGGGATGGGAAAAGGTGGAGCTGAGTTAGTTTGCAATAAAATTTTGCTGTTCAAGAAGAGGAGAATAAAATAATTTGTTATTATTCCCTACTGTGTTTTCCTGAGGTATCTGCAGTTAAAGGGGAAGAGAAGCAGCTGCTATGGAAGCAGCAACAATCTTTCTTTTAGATAAATCGAAATATCCTTCAAATATGGACCCCCAT
Source organism: Dipodomys merriami (assembly GCF_024711535.1). NCBI lineage: Eukaryota > Metazoa > Chordata > Mammalia > Rodentia > Heteromyidae > Dipodomys > Dipodomys merriami. The sequence goes on from NW_027206179.1 coordinate 53,201,017, forward strand.
GCACCGCATGTTCCATCAAATCACCAACAACCCACCTGCTCCAAAGCAGCTGATCTTGCAACTTCAGGCCTGCAAACCTCAAAGGTGAAAGAAAAAAAAATTGACAAAGAGAATAGAAGAGATTAATAAGAGGACAAAGCCAAAAATCTCCAATGGTGTGCTTCCCCTGCATCTGTTTGCATATCTGGAGGCAGAAAAAGACTGTGATTGATGTAATTTTATTCATCAAGGTTTTATTCAACACTTCACATCACACCTAGAGTTGTCTCATTTTCATTGGGGCAAAGAGGGTGAAGGGTGGTGGGCAAAGAGGGTGAAGGGTGGTGTAGAAGTAAAGTTATACTGTGCCTTCCTCCCACGGGATGATGCTGTGTCCATGCTGTTTGCTAGCTTAAACCATTGCATGGTTCTTGGACTTAGTGAAAATTCACCTTCAAACTGTACTGCTTCATCTGCTACTCCAAGTCAATGAAGGGGAACACAATGAAATTTCTCATTTATTCAATAGCTGAAGGAATGAGTAAGAGAATAAAAATAACAAGTACAACAGAAAAATTTAGTAGACTGACTAACGCCATTTTCCTTATTTCTAATATCCAATACTTCCAAAGCTCAATTGAAATATCCCTTTCTATCTATAAACACTTTTGTTTGATGCACATGTGAAGGCACTGTACTAATTGGAGGTGCACATTGAGTATTCTCAAAAAGTTGCTCTTACTCGGTGCCGGTGAAGAATTTTAGCAGAATATGGAAGAAAATAACATAGCATTATTAGGTCCCATCTAGTCATCTTCAATGACCCATTGCAACAATGAGATGTACAAGTTGCTATTTTGAAAATCGAACTTTACAATTTAGGGAGGGGGAGTAGTTTAGTTGTAGAGATTGGAGGGAAGGGATGGTAGAGAAAAACAAAGGAGGAGTCAACAATGCTTGATAAGAAATGTACTCATTACCTTGCTCATGTGATTGTAACCCCTCTGTACAGTATTTTCACAATAAAAAACTTATTTTAAAAAATGTTTGCTATGTGAGTGATCATGTGTGATCAGGTTTCGGAACACCTGAGGACTGGTTTTACTCCACAACTTGTTATGGGCAAACTTAACTCTTTCTGGAACAAAATAGCAATGTTTCTATGTTTGTTTTTACAAAGTCACAGTAAAACTCTACTCAGCTCAAACTTTTCAAATCCCAATTGTAAAATAAGGTATGGATTCTTCCTGATTACTATTTTTATAAATACCTTACACATTGAAATGGGTATCTCAATTTTTCATTCAGTATTATTTTAATTAGTGTATATTAGTTGTAGAAGAGACAGCCCAGTGTGACATTTCCATACATCTGTACAATAATTCACACCTTCCATCATTCTCCCTCTTCTTTCTTTTTCCCTTCTTACAACAGTTGCATCAGATTTCACTGTTGTATTTTCACACATGCATATAAAATATTTAAATCATATTCACCCTCACTTAATTTAAAAAGAGAATAGTTAAATTCTTTTTCTTGCTTGCTTGCTTTGTGCCCATCCTAGGGCTTAAACTCATAGCCAGGATGCTTTCTCTGAGCTTTAGTGCTCAAGGTTAGAACTTCACCACCTGAGAGACAGCTCCACTTTTTAATTATTATTTTTTCTTGGATGATTGGAAATAAAAATGTCAAGGGTGTTCATACCCAGGATGGTTTTGAACCAAGCCCTCAGATCTCAACCTCCTGATTAGCTAGGATTAAAAGCTTGAGAGGCTGGCACCCAGCACATGGCTAATTTCTTTCTTTTACTTTATAATTATTATCTTCAGTAGTTGTACAAGGGAGTTGCCATTTAACAAAGCAATTGATGAATACAGAAAATCTTGACCAATGTCACCCCTTCCCACACTCTCTCCTACTCACCTCCTCCTTCACTCTTCTTCCTTTTGTAGAATGTAAGTAAGATTCTTAACTGCATTCCCGCTTCCTCTCCTCTTCATTCTTCTACTCCTTTCCCCTTGACCCCAGCCCAACCCTTTTGGTTTTATATTTTGCTGAACTTTTACTTTGTCTTTCTAAGTAATTACACTGTTTTAATTCTCCCTTAAACCACCACATTTCTGTTAACAAATTGGTATATACTTGCATATAACCCAACATATTTACTTATAAATGCAATCAGAGGACATTTAAAAAACGTTATTAAGACCGTGATTTAAATATCATGTATCTATTACAAAATTCATTTTTTAATCTTTTTTTAAGTGAAAGGCCAACAGAAAGATACTGACTTGAGGATGCACAACTTTGCACAAGAATGGTGGAAACTGAACCAAGATATGTATTTCACAGAGACTAATGTGAAGAGAGAGAGCAAACAGTGAAAAGATAGACTGCTACAGAATCTAGATGAGGAGGGAGGGTGGATTAAAGGTGATGTTAAATTATGAGAAATGCTTCTGTGTGAACTATTTGTTTAATTTTATGGACATGCTGAAAGCATATTGTAAATAAGTAGGTCTTCAATGCTCAAGATGTCCTTCTGGATCTTGAGAGGCCTAAAGCAGCAAATTGGAGGAGCATAGGTGATTTAAAGGAGTAGCAAATGGACAAAAAGGGTCAAAGAGCAAAATATCATGATATTTAATGTATTCTGCAAAGATAGGTATTTTTATGCCACCTGGATTGATGCAGACAGTAACCAAGGAGAAAGGAAGAAGACTTCCCATAAAACAAAGGTGCATTCCTGAGAGGCAGAGGTGAGAGGCTGAGGGTAGTGCAGAATACAACATTGCCTCTTTGGGTTCAGAAGGTAAGAAGTAAGAAGTGTGCCACAGGTAAATAAGGAAAAGAGGAATAGTTATTAAATGAGTCTAAACAGAAAGATGAATTAGGGAAAGAAGAATGGTTTTGTGGGCAATAAATAAGAAAGTTTGATTAAAACACAGTTGGTTTTTTTCCTCTTTCCCTGAAGAAAAATTCAGGTAAGACAAAACTAGAGATATAAATGCCTCAGAAAGAATACCATTAAAAATAATGCCTCCCAGTCAGAGTAAGAACAAAATAATATTGTTGGGCTAATGTCTTTACTCTAAGGAATACATAGTTCTTTAGGTTTATTTCTAATTTCTCTTTAGCACTAGAAGACTGTCATTCTAATAATAAAAGGAAACTGAGAGACAGGATATCAGAAGAAAGTCTGAGATGCTTTCACGGCACTTTTATTTTAGGAATAGAAGTTTTTATGCTGCTAGTCAGTTGTTTTTAGCATAGTGTTAGCAGGGGACTAAGTATGGAAGCCTAAAGCCAATACACCTTAAAAGTGTCCTTCACTTTCCTGTCATTTAACTAAAAACTTTTAAAAATCCAAAGGTGTCCACAAATGTCTGTCCATTACCTTTATTATCCCATAGAAAAATATACAGAAGAATTTCCAACTTCCTTTTTGTGTTCTATGACCTGGGACCCAAACATGTTTAAGAGTGTGTCCTCTACCTTACCCTCCTGAAAAAGGACGTAAATTGAGCATACTCATGAATGTTCCCATCTGCAAAATATGTATCTGAGGAAATTTGGAGAGGAAATTTTGAAATACTTCAAATATCTACATGTTAACAGGCTTGGATATAATCAGAAATGATTAGACATTTGGTGAAACTAAATATGACCGTACTTTAATTCTGTAACAACACACACATATATTTATTTACAATAAGTTTGAAAACAAATATAAATTCATGGACATGTGATAGGATTAAAAATGATAATATAATAGTCACAATAAACTATGGGTGATAGATAGATAGATAGATAGATAGATAGATAGATAGATAGATAGATAGATAGATAGATAGATAGATAGATAGATTCTTCCATAAGATCCTTTTCTTCAAATACAGGAATGTTCTTTTCCTTTAAGTATTATGAAAGCATCTTACAGATGAGAATCATAAGCTTTTCTTTGTGGGAAGGTCAGAAAATTTTTCCTGCGTTTTATGACCTCCTACAGTGAAAACGGGAATGGTGAATGACTTTACACTTCCATTGATTTTTCTCAATTGTTAAAGTGCCATATATCAGGTCTGTCACCAAGCTTTCAGAGTTCAAGAAACAGATTATTTCATCTCTAGATTTTAAAAATCTTATTCTAAATGTCAATCTGCTCATATTTAAATGATAGCATATTGCATATCGTTTAAAGTGGGATTATTGTTAAATTCTTTCTAAACCTTATATTTTATTTTAAATTCTGTTTTCTGTCTGAGTAACAGCTTTGATAAATTTTCACAAACTTAATAAATAAATTTAAAAAACCGTAGTGAGCAACATTATATACAAAGTATACTTCAAAGAATTTTACAGGGGGCTGGGAAGGTGGCTTAGTGGTAGAGCCCTTGCCTTGCATGCCTGAGGTCCTGGGTTCAATTCCTCAATACCACATAAGCAAAAAGAAAAAAGCCAGAAGTGGTGCTGTGGCTCAAGTGGTAAAATGCTATCCTTGAGCTGAAGAGCTGAGGGACAGCGCCCAGGCCCAATGTTCAGGCCCCACGACAGGACAAAAAAAAAAAGAATTTTACATTTATTCTGTATGTTTACAATAAGTCCTTTTGAGACCCTATTGAAGGCACCATTAATACCTCCATTTAGCAGATGCTATAACTGAGGCAACCCATTCTTTCCAGAATTTGGCAGCAAAATTCAAAGGTAGGGCAACAACATCCTTGTATGTAAGGAACAATCTATTAAGATCATAAAACAGAGACTATTCCCAAGAAGTTCTTTGATAGATCATCATTTAGCAAGTCTCATTGTATCCAGAACAGAGAGGGTGAATGAGGGTGAATATGGCTGAAGAACTTCATATTCATGTATAAACCTATTGAAACAGTTTTGAGAAGGGTAAGAAAATAAGTGGCAAAGATGAAAGGAGGGAGTTTTATTAAGTTGCATTGTCTACAAGTGTGGAAAAATCACTGAATTACTCTTGTACAACTAATATGTACTCATAAAATCATAAAGATAAAAGGAACAACTATATACCAACACATCTAAAACATGTGAAACAATTCAGTTCAGCAGTTGAACTGAACGCATCAAATCATGTGTCTACACAGTTCTTTGGGGGCATTATAGCTTACTATCTGAGAGTATAAAACCAAGATTACCAACTTCTCAATGTTGTCTTAGTCTTAAAGTAGAGAGGAGCTCTCATGGGGTCAAGAGCTATATAAAACCTCTTGTCCATAAACTATTAGCTCCAAAAAAGTCTCAAAAAGCCACAATTTTCCTTTGTCAATCACATTTAAGGTGTGCCCTTTCCTCCTTATTGTCCTCATCTTCTTCCTCCTCCGGTTTTCTTAGGGATGAAATTATCCAAGTGAAGGATTGAGTCATATTGTGCAGGGACAATGGGACAAGATAGCTTCTGCTCCATTATTTTACACAGTTCTCTTAAAACACATAGAAAACTTTTCTTTAAAAACATCTCATGAACATACACAGTACCAAACTGGCAAGCTACATACAAATGTTCTCTCTCCTCTCTCTCTCTCTCTCTCTCTCTCTCTCTCTCTCTCTCTCTCTCTCTCTCTCTCTCTCTCTCTCTCACTCTCTCTCTCTCTCTCTCTGTCTGTCTCTCTCTGTGTCTGTCTCTCTCTGTCTCTCTGTCTCTCTGTCTCTCTGTCTCTCTGTCTCTGTCTCTGTCTCTCTCTCTCTCTCTCTTATCTTTTTCTCTCATTCCCTTCATCCTCACAACTCCATCCCTCTTGTTAAGTCAAAGCATCCATAAAAACTTTTCTCTGAGTTTGTTCTCTTTATCACTGGTTCCTTTCCATTATCATGGAAACAAGTTTCCGTATCTAAGAACATGACTATTACCATAAATGAATCTTAATCTAGCTAATGCAATGCCACTTAATATCTCCAAAGCTTAGTTGTCTCTTCTCAGAAGGATAAACTGATATGTGCTTCAGAATATTTTTATGAGAGTGTATGTGAAGTGCTTAGTACATTCTCAATAAATAGAAGCTATTACCATTATCATTATTATGTATCCTGGAAGACTTTGAAGAGCTCTTCAAGTGTCATTGGCTGCTGATGACACTAAAGAGACAAAGAAGAACTTTTCCTCCTTATGTATATCAAACCTAAAAGGTATCATAAACAGGCAAGAGCACTCTATAAGAGGAAATAGAAGACAGGAAGCAACTTATTTATAATAGAAGAAATGTAATTTCTATGTGTGTATTTAACAATTCTGCATACTTATTTCAAAGTGAGAAAAATCTGATCATTAAAAAAATTGTTCATAAGCATTTAGAAGGGCATACATCATGCCCAATGGAAACTTTCAGTCACCTTTAAGTAGTATTCATTTTGTTTCAATTAATGGTATTCACTTCAGTTTTTATAGTTTAATATGTCTTCATTCTAAATAATGTATAGATGAGTATTTTTAACAAATTAATTAGCTTGTTATTTTCATTCTAAATTAGATTTGTACACTTTGTTTTATAGAGCTTGGTAGTCTGTCCTATGTGACAAAAAGAGAAAAAAAACAGATAGATGAGTCATTAATCCCATCATTGTAATTTTATTGAAAAGCATTTGAAAAGATATCAGTAAATAAAATATAGAATTCTCAAGCTGAAGATCATTAATGATTTAAATTTAATTTAGAATTTCTTTTAAACATTAACTTTAAAGTCAAAGATTTCAAGGATACTAAAATACTGGCCTGACAGAAACCCTGAAGGGAACAAAAAAAGATCTTTTTTGGAAGCAGATCAAATACATTACCCCAGAAGTACTTTCTCATCTGGAATCAGAACTGTATTTAAACTCTCAGAAGATGGACATTTTAGAACAGCTACCCCAGAGCAAGTCCTGTGAGTTAATAATTGATCTGTTTAACTACTAAAATTCTTAAGGTAGGAATACAGATTTCTAATTCATATTTATCTTTGAAATTCTGTTATTTATGGATTTTAGTTAAAATGAAATAGAAATAATGTAAGTCAGGGAGAAGAAACTCATCCCCTCTAGTGGAAAGTCGTCCATTGGAGATGGATGCAATGTTTTGTGGTTATATCAACTACTGTAGCTTTATGTAATGATGCTAGTAGAAACTATTGAATAATTTACTTTGGGTCATGTTTCTTTTTTTCTACAAATACCTACACTATAGAAGACTGTTCAAAATTTAAATAATCTACTCATTTATGATTACTTTTTGCCCACTACAAAGTCAAGTTTTGAAAAGAGCATCATGAATGTAAACATTTTCTCCTGAAGCTTGTTTCAGACGCAGTAAGCAAAGAAGGACACAAATATAAATGCACACTCACTGTGAAGGTAAATTATATGATGCTTAGGATTTGCATGGACCATTTCATTACAGAGGCTGAAGGACATTCCTTTGAGAAGTGACACTGGAGCTGATCTAGTGTTACTGGTCAGGAAACTGCTTGAGGAAGTGCCATCTGAGGAGGGTGTACCTGCAACACCTCAGAGAGAAGATTGCTTGATGCAGTTAAAACGTTGGCATAAGAGCATGGATGGGGAATTATGGGAAACACAAAAAGAGGAACATGATCAAGATGGCCTGAAGTAGAGAGAAGAAGAATCATGGCAATGATGATAGGAATAAGAAGGGATGGAGACTACACAGAGAGCCCTAGACTCCCACTATGTTTAAAGAGTTTCAAATATAGCCGGGCACCAGTAGCTCATGCCTGTAATCCTAATACTGAGGAGGCTGAGATCTGAGGATCGCAGTTCAAAGCCAGCCCGGGCAGGAAAGTCCCTGAGACTCTTATCTCCAATAAACCACTAGAAAACTAGAAGTGGAACTGTGGCTCAAGCAATAAAGCACTCACTCGCCTTGAGCTGAGGGACAGCGCCCAAGTCCGGAGTTCAAGCCCCACGACCGACAAAAAAAAAAAAGAGTTTCAAATATGAGACTGAAGTCAGGAAGTTTGCCTCTTGAGAGGTTTGCCCTGAGTGCAGAATGAAGAATGCATGCTAGAATACCACAGTTAAGTTATGGAAGATCTGAAGAGGTCTGAGAAATGATGTGCTATGACCCTCACATATTTTTCCAATAGAACATTTTGCATTTATAAATGGGGTGGTTCTTTGGTTGTTTCTGTGCTGAGGAGCCTTAGCAGATCCCCTAACCCTTCCTGTAACATTTTGAGGGTCTCTACTTTTACCTCAAGGTCTTTGATCCATATAGAGTTGATTCTGGTGCAGGGTGGTATATAAGGATTTAAATTCAATTTTCTACATGTGTAGGGCCAATTCTTACAGCACCATTTGTTGGAGAGGCTGTCTTTCTTCCATCTGATAATTTTAGCTCCCTTATCGAAGATTAGGTAGCCACAGGTCTGTGGAATCATGTCTGGCTCTTCAATTCTATTACATTGGTCCTCCGGCCTGTTCCTGTGCCAATAGCAAGCTGTTTTTATAACTGCAGCTTTATAATACAATTTGAAGTTTGGTACTAATATTTCTCCAGCACTATTCTTCCTGCTAAGGGTTGTGCAATGAAGAAAATCTTCTTTCTACTAATTTGGTAACAGTGACAACATGCGCTTATTCAACAATTATAGCGAATACAGAGAGAAACTGAATTTTAAACTCATCTGATGCTAATCATTTCAAACTTACACTTAAAAAGGTAAGTTCTAAATCTAAGTAATCTACTTTCCAAATCTATTCTCTTTTTTTCCTTCCTTTTTCTTGTTGCTTTTGTTGGCCTGTAAGGAGTTGAAATGGGTTGGTTAATGTCAAGAAAAAGGGATGAAAAGGAAAAGTGGAATGAATATGATCTGAGTACTTTACAGGTATTTATGAAAGTAAAATAATGAGATCTGTTAAAATTGATTTTAAAAAGGAAGTATGAGAGAGCCAAAAGGTAATAGAAGGGGGTAGATATGATCAAAGAATATAGGATGTATTCATGAGAATATTACAATGAAATCTCTTTGATTAATATATGCTAATACGGTTCTTAATTTAAAAAGAAAATGCCAAACCTTATGTTCACAGAGAAGAAATTTGCACTGAACTCATCACTGATTAGTGGGACCAAGCCTTGGGATGTATATAAATTATGGCTTTTCCAAGGCAGTTTGGTTTACACTAGTTATCCTCACATAATATTAATGGTATCACCTCATACTCCCAGTAGTGTCCTAGTTCAGATGATAAATTATATGATGATCCTAGCCAACTTGCTCTGAAGATATGAAACTTTTTTTACACAGATAGATCTGCCAAAATAAGTAATAAGAGATGAAATATAACCTTGGATTTCTTGGTTAAAGTTTTCACTAGAAAGTTTTAAAACATTGGAGAAAAAGTTAAGTGCAAACTTAATTATATTTTTTAATGATAAAGCACAACATTGTATGAAGTTAATGACTTCTAAAACCAGTTGAGCGATTAAGTTTTGTCAGGTTCTGTTCAGTGATGTGACATGCATGTCTTACATTAATTCTTATTTGTCTCTCTTTTTGTAAATAACTTATTAACCACCTACAACTTCTCTGACTGATTAAATGGTATAATTGTTGAGAAAAACAAAATAAATGCCAAGAATCATTTGAAATGTGAAAAATATATAATACAGTGGTTCTGTTTATTACTTCTAGAAACAATCTTAAGTAAGTAAACCACATCAATAATTAACTAGGATGGGTATAAAATCATTTTTAAATTCTTATTCTGTCATCTCTTTGTCAGGAGCTTCATAAAAGAAAAGTACTGGGTCAAATGAATAAAGAAAAGTACCATGTACCATGGCAGCAACGTGGCTAATTGATGCTTCAGTGCCAAAGATGAATGGAGAATTGAGATAATTCAGAACCATTGAGCAGGAGCCTGTCCATGACTGCAAATTTAATAAAATGGAAAGTGTGAAGCTATGACTCAGTTGCCCATTCTAAGCTTGTTTGTATTTATGGCTCTTTCCCACGTTGAATATGGGTGACATTGTCCATACTGATAGAAGACATGACTCAGTGGAGTTACTTTGCTCTTCATTGTCCAAATGAATTGTTCCTAGGACAAAGCTGAATTCAGCATTGACATTCTCATCTGATATGATACTTGGAGAAACTTGCATTAACACATACAAAAAATTGTTATCTTTGCTTCATAATCGGAATAATGAAACAAATATCAAAACAGGCCTTTAACAGATACATTAATTCATGACTGTATCTTCTGGGAGTTGCATTGATTTGTGAATTAAAAAATGTAACTATGAGAGAAAAAAGGCTCTCATGAAGCCAGGGATACTTTTGCAGGAAGCATCCAGATTGAAAGTAATTTTCCAACATATATCCTCATAAATTAAACCTCCTTGAAATATGCAATTCCTCCTTTTACCCAACTTACATACACAAACTAGCATTTAGTCAAAGGATTCACTTCATGTCTTTTCCAAGAGTTTGGCAAAAACACACAGGTACAGGAGCAGCACCAACAGCTCTTAGATTAATGAATAGCTTTCAAGTCTGATATGTTGGGTAAAGACAGAGAAAGTGTGAATCTCCTGCTCTCAAACAAAATTTACTGCAAAAATAAGAATTATAGATTAATATGAGACAGAGAAGAGGATCTGCACACAGTGCTGGCCACAAATTACTCACATGATGAACATAGTTAAACTAATAATTAGGAAATCATTTTTAGATGCACACAAGTCTGAACAGTCAGAGTGAGTTGAGGTGTTCAAGAATCTACAAACTCCTTCAGAACATAGAGCATAATTCTTCTACCTCCAAACACCTGCCTATGTTGTCCATTGTAAGGGATAGATAGGCATAATTTTTTTTCCTTTTTTTCCTTTTTTATTGTCAAGGTGATATACAGAGGGGTTACAGTTGCATAAGTAAGGCAATAAGTACATTTCTTGTCAAACTTGTTACCCCTTTCGTCATTTTCCCCACAATCTCCCCCAAGTTGTACAGATCACTTCCAGCATATAGTCTTGTGAATATTGCTGTTGCATTGGTTCCCCCTTGTCCTTTGTTCACCATTCTGTTGTTCCCTTTCCCTACCCTACTTCAGATAAATGTATATACAATACCACAGTACCAAAATTAAATACAGTGACCACAGGTGATATACCATAGGGGGAAGAACACACAAAAGAAACAAAACACAAGTACATTAAAAAAACAGCAGCAAAGAAAAACCCCTGTGTCCGTGTCTTAGAGATCATTTCACTTAACATTATCTTATATGGTCGTTTGTTCATAGTTTTTGAGCTATTCTGCTCATTTGATCACCTTATCCTAGATGTATATATTAATTATTGCATATATGGGAAACCATGGGACCTATGTTTTGGGGGGTCTGGTTTACTTCACTTAATATGATTTTTTCCAAGTCTTTCCATTTCCTTACAAATGGAGTGATGTCATTCTTTCTGATGGAAGTATAGAATTCCATTGTGTGTGTGTGTGTTGTGTGTGTGTGTGTGTGTGTATGTGTGTGTGCATATATATCACATTTTCTTGATCCATTTATCTACTGAGAGGCATCTGGGTTGGTTCTATATCTTAGCTATGGTGAATAATGATGTGATAAACATAGTTGTGCTGGTAGCTTTAGTTTGTCCTTGTTTGTAATCATTGGAGTAAATGCCCATAAGTATATATATGTGCCACATTTTCTTGATCCATTCATCTAACAATCACAATAAAGCAAAAAAAAAAAAAAGGTTTGACAAAAGGCTTGCATTAAACAGAGCTTCTGCATGGCAAAGGACATAGCTTAGCAAGATCAATTGAAAGCCCATGGACTAAGAGAAGATCTTCATTAGCCATACAATAGACAAAGGCCTCATATCTGAAATATACTTAGAACTCCAAAAAATAAATCCCCCAGTAAGTAGGCTAAAGACTTTAAGAGAGACTTCTCTGAAGAGGAAATAAGAAGGGCACATGAAGAAATGCTCAATTTCTCTGACTATGAAAGAAATGCAAATCAAAACAACATTGAGATACCACCTCACCCCAGTTAGAATGACTATAATCATGAACTCTAATAACAACAGATGCTGGAGGGGATGTGGCCAAAAGGGAAGGCTACTGCATTGTTGTTGGGGGTTTAAACTTGTTCATCCACTCTGGAAAGAAGTATGGAGGCTCCTAAACAGACTATACATAGAGCTCCCCTATAACTGAACAATCCCAGTTCTAGGCATTTACCAAAATGATCCCAAACAAGGTCACTCTAAAGCTTTCAGTATAACTATGTTTATTGTGACATTATTCACCATAGCTAAGATAAGGAACTAATCCAGGCAGAATTTCTTAAAGATTACTTTCTAAAAAATTGCTCATTCCTGTTACAGTGTGCAATATGTGACCAATGCACAATGTCAACCTATTACTAATACAAAAAGAAATGTGAAGGAAAAAGGATGATATAACCTAAGACTTGGGACAACTGATTTGAGGCAAAAAATGCTACTGAAAAGTTAATGAAAATATTTCTTAATAGTTATCATATATAGTATGAATCAATAGAACATTAAAGTAATCTTGACTAACTTCTTGAATCACTGGACAATGGAATACAAGAGCATATGTAAGTACAATTAAAGTCAGAAGCTATTTAGTTCAAAGAGAGATTGAAAGTATTATACAATTTCAAGAAAATAAGAGAGCATAATTGGAGATTCAAATAAGACTCTGAGATGATCCTAAAGCACTCACAGAATTTTGACAGCTTGATATAAAGTAGAAGAGTATTTCATGTGAAGGAAATAGCAACTTGGAGATGAGAAACTACATATAATGTCAAGTTGTCAGGCTGCATAAAAGCATGGAAATATATTTTGGAAGAGAGTGAATAAGAATGGCAAGCTAGGGTATGGAAGTATTAGATTTCTATGTTTACATACATGGATTCATTTAGTTAATACTATGAATTAATTTTTCTTGATATAATAGACACGTAGAATGGATTGGACTGGACAGATAATGAAGTTGGACTGGAGGCTGTAACTCACTCATGGAACTCAGTTATGTGTGCTGGTCTAGCACACATAGAACTGGGTATAATGACAAGCATTTTAATAAGAGAGAAAGAGAAAAACAAGATGGAAAGCCAAAAAAGAAGGAAGGAAGGAAGGAAGGAAGGAAGGAAGGAAGGAAGGAAGGAAGGAAGGAAGGAAGGAAGGAAGGGAGGAAGGAAGGAAGGAAGGAAGGAAGAGAGGTAGGGAGAGATAAAATACAGAGAAAGGGATGAGGAAAGGAAATTTATTTAAAAAATTAATAAAAGAAGAAAAAAAGATGTAGTTGGATAGGCAGATTAGAGAGAATGTTAAAAGAATTTTGGTTAGAAATAAAGGGCTTCATTTGTACCATTGTTTATAAACTCTTATGAATCCTCACATCCTAGGACCTTAATTTCTACATTGCTGCTGTTGAGTGAATACTAAATAATAGAAAAAATGTGATTTCTGCTCATATGGTAAAGAATGATAATAGAAAAAAAGGAAATGGTAAGTGGGAGAAATGAAAGTATCTCTATTGATATGCAGATGTTCTTTCACTAAATATTCTTCTGGGAGTAGAAGATTATTCAGCAGTTCTTTCAATATTACTATGCAAATGTCTGTTGCTTTGTGAGTAACCATGTGCTTCTGTACAGGGAATATCTGTCTATCTATATCTATCTACTTACCTATATGTCCCTCGGCTTGCCTGTCTATCTGTCTGTCTGTTTGCCTATCTGCCTATCTATCTATCTATCTATCTATCTATCTATCTATCTATCTATCTATCTATCTATCTATCTATCTATCTATCTATCCATCTATCCATTTATCTATCCATCGATCCATCCTTATCTTCTGAGGAAGAAATGGGCTGATCACATCAGAGATGGAACCACGCCAATGATGGAGGTGCCGTGATGGATGGGGTCGCCATCAGAGATGGACTCACCTCAATGATGGAGGCGCCATGATGGACGGACACAGAGAACAGATCCACTGGAAAGAGGTAGAGGAAGCCAGTGCTGCTGTGAATTTTGGGGAGCACCTGGCTCTGAGACTCAGCAAAGGGAGCTGTCATGGGTCACCTGGAAGACAACATTGTGACTCCTGGTGCGGAAGACGGTGTGCTGATGGCGGGGGCAGAGGATAGCATGGTGACCACAGGCCCTACTGAGGGGCCACAGGTGCCAACGAAGGCAAAGAGCACAACAAATGCTATAACAACCTATAAAATCTGGCACAACAGTTGACAGTCACAAAGAAAGCCAGAGCTCCACAACCCCCCACATGGCAACACACCACCCTGTGGATAAGAAGACCATTCACACCGACAGCTGAAGAGCCACAGAGAACAGACAAAAATCGTGGTCTGGCCATGGTGGCCCTGGTCGGCATCATGGTTGGGGTCTTATTAGCCATTGGCTTCATTGGAGGCATCATCATAGTGGTTATGTAGAAAGTTTCTGGAAGGTTCTCGTCCTGAAGGATGAGCCCATCTGAACTTTTTCTGACTCCCACTGCACTCCGCCTGACTAGCTTGTGGGAAAGAATGACCCATGGAGCCCAACCTCCCTCTCACCCCTTGGTGAGTCAACCACTTTGCCAAAACTGGAGGGGAAAGAAGTCACCAGTCTCAGCTCCTCTAAGCAATTGCTTTGGGGGGGGGAAGTATATATATATATATATATATATATATATATATATATATATATATATATATATATATATATATATATATATATATGATGTAAACATAAATTTTATATTAGATAAACAACCAGGTGCATAGAAAATGGAGCTAAACTATGTCAGCAAGTTGAGATCTGAGGATTGTAGGTCGAAGCCAAACCAGGCAGAAAAGTCCATGAGTTTCTTACCTCTAATGGACTAGCAAAAAGCTAATAGTGAAGATGAGGCTCAATCCCTATGGACCCAGACTTCAAGCCCAAATATTGCCACCAAAACAAACAACAACAACAACAACAACAAAGAAAATCAACAACAACAAAAAAGAAAAATCCAAGTATGTTAACTGATTTAGAACCAAGAAAATATGGTTCAGTTGATGGTAGAGAGACAGAAGTCTCTTTTCCCTTTGCCTCCTCTTTGTTATTGAAATGTGAAGGAATCTGAAGCTGTTTATGTTCATGGAGTCCTTGAGCCCTGGTTTGACTTCAGTAGACAGGTCAAGGATTTTTCTAGTCGTTTATCTGTTGAAATCTACACATTCCAGCCCTGTGGGATCCCTTTGGAGAAGACTGATAGGATGTAGATAATCAAGGAGAAAACCCGCACTTGGATGATTATGTGATGAGCAACTTCTTTGAGGAAGTACAGATGGATCATTTCAGAGGCATCCATGCCAGAAATCGGTACTTGAGTGAAGGTATTTTGTTCCTCACAAGGTCACCTAGCAACCATGAGGCTAGTGATTACCATGACTCCAAGGTGTGTGTCACCTGCCTCTCTAGATGAAGAAGCCCTATCTCTTCATGGCAATGATTGTCTGCTTTGTCCTGCAAAGCTCTCAGTCCCAGACACAAAAGCTGATGGATGCTCTCATGATGCCAGACTCAACTGTTCTAGAACCAAGCACCACACAGAAAGAGGCCTTAAAGTTCCGCTGCGTGGTAGGGGCAAAGGGAGATCTGTGTTTTGCTTTGTTTTGTTTTTCTAATGCTTGCTCTCTCCCTCTGGAGGACAGATAGGGAGAGTTAAAATAATCTTATATAATACTAATATCTTTAAAGCAATCCAATTTAAAGAAGACCTGATTTCCAAAATAAAAGCTACTCTTTTTTAAAAAAGAAAGAAAGAAAGAGAGAGACAGAGAGAGAGAGAGAGAAAGAAAGAAAGAAAGAAAGAAAGAAAGAAAGAAAGAAAGAAAGAAAGAAAGAAAGAAAGAAAAGGGCCAGTCATAAGGTCTCAGAAAAATATTCCTTACAATGTCATTGCTGAAAGATATCCATAAACATAAATCAGTACTTTTCAAAGTAGTTTATATCTAATATGTTAAAAATTAAATGTAGATATATATATATATATATATATATATATATATATATATATATATATACTATATATACATATATTCTCTGCCCTAAAAAGTAGTTCAATACAAAATACAAGGGGGGAACCTTTGCAACAGTGATACAAGAGATTATATTGGAAATGATCTTTACAACTTGGGATGGGGGATCTTGGGGGGAGGGAAAGAGGGAAAAAGAATGAGGGAAGGGGTAACAAGTTAGACAAGAAATGTAACCATTGCCTTACTGATGTAACTTTAACCCCTTTGTACAACATCTTGACAATTTTTTTTTAAAAAATGTAGTTATTTGTGAGAAACTTGGAGTATTTTGGATGCTGCATAGACAGCTTTGCTATTGAGACCTGAACATCTAAGTCCATCCCCAAATCTTACCCTGAATGACAGTGCTTCCCCAAAGTGTTACTAACTTTTCAGAACCTGTGTCCTAAATGGATAAAAGTAATTAAATTATTGGCTTCCTATGAATCATTTCTCTAGGAGATCTCATGTTTGTTTGTATCTGTGAGCAGAGATGCTGAAAGTCTTTGTTCACACTGTTGGGGGAGAGAGGAGCCTTGGAAGATAAGAATGCTGTCCCTCTCTAGATTACTTGTCAGCCACACTTCCTGCCCATCAAGAGGTCTGTTAATCCCTACATTTCTGATTTCATTCTGATAGTTCATCCTACTTTGACAACAGGTGTCATCTAACACTTTACTCTGTGGGAAGATAGACTTAGTGAACTCACACTCTCTCCCCTTCCCTCCTCCCCTCTCCCTCAATCTCTCTCCCTTTCTATCTCTCTCCCTCTCCCTCTCTTCTCCCTCCCTCTCTCTCTCTCTCTCCTCTCTCTGTCTCTCTTTCACACACACACACACACACACACACACACACACACACACACACACACACACACACACACACACACACACACACACACACACACACCTCTTCTCTGCCTATTGCTGTTTATGAGTAAGGAAGTCCTTGATCTCAGAATCCATGAAACCATGCAAGCTAGCTAGTTAGATTTCAAGTATAGTAAATTCTCAAACCCTTCACAGCTCTTGGCATTGATGTGCACAGTATTCATAAACTCTTGCAGGGATTTATGAGCCTCCATCCCTCAAATCTTCAGAACTTTACTGTCACACCTTCATATTCAGCTCAGACAAGCACTTGCTAAAATCATGATCTTTGCTAGGGTTACTGATTTAATTAGCTCCTTCAGTAACGAGGCCTGATTGACCTCCTAAAAGCACTGCTCTGGAGACTTGTACTACAGTTCTAACTAGGAACAGGTTAAGACCTTAGAGAAACTGAGTAGCGAAAAGAAAACCTCCATGTCTGTGACTGACATGAAAACAATCATAAACAGCAATGGATTTAAAATATTCTGTCTATTAAATAATACAACTTCATTTATTCTAAACCCAGACCTCAAGTATGAGTTATTTCTCTCTCTTGCCCAAGTCTGTATTTTGCCTTCACCCCAATTTGCTTGCCTCTATTCCATCTTGCTGTAATATCAAGATGCCTGTCTTCTGTCATTTTTATCTGATGCAGTGCCTTATTTGTAGCCAATGATCTGAACTTTCACCTCCTGACCATCTAAATGTGAACTGTGCTGTCTCCAAGATGGTAGCAAATTTACAGCCTGACACAACCCACACTGCATGATTCAAGGCTTGTCCTTCAAGAAAATAAGTTCATGCCAGGAATCACACTTTGGGCAGGTGCCAGATCAGGTATGTTTACTGCCAATTATACTGTCAGGTAAGTGTCATTTGACCCCTAATTATATATTACCAGTGTTGTATTGAAAAATAAAAGTTATTTATGCAAAAACATTTCAGAGTTCCTAGTATTTGTTCATCAGCCCATGAGAAGATAATGCTATAATTGTCATCATCATGGTATTTAAAATAAAATAAAATAAGAAAAATAAAATTGTGGACATTTATAAAATAATGTTAAAATTGAAGACCTTCAGAATAACGTAAAATTCCTTAATAAAATTTGGTGGGAGATGGGAAAGAAAGGTGATCAGCTACTTCTCATTTGTAAATGGCTAATAAATATTTCAACATTGTAATTAAAAGACAGATTAAAAGTACATCAATCAATTGATTGGTATGTATTTTGCCTGAATGAGAACATAAAGAATTGATTAGAATTTTATACTCATTATGGCATTATGATACTCACTAGAAATTTAATATATTTCTTCCTTCCTTTCCTTCATCCCTTCTTCCATTTTTTCCCTTCCTTCCTCCCTTCCTTTCTTCTCTCCTTCCTTGTTCTTTCCTTTCTTTGCTTTCTTCCTTTGTTCTTCCCTCCCTCATTGTCTCCTTCCCTTTCTCTTTCCCTCCTAGCTCTTACATTCTTCCCTCCCTTTCTCCCTCTTTCCTTCTTTCCTACTATCCTTCCCTTCATCCCTCCTACTATTCTTCCTTTTCTTGGTTTCTTGTCTTCCTTCTCTTTATTCTTCCCTTCTCTTCTGTTTTCATTCAGCAATGTCATTCTTCACTTTTGGATCCTTTGATTTTTCTGTAGATTTCAGACGAAATGAAATGTTTTTTTTTCTCCTTTTACCCCTTAGTCTCATTCAAGTTTTACATGAATGTACTTAATAGATAGCACTATCAAAACAGCTATAATTTTGTTTTATTGTGAGTTTCATATTTGGCATATTGCAAAAGACCTTTCTGGTCATTATTTGCTATGACACTTTCATCAGATTTCTGTCCCAATGTGATCAGGTCTTCTGGGATGTCTATGTGGAATAGGTCCATTCCTCTGTGTACTGGTATTGCCTCCAGCAGCCACCTTATATTTGAAATGGCAGTCAGACATGTTTCCTTCAGTTTGTCATCAAAAGTTGAATTTTCACATGGCTGCAAAGTCTCTCCCAAATCATTCAAACCAAATTCATTTACTTCTTTCTGAGTGGTACAAGAATCTGAGGGGCAGACTTCACTGGTCTATCTCTTGAAGTATCTTCTCAGTTCTTGTGATCCATGCAGATTGAGAGGGCACAGCACTATGTCTGGTTCAGGGAGGATTCCAACATCTCTCCTGGTCTTTGTCTTGGTTTATGATCAAGGTGGCTCAAGTGTATTACAAAGAAAAAGAAAAGATAGCAGACTTTACCTCCATCACACTATCATGACTTATTCACTTGAAACAAATGGTTTTATTTAGCTACATTGTGGGCATTTCAGAACAACTCCATGAACGTGGAATTGTTTTATTCGGCACTTCATACTGCACTTCCAAGATTTTGATTTTGATTTTTCCTTTTTTTGTTTTGTTTTTTTTTTGCTATAGGCTTCTGTATGCTGCTTGTATTTCTAGTCATCTGCTTAAATTACTACCTTATGGCCTGAAGACACATGAACACCACCTGTTTCTTAACAGTCAAATCATATTAGCATCCTTCCAGAAGAGTCCTTCACAATCTCAGCAAACACATATCCTTGCTTCCATTGAATAGGACCTTGAAAATAAATTTCCTCTCTGTCACCTCAAAAGCTTGCCTTAGTAAAGACAAACACCCCAACTTTTATGAGGCACACAGAAGCTACAAGGAAAGGAGTGTATCAGCACTCTGAGGCTGCACTACAGTAAGAGATCAACAAAGCCCCCCTTGACAAAAGCCCCCCAAGAGTCACAAACCCACTTATTACTCTGGTGGTTTATGGGGAAATGATTTTTTAATGACTAACGCCACCCTGTCTAATTTTGGTGAAATTCTATGCTGACAAAAGACTCATTTTTGGTTTTAAAAAATCCCAAATTCTCTGCTGCTGAAAAAAAAATACTTAGAACAGCTGACAGAATACTTGTGATGGTATGGCCCCAGCTCTGCCTCATTAACTCTGTGATAGTGAATGAATCAAGCAGCTACCATGACCTTAATTTACTCACTCAAATTTATATAAAAATAGCAACATCATCCAATTATGAATCACTTCTGAAAATTAGATCCTCAGATTGTAGTATAGGTAATAACGTGTCTCATGAAACTCAGAGGGACGATAAGGGGAGAGAAATCCAGACCCCTAAAAATAGATTCCATTATTCCAAATGTGACCTATGTGTTACAAACACATCCTAAATCAAGTTAATTACATTGTTGCCAAGTTTGCTGCCTTAAAAGTCTCCAATACCACTCCCCTTAGTCCATTGTAGTCATCAGCTCACCTCTTCTAACTCCAAACATTTCCAGTTGGTGTCTCTGCTTGCTGCTCTCCTGATGGTGCTCTATTATAGTGTCCATCAATGATTTAAAATGCTATTCATGGGGCACCAGAAACTTTTCTACAATTCTTCCAATTTTCCATTTCTCTTCATGTGAAGTCCATGCTTCCATAATATGGTTTAAGACTATTTATGGCTGGAACTCTACTGCCCTCTCCAGTCCTGTCCAAATCCTTCCTGATCAAAGGCCATTGGTGTCAGTATGAGAAAAAAGAGAGCTATTCCACATAGAAGAAGGAAGAACTTGTCAAAGCTGTAGAACATACCAGCCAGTGGGCTTGCAAGTCCACTTGGCAAACTCTAGACCAAAGAGAATAGGTGAAGAGACAAAAATGAAGAAGACAAGAAAAGATACCTCAGGCCAGAGTCTGAAAGGCTTAAATCTTTTCAGTAAGGAGTATGGACTGGCTTCCAGGAGGATTTTGCTAGAACAATGTTGAGATTATAACTGCATTTCTAAAATTAACTCTAGTGTCTGAAGAGCATGCCTACATGAAGGTAGAGGTTTGGATTTGCAAGAGTAATGGTTCATGAAATTGCAGCTAAAGAGGAAATGGGGAGAAACTTAAAGGCATATATGTATGAATAAATCTGTGAGGAATTAAGGTTAGGGAAGAATTAACCATCACAAAAAAGTTCCCATTTTGTGAGATTAAGTAGATTAGAATGCTGATTATGACAGAAGTGGGGCTTTGCAGAGATTATACTAGAATGTTTTTGAAAGCATTCTAAAATTTGTAAACACCATACTAAAAAAGATATCATCATTATTACCAAGCAGTGCATGTTAGTAGTGCTCTGGGTCTTCCCGTTCAAATGTTGCACCATTTCTTGTACTTTAGTGAAACTGCATCACAGCAACTCCAGATGAATGCTACTCATCCTCCTTTAAAATCCTCCAAGGGATGAACAACCATAACAAACCTGAGAAAGCCTTCCTCCCTCAACATCATACCCTTCCAGATGGTTTATCTGTAGTGTCATTCCCTTGATATGTTACAGAGTAGTTGGGGACAATTTTTAAAAAGGACTTATGATGACATTCTAGTGTAACAGAATCACTCAGATTAAAGCTCTTTAAAATTCAAATCTAGGCCAAAAAAAGGGAAAAAAACTAAGTCATTTTTTTTTATCACAAAAGCTATAAAGATGTAAAGGAAGAAGTCCATCCTAGCATTTCAGTAATATCTGTTTTCACAGGAAACTTGCATTAACTTTTATCATCTGCACTTCAGACTGGGTTGTATCTCAGAAAGCTGCCAGGGCTCCAAAGTCTTCACACAATCACAAAGCCTTTGCAAAACTTTCCTAAGATACACATAGGAGAAGACCATAGGTTTCCTTTCTTTCTCTCATTCTGTCTTTGTCCTCTTTCTTTGTTCTCCTCTCTCTGTCTCTCCCCACCCTCTCTGTCTTTCTGTCTTTCTCTCAGTTTCTCTCTATCCCTGCTTCTCTCTGTATTTCACATGTACACACATGTGAATAATTACGTGTGTATACATAATTATTAAGTTTGTTCTTGTAGACAGGATACATATTTAAATTAATGTAGTAGTCTTTATGCTAAAATGTTTCAGTCATCAGGTAACATACTCAATTGAAATACTCAATTGTAATTACTTAGTTCAATAAACATGTAGAAGCTACTCATTTTGAGAGAATAATTGACTAATGAAAACTAAACTAGAAGAGAGGAATGAGAACAGTGAGTCTTTTCTCTTTTCTGTGAGGTTGAACTACAGAATGCCACCAGTGAACATCATTTGGATAATGAAAACTGCATCTACTACTATTAATGCTGATTAATTTGAAATCTAATGATAATAATTTTAAACTTTTATTTCAAATTATTATTATCATTTTTGTGTGGGCCTCAGAACACTTATGATTCTAAATATATTTTTTTAAAGTTTTACAGCTGCCAGCTGGTGGCTCATGCTTATAATCCTAGCTAGTCATAAAGCTCAGAGCTGAGGATTACAGTTCAAAGCCAGCCCAGACAGAAAAGTCCATGGACTCTAATCTCCAATAAACTACTCAGAAAAAGCCAATAGTGGCACTGTGGCTCAAGTGGTAGAGCACTACCCTTGAGCACAAACAGACTCAGAGACAGCACCCAGGCCCTGAGTTCAAGATCCAGGACAAGCAAAAAACATTTAGAAAGAATTTTTTTTTAATGTAGAAAAAACACTTGAATTTACAAAAGTCCTTTCTTGTCTATCACATGCATGCTTGAATGATCATCCTTTATTGGGAATAACAAGTATCAGTAGAAGGCCTGTTAACTGGTCTACTACGAGTAATAATACTTAAGTTGAAAGAAGATTATATTACTTCTATCTTTTCCAGAACCTCCAAAGAAAGGTTCATATACTGTCACATTTATTTGCAAGTAAACTTGTACTCATCTTAGGTTAACTGGTTACCACTACTAACTTTCACCTAATGTTTCCATATTTTTTCCTTATACAGTAATTAATGTCTATTTTCGTTCCAGATTGAATCATTTGTTGTTGTTTGACATTTTACAACTCATGGATACCTAATGAATATCCAAATTGTATTTTCATTACCCTACAATAATTTCTAAGTAGCAAGATTTTCATTTTATGTGTGTAGTTGGAGGACTTGTTTATGTATTGGTAGAAATTTTCTTTTGGGCTTATTCATGAAGAATGATGGAGGTGCCCACAAAGAATTTATGCTTGCTATTTAAATTCAGCTTCTTTGAATCAAGGATTTTACTACTCTATGAGAGTTAAAAAAATGGTGGGTTACAAACTCCTCACATGTGCTGAATGTTTTTATCTTGCTCATGAAAACCATATTTATAGATAGTTCTCTGCAAATAAAGTTAGAAAATTTCAGAAAAATCTTAGTGGTCTCTAAATTAGGTAGTATAATAATAGTAACCCTTATATTACTCCAGCTTTATAGAATGGAATATAGACATTAAAAAGGGTTGTAAGCATCACTTGTGTTTTCAAAATTTCTGAAGATCTACAAAATGATGTTCCATAAGAAACAAAAAGAAATATGATAAGGAAAGTTAACTAGCACTCAATCAATAAACAAAAATAAACATAAATGTATCTCTTTAGATATTAAACTATTCAGGTTTGGCAGATGACATCCATGAGTCAAGTATTAACTAATATTTTGAGGATAAAGTTGTGTATTATATAATGCCAGAAGTCATGTGATGCCACACAGCCTTTAATTCTAAAAAATATTTTCTACAGAATTTATTCATATTCAAATAATCTTCTGAATTCACATGGTCATATGAAGTAGCAATGCTATATTTAAATTCATGAATAACCCTGTACATGAAAGCATTAAATAGTCAGAATATCATCTCAACCTTATTCTATGTAGTAATAACCCTTTGCACTAATGTATTGAAGTAGTTTCATGACAGTCTTTTCATGACAGTGTGTGTATGTGTGTTGTGTGTGTGTGTGTGTGTGTGTGTGTGTGTGTGTGTGTGTGTGTACAAACAAAACATATAACATTTGAGTCATACATGCTTTCCAGCACTTGGAATTTTTCAGCTTTATTGAAAACAACTGACAAATGTAATATGTATATGTTCAAATTACACAACATGACAATCTAAGTATGTGATTTTATCATCAATTTGCTTCCCGTGCTATTTTTTTCGCATTGTTCTTAGATTGTTTTTAAAACTTCTGCTCAGTAGGATAGTGACTTCTGTTTCTAATGCCAATGACTTCAGTTTTCAGTCCTCACATTTATGCTTTCTTTCTATCTTTTCTGTGATGGAAATGGTATGGGAGGGAGGTGATGGAATATTTTGTTGCTGCCCAAGTCTTAAGAGGAAAAGCAACAGGAGAATGACTGGTCTTTTGTTCTTTCCCGTTTATCCTATTCAGAGCATAACAGAATCAAATCTTAATAGTAAGTACTTACCTTGCACTAAACAGATCAATCTTTTCCATTAGATTTGTCACATGAGACTTGAACTCGACTGTAATTGATTTCAAAGTCATGTGGGACAACAGCCTCTATAGTATTTTTTTCCTATGATAGTCTCAATCAATAGACCTAGCAGCTTAACAAAAATAATTACATCAACATATCTGCTTTCCTGACACCATTTTGTTCTTGGGTGTTAGAAACAGTCTGGGCATTAGAAGAAATCCAATAACTTAGAAACCGGAAGGCTAAAAGTCTGGGGAACTAAGTGTCTGCCCCTCTTGGGTGGCAGTGATACTGATTCCTACATTTTCTCTGTCTTTTCACAGCTCCCAGCACAGTCCATCAGTCTAGCAAGCAGTTCTAATAGTTCCTGGATTTGGAATTTGACGTAGGCTTTGTATAAGCAGATGCTTGTATAAAAGCTAAAATAGGTGAGTATTAAAAGGATTAAGTGATTCAGTAGAGTATCTCAGCCAGCAATAATTCAAGACACAATAGTTCAAATCTTTCATTGCTGTTTTCTTTGATAAAATGTAGGTTTTAACCTTTTGGGAAGTCTTTTTTTTTTTCCTCCAGTGTCAGCAGCAACTCCAGACTTGTCAACTCAACAATGCTTTACAACTAATGCCTTTCACAATGTCTGAGGTAGAAAAAGGAATTACAATAATACTGCTTAAGAATCTGTTCAATTGGAAATGTGGTAGCATATATTGGCTAGTTACTTTGTGTCTGGAAATAGGTGATTCGACAATGACATGAGGGAACAAATATACCTGTACAGCTGAAAAGCAAGTCACAAAAAAATGAAGTTATTCTAATCAGAGATGTCAGAGACAAATGCACACCATGTCTGAATTAAAATTATCAACTATTACTGTGTCATTTCAGTGCCTGTCTGGATTGTTTCCAAAGACTAGCTTTTGTTTTTATCAAAAGAATAATATTAATTTAGTCATTTTAAGGTTAGAGGTTGACATTTCTGTTTATCCTGGTTATGTATTCATTTTTTAGATGCTGATTTCTTCTGCTAACAGTGCAGGACTTAAACACCAATTAACTTCAATTTTGTCTTGTTCCCTTTGTGCATAGTTGAATTCTATATTTCTTGTCTCCATATAATTTCATTAACCAAAATGAGGCAATTTCCAACAAAAGTGTGTTAGATCTAGCATTTCCTCGTCTTTGGGGGCTAGCCATATATTGTTAATTCACTCAGCAGTCACTTAATGAGTGTATTCTGGTTTTGCCTATTATTTAGATAATTAGGAAGCAAACAGACATTACTTCCTCTCAGATATGGAGGTAGAAATAATTTAGAACTGAAAAATAAATAAAATCCTTGACATAAACATTGATGCAAAGACAAGTGAGTCAATATTCTAGCTACAATTGTGAGACTATGAAAAGTCAAAGAAAAACGATGTAGCCAAGGTCTTTTCACTTAAATTGCCATTAAGCTAAGTCTATCTGAATTTGGTTATCAGTTAATTACTTCAAATCTTCAAATTCATTGTAAAATTTGTAAGTCTTCAGAGTGTTAAATTCTATCTTCCTATCTATCTATCTATCTATCTATCTATCTATCTATCTATCTATCTATCTATCTATCTATCTATCTCATATCTATCTATTTATGTCATATATAAGGCCCAAACTTCATATACAGCTATTAGAGTCATAGCTAATTGTGTGAGACAATGCAAATTTATATAGAGAAGCAAGAGAATATTACTATCAGTGATTTGCCTCAACTGAATTTTCCTAGAATTATTTAATTATAGTGAACTGAGCTAAGAACATAGTTTTAAATGGAGAGAAATACACTTAGATGATTGTATTGCTGAGAAGGTGTAAACTAAGAAGGTCCTCCTTGCTGGAATTGCTTACAGGAGAAAATGAGGGGTTCCAAATCCATAGAGAAAATACATCTGCCCTTACAATAGCAGGCATTAGTCAAAATTAGACTAATAATGATATTTATTATTAGATTTTATTCTAGAATAACACAAGGATCAATTTTAGATAATTTCCTCCATGGGAACTATAATGCAATTAAAGAACATTCAAGGAGAGAGAGAGAGAGAGAGAGAGAGAGAGAGAGAATATGAGGGAAGAAGGAAGGGAGGAAGAGAGGAAGGGAGAGAGGGAGGGAGGGAAAAAGTAGAAGCATTTCTATGAGATGATTAGCAACATTATTCTCATGGCCCCTAAAGGAAAGGAACACAACAGCTACCTGACTATACCAGGAAGTAAGTAAGTAAAAGGAAGAAGAACACTATTTTTTCCAAATACTGCCTTCTTTATCACAGTAAAGACTTCTTTCCATCCCACTCTTCTCTGTACCTCCCTTTCTTCTGGATTATCATTTTTATAAATCATCAGAGTTGGTGACAACATCATAAATCCCTCTTCCCGCTCATCCTCCTCTTTTTCTTCTTCCTCATCTTCATTGGTTGTTTTCAAATGCAGTATTCTTATCAAATAATCATTGGATATTGGAGTTCCAGCTTTGAGCAAACAAGCTTAAGGACAGTGTCTAGGCCCTGAATTCAAGCCCAGAACTAGCGCGCGAACACACACACACACACACACACACACACACACACACACACACACACACACACACACACACAATATTGTGGAATACTGCACTAGTTTATGGAATTTCTAGAAAGTTGTGCATTTTTAAAAGTAGATAATTGTCATTGTCACAGGATTTGCAAGGCAGAAATGCAGAACTCTGCAGTGTGCATTACTTTCTTCATAGAACATTTAGCTGTAAAATTAGATAAAACTTATGAGACATATATTTGGGCAATCTTGAATTTCCATGTCTAAAAATTATCTTTCAGTATTGGAAATAACACATGTAATTTCTCACAATTATTATTGCCAATACTTTTATTTGACACATATTGAAACTAGGTATCTGTTTCTCATTTAGCTTTCTTATTTTATAATTAGTTCTAATATTTGAGAAAACTCACACAAAAATTGTTTATTTTTGTGATTACAAGAATTTTATCTCTTATGTAAGTGTCTTGTTCTATTTTGACAATCATGTTTATGATACTTTAAAATATCTAAATAAAACCCAAATTCAACAGAACAAAAAATGCATATATATCCCAATGACAAGATAAGGATTGAGTGTGTACTTTTCAAATAGACATGGGGAACATGTTACTGAATTCTCCATAAAAAATGTGAAAATAAAAAGGACTTAAGGCATCTGTTGTTGTTAGAGTTCTTGATTTTTGCCGTTCTAACTGGGGTGAGGTGATATCTCAATGTTGTTTTGATTTGCATTTCTTTTGTTTGTTTGTTTGTTTGTTTGTTTCGGGTCCAGTCATGGGGCCTGAACTCTGGGCCTGGGCGCTGTCCCTCAGCTCTTCAGCTCAAGGCTAGCGCTCTACCACTTGAGCCACAGCACCACTTCTGGCTTTTTTCTTTTTGCTTATGTGGTGCTGAGGAATTGAACCCAGGGCCTCTGGCATGCAAGGCATGAGCTCTACCACTGAGCCACCTTCCCTGCCATGATTTGCATTTCTTTTATGGCTAGGGAAGTTGAACATTTCTTCATGTGTCTATTGGCCATCCTTCTTTCTTCTTCAGAGAAGTTTCTCTTTAAGTCTTTCGCCCACTTATTTATTGGGCAGTTGTTTCTTTGAGGATTTGTTGTTGGGGGCTTAATTTTTTGAGTTCCAAGTATATTTTAGATATGAGACCCTTGTCCATTGTATGGCTAGTACAACAGATGCTGGAGGGGATGTGGACAGAAAGGAACCTTACTTCATTGTTGGTGGGAATGTAAACTTGTTCAACCACTTTGGAAAGCAGTATGGAGGTTCCTCAAAAGACTTCACATAGAACTCCCCTATGACCCAGCAATCCCACTTTTGGGCATTTACCCAAATGTTTACAAACAAGACCACACTAAAGCTACCAGCACAACAATGGTTATTGCAGCATTATTTACCATAGCTAAGATATGGAACCAACCCAGATGCCCTTCAGTAGATGAATGGATCAAGAAAATGTGGTATATATACACAATGGAATTCTATGCCTCCATCAGAAAGAATGACATTGCCCTATTTGTTAGGAAATGGAAAAACTTGGAAAAAAATTATATTAAGTGAAGTAAGCCAGGCCCCATAGGTCCCATGGTTTCCCTTATTTGCAATATCTAGTGTATGTATGAGTCAAGCGGAAAAGGTCAGATAATGTGATGTCAGGAAAATGAACCCTTAGATGTGTATTTTAATGTTTTTTTCTTTCATGCATGTGTTTCTAAGGCACTTATAAGATTATCTTTTTGTTGCTTTGTATGTCCCTCCCCCACAGTATAACCCCTGCTTTCACTATATTTGATGTCAGTATAACTTGTGGAGGAGATGGGGAAAAACCAGTTGTTTAAGGATACAGGTGGACCTGTTGCAACAATAAGAAGTACAAGTTGTCATGTCCAAAACGAGCTTTACAACGTCGGTGTGGGGGGGGGGGCGAGGAAAGGTAAACCAAAGGAGGAGGGTGCAATGCTTGGTAAGAAATGTACGCATTATCCTGCCCATGTAATTGTAACCCCTCTGTACAGTATGTTCAAAAATAAAATAAAATTTAAAAAAAAAGGACCTAAGTCTCAGTTGTATTATTCCAGCCTAGCTGGAATATAGAAAACATAATCATTTATTGTAGGTCAATATGTTTATGTTATTCTCATATCTATTTAAATTTTATGTACAGTAGAAAAAGGTTGAATTTAAGAAAGTGGATTGCACACGTTACAGTACCATCTTTTTATTTTTGTTTTCTTTTTCAGTCCCAGTGTTTGAACTCAGAGTTTTCTACTTTCTTGCTCATGACTGGTACTCTACCACTTGAGCCATGCCCCCAGCCTGGCTTTTCCTTAGTTGTTTTAGAGATGAACTCTCACAGATTTTTCTGCCAGTGATTGGCTTTGAAACTTGCAGCCTCTTGAGTAGACTGGATTATAGGTATAAGCCACAAACTCCCAGCTTCATCTTAAGTCCTTCTTATCCAAATCTCAAATTAGATCATAATAGAAATATTCTGGTAAGGATTTGGTGGTACTGCAATTTTGAATGAAGGGTTCTTTCATACCTGTTATACTAGTATTTGACTTTTTGAGCTATATAGGTTCGTTTGTTTTTTGCTTGTTATTTTGAAGATGTACTATAGTGGACTATTTAGTCTGGTTTGGCCTCTAACTAGAATCCTTCAGATCTCAGCTTCCTATGTTGCTAAGATTATTGAGCCAAGGACACCTGACACTTCTATTTAGTCTAATGGTGAGGAGCATGTATGTTCATTTTAGCCCAGTGATCAATATAATTTACACAAAATGGTGAGCAGTAGAGCCCCTGTGAATTTTTTTTTAGAGATCGGAATCCCTCGGGGTTTGTCTGTATTGAACCTCAGACAGAGGAAATACATGACTGCTGAACTGATATTTCATTTATCTACAATTTGACCTTTGCTACTGCTTCATCTCACTGCCCTCAATGCAGTACCATGACTTGTTTCCTCTTGGCATATAATCAATCGGAAGGGCATTAGTCACTTTTCTAACACCTAGGGGAAGGTAAAAGTTCCTAAATTCATCACAAATCCCAGAGAACTCTCGTGCTGATTAGACCTGAGTCCTTGCATTAAAATTATACTGTTAAAATATTAATGTAAATTGATTTCTTAAGGGTGTCCTGGTCCACAAGTGTCAAAATAAGTTTTCTGAGAAATGTATTTTTAAAGAAATGTTGAATAAATTCCTCCTTTTGGCTTCAGAAGGCAAAGCTGTTGTTAATCAGTTCTGAAAGAAGAGATAAACGAATGGGCTGTACAAAATCATCTCATCACTTTGCAAGGCTATACTAATAAAAATAAAGAGCTGCAATCCACAAATTCTATAATTTGACTGGCTCTAAATTATAAATGCCAATTCTTTCCTATACATGCAAACTCATGGAGGGAATATCAATTGAAAACAATTAGTGGGTGAAATTTTTGTGCTCTGGTTTCACAAAATAAAATACTTTCAGCGTTTTCAAATCAATGCTGGAGGAAATGACAAGGCAGGGGTACCATTTATTCATTTTGCAGAGATGTCCAAAGCTATTAACTTTCTGCACTTTAATTAGAGAAGCAATGTAAAAGTATTCTCTCACTCAATTGTAGGAAATTCAAGACATGTAGTATTGAGAGAAAGTCCTGAATTTGTGAAATCTCATAGATCTAACATATTTTTAGTTTAATGAAAATAGTTACTAAAAAGGTGTTTCTATTTTTATGACCATATCTTGATTCTGAAAGCATAAACCCTAGGCATACAAAGATAATGGATATTGAAAGAGGAAGATAATTATAGGAAAATTGGCATAGTTAAGTAGCTTCAAAAATAGTCTAATACAAGGGAATTTTTCACAGAATATATAAAGCTGCTTGGTTTTAAACAGATGTAAGTAACAATTGTCAGGGCTAGTATATTTTTGTTATAGGTTACCATTATCAGATTGAGGGTATTTCTTATTTAAGTTATGGTTTCCTCACTTCCATGTACAATTACTAAAGAATAACCCCTGTTTTTACTGTATTTGCTGTTGATATAATTTGTGGAGGGGAAGGGAAAAAAACAAATTGTTTGAATAAGGATACAGATGGACCCATTGCAACAATGAGATGTACAAGATGTTGTGTTGAAAATGAACTTTACATCTTTGGCACATGCAAGGAGTGGGGAGGAGATGGGAAGGGATGGGAAGTTATTTGCCATAATGTTAAATGAATCATCTTAGAGTAATTAGTATGGCATGTGCCTTAAGCTTAAGAAATTTGCCAGCCCTATCAATGATCACTTTGAAATATGTAGAAAAGGGAAACGAATATATTTGTTTCATGCTCCCCCCTTTTCTTTATTTGAAACTATGTTTTCCATAGATGAGCCATGCTAATAAGTGAAAAGCTAAAAAGAGAAGAGAAAACAGTAAGGAGAAGAAAATAGTACTCTGGACATCTGATCCCTGTGCAAGTTCTTAAGAAAAATTTCAAATACCACAGAAGGGAAAAACAAATAGTTTAAATAGGGATACAGGTGGACCCATTGCAACAATGAAATATACAAGATGTTATGTCGAAAATTAACTTTACAACTTTGGCGGGAGGGGCGGGGCAGATAGAAAGGGATGGAAAGGGGAAACAAAGGAGAAGACAACAATGCTTGATAAGAAATGCACTTATTACCTTGCCCATGTAATTGTAACCCCTCTGTACGGTATTTTCACAATAATAATTTTAAAAAAGAGATTAGAGCACTCATTCAAAAAAAGAAAGGAACCATTGCTCGAACCCTCAAGTTTTAAGAATTATGATCAGGATGATGTTCATTAAAATGCTTTTTTGAACTCAGTTTTTGCTAATAGTTAAATAATTGATGTATTCCTCTTTTAAGAGAAAATATGACTTGCTAAATTATACCCTTCTGAAAAATAATGGTTGAGTTGAAGATATATAAAAATACTCTCGAAATTCTAATTATGGGTGGACATTGAGTTGGAATAGAGTTAAGTATAACAGATCCCCTTTGTTTAAAAAAATTAATAACAATATTTTCTCTTCTTTTGGTAGGATTGTTGATTTGGTTACAAGTTAAACAGCTCATGGAATTCAAAGCTGAATTTTAAAATTCTTTCTTTCCTTCTTTATTCTTTCCTTTTCTTTTCTTTCTTCTTTCTTTCTTTCTTTCTTTTTCTTTTCCTTCCTTCCTTCCTTCTTATTTTCCTCTCTTCTTTCTTTTAATACTTGAAATTAAATGAGATCAATATGGGCTTCAGAATTATACCATCCTTAGAATTTTACCTACTTTTCCCTTGTATCCATTTCCATGCCCACTGAAAACTGTGGCTTTTATAATGATGGATCTATTGTTTTAAGTACAACAATAAAACTGGCTTTTGAAAATGTACAAGGTACAAAATAAAACCATTAACATGAAAAGTCTTTGTCATTGTTGTTACACTATACAATCCTACTCCTTACAGTTAATTTTTGAATCATGTATATTTACATTTATTAATAAAAGTAGCCTCTACATAGATATGAACTAAAAAAAAGGTTTAGTTTTCACTCACGAAGAAGGAGGAGGAGGAGGAGGAGGAGGAGGAGGAGGAGGAGGAGGAGGAGGAGGAGGAGGAGGAAGAGGAGGAGGAGGAGGAGGAGGAGGAGGAGGAAAACAGAAAGAAAAAACTCAGAACTGAAGCTGTGGCTCCAGAGGTAAAACACTAATCATGATGCATAAAGCCCAAGACAGAGACACATGAAATCAGGAGTTCAAGCCTCAATATCAGGAAAGAAAGAAAGAAAGAAAGAAAGAAAGAAAGAAAGAAAGAAAGAAAGAAAGAAAGAAAGAAAGAAAGAAAGAAAGAAAGAAAGAAAGAAAGAAAGAAAGAAAAGAAAGAAAGAAGGAAGGAAGGAAAGAAAGAAAGAAAGAAAGAAGGAAGGAAGGAAGGAAGGAAGGAAAGAAAGAAAGAAAGAAAGAAAGAAAGAAAGAAAGAAAGAAAGAAAGAAGGAAGGAAGGAAGGAAGGAAGGAAGGAAGGAAGGAAGGAAGGAAGGAAGGTAGGAAGGAAGAAGAGAGAAAGAAAAATTTGATACATGCTGCTCTGGTCTGAAAGATGGCATATTATATTCTTCGAATCTAATGCTGAAACTTGAATTCCAATGTAGTATATTAACATTGTGGCTTTGAGAAAATAAGTCATGAAAGCCTTGACTTTATTCATGAGAATATAAAAGGGTCAAAGGGAAATCTGTATTTATCTAACCTTCCCAGCTATGTGAATCTACAGAAATTGTTCTTTTTGTCCTCCATATGAGGATACAGCCAAGTAGTTCTCGCGCTTTAGACTTGGAATGCTCAATCTCTAGAACCACCAGAAGTAATTTTCTACGGAAATCACTCAGTCCCATGAAATTTTACAGCGGTAAAATTGACTATTTAACATGGAAATATTCGGCTCTCTTACAACATAGAAATATATGTGTACATTGTTTAAAACTGGATTCTCTATATAGACCTTAAGTATTACACTCAGGTGCTTTTGTTATCTTGTGAAAAAATAGTCTATATTTCAATCTAAGTTAGCTGAAATATCTAGTTTAGGAGTAACCTACATTCAAACAACAACCCTTCTACTTATTAACTAATTTGGGGAAATGTGCCTCAGCTTTTTCTCTCTGCATCTCTTCAAACTAAATTATTTTTGACAGCTGTTTCATGACATTATTGAGTGGTAAATAAATGAAAAAAATCATTGAATGTCAGCCATTATTTTCTCTATTAAAATTGAATTCATATGCTTAACTATAGCTAAAGTTATAAAGAATATTGTGTAAATGTTTTGCATTCTCCTGGATACTGTAAGGAATTAAAAAAAACATTTATTTTGGAGAATATTTCTTTAGCTATTAGAACAGGATTAAAATAGACTCATATATGAAACATATATTATCTGATCTATGAGGATATTCATAAAAAATTAGTGACAAAGCAGAAAATAAAATAATTTTCCTTAACTATTTTACTACAAGCTTTGGATGCATTTATTCTAATTATTTAAATAAAATTATAAATAAAATCATGCCTAATGCGATAGTAGTTGTTTTGAAGGACTTTCACAACATCCTTCTGTTGTGAAAAATTTGCTACAAATGTTTAATAGTTTTATCAGCATTTCATTTTTCCCTTCAGACTAAATCAGGCAGCTGTTTCTCTTACTATCTCTTGGAACAGATTATAAACTAAACTAACAATATAATGACAAAAAATCAATCTAAAATTGTAGACAATATGGACACAATAATTTTGTGTCCTTGAAATCCCAGTCTTTTTTTAAGATAAGGGATTATTTAGTACTTAGAACATTACAACAGTTGCCAGTGTATACAAAGATAAAAACAATGTCCTAGGTTTTCAATCTATAATCATCCTTCATGTCTTATAAATCTTTTTTACACATAAACATAAAACAATATGTTTTGATTGCTAAACTAAAACACATAAAATAAAAAGTAGTTTCTTAAATCTGCAAGTGCTGAATTTTAATAAGATCTGATAGTTAAAATACAAACTACTTTTAGTGTTAACAGAATTATTTATGTATACAGGGGCAGACAGAACCCACGTATCTAGGTTAAATCCTGCACCTGCTTCTTCAAGATATGTGAATTTGTAATAAATTACTTGATCATTCTGTGTGTTAGTTGTTTTGTTTGTAATTTATTGAAAGAGGATTATCTTAGAGCCTTTTAGATAGACATCTGTATTAAGAATTCAAAATGTGAGAACACACAAAGCACTCATGTCATAAGTTCAAGTGTATATAGTTCTTTAAAAATAGCATTATTGTTACTGTTTTCATTCCAGTGAAATGGTGCCCGATTTTTAAAAGCTGATGGTTTAGATCCTTGGTTTATAGCACTCAGCATTGAAAAACCTCAACCAACAGTTTGGCTCCATCAATGTTGATATAATTACTGACATCTTACATCTATATAAGATTCATATTCATGATTATTAACCTTGAATATCATCCTATGAAATCTACTTGTTGAAAGTTTAGTTTTGCTGTAAAGCATAGGCATTTGTCCTAGCTACACTCCTGTTACACTCGACCCATTTTAATAAAGAATACTCCTTTGTAGTTAGTGAATATGTTGAAAATTTTTTAACAAATACTTTGATGGAGAAAGAAAATGTTGGAATGGCTGGATAGACATGAACTATTGAAATACATAAGATTAGGATGTTTTTCAAAGAATGCAAGATAATCCATATTGCATTAGAATAACTGAAATCATGAACAGAAGTCCAGGAATTATGTGTCAATTCATTTAGTTACCTTCTAAATACTTTTAGTTACTTTAGGCCTAGTTTGTTACTACAGCTCAACCCTGCCAGTGGTCATAAATTTACCATAAGTAATCCAGGGAAATGTGTACCTAGAGTTAAGAAATAACAGCAGATCAACAACCAGATGCTTGTGGACCTATTTTCCAGAGCATATTAAAATTAATGTTATCAGTTCTGACATATCACCATGTCATATAAAACTTACAACTCAAAAGGTTTCAGTGAGTTCTCATTGCTGTTTATCTACAAAAACATACCCTTATGATAGTGTTCAAGGCCGTATATGGCCTGTGCCCACACCAACTCACCTACACTGAATATCTAATAGTTTCTATAGATTATAAGGACTCAATCATTATTTCCCCACACGTGATAGGACTTACCTAGATAGTATCTTTCTACTTATCTATGTAGCTACCTATCTATCTACATATATACAAATATATACACATATATATATTTATATTTAAAAATCTATATTAAAGTTATAATTTCCTTATAGGAGAAGCAATATGACTTTCATTCACTTTTTAATTCTTAACTCCAAGTTGTGTGTCTAGTACAAAATAAGTGTGTAAATATATTATTTGAAAATGAATTAAGTAATCTACTATGAATTTTGAATGCTAAATATTAAGTTGATGTATCCCAGCACTTTAGTTCAAGCTCAAGTTTCTCTTAAACTTTAATACTTTTTTATCCTAATATCTGCTAAAATCTTTATGTAAGAGTCCCATAGGAACCTCCAACTAAACATTTACAACTAAATTTATAGTCAATTCTTCTATCTTATCCTTGTTCATATATTAGATTTAGTTGAGGTCTTCACTACCAAACCAGTCAACCAAGAAAGAGTTCTACTGACCATTTTTTTCTTGCTTGTCTCAGCACTCATACTGGAAAAGAAGTAAATTAAAAATCTTTCTTGTGAATTTTATCATCTCACTTTATCGAGTAAGATTGTTTAATGGGAAAAATGGAGATGTATTCTTTAAGTAAATGAAAAACCAGGGAAGCCAAGGCATCTGAATCCTCTTTGAAATCCGTGATTATAGAGGTTAGTCAGTGGGTACAGAAGTTATATATGGCAGCTTAATGAGGAAAAGAGAAACACCAGGGCCTGGTGAAATGAGATGTTATACAAAGACTACAGAACAAACTAGAGGACACAGAATCATTTGATATTTTCAGAACATTTGCTATGTGCCAACCATTTTACATATATTAGCTTATTTTTTCATTATAATTAACCCCTATATACTCCATAACTTAACAGATTTGGTTCATTACAGGAGAGTGTACTGAGATAATAGTACTTTGATGGAACTTCCAACCTAGCAATAATATTTTCAAATAAATGAACAAATGAATGAATGAAGAAATAAATTCATATTATTTGAAGAAGCAAAGTCTCATTGAGGTTATGTAGTACACCAACATTTTTATAGCCATTATATTCCAGAGAACCAATTTCCCTTCTTTCAAACTTTTACCAACCAGTAACATAAAATAGTCTTTTTAGAGTAAAATATCATGTGGCTCAAAAGACTCCAAGATGCCTGGAGCTTCCGTAAAATATGTATTACAAATAGTAATAAGCCAATTTATTAATGTGGAACTACAATGGCCAGTTCATTGTGGAACAAGGAAGACAGAAATACACCATGGATGGAAGAGGCTAAATTTCCTTTTTTCTTTGGAGGTGAAGCAAATACATCTATTGCAGACTTATGAAATGTGAGATTA
The DNA here is from genome assembly GCF_024711535.1 of Dipodomys merriami. NCBI lineage: Eukaryota > Metazoa > Chordata > Mammalia > Rodentia > Heteromyidae > Dipodomys > Dipodomys merriami. The sequence continues at coordinate 53,237,921 of NW_027206179.1, forward strand.
CAATTGGACATGGAAGTAAAATGTGGCTAGCACTGGAACAGATGAATTTATGAATAAGTGAATAAATTCATGGTCATTCATTCAAAGATAGGTTCCGTTTTTAAAACATGACTGGAAGTTAATGAGCATTTGAGTTTTCTGGTACAGCGAGAAAACAGAGAAGACACAATTTGAGAAGTGAAATTGGGAAGTCTTTATTAAAAGGCTAGTGACCACAGGTAGACTCTTGTCACAAAAACCTGCAGACCCAGGAATATAGTTAACACTGTCAGAAAACTGAGCCATAAGAGCAGGAGAGGAAAGAAAGAGCAGAAAAACAATACCAACAAACCAGATTAGCTCCTATGAGGGGGAACACCATGTTGATAAGGAAACAGAACATGAGCAGACAGGAGACATGTGGCATGGTGGTCCAGGATTAAATAGGGTAAGGTCAAGAGGCATGGTCACAGGGAGCTTGAGAGTTCGTGACCCAAGACTGGCTGGTCCAATAGTCTATTGTCCAAGTCCTTTCCCCTGCCTCTAGGAATTCAGGCATGCTCATCACCGGGAAGTTGAGACTTCTTTGCCTCCACCATGAAGACAAGATGGCATCAGTTAGATTCGCATCCCTACTTCAGTTTCACGAACATTCAGTTGCTCCTTGCAGCTTTAGGATGTATGTAAACTCCTTGGTATGGAGCATAGAGGGAGAAGTAAATTGAGAATAACCTTTTTTTTTAAATTAAGTTGCACAGAGAGGGTAGGGAGAGAACATGAAGCCAGCAGAAAAGACAATGTAGAGGCTCAAGAAGTAGTACTGGGTCTCAATCAGATCAACACTGGCACTGGCAGGAGGCCAGTTTCCAGATTTTGCCAAGACAAGGGTAGGAAATTATATACTCATTCATCAACTGAAGTCACAGGTGAGAAGAAAATGAAGAGATGCTGTCTGCAGTTCTAATATTGAATGTAGGCCAACAGAACTCTCTGGGGTATGCTGTTAGTTGACAAGGAAGAATCCTGAATTATTGCTTACTCTGGAAGTCTTTGGGGAGTTCCAAGGCCAACTCTAAGATAAATCTCCTCCTTTGTTCCCTGTGGTATTCTCAGATCCCAGCAAACAGTACAACAGCAAGACTGACAGGTCATCAAAATGGTAAATTAATACTAACATGTGGATTGAAGCAGTTCTGTCCTGTGTGCTAGTCACACCTTGCCTGGACACCAACTACCTGAAAACTAAAAATGAAGAAACTAGAAAACTAAATATTCCTGTACCTGAGGATAGAGATACTTAAACATGGAAGTAAGTTGTAATCTCCTGTTAAAATTTTAATTTCTAGGATTATAGGGATTCCAATTGGGCAGATTTGCATTAGGCACTGCATTCCAGAAATGTGTATAGGTATTTTCTTTAGTCTGATTATCCTGTGAACACACTTTTTAAATCATTGCCCTAGGTTGTAGCTGTTGAGAAAAATCTTGCCAGACTGAATTATATCTGAATAGGTACAATCTTTGATTTACAACACTATGGTTACTAATCTAATATTATCTTGTCACATGTTTCACAATAAATGATTAGCAGGTGATATATTAATTCAAATATTTTCAATATAATGACCTGAAATGATTTGAAATGAACTATTGTTACCTGTCCTAGAAAAAATGGTCAAAATTAATTTTCAGATTGAGAGTATCATAAATCATGACCTAAACCCCTTCATTTTTGCACTTTGACAGATTACTAAGGGATGCATGTTCAGAAAGCAAGGACTCTCCCCAGAGGCCAATATTGAATCAAATTCAAAACACAAGCTAGGAAAGATTCTAGCCAGCTGCAATTGACATGACATGGAATGGGGGATGAAGCACTTTTAGAAATAATTAGGTCCCCACACATTCAAAACGTGATAAATAGCAAACAAAGATGTTGAATCGGCTATAGAAATGGAATTGGTGCTAACTTGAGAGCACAGGTGTTTTGTACTTCGTTATGCCTGGCCTTGCCCAGGAGGCAAGCAGACACATCTGATGCAACTTAATGGATCTTCTGGGAAGATCCCAAATAGATTATTTCACAAAAGCCCCGTACAAGAAGCCTCAAAGGCAGACAAAATACAATGCAATGCATAGCTGACAAAGAAGATACACTCTTGAACAGTATTTTATAGAGACAGCATAATTTACTATCGAACAACAACAAAAAAAAACACTGAGAATCTCCACTTAGACACCAGCTAAACAAGTAGATTGCTAGTCATAATTTTGGAAATTGTTTTTCAGAGAAGGGTTACTTTATTAAAGTAGCAATCTTACTTCTTTTTACAAAGATTTTAATAAAGTTTAATGTGTCCCAGATATTAATTTGCAAATATTGGTCACCTGTACTTCATATGCATTTTAGAAGGTATAGAATACAAAAGGTTACTCAATTTATCTGTGTCACATAACAGGAAGTGGCAAGTGAAACCGTGAGTACTTCTGACCATCAGTTCTCATTCACATAATCACTTTTGTTATTCTGTTTCTTTCTATGTTTTGCTGACTACATACTCAGTAACCCAAAGATTGAGAATATGCCTCTTATAGGCAAATGAATTTTATAGGCTACCTGTACTGAGACAGATTTAATATGATATGTCCAATTCAATTAGATCACACAATCTAATGGAACTGTTGCTAAGTAGTAGCTCAAATGTTTAGTCCTCTCTCTATATATGCTGAGCCCTCTCATCTGAGATTATTCCCTTACTAAAGATGAGGCTGAAGGAAATAACTTGGAAGACAAATGAAGATATTATAGTTGTTTCCCATCTCTGACAGTTCTGTAGCATATCACCCAGTCCCTTTGGTGAATTCTGTTTGCTGACCAATTACATGAGAAGTAAGTGTTAAAAAGTAATTTCCATATGTTATTAGTACTAAAACTCTATTTTCTACAAATACAACCCATGTCCTATGTAAATGACAAAATACAAAACAAATGAAAACTAATAACATATGGAAACAGTGACAAGATAAATCAGAACCAAGTTATTTTACATGCTTTTTAATTACCTTAGTAGATAATCCTAGGGGCTCTTTGCAATAATGAACTTTGCATTTTTCAATGGATGGCTCTGAACCTGCTTATTTTCACTTATCAGTATTTTGACAGCAACAAGGATAGAAGTTCTATTGCCATTGCTGTGCAATAACCATTGACAAATTGAAAAACAACACAAGAATTGGACTTTACACCACTAATATTTCTTCTTCTTCTTCTCTTTCTTCTCCTTCTCCTTCTTCTCCTTCTTCTCCTTCTCCTTCTTGAACTCTGGGCCTGGGTGCTGTCCCTCAGCTCTTCAGCTCAAGGTTAGCACTCTACCTCTTGAGCCACAGTGCCACTTCCGGTTTTCTGAGTGGTTTATTGGAGATAAGAGTCTCACAGCCTTTCCTGCCAGGGCTGGCTTTGAACCGCAATTCTCATATGCTAGCCTCTTGATAGCTAAGATTACAGACATGAGCTTCCACATCTGGCTTTAAGATATCTTCTTGATATGAGTAAAGATATTATAAAATAACTAACAATTTAGTAACTTTTCTACAGATACTTCCAATATCTGCTCAACAATTTTGAATAATGCCCAAAAGATTGAAAATAAAAGTTAGATATATCCTCCACATATTGCAAGGTTATTACTAGAAATATTAGTGCTTCACGCATAATTGCTAATGGATCTTACACATTTAGAGAAATCTAAGAGGAGAAGGAATGATTTGATACAACTTCTCAATGGAATACCCTATGACAGGGTGTAATATTTGAATAGCAATTACAACAAACCAATATTCTAATCAAAATATGCTTATCTCATGACATTTACATATTCTCATGAGATCAGGGTTCTAAGCTTATTCATTACAGACAAATGTACATACTTATTTTTGTTTGAAAATACCAGAGATAGAGTCACAGCAGAGTTTTTGTCTCCATGAATGTGTGGATATGCTTCTCTATTATCAGTGAAACTGCAAAGGGAATGTTAACATCTCAGTAGGGACTGTTTTGCTGTTAAATTTCAAAAGCGTTTACAAGAAAACATGCTACATAAGTACCATTATTATATGTTCCTTAGTACTATGAAACTATGATGAGTTGAAGGAGCCTCCCTGGATCAATGTACAGGGAACCGATCTTTGGCTTTTTATTGAATTTTAAATTCTCAGATGGATTTTCTTTTGAAGAATTATTATGTTGTTAATATATTGTAGGCTTTATCTTTCTGTAAGGTTAAGTTTTAAAGTGTTAGTTGTGCCAAAAACCTAATCTTATCCAAGTCAAGCAGGCAATTCTCCTCAGTGAAGGACCATAGAGAATTGACTACATTGGAAGTTGTAAGTTCTTCATCATCAGATTATATCTGTGTCTGGCTCTCTGGTGGCCAGAAGTGATGCTACTTCTTAGGCAAATTCTCTCATGGGCAAAGGCCTGCAGAGTGCTGTGGCAAATTGATACATAATTCTTTGCATTTAGAAGACAGTTAACTAGGAGTAATACATAAGATGGATGTTTCCAACCCAAAGTGACACTTGGACCATTTTCTGAATCTCTCAGATTCTCAGAAGGGCTAAGAGTACTCAAATACTCATGCAGTGACTACTAGGTACAACATTAAAATTTCCATTTATCATCCCAAAGGTCCACAGCTCTATTTCCCTTTAGCCATCTGGAATCTTTAAGCAATTCATCTAAAATATATATTTTCAGTCAGAAGATGGGTAATTCTTCTTTGAAGAATTATGAAATGGAAGAATTACTTTTATATATGAAAGAGACATTAAGTACTTTTGTCACTCATAATTTGATAAAAGGTATATTTCTATTCTAATATTTTGAGTGAATGGTGTTCCAAAGTGTTTTAGCATATTAAGGTAGATTGCAGTGAGAGATGCAATATTTCAAATTGGAGCTGTATCATTGACTCTACCTCTACCTCTATTATTTCATTAGAAATTCTGAATTACTATTTTTCCAGTCTCATACTTCTGATTCTCAAAATTAGCTAAAATTGTGATGAAACATTGAAAAAATATTAAACCATGTGCATGAGTGTTTATCAGGACCATTATCTTGTATTGATACTCTACACAAGAAACCACATGCTATGTGATTACTTCTATGATTATAACACAAAAGATAATCATGGTATTTTTTTCAGAAAACAAGAACTACCTTTTTAGGTAAGCTTCCAATTCCTGAAATAGCCAGAAGTCCTTTAGGAAGTAAAATGCCAGGGAATTATGAAACAAAATTAGAATAATTTATTAACCTCAGTATAAAAAGCAGGAACAAATAAGATGCAGGATAAAATATTTGAGCTAAAAATAAATAATATTTAAGTTAATAAATAAGCTATCTTGTAGAATAAAAAGACTCTATTGAAACTTACAAGATCAGCCCAGAGAATGCTGAAACAAAATTAATTCACTTGGAATTGTATTTTAAATTTTCATGTACCAGGGATTGGGGTAGTAGTAGGTATTAAAAAAAAATATGACTCAGCCAGGCACCAGTGCCTCACATGTATAAAACCAGCTACAGAGGAGGTTGAGATCTAAGGATCGAGGTTCAGTGCTAGGTCAGGCAGGAAAGCCCATAAGACTTTTATCTCTGATTAACTACCAAAAAAGCTAGGAATGGAACCATGGCAGAGTGCTAGCATTGAGCAAAGTAACTCAGGGACAGTGCCCAAGCCTTGACATTCACAAGCTTTCACACACACACACACACACACACACACACACACACACACACACACACACACACACACACACACACACAAATAAAATCAGCACCTTACTTTTCTCTAGGTTGATTATGATGAGGCAAGGAGATTTATGCAAGTAGCATTGAGTAGATGCACAATTGTGTGTGGGCTGACAGTGGAACAAAGAATATAGAAGCTATAGACTGTGTTTTATAAGCCTGCCATTCACTGGAACCAAACAAAATTAGTCACCCATACACATAAAAATAATGCAAAGAGGATCAATTCATATTGAATTCATTATAAGATTAAAAGTCTGCATATAAAATCAAAAAATGAAAAAGCAATATCATCTATGATTCCATTGAATTTCTCTAGTGGTTAGCTAAACTTGCTTGCTTATAGTTCATTTCTTGAGATCTCTAAGTGTTTCACAATGGATTTTGTTTTGCTTTTCTTTCTTTTTTCACATTTCATGTATGACTTGGAGATTAGTCCCTACGTAGTGGCATTTGAGAATGATACAACAATAACACCTGCTACTGTCATTATTATTTTAGTAGTGTGGAATTCCATGCAGAATGAGTATATGGAACTTTCTCTTCCATATGCCTGCATTTTGATTTTGTGACTTATTTCAAACCCTGCCATAGTCACACATTTGAAATGATGCCTGAAAGACTTCTATTTGGAAAGAGTTAATATATAACAACTAAAATATTCTTTGAAAATTTAAATCCAGATGGAAGATAGATACATGATGTAAATTGTACCATCATTGTAAATGACATAATTTCTTGCTATATATAAGCTGAAATTTTCACTAATTTCTATGATGATTTTCACAGTGAAGGGAAAGGCATGAATTCCTTATTTTAGATGCATTCAGCTGTAGGAACTAGAAAAAAATTTCTTCATTTAAGGTCATTCTGGCCTATTGAAAAGCTCTGGGGACCTGAATATTATTTCTTGAATTAAATGATGCTGTTGGGATAGAGTTATTTTATATGCTGCTTTACATTATAAAAGATAGTTCTCAGGAGATTTAAACCCAATTCCTGACCAAAATTTAAATTCAATTAACCATTTTTCAACTTTTTTCATTTCCTTATTTTCTTAATTAAAGTGTATACAACTATTTGAAATCCTTTATGCAAATACACTACACTAGTTATTTAGTGGTCACATGTTGACACAATTCATCTGAATCTCTAGTGATAAAACAATTTAGGTATGACTTCATGTCATTAGTGTGGGTTCTATTCTCTCTAAACTTTGGAAGTACTATGAACTTACTAGTTTTTATACTAATTCTGCTTCTAATATATGATGGAAATTTCACTTAAAATAAACTTTTCAGTGGCATTATTCTTAAAGAGCTTCAACCTCTGATTACAAGTTTGGAACTTGCGTCAAGAGGTGAATTAATCAACAAAAATATTAGATGTTGGCCTGAGAGATAAATTTTGAAATTTAAACCCTTTTTCCTGCTAATTGTGAGCTTGGAATTGTGTTTGTGTTGATAGTAGATGATCTTAACAAGTAAAAGTTTCATTAAGAATGTGTGAAAGTGAAATGAGGTATTTAAAGAAAATATATAAATGAAGTGCCTTAGCAATACAAATAATTATAAAACATTGTGTTTGAAATGTGTTTGGTTTAAGATCAGTCATCTAGCAGAAGGTTCGAAGAGCTAAATGATTTGTTTACTAGGTGTTATTATCTCTGCTCAGTTGCTGTGAATCTTTTTCTCCCTTTATTAAACACAAACCATATTTATTCGTGAATGTCAAGGCACAGGTTGAACACCACTCCTGTAAAAGAAGAGTACTTAATCAGTACCAACCTTGAACTCAGGGCCTTATGCTCTCACTCAGAAACACTAATAACAAATACAATTTTGTGAATGGTTAGAAATACACAATTCTATTTTAAGCCTTACATTTGATTCAAAAAGATTGGCTCAATATTTGAAGAGTATTTATAGACAAAATCCTTATATATTCAATTATCCGTGAATGGAGTGATAAACAGACATGTGGACAAGCTCAAGAGGAGGAAGAAACACTGAGAGTTAAGAATTTGGTTTTAAGGCCAGGGACTAAGCTAGGTAACATAACACTTTTCTAACATGTATGAGATGCTAGAATTCAATCTCTAACATTAAAAAACTATAAAATTATGTGTGTCTATGGTTTTAACACACATAATTTTTTGATCATGCCAGATCAAAAATAAACAAAAAAATAAGCCATCATTTGCAACAAAACTATGCAAAGGTTTAGATAGAGCTACTGCAATTGAAAAATCTTTGCCTTTACAATATCCCTAAATTTAAAATGATATGTATTAGTTGGAATCAGCAGTTTGTCTTTCTGAATGCTGGACTGTGGTTAAGATGTGCTACATATTTTATGCTCAAGTAATATCATCACTTTTCATTTATTACCTTATCTATTTTATCTTTAGCTCTAATCTGCAGCCATTCATTTCTATCAAACCCAACCAGACCTCAGTGCTATAGCACATCAGTCACATACTTATGTTCATAATAAAGTCAGCTGAACTAGGATGCTAAGTAACTAGATGATCAAGTTACTTATGAAAATCTATGCATGCAAAATACTCTTAGTTATCATGCTTCTTCAAAGATAAGTGTTTCATTCTTTTTTTAATTTAATTTTCTAGTAAAGATGCTGTACAGAGAAGTTACCGTTACATGAGTAAGGTAATGAGTACATTTCTTACCAAGCATTGTTAACCCTCTCCTTTGTGTTTCTCCTACTATCCCTTCCATCCCCCACCTCTCCCACCCCTCCCCTCCAAAGTTGTAAAGTTCATTTCCAACATAGTGTCTTGTGAGTATCATTGTTGCAATGGGTCACCCTGTGTCCTTGTTTCAGCATTCTGTTTTTCCCCTTCCCTTCTCCAAATTAGATAAATGTATCAAAACCAAATAAAGTGACACCAGGGGTATACCATAAGAGTAAGAACATACAAAAGAAAAAAAAAACTCACATAGTACATTAAAAACAACAACAACAAAGAAAAACCTCTTGTGTACATATCTTGGGGTTCATTTCGTTTAGCATCATCTTATATGGCCATATGTATATAGCTTTTTACCTTTTCTGCGCATCTGCTAAGATTATCCTACATATATACTAATTACTGCAAATAATGGAAACCGTAGGATATATATTTCTTTGGGTCTGGCTTACTTCATTTAATATGATTTTTTACAAATCTTTCCATTTCCTAACAAATGGGTGATGTCGTTATTTCTGATGGAAGTATAGAATTCCATAAATAAATATATATATCACATTTTATTGATCCATTCATCTACTGAGGGGCATCTTGAATAGTCCTGTGATAAACATATTAGTGCTGGTAACTTTAGTATGGCCTTATTTGTGGTCTTTGGGGTAAATGATCATTTTTCTTTTATTTTCAGCCTTATCATTTGGTCTAGTACCTCGCATTTGGGTATGCATTTTAAAATTTCAAGAGTCTATAAAATTTATTTATAGTAAAATATTTACTTTACTATAAGATATAAGAGTAACTCTAACTTTTCAATTGCAGTGATATAGTTAATCAGGTCAACCCATAATCTCTATTAAAATTTTATTGTTGTACTATAATTACATATATTATGAAACATTACAGAAATAACTTCAAACTAGATAGGATTTTGGGACAGTATCCTTCCAATTATATAGTGTTATAAAACAAGGAAAAATTAGGTGGATTCAAAAAATTCAGCCATACAGAAATATACAAAGCAAAAGTGAAGATTTTAAATAACAACTATGTTTATAATGGTAAGTCTTTTTCAACATTTTTAAGTTAAACTAGTGTTATGTTAAAAACAGCTAACATTCTAGACTAATTTATAATTATCTTCATTTTTTTTTTTTTTTTGGTCCAGTCGTGGGCCCTGAACTCTGGGCCTGGGCACTGTCCCTCAGCTCTTCAGCTCAAGGCTAGCGCTCTACCACTTGAGCCACAGCGCCACTTCCGGGTTTTTTCTTTTTGCTTATGTGGTGCTGAGGAATCGAACCCAGGGTCTCGAGCATGCAAGGCAAGCGCTCTACCACTGAGCTACCTTCCCAGCCCTAGCATTTTTCTTGTAGTGGATGATAATTAGAATGAAAGATTTGTAGCTCACAGCTTTCTTTGGCAAACTACAAAAAATATATAGTAAATAAATAATAAAATAAACCCCTTGGTTTTTGATATGGTCGGTGTTGATATTTGCAAATTATTTTTTATTGTAAATTTTGCTATTGAATATAATTAATGCTTGACTTAGATATGAATTGAAGTTTTTTTTTATAACATTTACTCACACAATAACTTATATTTGGGGATATTCTGACTACCTACCCTGGGACACATCAAGTAAACTGGCAGACACATGGGTAAACTTTTTAAATATTTTTCAGACAAGGGACCAGCACTCCATCTTAAATGAAGTTGTGTCCTAGAGTAGCACCAGGGAAAACGATCTCTACTTTCCCATTTGCAGGGGATATGCCAGATTAATGCAATCTATTTTTTTATCTGTAATTATTAATAGCATCCATTCCCCTCATAAAATTACCATTCCCCACATAAAAATTACCAAATACTAAAGTATATGGTCGGTTCACTATACTATGTAGAAGACTAACAATAGCTTGTTCAATTCACAAAGCATATCTAGATTTTATCTGTGGAATGGAGCAGAAAGTGATCCTAAAAGTAAGTAAAAACTGTGAGAACTACTTTCATACTTGGTAAATAGCTGTAGATGTCCTTTGGTCTATTCCAGAGGCAGGTCTTGTTTACCTGGTTTTCCAAAACCTGATAATGGGGGCTATATTGTAAAGACCTTGCTTTTTAAGCACTGAGCTCTACATCTGGCTTTGAAGTTGCTATGTTTTGCTTTGATCTTGAAATAATTTTTTCCCTCAGTGTTTCTGATGATTAGTAATGGTTACAGTCACAGAGTAACATGGCTTTTCTCAGTCTTTCTTACAGGCTTAATGGGATTGTCAAAGGTAAACTCTTAAGTTTCTCTTTGATAAAAAGCCCAAAGTTGTTTTTTTTTTCAAACTTTTCCCTCCTTCTTTCTGAACATAAAGAAGAAAAAAAAAAGAGAGAAAGATAAAGTTTTGGGAAAAAATTCCCCACTCATGTCCCAGGGTTTTATTTAGGGAAAACATATTATTATAGAACTATATGTAAAAAAGAGACTAAACTATATTTACTATCATTTTAAGCACTGATTAAAAGGCCAGATTTTCCAAATACCCAGAATTACTTCAAATTATATAGTGGCATTTGAATACGAAATTCAAAGAATTTAGATTATGTAAACCAATTTTTAATGTAGATTTCAAGTTGTTCTAATAATTTAGTCCATTTATTTCTTTACTTTTTTAATTTTGAAAATACTGTACAAAGGGTTTACAATTACATGGGAAAGGTAATGGGTACATTGCTTATCAAGCATTGTTGCCTCCTCCTTTGTTTTCTCTTCCCATCCCTTCCCATCTACCACACCCCCGACCCCCCCCCTTTTTCTCTCCCCCAGCGGGTCCCCTCCACCCCCCCACCCCACCCCCGCCCCGCCTCGCCTTCAAAGTTGCAAAGTTCGTTTTTTCAACATAATGACTTTTACATCTCATTGTTGCAATGGGTCCACCTCTATTCCTATTTAAATGATTTATTTTTTCCCTTCCCCTCCACAAATCATAACAACATCAAATACAGTGAAAGCAGGGGTTATACCATGGGGGAAGGATATACAAAGCAACAAAGATATCATAAATACGTTAGAAACAATCGCAAAAAAGAAAAAAATTGAATATTTATCTTGGGGCTTATTTCACCAGACATCAACTTATCTGACCTTTTCTGCTTGTCTCAGACATATACTAGTTACTGCAAATAAGGGAAACCATGGGACCCATATTTCTTTGGGTCTGGCTTACTTCACTTAATATAATTTTTTCGAAGTATTTCCATTTTCTAACAAATGGGGCAATGTCATTCTTTCTGATAGAGGCATAGAATTCCATTGTGTATATATACCACATTTTCTTGATCCATTCATCTGCTGAAGGGCATAAGGGTTAGTTCCATATCTTAGCTAAGGTAAATAATGTTTCAATAAACATAGTTGTGCTGGTAACTTTAGTATGGTCTTGTTTGTGATCATTTGGGTAAATGCCCAAAAGTGGGATTGCTGGGTCATAGGGGAATTCTATGTGGAGTCTTTTAAGGAACCTCCATACAAACTTTCCAAATTGGTTGAACAAGTTTACACTACCACCAACAATGCAGTAGAGTTCCCTTCTGTCCACATTCCCTCCAGCATCTGTTGTTTATTAGAGTTCTTGATTATAGCCATTCTAACTGGAGTGAGGCGGTATCTCAATGTTGTTTTGATTTGCATATTTTTATGGCTATATAGGTTGTGCATTTCTTCATGTGTTTTTTGGCCATCCTTCTTTCCTCTTCAGAGAAACTTCATGTAAGTCTTTAGCCCATTTATTTATTGGGCAATTGTTTCTTTGTTGATTTGCTGTTGGGGGATTTAATTTTTTGAGTTCCAGGTATATTTTAGATATGAGACACTTGTCCATTGTATGGCTAGTGAAGATCTCCCAATCTGTGGGTTTTCTGTTGATCTTGCTAGCTATGTCCTTTGAATCAGCTTCAGTAAATTGGGAGTGGAGTCCATGGGATTCTTTAAATACAAAAACATGTCATCTGCAAAGAGGGAGAGTTTTACATCATCTTTCCCTATTTGGATCCATTTTATGTTTGCATCTTGTCTTATTGCTGCAGCTAGGCATTCTAATATAAATTGAAGAGAAGTGGAGAGAGTGGACATCCTTGTCTCATTCCTGAATTAAGAGGATATGGCTTTAGTTTTTCACCATTAAGTATAATGCTGGCTGTAGGTTTGTCATATAAAGCCTTTATTGTATTGAGGAATGTTCCATGGATTCCTAATTTTTCCAGAACCTTCATCATAAAGGGGTGTTAGATCTTGTCAAATGCTTTTTCTGCATCTATTGAGATAACCATGTGGTTCTTATCCTTGCTCTTGTTCATGTGATGAATTATATTAATTGATTTGTGTATATTGAACCAGCTTTGCATCCCTGAAATGAATCCTGTTTGATCATGGTGTATGAGTTTTTGGATGAATTGTTGAAGTCAATTGGCCAAAATTTTGTTGAGAAGTTTTGAATCAATGTTCATCAAAGAAATGGGTCTATAGTTCTCTTTCTTTGATGAGTCTCTGCCTGGTTTTGGAATGAGGGTTATGATGGCTTCATAGAATAAGTTCGGTAGTAAACTTTCTCTTTCAATTTCATTGAAGAGTTGGCGGAGTATTGGTGTGAGCTCTGAAGACCTTGTAGAATTCCACTGTAAATCCATCTGGCCCTGGGCTTTTCTTAGATTGGAGGTCTCTTATTGCTGTTTCTATTTCAATGTTTGATATGGGCCTGTTAAGATGGTTTAACTGATCTTGGTTTAGTTGCTGCATGTTGATATTTGCTAGGAAAAGGTCCATTTCTACCAAGTTCTCAAATTTCTTAGCATGAAAGTTTTGAGAACTATTCCCTTATAATGTTCTGAATCTTGGTTGTTTCTGTTTTGATGTTTCCATTCTCATCTCATCTCCATTTATTTGGGTGTGTACTCTTCCTTTTCTGATAAGGTTTGCTAAGAGTCTGTCAGTTTTGTTAATTTTTTCGAAGAACCAACTCCTCCTTTTGTTGATTCTTTCTATGGTTTTTTTCCATTCTAATTTGTTTAATTCTGATTTAATTTTAATTATTTCTTTCTGTCTACTGGATTGTCATTTATCTTTCTGCTCTTTTTCAAGGATGTTCAGATGTCTCATTAAATTGTTGGTATTAGATCTCTCCAATTTGTTAATGTAGGAACTCAGAGCTATAAACTTGCTTCTGAGTACTGTCTTTGCTGTGTCCCAGAGGTGCTGGTAAGTTGTGTGTTCATTTTTGTTGAATATTATGAATACTTGAATTTCCTTTCTAATCTCTTCCATGACCCACTGGTGATTCAACAGTGTGTTGTTCAGCCTCCATGTGTTACAGGACTTTCTTAGGTGGCTTTGGTGTTGAGTTCTAATTTTATTCCCTTGTGGTCTGAGAGAATGCAGGGCATAACTTCAATGTTTCTGAATTTGGACAAGTTTGCTTTGTGATGTAAAATGTGGTCTATTTTGGAAAATGTTCCATGTGCTGCTGAGAAAAACGTGTATTCTGATGCTGCTGGGTGAAATATTCGGTAGATGTCTGTTATATGTAGTTGATCTATGCAGTTGTTTAAATCTGTGGTTTCTCTGTTGAGTTTTTGCAGAGTTGATCTATCTAGTGGAAATAATGGCATGTTAAGGGCTCCAACAATTAATATCTTTGGATCTATGTGAGATTTGAGGGAAAGTAGTGTTTCTTGGATAAATTTGGGTACTCCATTGTTTGGTGAATAGATATTTAGAATTGTAATATCCCCTTGAAGGAGAGATCCCTTAATTGGTAGGTAGCAACCTTCTTCATCTCTTCTCACTAATTTTAATTTGAAGTCTATTTTATCTGATATTAGGATTGTAACTCCTGCCTTTTTATGGAGGCCACTTGCTTGATAGATTTTGTTCCAGACTTTCACTTTCAAAATATGTTTGTTTTTATGACAAGGTGTGACTCCTGAATGGAATAGATAGAAGGATTTTTCTTTTTAATCCAACTAGACAGTCTATGTTGCTTAATTGGAGAGTTAAGTCCGTTAATGGTGAGAGAGAGGACTGAGAGATATTTGGGAATTCCTGCCATTTTATTGACCTTCTTGGGGGCTGTGACAGCTGGGTTCTTCCTATGGTTCTTGGATTCTCACTTTGGGTCCAGTTTCTTGGCCTTTATTGTGGTCTTGTTGGTTTTCTATGTGTGACATTTTTATCTTTTGTTGGGCTGGTTAAGGGCAGATATATTGTTTCCGTTTTTCTTTGCTATCGAAGGTTTTTATTTGACCTTTGGCTAGGAAGGAGATTTTAGCTTGGTACAGTATTCTTGGTTGATAGTTGTTTGTCTTTAGGCCATGGCATACATCATTCCAGGCTCTTCTTGCTTTAATTGTCTCTGTTGAGAAATCTGAGGGTATTCTAATTGGTTTCCCTTTATAGGTGATTGATCTTTCCTCCTTAACAGCTTTCAGGATCTTTTCCTTGGTCTGAATTGCTCCTACGTGGATTTTAATGTGACGATGGGAAGTGCTGTTCTGGTCTGATATATTTGGAGTTCTAAAGGGCTCTTTTATCTAAATAGGCCTATCTTTTTGCATGTTTGGGAAGTTCTCTGCTAAGATCCTGTCAAACAAATTTCCTAGACCATTAACTTCTGTTTCTAGGTGCTCCTCTACCCCCATTATCCTCAGATTAGGCCTTCTGATGGTGTCTTCCAAATGTTGAATAGATTTATCATATTTCTTGGATTTGTCTTGGATAGTTGTATGCTCTTTCTTTATAATATCTAGGCTGTGTTCATTCTCTGAGATTCGATCTTATGCATGGTCTAACCTATTGTCAAGGCTTTCTACTTCATTTTTTATTTCTTTTCCTTCTAATTGGTCGCTTGATGGCTTCCAATTCTTTGTTGGAGCTTTGTTTTAGATCTTGTATGAAGTTCTTTACTTCTTTAATTTGGTGTTCAGTGGTTCTCAAATCATTTAGTGATTGGTTATGGTTTCCTTGGATTCCCATTCCTTCTGTCCGGTTCCATTCAGTATTCCCTTTGTAGTCTCCCTGAATTCTTTCAGCTGTCTGTTTATGGATTCCATGAGTGCCTTTATTGATCTTTGTCTATTCTCATCCTGCTCTAGCAATTCCTGTATTAATCTTTGATTAGCTTCCTCACGTTCACACAATTCCTGTAGTTCTCTTTGAGTGTTTTCAGGCTGCTCAAGCAATTCCTGTCTTTCTCTTTGACCATTCTCAACCTGCTCATACAATTCCTGTATCAATCTTTGAGTAGCTTCCTCACACTCATGAAATTCCTGTATTGATCTTTGGTTTGCCTCCTCTCTCTTCCTATCATATTCACACTGAGTCCTTTGCAGGTTTTCAATCTTTTCATTCACCATGTTTACCAGTAGTGTTTGTAGAGCTTTTTGGAACTTTCCTATGGATTTTTCCTTTTCTGTTCTGTCACCTTATTATCATGAGTGGGAATTGAGATACCTGGACTTGCCATTTTTCTTGTGTTTTTCTGGCTTTTTCTGCTCATTTCACATGAAAGTAACACCAATTTTGTGCTAGAACACTATTTTAAGGCAAACATCAACCAAATTCCGGTAGTTCCACAGTCAAAAGGCTGCAGATATTATCTAGTTCAACAGATACAATCTATTCAACATCATACAAGTATGTATTAATGGGCTAAGAACAGCAAAGAAGAATTTGGCAAACCAGAAATTATTAGGTTTAGGAAGAAATGTGGGGGAAAATAGGATTAGAGGGATGTGGAGAGGTAAAAGGAGAGTGAAATTAACCAATTCCTAA
This sequence comes from Dipodomys merriami, assembly GCF_024711535.1. NCBI lineage: Eukaryota > Metazoa > Chordata > Mammalia > Rodentia > Heteromyidae > Dipodomys > Dipodomys merriami. The sequence goes on from NW_027206179.1 coordinate 53,254,238, forward strand.
TCTCAAAGAGGGTAATGGATTGGGCAGAATGATAAGAGAGAGAAAAAAAGAATTAGAAAAAATGGAAAAACAAAAATTTAAATTTAAAAAGTGGAACTTAACAATTATCGAAGTTTAAAGATGATACTGAGAGAAGAAAGGGATAGGATGAGAGGAGGGGTGGGATAGAAAGGAGACATGAAAAACTAACAACTAATTTTTTTAAATTATATAGGTATAAAGAGATAATACTGCTACTAAAGAATTTAAGCCTAAGAGATTTTGAATTCAGTAACAAATTTCTGAATTAAGTGTATACACAATGGAGGGGAAGGTCTAGTAATCAACATCGGGTATATATTTGAGGATGAGCAAAACAACAATTAAGTCAAGCAAAAACAACGAAAGAAGAAAAATGAAAAGAATGAAAAAAATGAAAAAAAGGACTAAAAGGTCAGTAGAGATTAAAAAAATAGCATACACACATATACACCTAAAATAAAAATTATGAGAGGAAAAAAGATTAATAGAAAACAGTTTTTTTAAAAAAATTAAAAACTAAAAATGTTACAAAAAAAGAGTTCATTGATTTTTTGGATTTTTTTTGGGGGGGGGGTGTGGATGGGCAGATCCTGTATCTCCCTTGTGTCCATAACCAGTCTCTTGGTGAGTCTCTGATCTGCTTGTGGTATTTGGTTTTCCTGTAGCTTAATTGGTTTCTTAAGTCAGTTTGTTTGAGCAGGCAGAAAAATGCTGTTACCCAGGATTTTGTGATCCTCCTCCCAGGCTAGTTCAGTGGGGGGGGGGGGGGAGATCTGCTTTGAGTATCACTAAAGAGGGAGATGGCTGTTTCCTCTAGTTTGGAGATGCTGTGATGAGGCTAGGTTCTAGGTAGAGTTGAGGCCTTTCAGCCAGTAGTAGCTTTTCCCTGAGGGGCTAGCTTCAGAGATACTCACAGAGCCCAGCCTGGAACCATTCTCAGGGTTTATGTTTACTGAATTTCAATTGATTGTCTAGGCTGCAGTAGGGAGGGGCAGCCTCTGGCTCTGTTTACCCAGTGAAGAAAGTCACTCCTCTGGAGGCCAAGCTGTCTCTGCCTGGGCTGGATGACTTTCCCCTGGGTAGAGCTGAGCCTGGCAGGTCAGGTCAGGTCCCTGTGACCTGAAAAATGACTCTTTTGTTTTCTTCCAAGGCTGAATTGGAGCTAGCTGCTCAGCAAGGCTTTTGTCACTATCAAAGATGGAGATCTCCTGTCGGGGGGAGGGGTGGGGTGGCCTTCCCTCCTCTGCTCCCTGAGAAGGAGTGAGAATGTCAGGATTCTACTCATGCCAGAGTCTTGATTCCTGGGTTGTCTCTGGTCTGCGATCTGCAGGATGCAGATATCTGCTCCTTGTCAGTTCCTGCTGGTGTTGAGTAGAATCTGCTCACCTACTGTGTCTAGTGCCTTTGTCCAGGACTCTACTGTAGGTATGGCAGCTATGGCTGTCACCACAGCTGCTGCCGCCACCTGTGGGGAAATCTGTGGGGAACACAGGTAGCAAAGATGGCCCTAAGAGGAAGTTGAGTGGGCAGAGCTGGATTTGTCCAGGTTCAGTGTGTAAACAACTCATAGAAGCTTAGGTGCATGTTAAGGTGTGGCCTTTCAGTGATTGGTTGATCCCATTTCCTCTCCTCCCACGCAGTCTTTTGCTTTAAAAAGGGGATGCTCCCTGTTAATAAACGAGTTCCTTCTTGACTTGACTCCCCGCTGCGTCTGATTGTCTCCTGGCCTAAGGGAAACTGGGGAATGCGCCAGTGGCTGCACTTACCCCTCCTCGGACCCCGTCCGTCCAAAGACAAAGACCCAACAGCCAACGCCACCACCACAGCCACGGCTACCAGCAAGTGCTCAGATCTATCTCCTTGCCTGGATTTTCCCTCTCTGGCCAAACTCCCTGTACTGTGATGGCACACTTGGTGTAATTCTCTGGCCTAGGACTGTTCACTGGAACACTAAAACTGCTTTCTATGCGAGAACTTGTCTAGCCTCCATCTTCTCCTCTGCCATCTTCCTCCGACTCCTCAATTTAGTCCATTTTGTGCCTTGATTTTGTTAAAACATTCGAATTTCCTATATAAAATTATTGTTAGCCATTATTTTTAAGTTTAACATATGTTCATACAAATTCATGAAATTTTGCTATGATCTGATTTAGGTTAAGTGGCCATACTTTTCTGCTCTGTTCATATTTTGATTCCATTAGGATATTACTGAGTGTAGTGGCTAACACTGAGGATACGAGAAGATGTCTAATCTATTAATTGTGTTTACCATGCTTCTAGAAATGCAAAAGAGGTTGGGAACTGAACTTAGAAGTCGAATTCAGAAATTATTTCAATGGCTGAACAATCACTTTAATGAGAAATCTGTTTAGGATAGATGAAATTTGAACAAAAATGTATTTCAAGGAATAAACAGGTATCTGGGTTAAATATCAAATTAATAGCAATAAATAATTGTGAAAATCCATAATACATGTGAGCTTTCCATAAATAATGCTGTGGTGACACCCAATAATACTACTGATGTCTAAAAAAATTGTTAAAGATAACTTTCTACAACATATAACATAAAAGAACTTACATTCTTTATTGACAGTTATCCTCTGCTGCCTTTTCAGGAATTTTCCTTTACTTCTTTGTTCCCCTCACCTTTTCTATCCTTTTGTTTGTTTCTTTGATTCTGGGACTTGAACTCTGGGCCTGGACACTGTCCCTGAGATTCTTTTGTTTAAGAATAGCTCTCTACCAGTTGTGCCACAATGACACTCCAGATTTTTCTGAATAGCTTATTGGAGATGGGTCTCATGGACTTTCCTGCCAAGACTGGCTTTGAACTATGATCCTCCAATCTCAGCATGCTGAATAGCAGGAGTTACAGGTGTAAACCACCTGTATCAAGCTGAATTCTCCTTTCTTTTATTAAAGTTTCCCCATGCTCTGGGTCTTTAACTCGGCTTTAAAGTCATACATGCCTGTAATCTATTTACAGTTAGATTAATTCATTTCATATCAACACTATGAAGAAGACACTATTATTATTTCCGTTTTCTTTTTTTTATTTTTTATTGTGAAAATACCATACAGAGGGGTTACAATTACATGAGCAAGGAAATGAGTACATTTCTTATCAAGCATTGTTGCCTCCTCCTTTGTTTCCCCTTCTCATCCCTTCCCATCTCTGTCCCCCCTGCCAAGGTTGTAAAGTTCGTTTTTTTAAATAATGTCTTGTACATCTCATTGTTGCAATGGGTCCTCCTGTATCCTTATTTAAACAGTTTGTTTTTTCCCCTCCCTTCCACAAAGTATACCAACATCAAATACAGTGAAAATGGGGGTTATACTGTGGGGGAGGGACATACAAAGCAACAAAAAAATCATCTTATAAATATGTTAGAAACAATCACAAGAAAGAAAAACATTTGAGTCCTTGTCTTCGGGTTCATTTCGCCAAACACCAACTTATATGACCGTTTCTGCTTGTCTCAGACATTTTTCCATTTTAAAGAGGAGAAAATGCAGTAGAATAAGATAAAATAACTTGCTTGGTTAATGTCTGGCCAATGGATAATTCAATTCCATCCCTCTGTCTTCAGAATTCCTTCATGGAATTGCTAGTCTATTCTGTCTTATAGATAGTTTGCAGATGTGTGTTTCAGAGACCCCAGAAAATAATCAGCAGTGTGGTGTAGAGTCTCATCAACTAAGGCTGAGACTGAACAGGCCCTTACCTTTTAAGAGATATCAGCAATTTTAGGCTATGCTATAAACAGACCGAAAAAGTCACTTGTGAATCTTGAAGACACAATGCTTAGCACCTAATCCATGAAAGACTGAGTGGCACATAATTTGAATCACAGTATATGTAGAGTGGCAGGTATTATGTGCACCAGTTGGAATCTTTCTGCATGTATGCTCCATTTAATTCACTAGATTCAAAGGAGGACAGCCCCCTTTGAGTAATGAAAATATATAGCTTTTCATTTATCTAGTCTGTTCTTTCATTTATCACATGCACATATACTTTCTAAGTCTCTTAAAGAACCAAGGACCTGGTGGTTCCCCAGGTCACATGTCTTCAGGAAGATATTCTGATATGATATCTAAGTTAAAGGGGGGAAAGTACCTGTTATATGTCTTTTAGTCCATTTTCTCTCTAATACACTGCCAGCCGATAACAAAGAGACACAATCCAAACAGAACTGTACTACTGATTTATACTAAAGAGTATAAATGAAATACAACCTAATTTTATTTGGGATTATTTTTCCTGTTGGTATTTCCTTTCTACATTTCACATTTCAAACACAAGAAATGGCTTTTTTCAATTAAACTGGAATGTCCATTCTACATGATGTCAGGATGACTTCCATCATTTCTCAGTTTACTAGAGTGGCCTCTTTTATGATGGTGTATGTATATCTTCTTGCTGAGGGCTTTTGTGGTCTAATTCCAATACGTGATATTTGTACATGCTGGTAGAACATACTATAGCTACTAGAGTACCTCACAGAACTGACCAAAATGGAACAGACAAAAAAAATATAAATAAAATGATTGCATGTTAAGTTGTCAATATCTGTAACCTGGTAAAATGTGTTTAAATCAGTGCACTTCTTACTAAACCTGCAATTTTCTGTGGATTTTTCACATAAGAAACCTAAAAAGAATGAGATAATAGATGCCTTGTGAAAACAATAGATTTTTCTTTTTTATTTATATCATATAACTCACTAAATCTGATGAAAGTGACATTCAGATGAACAGAATGTCAAATAATATGTAATTTGATGTATGCTATATATACTGATAATAAAAATGATTTATTCCTTACTTAGCTATTATCCTTTAGATAAGATGTACAAATTGTTATGTTGAAAACAAACTTTACAACTTTGGTGCTGGGGGGAGGGGGAGGATTGGGTGAGGGGACAGGGGGAGGATGGGAAGGGATGGGAAGGGGAAACAAAGGAGGAGGCTACAATGCTTGATAAGAAATGTACTCATTATCTTGCCCTCTGTTCAGTATTTTCACAATTGAAAAAATCAGAAATCTATTTGGTTGCCGTGTTGAATAATCACAAATTTTATATATCTAGTCATATTAAAAAAAACTAAAATTACTTATCTCAGTAAAGATGACTCAGTTGTAGTTGACATATTTATGAATGAGTTTAGTTTGCTTACTGCAAATTCACCTAAGTTTAGCTACATTTCACTCAAATGAACAAAAGAATGAAAACAAAAAATGAAAAATTAGTTTCAAATTGCATTCAAAATCCTTTTTTATGATACATACTGTTACTGTAAAGTTACTTAAATAAGTGTCATCACCTTCTCTCTTTAGAAAAGAATAGTATTATCTGAATTGTAGGATTATTTTTAAGAAAATATATATTCCAACTCATTTTCCCAATACATTACCTTATATGTTATAGCTTTTAATATATGTCAGACACAGTTCATTCTCTTTTACAATCAGTCATTTAAAAATTACATCATTTGTCCAAACACAGCTCTTTCAGAGAAATGCAGCTTTTCATTCTAAGTTTTTCTCTGGCTTCTCACGGTACATTTAAGGAAATATAAAACACTCTTCAGAATAGCCTCTTTAGTGTGAATAAGTTCACATTATTAACCTATCCACCCACCCTACTCCTGTTTGTGATGTTTAACCTACTGAGAGCTCATTTCTTTCTTCCTTTATACATCTAAGTTCTATCATTTCTCAAGGCTGAACTTAAGTCTTCCCTGAATAGGAATCAATTCAACACCACTACAACCCACAATAATCTTGTTCTTGAATGGTTTAAATATTTTTCCAACTCAAATTGTCTCTTTGCTCCAAAGACAGAATAGCAGTATACACCATTTCTTGAACTGCAGGGTTGACAGTATTCTAACAAAAGATCATCCTTTTCTATATAGCTTTTATTTTGAATTTTTGATTGTAGCAAAGGTTCTTCTTCATAATCATCTCAATAATTACCATATAATCAAACATTGTGAAAGAGTTCAAACTTAAGTTTTACTAATTGTGCACTACAAAACACAAAGTAGCTAGAAATAGTTATTCGTTTGATAGTAGAATGTGAGGCATGAATATATTTCAAAGTTAAACAGTGACTGCAATTTTAGTAGATGTACACTTGGCTCCAATAAAACTGAATATGCAAATAGAAGTTCAAAAGTTTGAGAGAAAAGGATAATTGAAATTTCAAGTAACATATCAATGGGGAAGTGTTGCCAATGTCCCCAATGTAAGAACACAAGTAACTGAAAGATAAACTATACTTTAAAAATCATACTACTCCTGTGCACACATGGTGTATATAGAAGAAAAAAAATATTTGCTTTAAAGTGAAGTAAAGAGTGGGCATTGGCATCCAGGATACCACATTCAGGAAGGACTATAGGGAAATAACATCTCCTAAAGATATTCTTTCTTCTGTGGCAACGGGTTGAGGATAGCTGCCTTTATGGATATGGGCACCTCACCTTTTAGAATAACAATTGTCCATTTAAATCTCACTGTTCACATTATTGCTCAGTCTTTGCTAAGGTCCAATCTGTTATGTTTTCCTACTTACTTTAAAGTAAGTAGTTATTTAGTTTTTCAGTACTCAGCTCTTAAATCCAAGTCACATTTAAGAGAGTAGAATGAAACCCTCAGAGATTCATTGGCAAAAAGAACATGAAATCATTCCGTCCTGTAATGTTTTCAGGGTGTCTGCTTTGACTCCAAGGTCTTTGATTCTGGTACAGGGTGATATAGAAGGTCCTAGCTTTAGTATTCTACAATTGATTAACCAATTTTGCCAACACTATTTACTGAAGAGGCTGTCTTTCTTCCATTCTACTTTTTTAGATTCCTTACCGAAGATTAGTTGGCTATAGGTCTGTGGGTTCATTTCTGGATCTTCAATTCTATTCCATTGGTCCTGAGGTCTGTTCTTGTGCCAGAACTAAGCTTTTTTGATTACTATGGCTTTGTAGTATAGTTTGAAATTTGGTATTGATATTCTTCCAGCACTGTTCTTTGTGTTAAGGATTATTTTTGCTATTCGGGGTCTTTTATTGTTCCATATGAATTTTTGGATTGCCTCTTCTATTTCCTTGAAGAATGAGGTTGGAATATTGATAGGTATTGCTCTGAACTTGGGAAATATTACCATTTTCATGATATTGATCCTTCCAATCCAGGAGCATGGGAGGTATTTCCACTTTCTAAGTACGGTTTTGATTTCCTATTCCAGGTTTTTTAAGTTTTCTTCATAGAGATACCTCACTTCTTTGGTTAAGTTAATTCCTAGGTATTTTTTTTGGTGGGGCTATTATGAATGGAGTTGCTTTCCTGATTTCAGCCACGCTTTTCTCATTGTTGGCATACAGAAAATCCATTTGTTTTTGAGGATTAATTTTATTCTGTGCTACTAGGTCTCCTTGGCACAGGCCAAAAATTTCTTAATAGAGACCCAGAAACATAACAAATCAAAGAAAGGTTGAACAAATGGGATTGCATGAAGCTACAGAGCTTCTGCATGGCAAAGGACATAGCTAGCAAGACCAATAGAAAGCCCATGGATTTGGAGAAAATCTTCACTAGCCATAAAATGGACAAGGATCTCATATCTAAAATATACCAGGAACTAAAAAAAATTAAACCCCCCAACAACAAATCCTCAAAGAAACAACTTCCCAGTAAATAAGTGGGCTAAAGACTTACTGAAGAGGAAAGAAGATGGCCAATCGACCCATGAAGAAATACTCAACCTCCCTAGCCATAAAAGTAATGCAACTCAAAACAACACTGATATACCCTCACCCCAGTTAGAATGGTTATAATCAAGAACTCTAATAACAACAGATGCTGGAGAGAATGTGGACAGAAGGGAACCTAACTGCATTGTTGGTGGGAGTGTAAACTTGTTCAACCACTTTGGAAAGTAGTATGGAGGTTCCTCAAAAGACTCCACACAGAGCTCCCCTATGATCCAGCAATCCCACTTTTGGGCATTTACCCAAATGATCACAAACAAGACCATACTAAAGCTATCAGTACAACTATGTTTATTGCAGCATTATTTACTATTGCAAAAATATTGAACCAACCCAGATGCCCCTCAGTAGAGGAATGGATCAAGAAAATGTGGTATATATACACAATGGAATTCTATGCCTCCATCAGAAAGAATGGCATTGCCCATTTGTTAGGAAATGGAAAGACTTAGAAAACATTATATTAAGTGATGTAAGCCAAGCCCAAATAAACAGAGGTTGCATAGTTTTCCTTATTTGCAATAACTAGTATATGTCTGAGACAAGCAGAAACAGTCGGCTAAGTTGATGTTCGGCAAAATGAACCCCAAGATAAAGACTCAAATTGTTTTTATTTCTTACTATTGTTTCTAACATATTTATAAGATGATTTCTTTGCTGCTTTGTATGTCCCTTCCCCACGGTATAACCCCTGCTTTCACTGTATTTGATGTTGCTAGAATTTATGGAGGGGAAGAGAAAATAATTGCCACAACGAGATGTACAAGACATTATGTCGAAAAATGAACTTTACAACATTGGTGGGGGGTGAGGGAGATCGGAGGGTTTTGCCATGGGGGGGGAGATGGGAGGGGAGGGATGATAAGGGGAAACAAAGGAGGAGGCAACAATGCTTGATAAGAAATGTACTCATTACCTTGCTCATGTAATTATAACCCCTCTATTCAGTATTTTCACAATAAAGAAGTTATTAATTTAAAAAAAAAACATGAAATCAGGCATAAAAACTTTTCAGCACTATGTCAATGGGAAGTGTCTTCTACACATAGAATTTTGCTAAGCCCAAGTCTTCCATACCAATTTAGACAATAATTAATGCTGATCTCCATCCTTACAACTTTTGATTCCATATTAAATGACTGTGTCATTTGTTCCTCCTCCATGTCCAGGGAAATCTTTTTTTTTAACCTAATTTTATTGTCATGGTGATATAGAGAGAGGATACAGTTTCAAAAGTAAGGTAGTGAATTTGACATTTCCTGTCAAATACTATCACGCCTCCCACATTTTTCTCCCACTTTCCCTCCCCAATTCACCCCCGCCACCCACCGCCAAGTTGTGCAATTCATTTCCAACATGTTTTCTTGTGAGTACTGCTGTTGCATTGGTTCAACATTTGTTCTTTGTTTCACCATTTTGTTGTTCCCTTCCCTTCCCTAATATAAACAAATGTATATAAAAAGTACTGGGTACCAAAATTAAATACAGTAACAACAAGGGATATAACATAGAGGAAAATGAGGGGGGAAAGCAAGAATAAAAGAAGTAACTTCATGTAGTACATTTAAAACTATAACAAAGGAAAACCCCTTGTTTCCATATCTTGGAGTTCATTTTGCTTGCCATCATCCCATATGGTCACATGTCCATAGCTATTGAGCTATTCTGTTCATCTGCTAAGATTATCCTAGATGTATACTAACTATTGAAAATGAGGAAACCATGTAGCTTCTTTTTCTTTGGATCTGGCTTAGTTCACTTAATATTTTTTTCCATGTCTTTCCATTTCCTTACAAATGGGGTGATGTCATTCATTCTGATGGAAGCATAAAATTCATATATATATATATATATATGTCATATATATATGTGCCACATTTTCTTGATCCATTCATCTACTGAGGGAAATATCTGGGTTGGTTCCATATCTTTGCTATGGTAAATACAACTGCAATGAACATGTTTGTGCTGGTAACTTGATTATGGCCTTGTTTGTAGTCATTTGGGTAAATGCAGTGACTTCTTTCATTTGTAATAGGAGCTGTCAGAGTAGGTGCATGGTTGCCTAACCCAGTTTAAAATTTACTCACCAGTTAACTGAGTTGATTTAGACTCCCTCTTCTCCAGGCAGTGTTCATTTAGGGAATTCATGCGTAGAGTCCAATGTTTTCTTCAAAGTTGTGGAGTTTAAGGTAAAAGATGACATTCAATCTGTATTTTCATTAGTGGGGATTGAACCTAGAGCCTTTCACTCCTGAGCAGGAACTCTACCACCTGACCCTTGCTCTAGCCCTTTGTTTGTGTTTACTTTTGAGATAAGATTTTTCTAACTTCACTCTTGAGGCTCAAATGAACCCAGTGAGCCACATAACCCTTCCTTCATCTCCTGATTAACTTTTGTGTGACACCAAACCTAACTTAGGGTATTATTCTTCAGTATAGAAATAAGAAAAAACTAATAATCAGATTAATACTGAGATAAAACTAAAAAAAAAATTAACAAGTGACTCCAGCTAAGCAAATTGGCGAAGTATACCTTAGTTGTTTCTATAAAGCTCATTGACATTTGATTAGAATTGTGCATTTTTGGACTAATCACAAATCCCAATTTACCTGTTAGATTCTCAGAAATCCTATGCTCCGATTTACTTCCTAATTACTGCCGTTCTCCTTCTCTGTTAGAAGTATCAAAAAAAAAAAAAAACATTTCCAGAGGGATTTTTAACCTAAAGTTTATCAAGAGGTTGTAACAATATCTTAGAGTTCAAAAGATTAACTAAAATATGTGAAAACTGTTTGTTCCAAATGTTGCCATTTTTCTTGCTCCAACTGCCAAAACACAAATGTATTCTCTCACATTCAATGAAGAAGTACAAAGACATGGGATTTTTAAATTTGTATCTCAGATGTGCAAATACCTAAAGAGAATTCCATCAGTTCCATATGAACATCTGTATAAATTTCATAGGGGATCCTGAAGAAGATGAACCTATTTGTAAAGCAATAAATTATATGTGGTTGTTTTGTTTAATGTCAAAAAAAGAAGTATCCAATTTGACCTAAAGAATATATAATGCATACTCTTCATCACATTTTGAACAATTATAACATTTATTTTCTGAGTTGTTTGTTGACTACACTGTGCCTTCCTTGTTCACAACTGGCTTTTCAAAGTTTGCTGCTGACATTTGATGAAGCCATTTAGCTAATCTTGTGTGTGTGTGTGTGTGTGTGTGTGTGTGTGTGTGTGTGTGTGTGTGTGTGTGTGTGTGTGTGCATGCAGGACTAGGTCATGAGCCTTGAACTCAGGCCTTGAGCTCTGTACTTTTGCTCTTATGCTCAAGGTCAGCGCTCTACCTCTTATAGCCACAGCACCACTTCTAGTTTTCTGGTGATTAATTGGAGACAAGAGTGTCACAGACTTCCTGTCCCAGCTGGTTTTGAACCACAATCCTCAGATCTCAGTCTCCTGAGTAGCTAAGTTTGCAGGCATGATAGCTCATCATTTTGATCTGCTGTGATCCCAAATGGTTCCAGACAAATCTTTGATCATTTTGAACTAATTAACATTAAAGCTAAACTTTGGCACCATTTAAAAGAATTTTGAACTTTGGGATTTTTTTCTAAAGATTTCTAAAAAGACAGGTTATCAAGTCTAGATTAAAAAATAAACATACTGTAAATCATTTTCCCTGTTAGGCAATTACTGCATAATTAAATAATTATCACATGATTCTCATCAAATAATTGCATGTGGCCTTTAAGCAAGCTTTCTGTATTCTGAGTTTCATATTCAAGATTAATTAGTTAGAAAATGTTTTCTTAAAAGGAAGGATTATTTATTAAGTTCTTATAACTTCAAGTAACTATATAGTTAAATATATATGTGATAAATGTGTTTGATTTTGAAAATGGTCCTAAATCTCCATTCTTGCCTTTACTGTATCCTTGGCAATGTAGCTTAGTAACATTTCTCCTCATAAAGTAGATTTCATGACCTTATCTTCTTTTTTTTCCTCTATCTGCATTTGGACTATTGATAGGTTTTTCCTAATAACTAGTGGCAGATATTTCAATATTGAAAATGTTAAGGAGACTTTTTACATTCGTGCTTAGTTGTTGGATCTCTACTCAGCAACCAAGAGAACACATATGGATCATCTTGCTAAAGATGAGATGCACGGCTAAACTATTCCAGCCACCAGGAGATCATAGTGAATGTAAGACATGAACGGAATCATCATAGGAAAATCATTCTATAACTGACCTCATAACTAACCAAAAATTAAGTGGAAATCTTCCTGCTTCAGTCAGCAAAACTACAGTCCTAATCTGTACATTTAGAACAATAATGAGCATTTATTGGCTTAAGTCACTGAGATTTGGAATAGCCTATTATAAGTCAATGGACTATTCATACAATGCCTTTCTGATATACTTACTTCAAGAAGCAGAGAACAATTCAACAGAACACAAGTAATATGATTTCCCATTACTAGCCACATAATTGAATCTGAATAACTACATGACACTCAAATAAAAAGTGTCCCCAAGATTTTATTATGAAATATTTTCTTTCCTCTGCATTGTATTTCTATTATATTTCATCACTCTACCTAAGCTGAGAAAAATCTATTGATTATTTCTTTCTACATTCACTAATTTTTCTCATGGTCTTATTACCATTGTCAAAGGATAACCCATTTAAACACTGATCAAACATGCTCCCAACTGTTCATTCACACAGCTCCTGCCATAATTCAGAAGCATCCTATCTTCTCCAAATAAGTACTGGATGTGAGTCTTTCTCCTCAGATGATTCTGCAACACATATCTAACTGTATTCTTCCCCTTCATGAAAATGGTCTAACTAGGCTCTGGTGACCGATGCCTGTAAACCTAGCTATTCAAGAGGCTGAGATCTGAGGATCACAGTTCAAAGATAGCCTTGACAGAAAAACATGTTAGACTCTTATTTCCAATTTACCACCCCAAAACTGGAAGAAGAACTGTGGTTCCAACAGGTAAAAAATAATCATACAATGTAAAGAGTATAAGAGTTCAGGGAGAATGAATGAATGATTATAGCTTGTTTGTTGAACATGCACATGTATTTCTTTCATGAAGATGTTATTGATTTATTTTTACTACTAGGAAGATTATATTAAAAACTGTGATGTTCTAAAAAAAAAAGCTCAGGGAAACTGTCTAAGCCCCATGACTGACAATAAACAGAGAAAAAATACATAAATAAATCATATATAAGACTTAAACTCACAATCTGATTGTACTGAGAGTTTATTCCCTTTCTTTCTGTGTAGTTCACATACAAAGTCTAATAATATAGATAAAATAGTATTCCTTACTTTACTAAAAGTTTTACTTTAAAAATGTTAAAATAAGTGATAAGATTATTGGTGATTAAAATTTCTTTCTATTTGAACATATTAAGTAAAAATAATAACAGCCACACTTTCATGGTGAGTTGCCTGCTGAGTTAAACCAGTTTCTCTCTGCAGATGTTAACATAGACATGAACGCTCATTCATGTCTTTACACATCCAGTGCTGATCTCATGTATGTTCTCATGTTCCCTGTCTCTCTCTCAGTGCTGGTTTTTTCCCTCAAGTTGCCTTTAACCTTTTCCTTAAGATTATACTTCTACCTCAATTGCTATTTTTCCTCCCAATTATAGCAAATCTTTATCTTATCTTATAGAAACATATATTTAAAATTACTACCTAAGTGAAATATTACATGATAATTAAGTGTGAGATTACTTCTCATCTATATATTGTCAAAACTTCATGTTGCTATTAATATGATACTTAACCTCTGAAATCTTTTCTTTCTTCCTTCCTTTCTTCCTTCCTTCCTTCCTCCCTCCTTACCTTTCTTCTTTCTTTTTTGTCTTACCTGTATTCTTACCTTTGAGTTCTTTGAAGAGAAAGGACTATATGACTTGCATATGCTTAACCTTAGGTTCTAGCATAGTACCTGAGAGTAGACAAAAGTCAATATATTTTATGGTGAATGTGCAGATTTTTTTCTCACCAATACTAGTAATTTGTTCCACAGAGTAACTTCAGTAGGCAATTCACAAGCAAATTACTGACAATCTTGAGATTTGTATTATTATTTCCAGTTTCTAAATGAAGAACCCTGGAGAGGTAAAAAGGAGTTGACCAAAGTAACAGAGATCCTTGATCTCTTCAACTATATTATCATTTCACTTAAATAGAATCAATGAAATTTAAGAAAAAATTAATTTTAATAGAGCATATATGTAGTTTGTATGAATTTGGGGAAATTTACTTGTTCTTGTATGTTATCATTTTGGTAATTTGATAATGACAGTAACAAGTTATGACTGACCCAAAAACATTATTGTGAAAAGAAATATTGTGAAATAAATTTTCAACACAAAGATTTCACAGAAGTTGCGTTATTAAGTTCAGTTTAACATATTTTATCTCTTTTCTACTTAGCCTCAAACCAAATATTAGAAATGAAAAATAAAAGCCAGGTGCCAGTGGCTCACACCTGAAATCCTAGCTACTCAGGAGGCTGAGATCTGAGGATTGTGGTTCAAAGCCAGCCTGGGCAGGAAATACTCTGAGACTCTTATCTCCAATAAACCACTCAGAAAACCAGAAGTGGCACTGTGGCTCAAGAGGTAGAACACTCTCCTTGAGCTGACGAGCTGAGGAACAGCGCCCAGGCCCAGAGTTCAAGCCCCAGAACTGAAAAAAAAAAAGAAGAAAGAAATGAAAAATAAATGTCTGTTTGGCCATCTTAAAGCAGTCAACATCATAATCAAATATTAAATAATTTCTTCACTGAGAAATTCACAACCCAGTGATAACTGAAAAATTGTTATCTGTTTATACCTACAGTTCCCTGTGTTAGAAAGCATAGTATTTTAGCAGTGACAAATAAATAATACTTGGTTGAATTAATGAAGATTTACTGTTGAAGAAGCCTATTTATTTCCAAGATTCAAATTCAAATTACAGAAATATACAAAGTCTTTTTTTTATGAATACAACAGATTTTTTGTGTCAATTCTTACTAGACTGCTTTGCTTTCAGTGTAATGGAGTACTCTGGAGTTTCAATCCAATGTTAAGAAGGGGTCTATAAAACATACAATTTTTTTCCTACTCTTTGGAATAGTGGCACAAATTTACCTCTTTGCACTTTCCACTTGTTTGCCTAAGTAAATCACTGCACTGACATGTGAAGATACAGAAAAGCAAAGTAAGTACTTATGGTTTTTGCAAGAAAAATATGAAGGTAATATGATACAGGGGCTCATGAAGACAAGTTAGATATTCTCCTTTTCCAGGTAAATCAAGTATGCTTCTAGTAATACTTTATTATAGCAAAGTTTAACAAGAATTTTCCTAAATATCTTTCAAAGCAGCAACACTCAAGAATATGTGTGCTTCATTCCTTTAAAGTTGTATTTTCCATAGTTGTTATGGTGATTAAAATGTTGGAAGTTCTCTTCAACTTCTCCTGGAAGAAATGTTTTCAGCAGCACTTGAACTGTACCATTGCATTTGTGTACAAATTATTTACATTCCTCTCATATTATTTAATATACAACATATCATACTTTGTAAAATTATTGGAAGCAGTTCCTTTGCTTTTGTGGAACCCTGTGAATCCTCAATCAGGAAACATTTTCCTCTCAGTCCTTCAGCTGGAGCAGGAAAGTGTGCATGTTTTTGTAGAACAGGTGAAAAAAAGAAGACTTTCTAGTACAAATTACTTGAAATTATCCACTGGGATTGGGTGTCACTGCTCTCTATTACAGCCCAGTGATAATCACAGCTGACTAGGAAACGAAGAGACCAATCGCAGTGAATCTACTTTGTCCATGGTTGGTAGAAATGATGAGATCTCATTTTCTTGCTCTGCAGTTACATTTCTGCCTTCAACTCTGTTTATGTTCCTCTGCAGGAGAACAAAATGAATAGTTACATTTCTCATAAAAATGCATTCAGGGATGAGGATATGTGTGGATATATGGATATTTATAAAATCACTAATGTGTTGTACAGAATTATCAATATAGGCAGATGGCTGTGGGCAGACAATGAGAAATCTCTATGTCTGTCCTGTCAAGCATCTGCAAGAGTCAAGAATTGTAACAAGTTCACAATTGGGTTTAAATATAGAAATATTCTTAGTATGATATTTGGATAGAGGTGTTTTGTCTTTTATCATTGTTTCTAACAAATTAACTCTGGACTATACCTTTGTGCTTTTTCCCAATTTCTTCTTTATTTTATTTAATTTTTATTTGTTTAAATTGTATCATAAAGGTGATGTACAGAGAGGTTACAGTTAAGTCAGTTAATGAGAGCATTTCCCTTTGAACAGTGTCACCCCCTCCCTCATTTTCTCCCAGTTTTTCCCTTCTCAGCCCTTCCCTCCCACAAGTTATATAGTTCATTTCCAACATGTCTACTGAGTATCCCTGCTGAACTGTTCTTTTTGTCTCACCATTTCTGTGCTCCCTCATTTTAAAGGTTCCATTGTAGACAAATGCCCATAGCTCATATTTATAATCCTAACTACTAAGGAGGCTGAGATGTGGGGAACAGGGTTCAAAGCAAGCCAGAAAATAAAGTTCATGAGACTCTGACCTCCAATTAAGCTCCACAGATCCAGAAGTGGAACTGTGGCTCAAATGGTATGGTGCTAACTTTGAGCCAAAAAGGTCAAGGACAGTACTCAGACCCTGAGTGTACTTACTCCTTACTCTCCTCTCCCCTCCCCCCGCCCCAGTCTCTGTCTCGGTCTCTCCCTCCTTCCTTCTCTATCTCTCTCCCTCCCTCTCTTTTTCTTTCCCTCTCTCTCTTTCCCTCCCTTTCCTCTCTCTCTCTCTCTCTCTCTCTCTCTCTCTCTCTCTCTCTCTCTCTCTCTCTCTCTCACTCACTCACACACACACACACAAATACATGGGTGCTAGCCTTGAGCGGAAGTGCTCAGGGACAGTGCTCAGGCCTTGAGTTCAAATCTTGAATACCAACTGGGACAAGCCATCCCAGCCAATGAAGCACCTAGACTCAGCCAGTCTGGGGAACAAGGAAACATGGAGAGGAGTAAGAGATGATGTCACATCAGCTACTTTGTGCCTGCTCAGGCCTTGAGTTCAAATCTTGAATACCAACTGGGACAAGCCATCCCAGCCAATGAAGCACCTAGACTCAGCCAGTCTGGGGAACAAGGAAACATGGAGAGGAGTAAGAGATGATGTCACATCAGCTACTTTGTGCCTGCCCTTTCAAAATTAACCAGAGCCGGGAGGTCAGTGGAAGTAAGAAGCCTACCCAGCCAATGTCTATACCTGTCTACCTATTAACTGAACAGGAATTTATATTCTTGCCTTTGTCACCTGACTTCTCTACCTAGTCACCAGATGTCAGAAGTAGCTAGGGACATTTCTACCAACATTTTCAGCCCCCAGTCCTTCCTCCTGCCATTTATTTGCTGTTTAGTATTTTTTTCCAGCCCCTCAGTGCTCATGAGACTTCTCCAGATTTCATCTAAGGACTCACGCCACCAAGGGACAGCTGCTGCTCACTGCCTTCTCTGGGAGGGGACCAAATTCCAGCCTTTTACCCCTATTGTCGACGCCCCTTGTCAGCAGGAAGTAGCCAGAGAGAATCCTCGCCCTATTTCATGATTATTAAAAGGCTAGAATGTAAGGTCCGCTCCTGGATAGCCAGCAGACTCCACCCTCCTCGCAGCAAAGTCTCCGCCCAGTACCTGCGTTACCTAGGCAACTGGGACACCTGGAAGAGGTCACATCTGCATCCACTGAGGTCACATCTGAATCTGATGTGGCCACACCTTTCCCCGCCCATACCCTAGATAAGGCCTAGCAAAGGCCCAGGCTCTCTCTCTCTCTGTTCTATTCTAGCTCACTCTGTTCTATTCTAGCTCTCTCTCTGTTCTATTCTAGCTCTCTCTGTTCGTTTCTAGCTCTCTCTCTGTTCGTTTCTAGCTCTCTCTGTTCTTTTCTTGCTCTCTCTGCTCTTTTCTAGCTCTTTTCTCTCTTTTGCCAGCCACGTGGAGTGCCAACCTTGCCTGGTCCCAGCAGGTCTACTGAATAAACCTACCCCTTACCTGAAAAAAAAATACATTAAATTCTAATTATGATTTTTTATGTGTATACACTTAAGGTTGAATATTACTTTATCATTTTTTGTGTTGAAGAATAGGCTATTTTCAAACTGCAATTTGATAAGAAAAACATTATAATTTATTATTCATAAAATAAATTTTACACAAAACCATGTGTAATTCTTACAAGTTTTTTATTTGGGTGAGGAAAAGCCAATATTATAAGAAGCCATTGAGCCTGATGTTTTCTCTTTTTATAATTAAAAGGGAAAAAAGATACATCCCTCTATAGGATGTAAAGAACCTATAGAAATTCTGACAAAACAAACAATTTCAGTTTTAGGAAATTTTACATAATGAGGTTCTTAATCATGTCACTGTATTGTCCAATTTTCTGTTATCTATCTTTTCATTGCAGTTATTTCATACTCTTCAAGAAAACTGAGATAGTTATTGTCAGGTGTGTACACAGTGCAGTAATTTTTATAGCTTTAGTTAAAAAACAAAGCACATTGAAATTATGAGTGGAAACTCACTAATACAGAGATTTAGCTATATCTATCAATCATCTATAAGAAGTTAAATAACCTGGGAGTACAGGAAACAAGCCCAACATGGACAGAAAAAGTTAAATGTTAGATAATTAGGCTAGGTTGTTGGTAACATATAAGTGAAAGTCCTTTGAGAATGTCAACTACTTCATAGCTGCAGATTATTGTGGAAAGAATTTCCCAGAATTGTTAAATTATAAACTTGTCAAAAGAAGTAGCAGATTCTTAAAACACCCTGTTAAATACTGGTAACTCAATCATTTCTTTGAATACCAACATAAAACTCATGCTATCTTGTGTTATATACCACAACACAATTAACCTCCAATTATGGTTTATGAGCTGTGAGCTGGTAACCTACAGGGGAAAGAATCTCTAGTTATGGTGGTAAAATATCTCACTTAGAAGTGTACTGAGCATGGCTGTCATGTTTCTCACATTTCAGAAGCATGGAATGATTTTATGGATAGTCTTGAACTACAGAACATAGAAAAGCCAATTAATTAATTGTTTTTGTAAAATTTGATTGCTTCCTTGGCAACTAAAATCATTTCTATTTTCATGTTTTTTTGTTGTTGTTGTAAGGGTGATATACAGAGATCTTACAGCTGTATGTCAGATAATGAATGACTACATTTCTTTTTGATGAGTGTCACCTCTATCCTCATTTCCTCCTAGATTTTCCTTCCTGGAACCCCACCTCACAAGTTGTATAGTTCCTTTCAACATAGCATCTAGTGAATATCACTGTTGCATTTATTCACCTTTGTCCTGCCATTTAAGGCCTCCCCTAACACCCCAAAAAAGATAAAGTTACATAAAAGACAAAAGACACAGAAAGTAAAAACACCAACAAAGGAGCAAACAGTACATCAACAAAAATGACAAAAATTCTTGTCTTCCATTCTTTGGACTTCATTCCAGTAAATATCATTATTTTATATGACCATATGCACATAGCTCTTGAGGCCTTTGTGATCCTCTCCTAAGAATATCCTCCTTTGATCTCATTATATGAATATCTAGAGTCCTGTATAATTATTATATCCAAGTGTTTTTTTCTTTTACTATTTAGTGTATATACTTTTTAATTTGCAGGCATTTTCTAGTTACAACAAATGAAGGAAAACATGCAAACTACATTTCATGGGTCTAGCTTACCTGCTTTATATAATATTTATAGCATATCTACACTAGGTACGAACTAAAAAATAATTGTTGACTTCATGTTCCTACCTTACATTTTCAGGAAAAAAATCTGAAAAAATTCTTTCTTACTAAAAGCAAGATTGAGTGTTATAACCCAGTAACACTATGGAGTCCAATGCACCTGCTAATAATGGCTGCTTTCACCACAGGCTTGGCCTACAATCTCTTTGTTAGGAAAAACAGCTTTTTAAAGTCTAATTATAATCATTTTGCATGATTATGGTGTTTTACAAAGAATTACACTAAACATAGTGTTGCTTATAAGAGATCAAATAATGACACACACATGCATGCTCACACACGCACACACATGTGTTTGAACTCAATGATAGCTTAGACTTCCAAATTGTCCATCACGAAGACATTATATTGAAAAAGGGTTTTCTGTGGCACAGATACAATGTACCAACATAGAATTTGGATAAAAATTAAAATTTCACGGATAAGTTTTAATTTGCTTCAGAAAGCAATCAATAACAGTGTATTCCTCTATCTGAACTTTTTGTTTCTTTTATTTTCTAGAAAAGTTTAGTAATTTTAGAAGTCAAACTATAGATGAATCTTTATGGTATCAACAGTAATGGTGGCCAAAAAAAAAGACAGAACTGACAGACCTAATAAAAATTATTCTAATCATGTCTGAGCAAGACTATTGTTCAGAAACAAACATATACTCTAGCTGCACTTTTATTCTTTTTTAACTTCTTATTTTTTAAGATTATTTTATTGTAAGGTGACATACAGAGGGGTTACAGTTACATAAGTAAGGTAGTGAGTACATTTCTTATTGAATACTTTTTTAAAATTTTATTATTTTTTATTGTGAAAATACTGAACAGAGGGGTTACAATTACATGGGCAAGATAATGAGTACATTTCTTATCAAGCATTGTAGCCTCCTCCTTTGTTTCCCCTTCCCATCCTCCCCCTGCCCCCACCCAAAAATATATTTCCTGCAAGAACCTGTGAAATGAGCAATTAATTGAAACCTCAATTAGAAAACTCAACAATCTACTATCTTTTCTCTATTATATTTCTTGTGTCTTTTAAACTACCTACACTCAGTGTTTTAAGTCACTTGTAACCTAGCATAAACTTTTTCTTTGTATTCAACACATATCCACATAAACATTTACACACATGAAGGGGAACTTAACATAGTTCCAAATATATGTTTGTACATATATATGTATACATAGATGAATAGATAGATATCCAGTTTCATGATTTTCATTCCAGAAACTTCTTTTTAGGAATCTGTTGCTAGAATTTTCTAGGCGTTATGAGAATGCTAATGAAAGATTACAGCATTGGCGACATATATAGATTGTCATGCTTTTTGGAGGTGGAATGATTTGCATACATTGGGTCTGAAAAAACAAATGATCCTCATAGAAACTTAAAAGCCAAAGTAAGGTTGTTTGAGTAGCACGAAGATATAATGAAAACTCTAAGTGTCACATGATAGTAGATTTACTTTCTTTGTAGGGTAGATATTTATGATTTGTTTTAATCCCTCTCTTTTAACTAGGAACTAAAACCATCCCCTCCTCCTCCTCCTCCTCTTCCTCCTCCTCCTCTTCCTTTATCTATTTTTCCTATTCTTCCTCTTCCTCCTCTTTTTCTTCCTTCTTCCTGTCTTGCTGTCTTTGTCTGTCTCTCTGAGTTCTGAGGAAGAAATTGCTGAGTTAATGCAGGGGTTGAAGAGGAACCTCTCCTATTTTCAAGCCTGACTTTAAATGAAGTAAGTCAGACAAAGACACATAGGTCCCATGGTTTCCTTTATTTGCAATAACTAGTAAATGTCTAGGATAATCATAGCAGATGACTGAATAGCTAGATAGCTATGTACGTATGACCATATAAGACGATGCTAAGTGAAATGAACTCCAAGACATGGACACAAGAGGTTTTTCTTTGTTTTTGTTTTCAATGTATTATGTGATTTCTTGTTTCTTTTGTGTGTTCTTCCCCCATGACATGTCCCCTGTTGTAACTTTGATTTTGGTATGTTGGTTTTGAATATACATTTATCTTAATTAAGGAAGGGAAGGGGAACAACAGAATGGTGAGACAAAGGACAAGGGGGAGTCAATGCAACAGTGATATTCAGAAGACAATACTTTGGAAATTATCTATACAACTTTTGGGGGGGTCTGGGAGGGAGGGAAAGTAGGAGAAAAATGAGGGAAAGAGTAAAAAGTTTTTCAAGCATATATTTATTACCTTACTTATGAATAAATTAAAAAAGAAATGTGCTAAAAAAAGGGAATGTCCTATTTCAGAAGCTACATTTATATTTAGTCTATTCAATTATATGTACAAATTGTTTTTTTCCCCAAAATTTATCACAATTTTTAAAATACTTTGATGCTTCCGTCTTCCGGACTACAAGCAATGGACTCTTCTATGAATATTTATCATCAATTTGTTGTAATTTGAGAAGGACCAAGCATCAAAACTTTGAACAAGAATCCAGATAGTATTGTCACCCAAGAATGGCTAAAGTCATGAAAAAACACTGGAACTCTATTTTGAATTATCAAGTAAGTGGTTATTAGTCTCCTCAGACTTCAGAATTCAGCTAAACAGGTCTTTATATTTGCATACTTTTGTTGGAGAAAGGAAAAGATTGTACGAATGAAGAAATTTGAATGCTTTAGTGGTAGAGCATTTTCAATTTCTGGAAGTTTCTCACAACCTTCCAGCACTAAGAGACACAATCTCCTCTGTTTCTGTGTTAATAGGAAGAGAGAGTAGTTGTAAGATGCTATTGAGAGGATATTTTTGAAGCTCCCCACTTGGATTTTACTATCTTCCCCGCCCCCATTAAATAAAGGAATTGAGCCTTAGAAAACGTTTCCAAGCAGCCAACTGTTCTTTTTGTATTTTTAAAATTTTATTATAAAGATGCTGTGCAGAGGGATTACAGTTACATGAGTAAGGTCATGGGTACATTTCTTGGGGAAAATTGTTAACCACTCCTTTGTTTTTCTCCCTCTATCCCTTCCCTCCCTCCATTCCTCACAACTCCCTACCCCCAATTGTAAAGTTCATTTCCAAGATACTATTCTTATAACAGACTTTCTCTAACTTCTCAAGCCAAGCCCTTAACTATCTCTCCAGCCTGGAAAAGTACAAAGGGGAAGGTAGGACTCTAACTCAGATTAATTAACATAATAAAACAAAGGCACTTGCACTGGGCTCTGTAGTACACATGTACTTCCATGTCTCATTTTTCTTTTTCCTCTCCTTCCTTAAAAAGGATAAATTTTAACTGATTAATTGAATTGTCATTTATGCAATATAAAATTTAACAATTGTATGATTTCATGATGTATACTTTGTTGGACTATCCAACTTTAGAAAAATGTTTTATTCCCAAAAAAGTTCCTTCTACATATGTGCAGTTGAGTTCACACTTAATCCTCATCCAATCTCAAAGATCTGTTATTTGCCCTGTACATTTGCCATTCAGCATTTAATTTGTAATGAATGAGATTATGTCAGATGTAATGTTTTATGTAAGGTCATCCACTTGCCACAATGTTTTTCAAATATTGATAAAGAGAATGCTTTGTGTAATGTGGCTCCAACTTAATTTTGTTTTGTCAATATCTTTTTTTTACAAAAATGCTTCCTAGGGTTTGTAGAGAGTTTGTTTAAATTTTATGTCAAAATGTGGAAAGAATTGGAATATTCTATTTATCAGCCCATAACACTAATGATATTGCACTTACTTGGATATATAATAATGTATGTCAGCAAAATTAATAACCTTTAAATGCAAATATTGAAGTTCTTCTGTTAGTTTTTCCTAATATTTTACTCATTTGAAGTTACAGTGAATGGATTACCTTTAAGCTTTCATTTTTGGATATTTTATAACAAACCATTTTAAAACTGTTTTCTGTATATTGATCTTCTAATTTTGAATACTGAAGTTGTGTGCATTTGTATATGTGTAGTTCATTGGATTTTTTATACAAATTTTGTTATTCATATAATGTTGATAACTTCCAAATAATGTTGACTACATGTAGGAAGACTGTACATCTTATTTTATTTCAATTTTGGAGAAATATTTCAGTGTTTTACCATTAATAGTAATTAAGATCTGGCCATTTAACAGATGCCTTTATAAAGAGAAAAGCATTTTCTTCTTTATAATTTTTGTCAAAAATGAGTAATGTATTTGCTCAATTTATTAATGTATTGAAAGTATGAACTGTGCATATTTGTTATTGATCCTATCGACTGCTTTTTAAATTTATAAATACCCTTGCATTCTTGCAATAGTTACATGAAGTCATAGATTTTAATCTTTTATTGTATTTTATTGGATTCAGTTTGCTATTTTTTATCATGTTCATAGATATAGATTTTATATATATAAATATATATCCAAATTCTGTTTTAAAAAGCCTTTGTTTGAGATTTAGTATTTACATACAATTGATCTCTTACACTAAATTAAGTTGTGCTATGTCTGTATAACTATTTTCTGAAAGTTAGTCTTTTAAATATCCAATAGAATTCACCAATGAATTCAAATGGGTGTGTGGTCTTTTCTTGAGGAAACACTTTAATTAGTAATTTAGTATCTTTGCTTGGTATTGTTCTATTCTGATTCTCCATTTCTTTCAGTTTTAATAATTTATTCTTGGTCACAACCTACAGAACAAATTTTTAGTTGTACTTCAGGTCTTATTTTCTTACATTTCCACACAAAACAAGGTGAAATAAAATCTGTGCAATCCTGCATACAATATTAGCAATGTGTAAATGATATATGAGATATAAAGTATTCTTGTTGAAAAGCCAGCACAGTACCACTGTATTTGGACTACTCTTTGTAAACTAAAATCTGAGAACTATCCTTTTTAAATAATGGACACTTTTTTTTAACTTTCTAAAGAGGCAAGCAAAACAAATAAACGTGAAGGAAGATGGATATTGTTACCTTCTAGAGAAGAAATCTATGTCTTTCAGTGGGAATATGATACACCAGGAACATTCCTCACTATTTGAAGTTAAATATTGGATAAAGAACCAGAAGCCAATGTCCCCACTTGTAATCTTAACTACTTAAGAGGTTGAGATCTAAGGATTCCAGTTCAAAGCCAGCCTTGGAAAGAAAGTTCATGAGAATCTATCTTCAATTAACCACAAAAAATCCTGGAAGTGAAGTTTGGGATCAAGTGGTCATGTACTTGCCTTGAGCAAAAAAAGCTCAGGCATAGTGCTCAATCCCTGAGTTCAAGACCTCGAAATGGTATACCAAAAAAAAATATTTGTTAAACCAGGTGCCTGTGGCTCACACATGTGATCCTGTCTACTCAGGAGGCTGAGATCTGAGGATTGCAGTTCAAAGCCAGCCTGGGCAGGACTGTCTTTGAGATTCTTATCTCCAATAAACCACCAGAAAACTGGAAGTGGTACTGTGGCTCAAGTGGTAGAGTGCTAGCCTTGAACTGAAGAGATGAGGGACAGTGCTGAGGTCCAGAGTTCAAAACCGACCAAAAGTAAATTATATGTATGTATGTATGTATATATATATATATATATATAATATATATATATATATACATATATACACATATATATCTGTAGAGTATATATGTATATATATGTGTGTGTGTATATAAATAGTATATATGTGTGTATATATACTATATATAGGTTAATTTAATTTTGTACTGTTTTTAGTCAATTCAGAATCATCTATGAGAGATAAGAATCAAGAATTGATTCATCTATAAATTTTGTTGTTGCTGTTGTTGGTCATGGGGCTTAAACTCAGAGCCTGGGTGCTATCCCTGAGCCTCTTTGTGTTCCAAGATAGCACTCTACCACTTGAGCCACAATTTTACTTCCAGTTTTTGAGTGATTAATTGGGGACAAGAGCTCAAGGGGACTTTTCTGCCATGGCTTCAAACTGCAATCCTCAGACCTCAGCCTCCTGAGTAGGTAGGATTATAGGCATGAGCCACTGGTGCCTGTCTATATATCTATGAAACTTTTAAAGTTAGTCTGAGGCAATATTGTACCTTCTGGATATGGAAACAACCTTTATAGATAAATCTTCCCATTTTAGTGCTTAGAAGTCATAATATATATATATATATACATATATATATATATATATATATATATTTATAAGCCAGACACCAGTGGCTCAGGTTTATAATCCTAGCTACTCAGGAGGCTGGATCTGAGGATCGTGGTTCAAAGCCAGCCCAGGCAATAAAGTCTGTGAGATTCTTATCTCCAATAAACCACTAGAAAACTGAAAGTGGCATATTTATAAATATACATATTTATATACATATATTCACATATGCCTGTATGTGTATATATATATACCTTACCTATATACTGAATGTTCACTATTATTTTCATGATTTGCAAGCAAATATTCACATATATAACCAATATATACTTCCTCTTCAGTTGTGTATGACCTAACAAGTACTTAATGTATTTTCAAATAAATGTCATTGGTAAGGTAAAAATACATACTCTAATGTATAGAACAGAAGTCATATGTTCAAAATATTTCTTCCCTGGTAACATGTCAATCTTTTTTTTCTATGAGATTAACTATAATGATAAAGTTAACATGCTTGACCTATTTCCATGGTATATCCAAGTTAAAGCATTTGAACTTATGACAGCAGTAAATAAGAGTCAGGTAATGTATACTAATCATCAACTGTCTAGACAATTTTTCAGAAACAGAAGATTTATCCATTATCATAGCAAATGGTTTGTCAAGCCACGAACTGCTTGTCTACAACTATGCCAGCATGTTCTACATAGGAAAAAATAGGAAACTGGATTTACAGATCTATTCATATTTACTCTCTTTAAACCCCAAATCTTGAGTTTATAGACAGTAGTTTAAACAGTAAATCATTTTTCTACTAATCAGCAGATTGGAGACATGCCTAAGAATTCAAATAGTTCATTTTTAAATGTTTCTAGCTGTAACAACTTCAATTTGAAATGAAATTTCCTTCAAAAACTGGATGGTGTTGCAGGATCCAGAAATAAGAAAATTACAATAAAACAGTAATGTTGATTAAACAGTAGTTGTCTGTACATGGATGTCTATCAATTATATTTTTTCCTTTTAGAAAAAGCAAGCCAATTTATAAACAAAATATATAAGGGTAGACTGACAAATAAAGTTTGAATTGGAGTGCACACTGAAATATGTCATGACTTCATGTTAACCCTTTATGTTTCAGAATACTATCTATTCCAGGTGTCTTGGTTTCCACATAATCTTACCTATTCAAGAGACTGAGATCTGAGGAGTGACATTCAAAGCCAGCCCAGGGAGAAAAGCCAAAAAGATTCTTATCTCCAATTAACCAGAAAAATCCCATACTGGAATACTAGAGGTGGAATTCAAATGTTATAACACCAGTATTAGAATTTAATGAAGAGCCCAACAAAATTGCTGAGTGAAAGCATAAGGTCCAGAGTTCAAGTGCTATCGCCAATACACAGACACACAAACACACACATTTTTTATATTTTCTTTTTTTTCTTTCTTTTTTTTTAAATTGTGAAAATACCATACAGAGGGGCTACAATTACTACATGGGCAAGATAATGAGTACATTTCTTATCAAGCATTGTTGCCTCCTCCTTTGTTTCCCCTTCCCATCCGCCCTCCCACCAAAGTTGTAAAATTTGTTTTTCAACATAACAATTTGTACATCTCATTGTTCAAGTTCTATTACCAATACACAGACACACAAACACACACGTTTTTTTAAATGTGTGAATAATGATTAAATGTTTATTAGAAACTGTTTTCTTATAAATTAATTTTATGAAATTATCATTTGTATAAAATTAATTTATTACTTTTTATTTACCATAATATTTTATTATATTTTAAATTTATTTGGATGGTATTGTGGTATGAACCCCTGTTTTATACTTGATAAGCATTCAACTTTTGCTTTAATTATTTTTCAGGTTAGATATGAAATTGTTGATAGCCTGATCACTAATAAAGGATCCTCTTTGATCTACTGCACTTAACCTCCAAAAGTCATAAAGAACTTGAATTATGTTTCTAAAAGAGGACTGAAGGCCTTTCAGAAAAACAAAACAAAAAAAACTATGGAAGAAAGACAATAAAGCTATGAAAGCTTTATGTTTGAATTCTCAGAAATTCTTGAAACTGATATTAATATTTTTATAAGGACAAAATCTAGTGCACTGGGACTAAAACTCAAAAGATTAGGAGTTTGGAGAACAGCAATGGCAATTTATGCAGCTTTTCAATTTTGTCATACCACTTGACTTTACCTCATACTTCTCCTGGAAACACCAGTTAAATTCTGTGCCAGTTAAATTCCACATTGGTTAAATTAACACAGCCAGTTAAATTGAACAAGAGTTACATGATAGGGGGGAAATAAAATTTTAAGATTCTCTAAGGAATCTCAGAAAGGAATTGAGTAAAATGGTGAAGATCTGGAAAATTTTACTCTAAAATGTTAAATAGTATATTGACAATAAACAGATAATATTATTTGTAGATGGCTAGTGCAGATCAAGGATACAGACTGAATTTGAAATGATTCTGCCCTATATATCAAGTAATTTTCTCCAATAGTTCTTTAGTGATTACTAAGTCTATACTAAATATTAAATGGTTAAATTTAAAGGAAAAGGGTACAACATGTGTCCAAGAAAACAGAGTATGAGGTTTTTTGTTTTTTTTCTGGAACATGGAACATTTTTTTTCTGTCTAGGAAAGTGATAGGTAGATACAACTGTGAATTACATTAGAGAAACATAAACCAATAAAAACAAAGACAGTTCCTTAGTATCTAAATTGAAAGAGATTAAATCAATGAATCTGTAATAAAAAATTATGTGTTGTGATTTTAAATTTAAGGAGGCGCAGTCGTCTGGGTTGCTGATGACTTCCCAAAAGATTTAAAGATGAAGAGCTTAGATTAACTAGTTCCTGGCAAAGAATTTTAAGCATGGTGTATTGGGTTTTTCACATTTTTTTCTGACTGAAGTTCTTCAAGTAGAGAATAAAAGTTCTATACCAATGACCATTATGAATAAGAGATGGGACCTCTGTTGAAGTTACAAATAGCAATAGATGATGTTGTGGTCTTCTGTCATGAACCTCAGGAGGGAAGTTCTTACACGGGAAGAGAAGAATCACTCTCTGAAATTGGAAATAGGTAGCTAGGAGGATGTCAGTGTCATGTGTAGGAGTCTGACAGAATATCATGCTCCTTTTAGGAGAACTGTAGGGGAGATTAGTGTACTGAGTCTGAAAGCCGAAGTTAAATTATGTCAACAATGTTCAGAGAAAACTGTGTACAGGCTTAGGGTTTAAGAAATAGGTTTAAAATAAAAGATGAATCCTAGAGAACACAGTAAAGGAAATCTGAGAAAGACTATAGCTGTGTGAGAAGGAAGTAGAGGGCAAAAGAAAAAAGGTAGGCAAGAAGGAAAATGGTTAAAATGGATTTGCAATTATTAGTGGTATTTAAGGATAACTGGAGTTCAAGGGCTTGATGAATTTAAGGAGTATAGAGATTCTCAGCAGAAGCCTGTGCAAAACCCAAGTGGTATGAGAAAATTGAAAAGTTGAGCAATCTGCCATCATAGTTCTCCACCTGCTGCCCTAAGTCTTCCCCATGCTTTGGGGGAGTAGATTAATGTCTGTGTGTGTACCTTCAATGAGTTATAGTAAATAATTGACTTCCTGCCTTGGAAGACTGCCAATGTCTATGTGGTGGAAAGAGCCATAGATGGCACAGTCAGGGGCTGGCAGTAGCCATATTTCCTGTCAAGTAGAGTAAAGAAGGGATGATTTTATTTTAAAGTAGAGTCATTGGTTTTATCTATGGAGGTGTGAAATTTCTCCAAAGTTAAGAAAATGAATGTAACAATGTTTTTATTATGTTTATTGTATATGCCATATTTTAATTCTAAATAACCACAATGCCTTGCTTTAAAAGAAAAGGAAATTAACACCTTTTATGTTCTTGATTTGATTGTGGATATGTGTTTGTGTGCAAACAATATCTGCATATCAATATTAATGCTGTATATTTAAGCTGTTTATATGTCATATATACATAAAAAATCTGAGATCCTGGGGCTGGGAAGGTGGCTCAGCGGTAGAACACTTGCCTTGTACGCCTGAGGCCCTGGGTTCGATTCCTCAGCACCACATAAGCCAAAAGAAAAAAAGCCAGAAGTGGCGCTGTGGCTCAAGTGGTAGAGCGCTAGCCTTGAGCTGAAGAGCTGAGGGACAGGCCCAGAGTTCAGGACTCACGACCAGAGCCCCCCTCCCCCCCCAAAAAAAATCTGAGATCCTCCTTTCCATGAATCTCTTTTCCCAAGCCCAGCTTCTGGGGACATAGACTGAGATTTGGAATTCAGCCTTAGGAAATAAAAAGGTGCCTGTTTGTTTGATTGATTTTTGGTTTGCTGATTATCACTTTAAGGGATGCAGCGCTATGACAGACATTTTGCTGAAGTCCCCTTGAAGATGTTTGTGTTTGTAAGAATTTGGTAAGGGAAAAATCTTAGTCGGCTTTTATTCTGTGCCTTTCCTTTATAACATTCTCCTTTTGAACTGAGAGAGAAATTGAGGTTAAAAACTGTAATCTTGTTTGTCCATATAAAAATACCCAAATAAAGAGCATTTTTAATTTATAGGAAATAGATTTATTTTTCAATAAATAATCTCAATAAAATTTTTACATATATATACTTAAGAAAAACATAACCAGAACTATTTTGAAAAATAAACTTTCTACTATGGAAATATTACTTGTCAAGTTAAGTGGCATCTTCCTGAATGACTATGAATTTTAGAGAAATAAATTGTGTTAAGTATGATTTCAAACACTGAAGGTCAAAATATAAAAAAAAAATTCATACTAAATTAAATGTAAATCTATTTAAGATATTTTCTCTTTATTATACCATCACTGAGACAAATATGCTGGAAGACTATGGCTTTGATTGGATTAAGTGGAGCAAAAAATAGAAATATTTTCTCTTAAAAATAATTAGTAGTATTTAATGCTTATTCAATAGCAACAGACAAAAAGAAGGGGGGTGGAAAGGGAAAGGAAGAAAAAGCAAAGAAAGGTAAAGGCAAGGAGGGAAGGAAAGAGCAGGACAGGGAGGGGTTGGGAAGGAGCTAAAACAAATAGGTTTTATAGCTTACACCTGCCCTAAATATCCCAAGTACTTTTTATACAGTGTATTTTTTTCCTTAACTCAAGTATCAAAGATTATGTACATTTATTATAATACCAAAGTCATCAATGCTTTGCTTAGTCAAATGATTCAGGTCCACATGTTACATAGGAAAAAAGTTACCATAAATTCTTAAGTCATGTGTGCCCAGGTAAATTTTTAGTTGTTGATATTGTTTCTTAAAAATTAAATTCTAAACATATTGAAATAAAAAATAAATAAAAATTAAATTCCTACAGGTGGATCTTGTATGTTATTCTTTAAATTGAACTAATTGACAAGTAAACATCAAAGGTTTATTTAAGATATTAAGCCTTTAACTTGTAGGTTTTTAGTCATGTTGAATATCTCAGTTTTAGGGTCTGGGGAGTTATTTGTGTTGGGGGACAGGGGAATTTGTTTGGTTTTATAGTTTGTTCAGACAGTCAAATCAGTGCAACTAAGCTTCCCAACTATCTCCCAACTGAGCCTTTTATTTTTAACCAGCAGGTTGGCAAGTTCCCAATTCTTTTTGTTTTTGATTTTTTTTTTCTTTCATTACTCTGGCTCAGCTGGTTTGCTGTCTGCCAGTCTTTAGAGAAGATCACCTCTGTTAGGAAAATGCAGGAGAACAGGAAAAGAATAAGCCAGACTTGATCATCAACATGCAAAGACTGTTTACTGAGGAACACGGAGGTACACAAACCTTCCAGCTGATTTGGAGGCTGTGCAAGGACTGGATTTTGGGGTGGACTTATATAGGGCTTAACAAGAAAGCAGAAAATAAAAGTGGATTATGGTCTCCATGGACCCAGGACAATGTCCTTGGCCAGGCCAGTCGAATGCTTCACCTAGGGTGTAATGTTATTGTCTCCTGGGGGCCAAGGTCAAAATCTCCTGCCTGTGCACAAGCATGTCAGCACACACCTTGTGCCTTGTTTGACCCTAGGGAATAAGGCAGGACTCAGTCCTTCATATTTCATCTTTAGATACATAAAAAGATTGGGAGAAGCAAGTCCTCCCACTTCTGCTATTAGTTTAAGTGTGTTGGACTTGACAAATACTGTAACTGTAACCGTTGCCTATGTTCAACTCCTTTGTTTCACTGTCAAGAAATTGCTGTATCATCTGTAGCTCAAAAAACAAGATTTGCAAAGTTGGTTAATTGAGTTGTGTTTTCAGTGATAATGCTCATTGACCACATTGGGTGTGAATATTTCTTCTGTGACCATTACTTCATTCAATGGAATATCAGCCAAATATTCTTTTCAAAGATGTTCCATGGATTTAAATTCTCATTTTGCATTCAGCTCTATGCAGGTGAATATAAAGGGGAGAAAGTTCAGAAAAGAAAGAGAGAGAAAAAGACAGAAAAGAAAGACAAGGAAGGAAGGAAGGACGGAAGGAAGGAAGGAAAGAAGGAAGGAAGGAAGGAAGGAAGGAAGGCAGGCAGGCAGGAAGGAAGGCAAGAAGGAAGGAAGGAGGAAGTTTTTCCTCAAAGGTAATATCACAATCATCAAAATACCACTGTGGTTCTTTTTCATGCTGCTCCAGCTTCATCCACAGGACTTCAGTTAGAGGTGGAGGGAGAATGAAGCTGTCATAGACCCTGAAAATAAATTTGTATCTTCTTTCTGAATTTTGCCTAACAAGACTACATATATTGTTCTACATACAAATGGTTCAGTTAAATGACCTTTGCCTGTTTATTGATTCAATAGTTTACATTGGTTAGCATGTTACCTGAATTGAATAACTGAAGCTGCTACATATAGTGATGTTTTTTTTTTTTCAGGTATGTGAAGTTTCTCTATCCCCAAAGAATGTGGGAATTGCCTGACACTAGACAAGTAAGTGAATAGTTCAGTACTACAACCTATTATTTGTAATTCTAAAATCTGAACACTAAGGGAGAAGAGTTTATTTTGTTGTGATTTAGGTTATTTTTGTTGCACTTATTTGTTCATTTATATATGTATATTTTACTTATTTATTTTAACTCATTTGTTAGAACATCCAACCTTCACTGGAACTCATTTACCTCAAATTTAAAACAAACCTGACCTATGAATAGCTGTTGTCTTCATTTATCCCATGACACTTGAGAAGACATATCTTATATGAATATTTATAACACATTTAACTATAGATTGCTCTCTCAGAATCCACCTAGGTGACTTATACCATGTATATTTTCTTTGTTACTTCGTTAAAATCTGAAAATCCTAAATTTTAGTGTGCAACTTACCCAAACTTCCTGGTATAAAAAAATTGTGGACTTACAGTTGTTCACTCTTTTGTTGTTATTGTTAAACTGAATTCTCCTAAGGATATTCTCCTCAGAATGAACTCATACGTTCAGGATAGCTATTGGATGCAAACACCAGACTGAATATCTTCTCCTGACCTCTCCTGCCACCCTCTTCACTGTCATTCACTTCCTGACTTCACCAACTGCATTGGTACCGTGCAGTGTGAAAATAAAGCCTTTTCTAAAATCTAGTAAAGTATCTTACAATGTACAAAATTGCTTGTAATTAAGTTTCTCCAAGAATTTAAAACAGAAATGGTACAACTTTCCTAAGTAACGTAGGTTCTTCACAGTGGTCCTAGCAAGTTTGTCTACAATTGACAGATTTATGAAAATTATCCCAACAGGTCACACATTTTTAAGATAAATTTGTATAAGAATACTGAGCATTTAATCTACATTTTATAGACTTCTTTCAAACAAGATATATTTTTAAGCCAATTATCTAAGTTATGCATGGATAGCTCAATAAGTTAATGTTGGCATGTTTTTATCAAAACCACTTAATTTCAGTATATCTCTTAAAGTGCTTAAAAGACTAAGGAACAAAGGAAACAAAGCAATTATTCCTGCAAACAATTCAAAAGTTGACTTTATACAATAGAAACTTTACAGAAATTATGATAAAATACACATGTTTATTAGTATGCTTTAGATGAGAAATGTTTAAGTGATAGAACTACTAAAATATTAAAGTATTATAAAAGGTACGAAAATATGAAGTAAAAGCAGCTTCATGTGATGATAGATCAAATTCCCTCTCAATGATTCTGCTGTAATTGTTGCTGCTAAATTCTAGAAAATATATTTTTGTTATATTAAATATGACTTTCTTACCTATACCTCTGATGACCAGGATTAGACGTGACTACCAACATACTCAGTTGGTTTTCTAATACAGAGTCTGGCTAAATTTGCCCCAAGTTTTCTTCAAACTGATACCTTTCTATTTTGTCTGATTCATAGCTAGGATTACATGGGTAATCCTAGATTATTAGATCTGCTATGAAATGTATTTAAGGGACAGAGATGTATGTGAAGTGCAGACTCATAAAAACGTAAATTCAATAGCTGTTTAAAAGTGATCAATTATGCATGTGCTGGTGGATCACACCTGTAATCCTAATGTTGTAGGTTAATCCAACCAGCAAGATACAGAGAAGCCACATTTTGAGAGTTGGAATTGGGAAACTTTATAAAAAGGCAGGCATCTGCAAGCAGACTATTGTCACAAAGACCTGCAGCCTCGTGAATACATTGAACACTCTTAGTAGACTGAGTCATGAGAACAGGAGAGAAACAAAGAACAGAAAAATCAATACCAACAACCCAGATCAACCCTAATGGAGAGCTGAAGTGAGTCAACATAATGGCCGGAACAGTCAGGAGACAGGACCCAGCACATGACACCTGGTGTAATGGCTTCTGCACTGCTCTTCCCCTAAACTCTGGTCAGCTGTGGAGACTGGGTCCCAGGAAACTCCAGAGTCTCCCAATTTGCAGGCACAGGAATGACAGATCTAGTAACCTATCATCCAAGTCCGTGCTCCTGCCTGTTGGGATTCAGGAACACCCATTGCCTGGCTGGTGGGAATTCCCTGGGACTAAACAGCAGGATGCATTTACACTTCCACTCTGAGGCTAAACAAAATGGTGCTGTAACACAATCAGCAAGAAAACAAAGGATACCATTTTTTTTCTTTTTTCTTTTTTTCTTTTATTATATTTTTTATTGGACATAAATCTTGAACTCTGGGCCTGGAGGCTGTCCCTGATCTCTTCAAGGTGAGCACTCTACCACTTGAGTCACAGCCCCACTTGAGGTTTCCTGGTGGTTAATTGGAGAAAAGAGTCTCACAGATGTTCCAGCCCAGGCTGGCTTTGAACCATGATTCTCAGATCTCAGCCTCTTGAGTAGCTAGGATTATAGGCTGAGCCACCAGTGCTCAGCAGGACACCATATTTAATAAGTCAAATTACAGGAGTCTTTAGTGTCACCTCCACAGGCCCAGGGCTGCACTGAATGAAGCACAGGACAGCTCCGAGTTCATCTTTTTAAGACAAAAGCAGCATTAGTTTTCTTTGTTTTGCAAAACTTATAATGAAGATCTGGCAGGTGCCATATTGGCCACGTAGTGGATGGTAGGGTCTGGCATCTTGTCTTCATGCTCAGAGAAGGTGACGCCCCACCTCCAGGTGATGGGTGTGCCTGAATCTCTGGAGACAGGGTGGGCACTTGGCTGATGAGTTGCTGGACCTGTTAGTCCAGTGCCTGGGACTGGGAGTTTCCTGTGACACTGACCCCTTCCCCAACCGTATTTAGGCCTGGAAGAGCATAGGCACCATTATGCCATGGCACGTGTCTCCTTGTGTAGTCCTGTCTCCTGTCTCCTGGCTCTTCTCCCTTCTTCATGGCATCCCAATTCAGCTCTTCATTGGAGATGAATTGGTTTATTGGTATTGTTTTTGTTCTTTCTTTCCTCTCTGGCCTGTTTCCTAATAGTGTTAATGTATTTGTGGGCTTCAGGCTTTTGTAGCAATTGGATGCCTGCAGACTGCTAGCACTCTAATAAAGACTCCAAGGTTCCACCCCTGGAAACGTGGCTTCTCTGATTTATCTCCTTACAACAATATAGAAGTGAAATGGCATTTAGACTTACCTCATGGAATCATGGGCAGCTGGAACATTTTTGGAGATTGCTGAGCAAACAGCTTTTTGAAAAACCTTCTTGAACAAACAACAGTTCTGGGGTCAGGGGCCTTTTTCCTTGGGGGACAAAATGGCATTACCTACTGCAAGGACATACCTACTGAAAGGCAAAGGATGTCTTATCTTACCTCGAGGCCTTGGAAGCCGAGTAGACAGCCCCTATCACCTGGTTAGATATCAGGATGTTTGCAAAAGCAAGGTGACTTATATAGACTTAGTCTTTCCCTTACTTCACTAACTATTCTGAAGGCTAAGCTCTGAGATTTGAAGTTCAAAGAATGCCCGAATAAGAAAATCTGTGAGATTCTTACTTTCAGTTAACCACCAAAAACGCCAGAAAATGGAGTTGTAGCTCAAGTGATAGAGCTCAAGTGATAGAAAGCTCACCCCAGGCAGAGTTTAAACCCCACTCCAAAAAGATGATGAATTAATTTTCCTCAGGAGAAGATTAGGTAATGAAATATAACAATTTTGTTATTGTTTTATTTATAAGTCAAATTTACTAATGTACACACATTGTTTTCTCCAGAAATACAGGATGGAGAATGAAAAGGAAAGAATTTCTGTTATCTAAAATCAAACTCAATGAAGCAAAGTAGACATAAAGTATTAATGTGTTTTTGATATGAAATGGTAATGTCAGGCTAAGGAATGAATAGCATAAGAATAGCTTTGGTGAGCTGGGTATGGGCATTTTTGATGAAAGACATATTGGTAGAATGTGAAATATGTGCAAAACTCCAAATTCCATTCTTTGTATGTGATCATGTTTCCTGGTTCCTGGAATAAGCCTTAGCTTATTAGTTAAATCTTCCCAGTTTATTTTTCCAAGTATCTTTTTACACTAGTCTGAATATAAATGGATATGTAATCTTGTAGGTGTGGTACTTTTTTGTATTGTGTGTGTGAGTCTGTATGTGGGGGCGG
This sequence comes from Dipodomys merriami, assembly GCF_024711535.1. Classification (NCBI taxonomy): domain Eukaryota; kingdom Metazoa; phylum Chordata; class Mammalia; order Rodentia; family Heteromyidae; genus Dipodomys; species Dipodomys merriami. The sequence continues at coordinate 53,291,129 of NW_027206179.1, forward strand.
GGCGTGTACTGGCATGGAGGTGGGGGACGGGGGATGGTGCCAGTACTAGGGCTTGAACTCAGGGCTTAGAGTGCTTTCTTAACGTTTGTTTTGCTGAGGGTTGGCACTCTACCACTTGAATCACATCTCCACTTGCAAAGTTCATGTTTTTCTTTGATAATAATAATAATAGTAATAATAATAATATTTCTTTTGCCAGGACTGAGGCTTAAACTTGTCCTGGGTATTGTCTCTTAACTTTTCAGCTCAAGGCTAGCACTCTGCCATTTGAGCCACAACTCCACTTTTATTTTTATTTAGTAAGGCAATACATTGCCTAAAAAGTAAATCCAAAAAGGGGAAGTACATCGATGTGTTCTCATGTGATTTTGAGCATCTGCAATAACAAATGTGTGGGAAGAAAATTTTACTCCTAGACTAGTGATTATTAAAGTGTGGCCCCTGCCCCTGAGAAGGTGTTACAAATTGAAATTATCAATCTCCCATTCTGGAGCTACTGAGTGAGAAACTCTGGAGTGGAGCCCAACTATTTTCATTTTAATAAGTCCTTCAGGGAATTCTCATTCTGGCTAAAAATTGAGAATCACTGTACGCAAACTTCATGCACATGAGTCACAAAAGAAACCCTTATTTTTTTCTATTAAGTGGTCTAACATTATTACTCTATTAAAATAGGGCATGTTAGCTAATACTAGCTGATCAATATTGTGGGCTCAAAGGAAACTGAAATTGTTTTGCTAGTGGAACCAAAGTATATGGTCATATCCCATCCATCCCCAGGAGGCATTCCAATCTGGCAGAAAAATTTGCAGGAAAGACCAGAAAATGTGGTAGAAACTTAGAAGATTGCAAAAGCAAATAAAGCCAAAAAGGATATGATTAATGAAAGTAAAAAGTTGAGCTCTAGGGGCAAGATAAGAACAATGTCACAAGTGAAGTTCCGTGTGTTCATGAAAGGAAGCCAATGAATGGCCACAGTAATCTGTGCTCAGACACTTTTACATGACATAAAATCATGTCAGAGCAATTATATGAAAGAAATAACTGGTTTCAGGGTGAAGACACCGGAAGAGATGACAAAAGCTGATCAATGTTAAGGTTGCTAGTGCTGAAAAACTCACTCATTTTGGGATTTCTGGTCCAAATACACAGGAACTTCAAAAGATTTCAGCCAGCTGAGCACCTGTGGCTCATGCTTGTAATCTTAGCTAGTCAGGAGGCTGAGATCTGAGGATCACGGTTCAAAGCCAGCCTGGGCAAGAAAGTCCACGAGACTCATCTCCAAATATCCACCAGAAAACCAGAAATGGCACTGCGGCTCAAGTGGTACAGTGTTGTTTTGAGCTGAAGAGCTCAGGCACAGTGCCCAGGCCCAGAGTTTAAGCCTCATGACTGACAAAAAAAAAAAAAAAATTCAGACAAAAATCAAATCCCAAAATGAACAAGGGGATGTCCAAAGTCTTGGTAAATCAGAATAATGTGTCCTTTAGCATTTCAGAGCCTGAGGAAATTAGTCTCAGAAACATAAGTAATTTTGAACATCTGTAAATCAGTAAATCTCACAGACAATAACATGGACACATGAAAGATGGGATTATAAATCTCCTCCAAGAAGAGATTAAGGAGATAGATTTTGATGTGGAGAGAAGTTTTCTAAGAAAACACAAGGTCAGAGGCAGCATGCAGACATTAGTAACAGCTTATGTATGCAATGCCTGAAGAGGGTTATTTGGTATAAAAACGCCTTTTGTTTCCATTTTCTTCACTGAGGAGAACAATCTTCAGAAGGGAAACGAGTTCAAATAGAAATTTAAATGAAGCCTGGCACTGGTGGCTGACATCTATAATCCTAGCTACTCAGGAGACTAAGATCTGAGGATTGTGGTTCAAGCCAGCTAGGGCAAAAAAGTCCCTGTGAGACTCTTTTCTCCAATTAACCACCCCAAAACTGGAAGTGGAGCTGTGGCTCAAAGTGGTATAGTGCTAACCTTCAGCAAAAGAGCTCAGAAACAGCACACAGGCCCTGGGTTGAAGCCTCATAAACACCAAAAACAAAAAAAAGAAAAGAGAAAAAAAGAAAGTAAATGAAATTATTACATACTCAGTGATTGTAAATGAATATTTACCTTATGCAATGAAAGACTGTGCTGATCTATTTCTAACAATAATTTAAGGAAGAGAGATTTTTCATTTATTTTCTTTTTATATATAATGGGGCATATTTACTTGCCTTTCTGACAAAGTAATCTTGGCATTTTGCAGGAGAGAAATATGACTTGACATTTTCTATTAGTTTTCTCTTCATGGTACACAGGGGTATGGCCCCATGACCCTTTTCTGACCTACCACTTGTAATTATTTTTAATACAGAGTGCCAAATTGACTTTAATCATTGCATGAGGTCTTTAAGCAGTACTTATCATGATTGACATCTGAGTATCACTAAACATTGAGGAACATGGTTCATGTGGTGAATAAAATGGGCATTCAACAACTGCTTAAGTACTAGAAATATATAAATCTGCAGATGTGAGAAACTATTCTCAGACTTAATAGTTACCAAACATTGGTCTATCCCTCTCTCTAGGAAAAAAGATACCCTTTAAAGTATAATGCTTCAAGGAGCCATTAATTTCCAAATAAAAAAAAGCATTTCTAATTTTCTAAATCCAATTAGATATCCTAGATTTTATAGTCTGGGTAAAATAATGAAAATGGAACTGTCTGCAAACACAAAAACACAGAATTCCATTTTGTTATAATGTTTATTCAATGGTGTTTTATAACACAAAAATTGTTAAGTCAGGCCTAGAGAGACAAAGGATGAATATTTTCCCTTACATGTAGAAGCTAGATTTGCCTTATAAAGTTCTAATAAAGACATTGAAGGCTATGCATGTATATATAAATGCATTAGCTGACAAATGGTAGATTCAAGGGAAAAATCAAATATTATAATCCTTTGAAAGGCACAGCCAAATTTCAAAAAAAATAAACACAAATGGTCCTTTGAAAGGCAAAGCCAAAATTCAACAAAATAAACAAGTGGATATTTGAAAGGACCAGGGGTAGAGTCAAGGGGAAAGGGGTAAATGAATGAAGACAAGAACAGGAGAATGAAGTCAAGAATCAACATATATTACACGCAATTAAGAACAGTAAGGAAAGGGGTATGTAGGGGAGGGATGGGTGAGAATGTTGAAAACTGTGACAATGATCAAGATACATTATATTCAAAAACTGCTTTTTGTTAAATAGCAACTCCTTTGTACAACTACTTAAAGATAATGTAAATGAATAACAAGTGAAAAAATGAAGAGAAATGGTTGTGTAGACCTATGATTCAATTTTAGTTCAACAGGCAAAGAGAATAAGTAAATGAAATAATAAAGCATAATTGATATTATAAGTTGCCATTGAGATTGGTTAATTTCTTCTATATATTCATGGAAGTGTCCTTCTCATTCAGCCATAGTGTTTTGCTTCCATTTAGGCAAGGTAAATCTAGTCCCAGCCCATTAGAAAGCATATATATTAAGTGTTAAACACTCTCTATATCTCAAAAATGCCTCTGAGAGGCTCCCTGCAGAGCATGCCTAACTCCAGCTAATGAGTTTTAATGTATGATTTTCTTGTACCTAGCTGTTCTTTATACATCAATCTGTTCATGGCATCTGTCAAGCAAGCAGTAATAGGGAAGCTTCTGGGGCTGTCAAGGGAATGGCACCTTCCTCCTTTTCTAGAACCTAAAAAAATGATGCCCAGATTTCTGTGAAATTCTCCAGACAAACTATGTCTTTCTTTGAAAACCAACACCATCTGCCCACACAGACATCTGTGAGCCAATTGTCACATGAAAGATTTTTAGCTGATATCTGATATTCAAGCCTGTTACATTAGGTTATCAAACTTTCACTTAGCTAGATGTCATAACTTGCAAGTTTTAAATTGATACTCGATATTTTATAATAAAATGACATGAGTTAATTCTAGCCAAATTATTGAATGGGAACAAAAGGAAATCTTGTCTGATATTTAAAAATAAGGGCATTCAAAATCTGACACACTCATGCATACACACAGAGACATGTGTGTCTCTCTGTGTGTAGTAGTAGTAGGATTTATACACAAAGACATTCTGGAGGCAAGGATCAGAAAGAGGGTGTTGGGTGTTGTTTTCTCATATAACTTTATGGTAGGGATCTCTCAAGTGAGTCCTCATTCCATGGCAAAAACAAAACAAAACAAAACAAAAAAACCATGCAGACCTTAACTTAGAAGCTGATGCTATGCAAAACAAAAGAAATGTACATAGCACCCAATGTGGAAGAAACAACTGTATTGTCAAAGCTCATAGAACTCATAAATGTTATAGATCACAACAGATAATTTGCCCCATGAAAATTAGAATGTGTTTGTGACTTTAACTAATTATTACTATCCCACAATACTGTGAAATTTGGGGAATTATGGAATCACTTAGTCACAATAAAGAATTTGAAAAAAAAAAAAAAAAAAGGAGATTCAGCAAATTCTGGAATTGTAACCAAAAGGAAGGTTTGGCAATGGGACTCATGGGAAAGGACATCTAGGATAATCTTACCAGATGAGCAGAAAAGGACACAAGCTATGTACATATGACCATATAAGACGATGATAAGTGAAATGAACCCCAAGATAAGGACACAAGAGGTTTTTTCTTTGTCACTGTTGTTTTTAATGTATCATGTGATTTTTTTGTTTCTTTTGTATGTTCTTCCCTCATGATATAACCCCTGTTGTCACTGTATTTGATTCCAGTGCCCTGTATCTTGTATATAATTTTTCTAATTTGGATAGGGGAAGGGAAATAACAAAATGCTGAAACAGGATAAAGGTTGACTCATTGTGACATTGAGATGTACAAGACACTATGTTGAAAATGAACTTTACAGATTGGGGGTGGTGGAGGGAGGAGTTGGGGAGGTGGGGAGGGAAAGGATGGTAGGGAAAAAACAAAGAAAGGGGAAACAATGTTCAATAGGAAATGTACTCATTGTATTACTTGTGTAACTGTAACCCCTCTGTACAGTATCTTTACAATAAAAATATTTTAAAATAAATATTTGGGAAATTTTTCAATAAGAAACCTGTAGATGAGAGTTACATTGCCAAATAAATTGCAAGCCTAATTACAGAATGGTTGTTCTAGCTCCAACATAACTTTCAGGCAGTCCATGTTTGCCCCTGTCCACTGGATGGGTGGCTGGTAATCGTAGTCATCATAGGGAGCTTGTAAAGGACTAACCTGGGCTTGTGAATAACAAAGTGGATACTCAAGTAAAGAATCAGAGGTAGCAATAGAGGCTTAGACAAATAATGCTCTTCTCTGGGGAAACCTGAATTTGATATGTGTATTGGACAACTGAAGAATATTTATTAAACAAATTTTACATTTATTTCTTAATTTTTTATCCTTGGTTATCTATGAATACTGGTGTGTTTGTCTTTGATAGATATTATTTGTAGAAGTACTTAAAAGAAAATAAAAATGTGTCCATATAAAGTCCACATGGAAAAGTCCAAGGTTAAAAAAGTGCAGGAAAAATATCTAACTATACCCTTAACTGCTCCAACTCCACAGATAATTTTCCACCAACAAAGAGCTTTTAAAAAGAAGTTGGAAGTCTGGTAACTACAACTACCCTACAGAACCCTTCCTAAATTCCTAATACTCTGAATGATTAAGAAATAATATGAAAATTATTGTTTTAAGCCACTATATTTTAGGTTGGTTTGCTATTAGGCACACAGATAATTCACTGTTGTTTTTAATTGCTACAAACTCCATTTCCTAGTGTCAACTTCAGCCCTTTAAAGTAAAATAACTAAATTACTACCAATGAGAAGTTAGCAAATCCCAGGACATATTGTTAAAGATTATTTGCCTTATGATCTAACTCTTCCAACTTTCTTCCTTCTAGGACATATGAAAAAAATAGCAAATTTGGAACTTGTATCATAAAATTACAGAACAAACTTTGACATTCTCCAGTCTCTCAACCTTGAGTCTCTCATCTGTAGACTATTACTAAAGAGAATAAGAAATGAAAGAGAAATAAGCTTTTGTTTCTCAACTCTAGAATGTAAATATTTGTCACAGCCACCTAGTCATTACATTATAATTCATTAATATATTATAAATGAAGAAATATTGGGAAAAGTCATTGATTCATATTTTATCAGAAGCATGTGCATCAGCTTCTGCTAATTAGATGTGCATCTTCCTTTGAAATTTGAATTCTCCATCTTTTCTGGGAAATGGGGATTGTCCATGCTAATGTTTACAATTGATTAAAGTTGCAATAAAAATTCTAATATATTCAGCCCTTGTTAATTTATAGAATTTAAAAATGTAATTTTATTGTTATAATCAAGGTGTGGTACAGAGGAGTTACCATTTCACAATTCAGGTAATGCATGCATTTCTCTTTTGGAAAATGGTGTCCCTTCCTTCACTTGCCCCACTTTCCATCTTCCATCCCTGCTGTAAGTTGCATAGTTCATTTTCCACATGGTGTACATTTCTATTATGATTTAACTTATTCACTCTTCCTCCCTCACTTTCTGTATCCCCCTCTGCCTCCCTCAAAAACAGAAAAGCAACACCCACGTGCGCACGCGCGCGCTCGCGCACACACACACACACACACACACACACACATACACACACATACACACCACCACCACCACCACCACTACCAACAACAACAACAGAAAGAACCCATGCTTCTGTTTACAGGAAGACTTTTGATGTAGTTCTCACCTTACCTTATTGACAACCTGAAAGTATATTATTTTTTACATAAAGTTATAAGTAATACAAGAGATACTGGCATCAAAAACATGTGAGGAAAATTGTATATAAACAAATTTATAGCACTTCTCCCCATTGTAAGTAAATTTAGCAGAAATAAAAATTCAGACTCTTGTCTGTACCTTTTGAAGATTTTTTACAGTAAAATACTGATTAACTAGTATGCAACATTTAATTATCATTATTTTATTTTCCTGCTATCTCTTTCTAATAAACGTACCATATCACCAGAAGACAAACAGAAATATGTAGTTAAATAAGGAACTATCCCCTGGAATGTACTCCAGGGAAATTGTGGTATGTAGTAATCTACAAATGCTTCCTAGTATACTTCATTAGTGATCATTGTTTCAAACCCAGCTTAGCAACTATCAGAACAATTCTTGTCAGAAATTTTAAATTTGCCAAATTTTCTAAAACAAGTAAAAGTTAAAAAAATCAGAGTGTGTATTTCATCTTTTTGCAATTGAAATCATTAAATGTGTGCATCTTTGAAAGAAGTAGCCATAACTCTCATATATGTGGCCTACTTTAAATTGTTTTCTCATTTTAGAGTCCCACTAACTTTGAACGAACTCTTTTGCGGCAAAGGGAAGAAGTCCCGAATACATATACCTCATTTGCTTTTGTTGATTTTCCTTTTTATTTACTCTAAACATATCAAAGTTTACTTTGGCCTTCCTGGTTTTGTTTCCATAGACAAGCTTGTTTTACATATTCAAATGTATTTCTCTATAGCATTCATATAACTTCTTAGTCCTCAAAGAAAGAATGCTTTGTATTCACTGTAAGAGTTTGAAATGGAGACTTTCAATTTTGTCTCTAGAACTGTTTTAATTTGTTTTGCTCCACTCCACACACACAAACACACACACACACACCACCACCACTACCACCACCACCACCACACACTGCAATCAATGTCCTTTTTCTGATTTGATACTGAGGAATTTTTTAAATAAGCAAAATTCTGCCAGCACAAGTCACCCAAGGAAGGATATCTGTGCTGTCTTTCCTCTGGTTTTCTAATGCCTGAGATTCTCAGAACAACTGCACTTCTGGAACCCCTACTAAGTTATCTATATCTGACGGCTGCTGTGCTGTAAATTCATGCCCAAAATGATTACATTCTCCAGAATTGCCGCAGCTCCCCAGATAAAATAGTAATTTTTTTCACAGATTTTCCTGTCAACTTCAACCTGGAGGTAGGATTTAGGGATGCCTCGTGCCTTAGACCACGAACACAGAGTGATTTCCTTCCCATCTTCAGAAGACTCTTCAGCAAACCCTGCATTAAAAAAAAACAGCACATACACAACCAAAGATGGCTGGGTTCTATCATGATCAGAAAGGGTGTCTTTAGGCACTTTCATTTTTAAAAGTCTTGATAAGTTGGCTCAGCAAGGACTCACAGTAGTTTCTTGTTAAGTAGCCTTCTAGCATGCTGTCAAGCAATTTGGCACCTATCTTCTCACAGACTCATTAGTTTATACACTCAGTTTTAAGTTTGAATTTCTCGGGGTGGAAAAAAAATAGCTTTAACGTTATACTTGTGAAAGGCCAATATCTCTTTGAACTGATACTTCAAAGGTTCTTGCCAAATGGGTAGCACAGAATATATTTTCAACCCATGCTCAATGAGGTTGCTGGAAAATAAAATCCAATTTGATCAAATATGTACATCTTGACGGACTGAAATGGAGTTTGCTTTGGTCAGAATGCTAAGGATTCTGTAAAAGCAGGGCAGAGAAAGGAAAAGAGAAATGTAAGGCCAACCTCTTCATTTAATCTAGGATTCAAAGGGAATCCCTGAAATAGGCTTTTAGTGCTAAAACTCAGTCTTGGGAAATCTGCCTGGGTTAGGCTAAGCCTTTTAGTTCTTTCAAAGTCAGGTTCTATTCCTATTCTCCCTACATTATTCCATTCATCAGAAATATTAACAAAGAAACTGATTGGAACTAAATAGCTTTCTTCTCCCAATAGTATTAGTTTAACCACCATTGTCATGTATACACTTATTCCTTTAAAAGGATCTATATTAACCTTGCCATTTGCTCATACTTGTAATTCTAGCTACTTAGGAGGCTGAGATCTGATGATTGCAGTTTGAAGTCAGCCCAGGAAAGAAAGTCCACAAGACTCTTATCTACAGTTAATGACCGGGAGCAATGGCTCAAGTGGTCGAGTGCCAGCTTTGAGTGGAATAAGCTAGGCACAGTATCTAGGTCCTGAGTTTAAGATCAGCACCAGTTCCAGAATGTGCTCTCTCTTTCTCTTTCTCTTTCTCTCTCTCTCTCTCTCTCTCTCTCTCTCTCTCTCTCTCTCTCTCTCTCTCTCTCTCTCTCTCTCTCTCTCTCTCTCTCTCTCTCTCTCTCTCTCTCACACACACACACACACACACATATCTACATGTACATAAAAAGAAGTACTGCAAATAAAATTGTTGCTAAATACATACTGGACATGATAGCTGACATTGTTTAACTTGAAACTCTGTTGTATATATCAGTGCATATCCATGCTGCGCAATACAGGTTGACCAAGAAAGTATTATTCACCTCTGTCCCCATATCAGTTTTATGTCTCTATCATAGAAAAGATAAGGATTTGTTCAAATGCCATTCTAGGGGGAAAAAAGTAGATGTTTTATCAGCTGTGGGTTTTGACAGTAAAAGTAAAGATGTAACCCTCCCTGTTGTATTGCCTCAAGGTACACTTGTAGAAAATAAACAAAAATAGGTTTTACAGGTAAAGCCTAGGTAATAAAAATGAAAGCAACATCTGTGTCAATGGAGACTCCAAGAACGTTAAGTCTGCATTGTTTGACCTGAAAACTATCACAGCTGGTTAGAATTACACTGCCACCTGTCACACTGTGCTTGAGATTCTTCTAAAACAGTGGGAGTTTGTCACATAAATGGAATATGCAGGATTTAAATTACTGGAGACGAGGAGGCCACTATCAATGAATATGAAATTTTTCTCAAAAGAACCAACAAGGCCCAGTGTCTTCTAATGTCACATGGCACTCCTTGTTGATGGCTGCCTAAGGCTTCTTCTAGTGAGATATAACATTAAAATGATAATATATCATTGCACTTAATACAATATACTATTAATTAATAAGATTGGATACTTTTGCATGAATCATTTTTTAAGGATGTATAAGATTATTGAGACAGCCTTTCAAGATGGACACAGTACTCAATTTGATAGTACAAATGTAAGTGTTTGTCTAGAATATTCCTTCTAACTATATTATTCTGTGTTACTATAATTACTGACAGAGGCTAAAATTACAGAGCCCAATGGGTAGAGCCTTCTGCTATTCTTGGTTCTAGTCAAAGGCACTTAGAAGCAAAGTTGATTGATTTAAGAAAATGTAAAAAAAAAAAAAACATGGGGGGAGGGGAGCTTTTCCATTCTTGCTGCCTCCTTGCATAACTTACAGTTCCTCCAGATGAAAAATCTAGTACTTAAGAGGCCAAGGAACAAGCATGAGGAGCAACTATGTAATCATACAGCTCTGAAAAATTCTTAGGGTGAAACCTCTTGTCACACTCTTTCCCAAAGCTGACAGATTCAAAAGCTAATTACCAGTCCCTTATTCAAGTCTTGGTCTTCACCTTCTCCTTGAGTAAATCTCACCCAACAGAACTTTTGAATTTTTGACACTCAATTCATTAATGTGTTTTAAATATGAAATTTTTCATATATTATCTTCATCCATATTTCTTGACTGTATTGGGTTTCGAATTCAGTACTTGTACTTACTAGACAAGTTAGTCCAATATTTCTTTAAACTATTTAACCCCCTTTTCACCTGTCACAGTCATTTCATTTTCAATGTTTCCTAAATGTTTTATTATATTTATGCATTAATTTTTTGTTTCAAAAATAATTTTCAGAGCATACTATTGGGTACATCAGTCTATTAAATGTATTTTATATTACACATAATCTGTAGATGAAAATACATTCTCTAATCTCCTATAAATTCACCAAAAAAGAAGTCCCATTGACTTCCTGTGACACAAAGACAATTCTTTACCTTTAAAATGTTAATGATAAAGGTATTTCTTGGAATTTATATTAAATGTATCAAAAATACATAGATTTGTATACCCCAAGATGTCAATAAAAAGCTATGATTCTATTGAAGTACATTATATATAACTGGTTCTAATTTTGCTTTTCATATATTTGTGAGAATTGTTTAAGTCAATATTTATAAATGGTCAAGGAAAAATAACCTTTTCCAACTATCTTTTCTGAGTAGTTTCTATGTTTTCCTTCACATAGGAAATTTATTTTGTTTGTTTATTGTGCCAGTCTTAGGGCTTGAACCTAAGGATTAGGCACTGTGAATATTTTGTTCAAGGCTAGTGCTCTATCATTTGAACAAAGCTCCACTTATGGCATTTTGGTGGCTAATTGGAGGTAAGACTCTTAAGAACTTTCCTTCTTGGACTGTCTTTGTACAGTGATTCTCTAGCTAGATATCTGCCTCCTGAGTAGTTAGGATTATAATTGTGAGCCACTGGTACCCAGCTCTTTTAATTTTTATTTTGAACTTGAGGAGGGCAGGGGAAAGACTGCAGGTAAGAATCTGTTGCAAATACTACAGAATTGAGAAATATAAGGGAACTTGTGTTTCAAAAAGGGTGTAATATGTTGAAGGTATGACACAGATCAAGATGCATTGTACACCAAAATTGCTTTGCTAACTAGCAAAACAATTCAATACCCAAACTAAAATTAAGATAAGTAAGGAGGGAGTGGGTTGGGAGAGGTGGATGACAATGTTAAAAGGGGTGACATTGTTCAAGATGCATTGTATTAGCAAACTGCTTCAGTGAATGGAAACTCCTTTATACAACTGCTTAAAGACAATTAAGCCAGGTGATGGTGGCTTGCACCTATAATCACGGGATCTTAACCAAGAAGAATAAACTGGAACAAGCTACTCAACTATTACCAAATTCAACCTTTTAAAAATTAGTTTTTATTCCTGTATTCTAGAGTTCTCTTAGATCCAAGTAACAGTTTCTTTTAAAAAAATATTCCTTGCTTGCAAATATTAAGAAAACCCTGAATAAGAACAGACTTGGGCCAAACTATGTGGACTCAAGAGGTTTAAGTACAACATGAAGATACTTTGGGCCTTCTTATCTCAAGGAGCTTAGGAAATTTTACTTTCACTAATGTTTATTCTTTCCCATGTTGGAAGACAGGCAACTATCTTCTTAACACACACCAAGTTGCTTTCAATATGCTCTTCTTTTCTCTTCTTTTTTTTTTTTAAAAAACAAAACCTTGCTTACAGATATTTCTGAAAGCATAGAAGCACAAGTGAAAAGAGAAGGAAATAGAAAGAATTGGGCAGGTTTTGCCAGAATCTGACAGTTTGAACTTTATGAAAGATTAGCACTAGAGGAGAAGAAATAACCATAGACACTGGTTTATGGTATGCAAATGTTTCCTTTCTTTCTCAAAATTCTTCTCTAGAGAAGTGAAGATAGAGCTCACTTACTTTAAATGAAAGAAGGTAACTTAATCATACAAATCAACAGAACATTGTCTGTGCTCTGATTTTATAATAAACCAAACTCTAACAAAGAAATGAGAGCTTAGTGGTGATTTTCAGTCTGGGCGTTCTGGGAGTTATAAAATTAGCTGTTTTACAGTAATGATCCAAAGCTCATATTTAGTTCATCAGAAGAAAATGCTATTCTCTTAGTATGTGCTTTCTTGATTAAGTATTGACTTTTAAATTTTCACTAAGACCATCTCTCAGCTCTTTTCTAATGGTGGCTAAAATGAATCCCAGTAGTATCATCTGCTTGTTTACAAGACTATAAAACAGTGACAATTGGTTAACCATGAGAACGTCATGGAAATGGCTTTTTCTCATAAGCATTTGTAAGTGAAAACTTGTTCTTAAACAGTCAGATTGGTACTCAGGAAAAGGGTCATTTGCCTGGTGGGTTTTGTTACTAAAGAGCTACTTGAAACTTTGAAGAATATTATCAAGGTACAAAGCTCTTCTCAGACACATTTCTGTAAGCTTTTTTTCACATTATTCTTTTACTTCAAGAATCTAAAGAAACAGATCAAACTAATTTCAAACAGAAGAACATCTTGACTTCTTTAATAATAGGAGTTTTTTCTCTTCTTTTAAAATCAAGACATTAAGTGGAGAAGAAAACACAAATCTAGATTTATACCAGACACATTTTCAAGGAGATTAGACATAAAAAGAGAGTTGTGAGAAATTTCTTTTACTGAATTATTCTCATGTCATCATGTCTGTTTTTTAATTGATACTCTATCTTAGAAAATATTTAGAAAAGGTATGAATGGTGAAACTGAGTCTGTACTCCTGGATATAGTCATGAAATAGAAATGGCAGATGGTAAGAAAAGGCAGATAACGAATGAAACAATGAGAAACATATAATAGAAGTGTAGATACTATGGAAGTTTAGAATGGGGTTGGTCTCACCTAAGCCAAAGGAATGAGCAGAGTTTAGTTTTACTAAGAGGCTATACAAAATGTCAGACTTTAATGTTCTGTAATATATGAGTGTAGATTTTATATATAAAGTCTTGAGAGAGACATCCCTTCAGTTCCTCAAATACATATTGTGACTAGTCAAATATACACTAAGAGAGACCAAAAGAGCCAGATGACAAATGACCTTGTATAGACAATGGGGTATTTGTTTAAGTATGTCTAGGTGTAAGTAAATGATATTCCTATTACAAAAAACATATTTGAAGCACTCATAATTCAATTTCTTTTTCTTGATTAACTAAAAGTTATGTTCTATAATTACTCACTCCCATTTGGCCCCTTTCCCAACTCCTGAAAAGTATCCTTCTTGGTTGTTTTCTATTTGATTCTATGAATTTGAATAAACATTTACAAAATAAAAACTAAAAAATAGAAATATCTCATTTAATTGAAGTCATGCAGTATTAGTCTTTCTGTGAATACTGTATTTCATGAAAGATAATTGACTTCAAGGTTCATTCTGTCGTCACATATTGTAAGATGTTTTTATTTTATGAGCCTCAATAAGATTCCATTTTATAGATCTACTATCATAGATTCATCCTCTTATAGTCTGAGAGTCACTTAGGCCATCTCTACATTTCAGCTACTGTCATGATGCTTCAACAAAAATACTGTTAGCAACAAAAATAATTCTTACCTTCTAGAGCTATGTGTTCTATTGAATATCTCTTGAAAACAGAAATTCAAGGAACCTATTATTTCTCAAAGCCCAGTTTCTCCATATCCCTAGGAAGATTATGAGGAAGAACTGTCTATAACAAATGTTATTTTGTATAACTTATTGATTACTGTCAAAACACTCCAAGTATGAAAGTTCTAGGCAAACGGTATTTAAAACTGATGCTTACTGTCTATGAGATCTTATTTCTTTATCCATAAAATACAGGATAACACCTTCCTTTTGAGTTAGTAGGAAGTTTGTAATGGCTAGTACTTTCTGCAGAAAGTATGGGTTCTACTGCTGTTTCCAGAAGATTCATTCTTGCAACACTGAGATAGACGCTATTAGCCCATAATACAGATGAGGGAACTGAAATAGAGCTTTATACAAATTGCCACAGATTGGGGCTGGGAAGGTGGCTCAGTGGTAGAGCACTCGCCTTGTATGCTTGAGGCCCTGGGTTCAATTCCTAAGCACCACATAAGCAAAAAGAAAAAAGCCGGAAGTGGCTCTGTGGCTTAAGTGGTAAGAGCGCTAGCCTTGAGCTGAAGAGCTGAGGGACAGTGCCCAGGCCCAGAGTTCAGGCCCCATGTCCAGACCCCTCAAAAAAAATTGCCACAGATGATAGAGTTAATTATTAGTACTACGAAATTAACCATCTTACTCTGCTAATCTGCTTCCACTGATTCATAGTAAAGTGATAACAAAATGAAATGAAAAATATATTATTTCTCATCTATGATATTTAATTACAATAAAATTAATGCATACATTTTAATGATTATGTGTTTTAGAGAAAAAAGCACAAATTTATTACCTGATTCAATATTTTGAAATACTACCCAACTCTTAGGCACAGTAAGCAAATAACTTTAACCATGAAAGCCCTGAATGATTTCATAAAATCAGAGCTTTACGGTGTCATATTCAAAGATTTTGGTATGGGATACATGTAATGGTTTCAACACTGATATGCTTCTCCACTGAGTGAGTCAGGAATATTGAGAAGAGGCAGGAAAATGTGAATCACATATCTGATTTGTAATAGCTAATGAACAATAGAAGATATGCATTTGCTCAAAGTATACTATATGCCTGGATGGAAATGTCACAATGAAACCATTTACTATGTACAATTTAATACATAGCAACAAACATTATCAATTACAAAAGAAATAATTAACCATTACAAATAGCATTTTAAAACAGAATATGAATAGCAATGCTGATGTTGTAAGAGTATCTGTGAGGATCAAGGGAATTAATTAATACTTGCAAAGCACTTAGAATAATAAAGTATTTAGTAATAATAAACAGCTGTTATTATCCTCTTATAGTATGGAATTTTATCCACTTCTATTTATAAATAAAGCCTTTAATTATTGCAAAAACTTACAAATTACTTTATTTTGCCTACTCTAGTAACACATGCTTGTGAAAATCAAGAAATAATAAATGAAAATGATAACAAATGAATCTTAAGATTTTTGTTTAAATGAGGATTTTAAAATGTTTAAATGAAGAAAAGATAAAAAAAAGACAAGATAAAAGATTGCAGCAATAAAGCTGTGGAGATTAGAAACAAAGTCAAATCAGTGTGGGTAAGAGTAAGAGAATTTAGAAGCAAGTTGGTTCACTCTATAAAATCCTAGAAAAGACAACAATCAGAAGAAATAATTCTGTTCAAAACACAGTATTTATAAAGTACCATGTGATTTTTTTTTGTTTCTTTGTATGTTCCTCCCCCACAATATAACCCCTGTTTTCATTGTATTTGAAGTCGATGCCCTACATCTTGTGTATACACTTCTCTAGCTTGGGGAGGGGAAGGGAAAAAAAAAAAACAAAATGCTTAAATAGGGATACAGGTTGACACACTGTAACAATGAGATGTACAAGACACTATGTTGAAAACAAACTTTACAATTTAGGTGGGAAGGTGGAGTGGGGAGTGTAGTGGTGGAGGTGGGAGGGAAGGGAGGATAGGGGAAAAACAAAGGAGGAAGTAACAATGCTTGATAGGAAATGTACTCATTACCTTACTTATATAACTGTAAGCCCTCTGTACAATATTTTCACAAAACTTATTTTTAAAAATGAATAAAAACAATAACCACAGGAAACAGACACTTGAAACCAGAACTATTTGGAAATCAATCACAAAAGCACTTTGCATAGGTATCCATTCATCTATAAATACATATGACAGAGTGGAAGAGAAAGAGACAGGTATAGATCTAGCTAGCTAGCTAGCTAGCTAGGTAGATAGATAGAAGATATATATGTCTGAACATTTGGGGATGAATATAGAAAAATAACTACATGAGATAATGATAAATTTAATTCCTCCAAAACAAGCAAAATATTGTAGAATCTCAATAACATATACTAATAGTGAGCACATAAACACATGTTTAACCATATTGAGGAATAGGAATAAGAATTTATATGTGAGGATAAAAAAGAAACAAAGCAGACTTCTCCTTTACCATATTAAAAAGCCAATCAATAATATCTAAAAGGACAAGAAATAGCTCAAATAGCATGGTATTTTAAAACATATTAAGACTTAACTAGTATTAACATACTCTCTGAGCTCTGGATACCCGAAAACCTGCCTGCTGATTCTGGGAATGCAATAAAGTAATCTAATGCACTGAATCTGGTCATATATCACATTAATCCCTTGGCATGTTGAGTTGGTCACAGCTTGGGCATTTGGTACTCTCTGTAAAATGATGGCAGTGATATATGTAGATATAATATCAACTCTTCTCAGGATAACATTTTTATAGTTTTATAAGACAGAGAGCATATTATATAAGCAGAGGGTTGAAATGAATATTAGAGGTTATCTGTTCCTACCTTTTGTTTGAATCTTGAATTTTCTGTTCTGTGTATTTAGTGGAGAGTGTTTCTCCACTAAATTTTCAATATTTATTTCCAATGGTTGTGTAGGAATAACTTGGCTAAAAAATTATTCAGTGTTGAAGAGGATACTAAGCTGGTGATCAGTTACTGAGAGACAGTATACAATAATTAGTATGGACAGAACAATGAATATCTATTTGAGGAATACCGTAACTGTAGATTTTTGTAATATTTTGACTTAGTCAAATATAATGCCCGAATAGTTTCTACAGGTGCCTGAGAGAGATTCAGGACTAAAGTTTGGGAATGAGCAAACATAAAGGTTTTGGTTAGATGGATGGGTTTTAAAGAGCTATACAGTCCTCTTCAAAGAGAGGCACAGGATTCCATTCTTAAATTTTCAGAAATTGAGCATTTGTTAAACAGGTGGATTTCCATAGCTTGGCTTGCTTTGAGAATTAAAGAAGCTTCATCCAAATCAAGACATTTCTAGGAGTGGCTATTGTCATATACGTAGATAACAGTAATGCTGGACTGTTGGCAGGTCAGACACACAGAACAAGTGGTGAATTTTTGACAATATTAAGATTTGAACTCAGAGCTAACTCTTGCTTGCTAGACAAACACAACACTATCACTTAAGGAGACTTTTGAGTTTTTTAATTAAGGGATTTTTTTGTTACTATGTCAGGTCAGGCCTTCAATATGTCTAACAGGACCTCTTCCATAGCATCTAATCTCTCTTCTTTCATGTTGGCTCTCCTTGATTTCTCTCTTGTTAAATCAAAAATCTATTGACCTTCCCTAACTATTAACTTGTTAGGTAAAAGGATTTTCTTACTTAAAGCCTTCCTATTTCTTGTTAGTAGATTCTAGATTATTTATAATGATATGACTGCCATCACTGTATTTAACTATTGCTACGCATGAATGCTTTCTCATAACTCTGTCTTAATGTGTTTAAATATCTTCTCTACATCAATATTGCCCCTGTGTCTGCTTTTGAAACTTACAGATGCCTTATATCCTGCCTAAAAGTTGCCTTTGGAAGAAATTAAGTTGCAATAATTCCAAGAAGAAATAGATATTTTTGTTTATTAAAATATTTGTATTTTTGTTATATCTATGTGAATTTCATGCAGAGTATCCCCTACTGAGTGAATACCAACATCGAATAATAACATGTTCTAGATACTTTTTCTTTGACATTATTTTTCTGATATGGAACTTTAAAAACCCAATTATTTGAAATATTCTTCCATTTTTACCACAGTTAATTTTTACCACTTTATATACCATTGAACAAATCTGATAATTTGCAATTTCCCCCAATTGTACATTTAGTATTTCCTCTATCTAGAATGATTTTTCCACCTTCTTCACATTTATTTTGATCAAAAGACATCACAAACATATATTATACATAAGCTGTAAATAATTTAAAGTAATTTAAAATGTGAAGTGTTTATATCAATTTAGTTAACATTTTGAATATTTTTCTGTTCTTGGTCAAGCATATACACATAAACTACTTATACATTCTAATTTATAAAGTACTACTATCATCTAAAATTATTATAAAGGTTGTCTTCATAACTGATGTCTACTCATATATGTATTAATAGTTATATAAAACTTTGTTGTAAGGATGTGCATCTATAATATGTTTTCAATTCATTTCCTTTCTCACTTTTACTCATAAGCATCATTAATTAACATTTATACACATATATTCTTGAAAAAATAATATTTTAATTGTAAAATTTTCATGCAGAATTAGTTGATGAAACCACAAGCAAAGTTTTTATGTTGCTTTATCCACATTTCCCTGAAATGCTAATGTAACTTGATATGTTACTGGTGATGAATTTAAATGCTTGTTTACCCATGTTCTTGTCTTAATCTTTGACTACTTAGGAAAGCTAAATTTCACTGTTTTAATTTGCAATTTTTTATTACTACTAACAATAAAGCCTTTGTCTTCTGCTGCTGCTGTTCCTATGGCTGAAACTCAGGGCCTAGGGTCTATCCTTGTACATGTTTTTCTCAAGAACAGTTATCTACAACAAGAACCACAACTCCACTTCCAGCTATTTAATATTTTATTCATTTATTTATCTTTATTGTAAAATAATGTATAGAGGAGCACTGCCAGATTTTAATGCCTAGTTGGAGATAAGATTTTTATGGACTTTGTGGCCCAGGACTGACTTTGAACTATGATTATCAGAACTCAGCCTCCTGAGCAGCTGGGATTACAAGGAATGAGCCATAAACACCCAGCTTGCTAATTTTATTATTATATTTATTCCTCATGTTCTTGAACATTAAAACAATTGTTATGTGCTTTAAAGAACTCCTGATATCAGAAAACATAAATATTGCTTTATATAATATATTGTTAAGACATTTCATTTGTCATTTTAATTTATGATTTTTAACATTCTAAATCTTATTGACATTTCATGTAATTATTTTATTTTGTTTACCCAGATTTACTGTTATAATTAACAAATCTTGTCAGGATTATTATATGTAATAGGATATTTTTATAAATACAATATTATAAAGTAATGAGCACAAGGCAATTGTTTTCCTTCATTTTTGTTATATGAAAAAGGTTCATAGTCAAGCTCTGTGGACATCTCAGACATTTATTTAATTACATCTTATTGCACTGAGCTACAGTAACATGGGAAGAATCTAATTCTTTTCTGCTCAAAGTTGAGAACAGAAAAGAGTATATCTCCCAGCACCTTATGTTCAGAATATGCTTAAGAGTTTCTTCTCTTTCCTGAGTAGTATTTTCCTCTAACCACTTTCAAACAAGACTAAAATATTTTATTATTCCCTATTATTACCAAACTTTTAATTGCACTTGTTACTGACATTATGGTATTTGATTGTGTCATTTTTTATGGATCTTCTATTTGGCCTTAGTTTTGCCAATATGTGATCCTGAGTGGAGAAAATCAATGTGTGCTCATATGTCAGCAAAGGCAGTGTTGCCTTTCCAATGTGTACATGCATCATGTGCTAATATCAGCCTTAGATTTATATCTTAGCTATATGCTTTGCTTTTTTCTTCTAAGCATTTTTGGAAATGAAAAATAAGTGATATTAAAATGAAAAGAAAAAGAAAAAGTATACAAATGAAGAAACAAAGATGATAAAAACACTTTTAAGTGGGACTTAATATATTAATAATTTGCTAGAGACATAGTCATCAGTTCATAAACACCTCAGTTATGTTAGATGTGACTCTGATGCTTGGATATATATGTAAGGAATATAGAATATTATTAGAGGAAATATATATTCCATTTATATGGAAGAAATAATTCAGATATTTGGAAGTTTTTTTACCTGTAATTTGGAGTGTCAGGAGTAGCATGGTATAAAACTAAATCAAGTGTGGTTCTATGAATAGTTTCAAGCAGAATAAGGGTACTTTTTAATCATAGACTTTAATTTCTTATATGATTAACATTTTACACTTCAAAAAGTTTAAGAGAAAAATTAAGAACTGTACACCTTAAATTATTAAAAAGGGAATTGAGGTTTAAATTAAAAAAGTTATTCTTTTGTTTCCAGATAGTTGTTTTACTTGAAACACATATCTTTTTCCTTTTCCTGATATATTTAATACTATACAGGAACTAAATTCCTTAAGTTTTCTATTATGATGACAAAATTTTTCTGAGCCTATGTCCATTCAGAAAAAAATAATATGATTTGCTGGGAAGGCAGACGTGGGTAACTGGAGCTATAAAGCAAAGATAATGGAGGTGGTATCCTGTGATCCCATGAGGGGTTTGACAGAGAGAGGATTTGTCCTGAGCTTTGGCTTTGTGCAGGTTCTGAAACACTACATTTATTAACCAATTAAATCTTCCCAAGATTCCATGTTCTCTCTGCCATTTTATATAAAGATACCAAGGCACAACATGGTTCAAAAGTAGTCAGATTCTAGACTGCTATAAGCCACTGGGGTTCAGAAGTGTGTTCTCAAACATGATTGAGTCCTGCTTTTTTTATTGCACAGCTCTGAGGAGATGGAATCTGTATTTGTTCTTCACTGCACCTCCTTATGCATTTTCTTGGCCCCAGAGTTAGGACTGAACACTGGCTAAACCAACAATTTTATACCTATTCCTTTTTGTACTTGTCTTTTAACAGATAAGGGATAGTCTTTAACATCAAAAATAGTTCTTATAAAATATGTTCCTGATCTAACCTTTCTTTTCTGTTACTGGATTTCTTTCCTTTATGAAACATAAAGATTTGTAATTCATGAGAACTCTTGGAGTATAACTATACTCACAGGAGAAAGTATCTTAAGTAAGGTCTCATTTCTTTTATCCAGCCTTGTAGATGGAGTACTAAACTTGTAAATTTGAAAATTAATAGGGCAAGGGTCGGAAAACGAAGAGACAACCTGAGCAAATATTATTATTGCAAGACAATTCCTCAAGAGTCTCAAGTCATTGCTTTCTTATTGAAATATTTCCTGACATGTTCTAAACTAGAATAATACCCAGGTAATGGCTACTTGGGAATATACAGTGTCTTCTTATTGTACAATACAATAAAGATATCTCTTACTACAATAAAGAATGGGTGGTTATTATAAAATATTTTAGTCCTTTGAATGCATTGTTTTTCTCTCCAATGATCCAATATATTGACTTTGTATCCTCAGTAATTAGCATTATGTCCTTGACATCAGATCTGAGGAAACCTTGTCCATGTTGTTTGTACTCTAGCTATTGCTTTTGCTGTAATAACCTGTTCTTTATCATCAAGTCTCACTATCTTCTGTCAGCTTCCACAAAACTTGGTGTCTAGCTTGTTAGCTTCTAAGTGAAGTAAACTATTAAATATTTTTCAAGTACTGATGGCTGCAGCAAATTTCTTCACTTCAAGGACTTAATTCCTCCAGTTATGGCATTTGAAAGTAAAAGAAATGAGAAATGTTTGGGACTGTATTATAGATCTAACAGTTCTAGATCAATGCATGTGAAGGATTTTGGTTGTGTTGGGGCTATATTTGGAGACAGAAACTGCATTTGAGTATGTGTACTTTGCTTTCTTTTTACTACAACATAATTCTAGCAGTAATTTGGCTTACAGCTTTATAAGCATTACATGGATATTTTCATTGCATTTTAATGGGAAGTTGGAAGAAAAGAAAGTATTGTTAGTCTGCTGCCTTATTAAACTAAAAATTCCATGGTTCCCATTAACAAACTCAATTACAGCTTCAGAAGCGCAGACTTTATCTACATTGTTTTACCACTATCAGGATGATAGTTCTGTAAAAGAAAAATTGAAGTGTGTAACAAGACAAAACAAGGTTCCCTCCACTTTATACTCACCAAGTTAAAAAAAGGAGAGGAGAGGCAGAAAGATAGAAAGGAAGAAGGAAGAAAGAAAGACAGAATGACAGAACAAAAGAAAGAAAGAAAGAATGAAAGAAAGAAAGAAAGAAAGAAAGAAAGAAAGAAAGAAAGAAAGAAAGAAAGAAAGAAAGAAAGAAAGAAAGAAAGGAAGGAAGAAAGGAAGGAAGAAAGGAAGGAAGGAAGGAAGGAAGGAAGGAAGGAAGGAAGGGAAAGAAAGAAAGAAAGAAAGAAAGAAAGAAAGAAAGAAAGAAAGAAAGAAAGAAAGAAAGAAAGAAAGAAAGAAAGAAAGGAAGGAAGGAAGGAAGGAAGGAAGGAAGGGAAAGAAAGAAAGAAAGGAAGGAAGGAAGGGAAAGAAAGAAAGAAAGAAAGAAAGAAAGAAAGAAAGAAAGAAAGAAAGAAAGAAAGGAAGGAAGGAAGGAAGGAAGGAAGGAAGGAAGGAAGGAAGGAAGGAAGGAAGGAAGGGAAAGAAAGAAAGAAAGAAAGAAAGAAAGAAAGAAAGAAAGAAAGAAAGAAAGAAAGGAAGGAAGAAAGGAAGGAAAAAAGGAAGGAGAGAGGGAGGGAGGGAGAAAGGAAGGAAAGGAGGGAAGGAAGGAAGGAAGGAAGGAAGGAAGGAAGGAAGGAAGGAAAGAAGGAAGGAAAAAAGGGAAAACATGAAAAGTACAAATATATGCATCACCTCTTTCCTAGACTTAAGGGAGAAATAGTCACTTAACAGTATTTACTGGAGAATCATTAGTATATGGAATTAAATCAGTTCCTTGTAGACATATAGTGAGTTACTATCATCTAAGAGATTATAATATAAGATTTTTGAGATAATGTATTAGCAATACAATTATATGTTGAAATATATTAAATAAGGATTTGAGATTTATCACAACAGAGTTTTGCATCCTGCACTAAGAACGATTTAGATAACTTAGGTTAGACATGTCAGTACGTATGAACTTATCAAATTTCACCACATCTTATAATCAACTATTTTAAGGTTTTTACCAGTAGAAGATGATAATAAATATTAAAAATAAATAAATAGATACATAGATAATATCCAATGAAAAAATCAAGCAGGTTTTTAAAACTGTAGGTACATGGAATCTGAGGATTGATTTAAAAGATTTATTCAACTAAAACCTATTTCTTCTGACTGGATTATCCAATTTATCACCCGCTGTCTCTACACCCTACTTACTGCCAACTGGACTGCCTTCCACACTTATCTCCCTTTGGGAATTTCAGAGTAAATAAATGTCATGTCCCCCAAATTAGCTTTCTATGTATACATCCATAGGTATCATGCCTGTGTATGTCATTACATGTATCCTGAGATATCATAATCACCACCTTGTTTGGCATAGTAAGATTGTAATATCTTCGAAGAAAGAGATTATATTGTATACATTATGAAGATAGAGAGCATACATTTTTTGCAATTACAAATTATTATTCAGTGAAAAAATAAGGCAAACTTTTGTTATATGGATTGATGTTTGACTAATATAACAACACTCATGAAAAACTTGTAACATCTGAATAGTTCACAATTTACTTAATGTTAATGTGCCAAAGTTATTTTATTAGTTTTGGCATGCCTAAGAGTTCTATAAGATATTCTCAATAAAGAAAAGTTCATGAAAAAATATAAGAACTCTTTTTTCTAATAGTCTAAAATTATTCCTTCCAGGTGTCTGTGTATTGAATCTATCATTCTAGCTACTCAGGAGACTGAGATTTGAGAATCAAGCTTTGAAGTCAATCCATGCAGAAAAATCTGAGAAACTCTTTAGTTAATCAGAAAAAAGTCAGAAGGAACCACGACTCAAGTGGTCAAACATAATCCATGAGTAAAAAAGCTGAGTGAAGGAGAGAATCCCTGAGTTCAAGTCCAGGACTGACACAAAAATATCTTTTTAAATTATTCCCAAATGAAAAATTTGTTTAAAAATATCAAACATACAATTGCATGTTGTTTGTTATTAGTACATTGGCAGGTGACACCTATAAGATTCTGTAATAAGACTAAATCTGGACCTGATTTGTTTTACATTGGCATGGTATATGTTACTTCTTGCCTTCACCTCTCTGCCTGAAGATCACCATTTCCAATTAAAGCTGGCTGGTTGGTTCTAGGAACACAGGGATATTTACAGATTATCACACACAATCCTCTTTGCAATCCTATTCAGATAGGTTTTATTTTAAGTTATTGTGCTTGATCTTTGAGAAATCTCGCTCTTGCCTTGACCACCCAATTGACAGCTTCCGCAAAAAGGACTTTCCCAGAAGGTGTCTACCTACTAACCACACAGAAGAGAATGCTCCTCTTGCTCACCTCCTGTTATCCTTCCTTACCACATCTTAATAACTAGCCTATCAGCTAGGACCTTGCACTTGCTTCTCCGTAGAAGCCCTGGATAGAGCTGACCTTTTATTCTAACCAGTCACCTGATTGAGTTGGGAACATTTCCACATTTCTTTCATACAACCATTACAGGCTCTCAGCCTCCAGCGTATCTGGGTATCACCATGTTTTCTGCTTTGCAAGCTTGGCTGGGGCACATTGGTAAGAGTTAACTTACAGTCCTAAGGTTAATAGGAAAGTCATAAGAAATGCTAAATTTAGACTTGACTGTGTTCTGGCCTTCAGAATGGACTCTGTCTTATTGGTCATCCTAGCTGACAAAATTAATGACCAGTGGCAATCGTGTAATGCAGTGTCCATCTGGTTGTCCATTTTTTTCAAAGGGCAAAAGGCTTCATGATCCATTTTAGGAATTCTATTCAAAATAAAGTCTGTCCAGAAGATATCGGTTACAGTTACTCTAAACATTTAAAAGAATTCCTATGAACCAGTGTCTTCTATCTCTGAAATAAAGATCAATAGATGTAATTTGGGATATATACTTGAAATAGCTCTGAGGTGAGCATGGGTTACATCCTGCTTTCATACAGGATAGAACTTATCCTATGACATTACTTTCAAAGTTTCTGTTGAAAACAGAACTGTTTATAAGTTCCCTGTCTTATAGACTCATATGTGTTATCTGGTTATGATTATGCCTAGAAGAATTTTCAGAGCTGATGGTGTTGACACATATGGTTAATTAAGTGGATGCAAGCCGTGGGTCTCAAAAAGTACTTTCCTATATTAAAGTCCTCTTTATATATGTGTTAGTATTTTAACATTCCTTTGTATCCATCATGCTGCTTTTCATTCCTGAATTTCAATCATACTAATATATCTGACTAGAGAATTCCCATTTGGAAAAAAATCAGGGTTAGCATTAACTATAATTTGTTTTTATTCATTCTCTTCCTTCCTTCCTTCTTTCCTTCCTTCCTTTCCTCCTTCCTTCCTTCCTATCCTCCTACCTTCCTTCCTTTCATTCTTCCTTTCCTTCTTTCTTCCTCTTTTGGATGGCACTTGACTCTTAGATCCTCATGCTTGATAGGCATGTGTTATATTACTGATCTTTAATACTACTCCATCTTTTTCATCCATTTTCTAATTGTTCTCTCATCTTTAGTATTCATTACATGGAAGCAGAAATTAAGAAGCAGTCTTATTCCATTTTTAAAATTTTATTGTCAAGGTAGTATACAGAACGGTTACAGTTACATAAGTAAGGCAATAAGTACATTTCTTGTCAAACTTGTTACAACTTCATTCATTTTTTTCCTACTTTTCCTCCCCCCGACTCTCCCCATCCCCAAGATGTACAGATCATTTCCAACATACTATCTTGTGTATAGAACTGTTGCATTGGTTCTTTGTTTCACCATTCTGCTGTTCCCCTTCCCTTTCCTAATTCAAGTAAACCTATATACAATACCAGGGTACCAGAATCAAACAGTGACAACAGGGTTTATACCATAGGGGGAAGAACATACCAAAGAAACAAAAAATCACCTAGTACATTGAAAACAACAACAACAAAGAAAAACCTCTTGTCTCCATGTCTTGGAGTTCATTTTGCTTGGCATCATCTTATATGGTCATATGTACATTAACTACTTAGCTATTCTGTTCACCTGCTAAAATTATCCTAGATATATATGAATTATTGCAAATAATGGAAACCATGGGACCTATGTTTATTTGTGCCTGAGTTACTTCACTTAATATGGTTTTTTTCCCCCAAGACTTTCCATTTCCTTAAGAATGGGGTAGTGTCATTCTTTCTGATGGAAGCATATAATTCATATATGTGTGTGTGTGTGTGTGTGTGTGTGTGTGTGTGTGTATCAAGATCAATAGAAAGATCAAGGATTGAGAGAGAAGATCTTCACTAGCCATACAACAGCCAAAGGCCTCATATCTAAAATATACTTAGAACACGAAAAATTTAAACCCTCCAAAAATCAATTGTCAAAGAAACAACTGCCCCATTAACAAGTGAACTAAAGACTTTAAGAGAGACTTCTCTGAAGAGGAAATAAGAAAGATCCATTTATTCCACATTTATAGCATATTATTATCGTAAACTTTCTCATACCAAATACATGATCTGTTTTTACTAAACTAAATGCAAATATTTTCTACAATCTTGAACAAAATCTCTTGGTTTATTTACAGAAAATATATTTAATATCACAAAGAAATTTAGGGAAAATAAATTTTCCTTCTAAATTAAAAATAAAAGAACTTAAACTAAAATTAAATTAGCATTCTCTGTCAAAATCTAATTTTCTCCTATGTTTGTGCTCATGATTTATTGATACCAACAGGTTTGCTGTTTTCATTTTCCATCAGTTAGCATTATTGTGCATTAAAAATTCTCCAAAAATTTGAGCTGTTTAACCAAAGGCAGAATCCAGGCTGTATATTAGGGGGGGAGGGGGTTGTTTGGTTTGTTTTTTGGTCGGTCATGGGGCTTGAACTCTAGGCTTGGGCACTATCCCTGCGCTCTTCAGCTCAAAGCTAGCACTCTATCGCTTGATCCACAGCACCACTTCCAGGCTGTATATTAGAACTCTCTGATTTAAAAAAATGTTTTACTTTAAAACCAGTTTTTAGAGTCCCCATCAAATACCTAAGTTAAAATTTCCAAGAAGAAGCTGTAATAAGCTGTGTTTTTTTCAGAGTTCCCAGAGAATTTCGATTTATCAATTGACTTTTGTAAACTATTATATTTGTTACTTTAAAAAGGTGCATTCATGAATGAATTTCCTATAATTTCTAGAAATTTAAAATCAACATGGATTAAAAACCTGTAACATTTAATTTTCTAATAATTAAGATTTCTTTTCTATATTAATTACAAAGATGTTTCCCATTTTTCTAGGAGCCTGGCCTTATAATCTGGAATAAGCTATAGTTTTCTTTTCTACAGTTTTGTTTCCTAATTCTATTCTACTTAAATCTTCCAAACCTCCATTTTTTTTTCAATTTTTCACTACTATTGCCTTAACTCAAGAAATCATGGTGATCTTGCTTTTAGTCTTAGTTGATTTCCCATTTCAGATGGGAAAATCAATATACCTGGACTAACTAAAAAAAAAAAAAAAATCCCGAGCAATGCCAGCTTGACACTTCGTAGTAGCTGTATGTTCCTATATTCTTAATCACCCCATTTGTGCTACCCAAGTTTGTGTTCTTACACTTTCATTTGTGTTTGTCTAGATTTTTAATGTGGATTCAGAAACATTATTGGGAATTGTGGTAAAATCCATAATTTACTAAGTATTTAAATTGAGAGAAGTAAAATGTTTCACAAGGCAAAGGAGAAATAAGATGTTTGAACAATTCCATGTGAAGTTATAGAATCACTTTATCTTAACTCATCCTATATTGAAACTAGCAGAGGGTGGTAATATTTTCTGGTATAATATTTACATAATAGTATTGGCTATATGTAATCACAGAGAGAATAAAACAGGTGAAATATGACAAGTGAATTTCTGAAATCTTTAGAGACTCATCTGCTACCACATAAGTTTCTTCTACAAGATGACAATTTTAGTTTCATATCTAAAGAGACTAATAACATTTACATAGGCCATAGAAAATAGCCTTTTAAAAATTCTGACTCCTTCACATTTCTAAATATAATTATTTCTTCATTGTGTCAGAGATCTACTTTCAGTGTATCGTGATTGAGAATATATCAAATATTCAATTTAAAATCACTATTCTGAACAGAATTCCATAAATCAAGTGAATATTTAAAATAGAGAAATAAAGTTTTTTTGGTGTCATCTTTTAAGCTTTCATTTTTTAATGAAGAATACAGGGAAAAAGTCAAGTTTTCACTGGTAAAATACGTTTTGGCTTGAATTTCAAATATTCTGCAAGATTCCTTTATTTTTCCTTTCCTTTCTTTTCTTTTACCTCCTTTCCTTTCCTTTTGATTATTTCCCATTTTGTCCTCCTTCTGCTATGGATATAGCAGGATATCCAACCATCTCAGTTTCAGTTTGCCCAGGGCAGATATAGGAATATAAAACTGCTTTTACTCTGTATGAGATTTCTTGTATTGACCACTGCTTGAAAAAAAAAATATTTGGCTCATTTCATCTTCTTAGACCTTTCTTTTCTTTCTTCTTCAGAAACTCATTTTATATAGAACTTCCAAAAACTTGTGTGTTAGTTCCTAAATCACTTGTTCTCAATTGTCCTTTTCAAGTAGGCCTCAACACATGGATGTAAGATTCTATTTTGTATTTCTAGATTGCATGACCCATCCTGCAACCCAGGCATAAATCAGGAGTTCAAGAATTAGAGTGTGTTGACAAGTTGGTCAAGAAATGTACTCACTACTTTATGCATGGAACTGTGACCCCTCTGTACATTACCTTGACAATATAATTAATCTCCACTATATATTTTGCAAAAACATTCATTAGAACTACATTTTGTTGTCAATATGTAAATGCATAATAAAGTATAAACATAGAAAAAATAATTAGAGTGTGTTGGAATAAAGTAGTCTATCTATGGAGGGAAAGGCTCCATACTTCCTAGCATTCCTCTAGTAGTAATGCTAACTGAACTAGTAACAAACACAAAGTAGATTCTGGCACTTTACAATTGGATCTCTTGCACTCTCCTGGCTTCCCCTATGATACCTTTCTTCCCCTATGATACCTTTATCCCAGTTAAAGAATGGACAAACAAGCCAAAAGCAATTCCAGCTACTTAACCAAGGTCAGAATGCTCATAACAGAGGCACACGAGAAAGGACTAGAGTTGGGACTGTATTTAAAGGACTTTACAACAAACCGGGGAGGATCCACGTACTTTACAAGTAAAATTCACTGCACTTTTAGAAAGTCAGAATCTCCCTCGTAAATAAACATAATAAGTGATAACTCATAGTATATTAGAGATATAAGTATCAGGTTATTTAACATCAGATTAAGTTTGGTCACTACATGTGTTTTGGAAAAGAAAAAAATATGCTTTCAGATACACATATACACACATAGTTTCATTCATTTATTTGTATTTGAGAAAAATTATTATCCGTAAGCATATATAAGATTTCCAACCAGTGTTCAGTGTTTCATTTTCTGCTGGTTTACCCTGCCTAACAACGAGATTCTAAAAGACCTTTGATTTCCCAGAAGCTTGTTTTTCATTTTTCTCTGTGAGTGAATTTTCACAAGAAAAAGAAGAAGAAAGAAGAAGAAGAAGAAGAAGAAGAAGAAGAAGAAGAAGAAGAAGAAGAAGAGGAAGAAGAAGAGGAAGAAGAGGAAGAAGAAGAGGAAGAAGAAGAGGAAGAAGAAGAGGAAGAAGAAGAAGAAGAAGAAGAAGAAGAAGAAGAAGAAGAAGAAGAAGAAGAAGAAGAAGAAGAAGAAGAAGAAGAAGAAGAAAAGGAGGAGGAGGAGGACTACTTTCCTTGAAATTAGAATATATTGCAAAATATTATAGTGATTTTATTGTTAAATACTTAATAAAGTTTTCCTGTAAATACTAAATGAGATAGAAAATAGTATTTTTGATTTTGGCTAGACATAACCAAAAGTGGGAATTTGAATATTCTCTATATCAGTAATTATTTAGATTGATAACTACAATTTATTCACTGTGCCAAGCAATAAAATTTGTATCATACCACTGATAGTTTCTTTGTTTAGTGACTTTGTATTACTAAAGCATATGTGTTTATTAACATTGACTCTGTCTTAAGAATGTTTTGAGAGGTTCATTACCATCCCTGGGAAGACTTAAAGCCCCCTGGAGTCACAGTGAGTCGGTCTGATAAACCCATGTGGACTATTACTCAGTTTAGCATATGTGGATGATTTGCTCATAGAAAACCCTACATGCACATTTTGTTTAAATTGTTCTCATTTTTGTTCTACCTCCACTGCTACAGGATTTGTCATTTCATCAATCATATTTATTAAGATTTCCTACCCTTAAAATATTCTCCAGTTGATCTCAAATTGCTTTAATTTCCATCTTGACTTTTTGCACCATTTCAGAGAAAAATTAATACATCTTGATTAAGTAGTCATTAAAATGAGAATACAATCCTTGAGAGAACGAGGCAGGATTACTTATTAAAGCCTAGTTATTTCCCTTGTTTATTCCATTTTGTCTTTGTGCCTCAGTCCAGAGAGAGTGGCCCTTCTTTTGTTTTGGGTAGAAATTATATTGTAGACAAAAGATGTGAAAGTGGGAGTTTATCATATCATTTACAAATTCTTATTTTGCTTTATGAATGTTTATTTAGTTTTTTTCAGCATATTGAAGATTTAAAATATTGAATATGAGGTTCTACTTACACAATTTATTTCGTGTGCATTTTTTAAATAGCATAAATACACTTTTTGACATTTATACTGACTATATTTTTCTTTGTTGATACAGTTGTATATATAATAGGTTTGAACTTGCTTTTCACATTTGGGTGAAATATGAACAATAAATTCACTCATCCAGTTGGTTTAAAATGTCCAGATGTTTGGCCTCTTGCAGACAAGCAGCCTAATTAAATTTCTCTTTTTCACTGGGTGTTCATCATTATATTGACAACATGGAGTAAAAGCTGTGCTTGTGGTATCAGGAGATTTGAAAATGCTTGTTACTCATTTGCAAACCGCATGACTCTGAATCTATGAAGTTTATCTGGAGGTAACTAGAGGATTATAGAGAGCAGATTATTTAGTGAAGATAACAGCCAAACCAGCTAAGTTCTCAAAGAAGTTTTGTTTTGTTTTTTGTTTGTTTGCTTTTGTCTCCTGGTTTCAGGTACTGTCTCAATAAAACAGAGAGAAAATCTAGTGTACAGATTCTTGGGAAAGTTGAAACTGACATACTTAGTATGAAGAATCTAGTAAATTTCCAGTAAATGCTCATTGAATATGCACTGGATTCATGGTTTTATCAGCTACCAAGTTAGTATAATAATTATTACTTGGTGCTCTCACACATTCTGCTTAACATTTGTTTACTTTTCTTTCCTTATTATTTTTCAGTGTTTGTATGAAAAAAATCACATAATGTGAGGGAGTTTTTGTGTTTTGCAAAATATCTAAGAAGATATAAGAAAACAAAACAAAAAAAAGCACTTTTTCCTGTTTTTATTCTTTGCTCTCTTCATTACTAAAATATGGAAGTTTTTAACTAGACAGTTGAATCTTATGTATCATTTGAAGAATACTAGATACATTCTTTAAGCAAAATATTTTGCATGACACTTTTTGTAAAGTTATGAATTGCTTAGTTATTATATGGCTTCCAATTATAAAATGCAAATAACATTAGAGCAGCAAAGCCTTAGACTCTCATGTTGTAAGGTTAGTGCTTAACAGTGGATTAGTTTAGAGGCACATTGGGATATTGACCTGGACACAATTTAGGATGGGCAGAGAATCAGGTTATTAATGGTGAAGCAGGAGGATCCCAAGGATAAAGTTAATTATCTTGAACTATGGAGCAATAACATCTTTTCTTGCAGTATCCATTCCTTTGGTCTTGACTTGGTAATTATTTAGAAGCAGTTTGAGGAAAGTTTAGTTTTTAATCAATTTTCAGAGTGATTTCATTAGGAAAGAATTGTAGTTGGGTCTTTTTTTGTTTTAGCTAAAATTACCCAAATTCTATTTTTTAAATCAGTGTAGCCTATGTTTCTGCTTCTCTGTTTAGATAAATGACATTTTCTGAGCCTGGAAATGTCATCCATTTAATAACAAGCATGTGATTTCAAGATGATATTCTTCTGCTCTAATTCATAGGTAGAGGACATGAAATTTCCACGTTTTTTATCATCAAGTATATGAATTAAATACTATTTTATTTTCTTTTTCATTCATGGGGCTTGAACTCTGGGCCTGAGCACTGGCTCTGAGCTCTTTTGGTCAAGGCCCACTTCTATATTTATTTATGTTTTTTTGGTGGTAAATTGGAAGTAAGAGTCTCACAGACTTTTCTGGCCAGGCTAACTTTGAACTGAGATCCTCAGATCTCAGCCTCCTGATTAGCTAGGATTACAGGCATGAGCCACCAACTCCAGGCATTAAATACAATTTCAATGACTATTCTAAGAACTGCTGCCTGTATTTTTGTCATGATTGTCTAAGAACTCTTAGATTGGCAGCCTGGAGTCTGTGTCAAGTGTAACACATTATGATATACTGTGTTCTGATTTAGGTATCAAGAGATTCATTTTTTAAATATTTAACAGTCATTCTCTCCATTCCAAGCCCCCTCCCCCGCAAGGTATTTCGTTTTTCTGCATCTCAATTTGCATAGCAATCTAAGTTTGTCTCCAGGAATTTGTTATGCAAAAATATTAAAAACATAAATCACTGTGTAAAAGAGAAATGCCATTAATTTTTTTATTAATGTTTAGGTGTTACCAGTCTGTAAATACTTTCCCATGCTCTTCTCCTTGTGAATCATTATTGGATTATCAAAGCTGCTCCCTTGTCCAGCAGCTTTGTCTTCCTTTCCACTGCCCAAATAGTTGGAGTTAACATGTCAGGGAATTTTCTGTAATTCACTCTACTTCTCTGATTCAGATGCAAAATGTTTATGAAAGATTTTGAGCTCAAGTCATACTAGCAAGAAACTGATGGACAGGAATTTTTTCAGAACTTTTTCCATGTGCAGTTCCTAGTAATCCTATTAAGCTTTGCCCAATCTCAGGACTGAGGTCTTTAGCCACTACTCAGTCAAGAGAGTGACTAGAATTGATTCATCAGTCTGGACAGGAAACTGGGTCAGCAAACGAAGATTTGAGCTTCGAGAAAATCTAAGGTGACAGTCATTGACTCAGATGGCAGCAGCAGCTTCTATATTGTCTCTAGAGGATCCTGAGGTCCTGAGGATTATGCCTTCTCCTATCTCGAAGAAGGTTGCTGATATGATCACAGTGACTTTCTACTGTATTTGATACATACATCTCATTGGATTGACCCTAAATGATGTCCATTTGAGGCTGTTTCAGACAGTCTGACACTAACACTGGCATGTTATTTTTTATTTTGATTGCTAACATTTTGCTGCATTAAAATAATGAAGCAAAAGTGAAGATACAAATACCTTCACTTGGATATTTTGGAAGCATGTTTACTCTATCTCTAAATTTTGCATTCTCCTTAAGTGACAAAATCATCTTGAGGCCTATAGACTTTTAGATCCCACTAAAAGAAGTCTCCCTGTTATTTGACATTAATAAAAATTTTATTTTTAAAGTAATTGAGCTTAATTTAAAAATAAATGCAACTCTCTACTAGCTAACCTTAAATTTTTCCCCAAAGACAAATTATTTCCTTCACAGATAGGGTGTCTTCCCATCTTTCAGTGATTCCCATAACCTGGTTGATGGGATGGTGGTTTTATCTCTGATAGAAAATTGAAAGTGATATTCAATGACTTAGATATTTGTAGCCTGTGATATCAGTATCTTTGATCTCTAGGGAAGCACCTGGGGATGCTCATAATGTGTTGTCCTTGTTGTTTACATATTTGTGAGACCTCTTAAATTGTCAAGAGGAATTGATTTTCTCCTATAACATTTAAAAGTCCAGATATATCTTTTATGGCTAGGGAGGTTGAGCATTTCTTCATGTGTCTATTGGCCATCTTTCTTTCCTCTTCAGAGAAGTTTCTCTTTAAGTCTTTAGCCCACTTATTTATTGGGCAGTTGTTTCTTTGAAGATTTGTTGTTGGGGGATTTAATTTTTTTAGTTCTAAGTATATTTTAGAAATGAGACCCTTGTCCGTTGTATAGCTAGT
The DNA here is from genome assembly GCF_024711535.1 of Dipodomys merriami. Classification (NCBI taxonomy): domain Eukaryota; kingdom Metazoa; phylum Chordata; class Mammalia; order Rodentia; family Heteromyidae; genus Dipodomys; species Dipodomys merriami. The sequence goes on from NW_027206179.1 coordinate 53,325,688, forward strand.
GAAGATCTTCTCCCATTCCGTGGGCTTTCCATTGATCTTGCTAGCTATGTGCTTTGCCGTGCAGAAGCTCTGCAACTTCATGCAATCCCATTTGTCAAAACGACATTGAGATGCCACCTCACTCCAGTTAGAATGGCTAAAATCAAGAACTCTAAAAACAACAGATGCTGGAGGGGATGTGGACAGAAGGGAACCTTACTGCATTGTTGGTGGGAGTGTAAACTTGTTCAACCACTTTGGAAAGTAGTCAAAAGACTCCACATACAGCTCAGCTATGACCCAGCAATCCCACTTTTGTGCATTTACCCAAATGTTTACAAACAAGACTACCAGCACGACTATGTTTATTGCAGCATTATTTACTATAGCTAAGATATGGAACCAACCCAGATGCCCCTGAGTAGATGATTGGATCAAGAAAATGAGGTATATATACACAATGTAATTCTATGCCTCCATCAGAAAGAATGACATTGCCCCATTTGTTAGGAAATGGAAAGGCTTGGAAAAAATTATATTAAGTGAAGTAAGCCAGGCCCAAAGAAACATAGGTCCCATGGTTTCCCTTATTTGCAATATCTAGTATATGTCTGAGTCAACCAGAAAAGGTCAGATAAGGTGATGTTAGGGAAATGAACCCTAAGATATGTATTCTAATTTTTTTTTCCTTTCATGCGATTGTTTCTAACACATTTATAAGGTTATTTCTTTGTTGCTTTGTATGTCCCTCCCCCACAGTATAACCCCTGCTTTCACTATATTTGATGTTGGTATAATTTGTGGAGGGGAAGGGGAAAAACAAATCATTTCAGTGGGGATACAGGTGGACCCATTGCAGCAATGAGATGTACAAGTCGTTATGTCGAAAAATGAACTTTGCATCTTTGGTGCAGGGGGAGGGAGGGTAGCAGGGAGGATTGGGTGGGGGCGGGGAGGATGGGAAGGGATGGGAAGGGGAAACAAAGGAGGAGGCTACAATGCTTGATAAGAAATGTACTCATTATCTTGCCCATGTAATTTTAACCTCTCTGTACAGTATTTTCACAATAAAAAAATAAAAATTATAAAAAATAAAAATAAAAAATAAAAGTCCAGATATAGCAGTCTCCCACTATCGTTGGGGAATTGGTTCATAAGTGCCAGGATCCCCTATGCCTCCCATATTTGAAGTTGCCTAAGTCCCCTTGTAGAACAAACTGTTGTATTTCTGTAGAACTTGCAGAATCTTGTGACACACTTCAAATCATGCCTAGATGACTTACAACTCCTACTGCAAGGTAAAGGCTATGTTTGCTAGACTGTAGTCATATGGATTATGTAATAATGACCAAAAAATGTCTGCACAGCTTCAGTGCCATCAGTCTTGGTCAGCCCTTAAAGGATAAAAGGTAATAAAAAGGTAACAAAAGCATAGTCAACGTGTGCAAATTTCTGCTGGGTTTTTCTGAGAAATGACTGTCTGTCAGCATATGTGAGGCCCGGTTCTTTGTGTGTAATAGGTATCCATGAGCCACAAGGCCATTTTCCTAGTGTGCTGTTTCCTGGTTTGTCTTTTTAGAAATAGCTATATTTTAACTCCCAAGGCTCCATTTTAATTAAAGCCAAGCTTCCTCTTCCCCTGGTACTTCTCTGCTCTTCATCTTGTATGGAAGGCATTTAATATTATTCTGGGCTTTGCTTACCCAGTTTGAGTTCTTTTTGAATGATTTCAGAAGCAAAGTTCATAACTGGTCATTTTTAAACCTTTCACATTGAGCCAAGAGAATTCCTAAAGTGTCAAAAACTGTTGAAAATAGGTAGTCTATAGTTAGACACATATCCAAAGTTGTTTGATGTAACATATAGAAAATTTAATACTATTCTGACAAAACTCTCCCGTGCTCGTAGGTACTTTGTTGTCACTCCCTTTGTGAAGTCAGGTAATGGATACAACATCATATGTTGTAATACTGAAAGTGTATTTACTAATTTTAAAAAGAAATCCAAGGTTTTTATTTTATAAGATTCAAGTGATCAGCAGCACACAATAAACGAGGAAAGTTATACTAAGGGGAAATTTAGAAATAACATTCACAGCTTTTTAAAATTTAATTTTATTGTCAAGGTTATGTATAGAAGGGTTACAGTTACATGCATAATGTAATAAGTACATTTCTTGTCAAAAACAGCTTCTTAAATGCCATTGATCAGATTCAAACATGTGGCTTACATCTGTTTGAAAGAAACACCAGATGCTGGGAAGGTGGCTTAGTGGTAGAGCGCTTGCCTTGCATGCTCGAGGCCCTGGGTTCAATTCCTCAGCACCACGTAAGCAAAAAGAAAAAAATCCGGAAGTGGAGCTGTGGCTCAAGTGGTAGAGCACTAGCCTTGAGCTGAAGAGCTGAGGGACAGCGCCCAGGCCCAGAGTTCAGGCCCCATGACAGGACCAAAAAAAAAAAAAAAAAGAAAGAAACACCAGAAATGTAATGTATCCATAGGGCAAGCTGAAACCCACAGGCTTCTCTTACTAGAAGGACGAAAGGGAAATAGATAGTGTGAAACAGAACTTACTTATTTAATTATTTATATAATTATTTATGCCCTTTCCCATGTCAGTAAGTAATGTCATAACATTGTCACATAACAGGTAAGACAACAATCCTACCCTTTTCAGTTGCAATGCCACCTTATCCCATGGCAGTGTGGCTTCAGAGGCTGGAGTTTCATTCAATGTTGACTACCCAGAAAGTTTTCATATAAATAGGAAACATTTTCTCTCAGTTTATCTTTTTGTCCTTACAAATGTTTGTTACTTCACTTTGGTGACTGAATATTTTTCCAAGAATTTGAGGAAACTAACTGTTCATACTTCTTTGTTCTTTTGGAAGTTTGATTTTTTAAAAAAAGATATACAAGCCACCTTCATTTGTTCAAAGATAATATTACTCCAAAAAATTATACTTGGGTACACAAATATGACTAGTCATGTGCTTCATTATAGAATCTAGTACATATTGGGTTTTTTAAATATTCAAGTTGTATTTCCAACAAGATTTCGGTTGTATAAAAATATGATGAAGCTGGGAAAGTGGCTCAGTGGTAGAGAGCTTACCTTGCATGCATGAGGTCCTAGGTTTGATTCCTCAGCACCACATAAGCAGAAAAAGCCAGAAGTGGGTACTGTGGCTCCAATGGTAGAGTGCTAGCCTTGGGTTAAAGAGCTGAGGGACAGCTCCCAGGCCCAGAGTTCAAGTACCACGACCGGCAAAAAATAAAATAAAATAAAATATGATAAATAGCTAAGATGCCTCTGCTTTCAACCAACAATGTCCTAGGTAACTAGTTCAAAATGGAAGGCCATTTACAATCCTTTTCCATGATCTTTAAGCTATTTATATATCTGTTATAAATATATTATAAATGTGAAATGAGATAAATATATATATATAAACACACACATATATATCAACATCTGCCTATCTGTGTATAATCTATCTCTATACATATTATATAGAAGATTAATAATGGAATAGATTTTTTTGTTTGAACAAGTTACTCTATAGAGAAAAGAAATATTTTAAAATTAAATAGCCTTATTCCTTCCAACTCTCTATTTTTAAATTGCATTAGTACAAGTCAAAGTTTACTAAATATATGATAAACATAATTGTGTTAAAGTTTTTTCCAGATATTTTGTTTCTTGTTGAACATTTATATTTTCTTAATTTTCAAGTCTAAAAACAGCAAAATCCTCTGACAAAGATGTCAGTTTCCGTTTCCTCATTCCTAATACTGAACTATTAAATGACTAAGGAAACAGAATGTGACTAAACCTACAGCCACATTATTACCTACATGGGCTTGATGTTAGATCACTAATGTTGGCTGTTTCAGTACAATTGCAGAGGTGTTGAATTAATCAAAACTGATTTCTGTGACATTAAACTATAGGTGATGGTTGCATGTTCAAGATAAATATTTGAGCATGAAGTCTGAAGCAGTTCCTAAATATAACTTATCATAAAGGTCAGCTTCTTGAATAAATTATGAGCAACATTCCTGAAAACTCGATCTATATGGTTTTCAGTGATGCTAGATAGCATACCTTTTCTATGCTTACTAGCTTCTCTGCTCTAATGTGCTACAGAAGGTAGCAACGTTTGACAAGAAATGTATTTGGTACCTTACATATTTAATGTAACCTCGCTGTACATCGCCTAGACAATAAAATTAATTTTTTTAAGATAATGTAGGGAATTTCTGTTTTATGCTAGTTTCTACTGGTTATTTTCCCTCATGGATTACTGAGGAACAAATACACTTTTCAAATTACATTACTCTAATTATTAAACCATTTGTAGGCATTTGGAGATTTATTTTTAATAATTATATACCTCAATTAGTATGAACTTTGTATATACAGGATAAAATTATGGAGCCTTCACTTTTTTTTTTGTCGGTCATGGGGCCTGAACTATGGGCCTGGTTGCTGTCCCTCAGCTCTTCAGCTCAAGGTTAGCATTCTACCACTTGAACCACAGCACCACTTCCACCTTTATCTGTTTATGTGGTGCTGAGGAATGGCACCCAGGGTCTCATGCATGCAAGGCAAGAACCGAGCCACCTTCCCAGCCTGGTGCTTTCACTAATGTTGAATAATTTCAACTATATTTTTGAATGTTGTAAATAAGTTTCTTATGAGTTAAGTATGCAAAATGAATAATGATTAGTTATTCAACTTAAATTTAATTATTTCCACAGGAGATCAACAATGAGATATGTTACTATTGACAGGTTTCTTTAGAGAATGATTCAAGATTTAGTGATATTATATGTGATATACCATCAACAAAATGATTGGAGAGAGAGAAGAATTTCATTTACCATTTTAATATTCAATATCCTTATTAAACTAATTATTTTACAACTGAAATAACTTACAAGTTTTCACCAGTAAAAGCGTTTTACCATTTCTAATGAAAATATTTTCAACTTTAATAAAATTTCACTGTTAGTGTTTTCAAATATTGAGCCAGGTGTTTCCAAATATTTTGTAAAAATGTTTACTTCATAAACAATATTGAATGTTCCCAAATATAATTTGCTAATCTTGAAAGCTTTGTTGATGAAATAATCACTTATATTCACACATAAAAAATGTGTGATTCTGGACAGAATTCACAGGTTCTTATTCTGTGTAATTCAATTACAAAACCAAAATCAACTGCTTGGAAACATGTTTGATGTGTGAATTTCTCCCTTGGCCAAACATGGAAATTAAGGGTTTGAATCAACAACTTTAATTTCGAATAAGAAACTAGTCATGCCTGTTGAGTGATGATTGACTGTTATTCAGAATGTCCAGATCAGCATCTCACCAGCAAAAAGGAACAGAAAGCCATGTGGCTTTAGAGCAGACCTGCTTTGTGTGGGTCTTGAAGTGTGAACATGAAAGCTAAAACAGGCTTTGGAAATGGTTGCTTCCATGTGCCACTTCACTTGCTAAGCTTACTGTCTGTGCTGTGCACTTTCCCATTTCTAATTTGAACAAATGGAAATTAGTAGTGTAATAATCCCTTGAAGATAGGCTATCACCTTCTAGTGTTTTTGTATTTATTTTATAGAAAAAAACTTCATTTTCTTTTAATTAATCACTGCTGTACTATTTATGCTACAGATTTTTTAATACAAAGTAAAAAATATTTGGAGCTTTATATAAACCCTTCTTATCATGTTTTATGCATACAGTGTGAGATTGCTGACTATAACCATATTACTGAACAGCAGATCTGTAGAACATATTCATCTTGCTTCGCTGAAATTAGTACAAATCATTAGTAACCGCCGCTTTCCTCTTCCACCAGCCCTGACAATCACAATTCTCCTTTTAAATCCTACAAGTTTGAATAATTTTGTACCTAATTTAAGAAGAATAAAAAATAACTGTCATTCAATAGCTGGCTTATTACCAAAATGTCTACAAGTTCCATTGATATTATTGTATAATCTCTTCTTTCGAGCTGAATAGAATTGCACTATATGTGATCTCTACACTTTATTCTTCTGAAAGTAGAAAGCTAGATGTTTCTTTTTTGTTTTAGTTTTAGTTTTTTATTTGTTTGTTTGTTGTTGTTGTTGTTGTTTTGCCTCCTTCTTTGTTTCCCCTTCCTATCCCTTCCCATCTCCCACCCCCTTCCCACACATGGCTATTGTGACTAGTACTAAGCCAAGTGAATGGAAAATATTTAGAGAAATACAGAAAAAACTAAGAACAGCAAAATCAAAATATTGAAATCATAAATATCATAATAATAAAGAAAAACAATGAAGACCTACACCCCCTATTTCAAGATATATTACAATACAATAGTAGTTAAAATAGTACGATATATGCATGAAGACAGATACAGATCAAAGGAACAGAAGAGAGAGCTCAGAAATAAATTAATACATTTACAGTCAACTTATGTGAATAGAGTGTAAAGAGCTGGGGGCTAGTGGCTCACATCTGTAATCCTAGCTACTCTGGAAGCTGAGATCTGAGTATTGTGGTTCAACGCCATCCTGGGAAAGAATATCCATGAGACTCTCATCTCCAACAAACTAATCACAAAACACTGGAAGTAGCACTGTGGCTTAAGTGGTAGAGTGCTAGTCTTAGACAGAAGTTCAGACACAATTCCAGGCCCTGAATTCACACCCCAGGATCGGCACATACACTAAAAGAGCATGAAGAATTCACAAAACTGAGCAATGTTTTTTCTACAAGTGTTGTTAAGAAAACATCTTCTCAAGCACATGATTAGATTGTAACATATCTTGTACCTTACTTAAAAATCAAAGTGCATTAAACATAATAAATCAAGCTCTAAAACTAGAATATATATAGAAAAAGCTTACTACCAATGTTCTTGACAAAAATCTCAAGTAACAAATAGAAAAATAAATAAGTAGAAATACATTAAGCTAAATGGCTTTAGCACATGAAAGCAAACAATTGAGAGGGGAAAGACCACTAAAAGAAGATATGTTTGTAAACTATATATCTGCAAAGGGTTCAGTAAACAGTGTATATAAAATATTGAATAAAGTCAACAGCAAAAAAATTCAAGAACAACAAAATCCCTAATAAACCAATTTTAAAAGGACAAATGATTTACAAAGACATTTCTTTTCTTTCTTAACTTACTTTATTGTTATTATAAAGGTGGTGGACAGGGGGATTGTAATTATATGAGTCAGGTAATAAGTACATTTTCTTTTGTACAGTGACTTCCCTTCCCTCATTCTCTTCCAGTCACTCTCTCCCATCTCAACCCACAAGTTGTATAGTTCACTTCCATCAGTTTCCAGTGCTCTCCACTGCTGAACTTTTTCACTCTTTTTCTCTTGAGATCTGTACCCTTCTCCCATGCTCCTGAAGATATACACCAGAATAGTATATATCATATATAAAGAAGACAGAATCGTCAATAAAAGAAAAAAAAGAAAAAGAGAACTCTTATTTCCATTTTTTGAGGTTTGTATTTTGTATTTCTCTCTTAAGAGCAAACTCTTTTGGTCTCACTGTGTGTGACTCTTTAGAGTCATGCATAATTTACAATATTCCAGTGTATTTTAGATCTGTTTTCTGCATATCAGAGAAAACATGTGCTGTTTGATTCTCTGAGGTTGGCTAGCCTCACTTAACATGATTTGTTCTAGTTCCATCCATTGCTGTGAAAATGACATTATTTTATTCTTCCTAATGGCTGTGTAAAATTGCATTTTATGTAGATACCCCATTTTTTGATTCATTCAAAAATTTTGGGTCATCTGGGTTGTTTCCATATCTTGGCAATTGTGAATACTGTAGCAATGAATGTGAATGAGCAGGTGTTCTTCTTATATCCTGGTTCATGCTCAGAGTAGATGCCTAGGAGTGGTATGACTGAGTCATAGTAGACATCTATGTTTAATTTTTTTTGAGGAACCTCCAGACTGCTATCCAGAGTGGTTGTACTAGTTTCCATTCCCACCAGCAATGAAGTGGGGTTTCTTTTTCCCCATATCCCTGCCATTTATTGTTCAGATTCACAATCTTGGCCAATCAAACTGGGGTGAGATAGAATCTCTGAGTTGGTTTGATTTCCTTTATGACCAGACATGATGAGCATTTCCTCCTTTGCCATTCTTACTTCTTCTTCTAAGTCTCTCCTAAGCTCCCTTGCTCATTTAGTTTTTGGTTTATTAGGTTTGGGAGTGATTAATTTCTTGACCTTCATATATATATATTATATATATATATTATATATATATGAATGTAATTTTAAAATTACAATAATTACTATAAAACTAGTAAATTCCTCTTCTCAGTATTGTTTCCTAAAGAATCAAAGTCAAAATCTTGAAGAAGTTTTTCTTTTGAATTGGAAAGCATATAGAATTTGTAGAAGTCTATTTAATTTTGAACTAAATAAAGCATTGATGCATGGTTTCCTCTAGCAGCTGTGGAGAAAGAGTAATGTTACAAATTAGCTTTCTTCATATTTTTTAGCAAATTAGCTTTTTAAAATTTTATCAAAGGAAATATAAATGGTATGTATTTGTTCTTATGTTTAACGTGAGAGTAGGTTTAAAAGTGATTTTATACAATAAAGGTGTTAATAAATATTTTGAAAGATTTATGAGAAGAACCTTCTCTGAGCCCTAAGCTAAAAGATCAGAACTCGGGGACACACACATAAAATTAAAAGATATAGTGTGACATTTTTTAGGCATTTTTTCTTTGTTTTGCACCTGCTGTTCCAGAAAGATGAGATTGTAAGGTGCTTGAAACCAATGGTAGAGTATCTATAAAAAATGAAATTACCTAAATTAAGTTTAGAACCTTCAAATAACCTTGAAAAGTGAGTAGAAAAATCAAATAGCTGACAAAGTTTTAGCAGCATATTTCATATTTTTTCAGAGATGCATCCAAACCCATGAAATCAGTTTTAGGTTTTATTTTTAATTCTTAAGAAAACATTGACTAAATAGAACTTATTAATGAGTTGAATATAATTCAGAACAAATGGCCATCGGCCTATGCCAAGTATTGTTTGAAGCAAACCCACATATATCAAGTATATTGTTAAATTTTATTCTTTTTCTTGATAATGAATAGCAAGGATTAAAAAAAACCAGCATGGCCAATAGTTGCAAAGTACTACTGATAACAATAATGATAATATAGTTACATGTCTTTTCAAATTTTGTGACATTTCTGTAACTATGAGAAATCACTTACCACTGCATTTTAATCTCATTGAACTAATTATTACATATGCATATGAAAATTGATTCCTATTTTAGTAAAGGGGTTTTAAGCACACAAAGATAAGGGTGAGAAATGCAGAACAATGAAGTTGAGCATGATCCACATTTTAACATAAATGCTGATGTAAAAATGAAATATTCACATTTTTAATGACAGATTCAACCATTAATAGGTTGGAACAAGTATTAGCTAATCGTGTAGTACTTCTCTTTGGTGTCTCGATGAAGGTTGACATTTTTGACACTAAGGGTTAATTAGTTGCCACTCAGAATGAGGTCACAAATGGCTAATTGCACCTTCAGCTAGGTAATTACTGTCATGTATCAAATTCTCATTCCATGTAATTATACAGGAATCAGGTGGTCTGACTGCTCACCTAGGGATATGTTTGCCTTCCAAGCCTTCTCTGTGGGAATTCCAACGTTTTACATAGGAAGTAGATTCATTTGCAATTTGACCTGATGACTAATCTGATATGCAGACAATTCCATGCACCCTTTAAAAATCATGGTCTTAAGGATGTCATCCAGTTCCACTTTAATGTTTCTGGCTTCTCTGATTCTATAATTTTGCTGCTGTCAGCTCCTATATTCCTACTGGAAGTTTAGATATTCATTAAATTCGTCTGGCCTATTCCAAACCTTCATCTTCTTTCCCCAAAATAACTGCAGAAGCTTAGCTTATCATCACCATTTATACAAAATGTCTGAGTGTCTCATAAATGGAGAATCAGAAGCAGGTATATGCAATTAAGATTTCTACCGCAGTGATTTCATAAGCATAGGGGCTGACCAGCACCTTGGTCTTCCATCATTGCTCAGATAAAAGTAAAGTCATTCAAGCATTTTTGCGAGGAGGACATAATATGCCTGAATGTATGCTTCTCCTCATATTCCTTATATTCACTTCTGGGGTAGACTGGAGAATAAATTTTCGTGATTCTCTAAAGATGTGACGGACGTGATGGACTTAGCTGTTTTTATATTCTCTAATTTGAAGCAGTAGTCAACATTAAAAGTTAGATTCTGAACTAATAGCCATCACTCATGTAATCAGCAGCTTAAACATACCACAGAGAACTGAAACGTAAAGTGTATATGTAGGCCAGTCAGTACCCTATCTCTGGCTTGAAAAGGGGGGGGGTGTCTTCAATTCAGACTAGTTAAAATGAATTAATGTGAGCTGAACAGAATATTCAGATATATGTGTGAATGCATGTATGCATATTTTAATGTGTCATACAAAGGCTTAATTTTCATTTTTTGATTACAACTTTTTACCTTTTTTATATTGGAGATATGCACATTCACACTTTGTAAATGGGAAACCACAGCATATTTCCTGTTCCTGCATTCACTATTAAAAAATTATGAGAGTTGCCTAAACATCACTAAAACACAATTTCTATTAGAAATGTTCCCTTGAACTTTTTCAGTCAATCTCTACATAAACTACTATAAGTCCAAGAAAACACTGATCTAATTTTTGTCTCTATACTTAATTTTGTTGTGAAGCATGTAGACATTTTAATATTCAAACACCCAACCTTTTTCTTTTGAGTTTATCAACTCTAATATGTTTTTTGATGTTTATTGATAAGATTTTTATTGTGAAAATACTGTACAGAAGGGTTATAGTTACATGAGCAAGGTAATGAGTACATTTCTTGTCAAGTATTGTTGAAAATCTTCTTGTATTATCATATATTTTATTAGTTTAAACATTTTATTAGTTTAAACATCATTTTCTCTTATTTTTGATCATACATAAAATAGCTACTTTAAAATCATTATCTACTAAATCAAACAGCTGGAATTACACAGCAGTTAAGCAGTAGTAACATCTGGTAATTTTTTTTTATTGGTCTGAGAATGGGTTACTCTGTTCTAATATTTTGTACACATAACCTTTTATTGATATGTTGTCCTTTAAGGATATTTTTGAAGCTTTAGATTCAGATTTTACTTCTGAAAAATTTAATGGTAATTATATTTAATTTGCAAAATCTCTGCTTTTGCCATGTATACATGCTTTAGCCTCATTTTTTGTTAAATCATGGATTGCCTTTTCTTCTATATCTGCATAAGCAAGTAGCAAATTATTGGGCATAGCAGTCACTTCAAGTTTGTCAGTCTTCCACTCTATATTTATAAATCAAAGTATGGTCTGAGAATGCATTCAAAGTTCAGTTTGCATGTCTGCTTTTCCTTTCACTGGTTCTTTTCCGTGCCTGCCCATAGTTTGCCTCTCAGCTAAGTTTGTGTGGAGAGCCTATCTAGCAATTCTCCTGATCTCTCATTAGTTAAATATCTTTTAAATTTCTCTTTTCTTTACCACCCACCTCACCCAGAAATCTTTGTTTTTCTGTAATATTTGCTTCTTCTATTAACAATGGAGTTGTGTGGATTTTTCTTCTCTGCTTTTAGTCAATTTTCTTTCCTCTGACAGTAAATCATTTTGGTTTTAAGTCAGCTGTACCCTGACAATCTTAATTTTGCAGTTAAAAAGAAACAAAAGGGGATATGCAATAAAAGCTGTAAAGACATATTTATTCAGATTCTATTGCAGAAAAAAAACAGACATTAGTAGGGAACTGAGCCATACTCATACAAAAGCCAAGAGACATTTGAAATGATAGAGTATGCTAAAGAAAAAGGACTAAATACAATTTTTTTTAAAGGAAAAGTATCTCAAGCCTGTTACTCTCAGCAACATAGTATGTGGAGACTGGTGGAATTGTGGTGTGAAGCCAGCCTAGGCAAAATTAGTGAGAGTTCCATATTAAATAATAGTTGGGCATAATATGTGTGTGTATATATGCACATATATAAAAGTATGCTATTTATGTCTGTTTATGTAAAATTTAAGACAATTATTTAACTATGTATACAGTTAAATATAAAATTAAAATACCATTTTTTATTGTGTAAATACCATATAGAGGGGTTACAATTACATGGGCAAGGTAATGAGTACATTTCTTATCAAGCATTGTTGCCTCCTCCTTTGTTTCCTCTTCCCATCCCTTCCCATCTTCCTCCCCTCCTCTCTCCCCCCAGACCCCTTACTCTCGCCCCCTATCCCCCCACCCCGCCAAAGTTGTAAACTTCATTTTTCAACATAACATCTTGTACATCTCATTGTTGCAATGGGTCTACCTATATACCATTTAAACAATTTGTTTTTTTCCCTCCCCCTCCACAAATTATACCAACATCAAATACAGTGAAAACGGGGATTATACCTTGGGGGAGGGAATAATTACTAAACAGCTATAATTAAATCAGTCACACCTTAAAATTTATTTAATCAGATCCAGCAAGTAAAAGAAAAAAATTGAACAATATATAATAATGATATTCCACTGAGTTAAAAGTAAAGTGGTCCATTATTACATATGATTTTTCCAAACATTGTGAATCCTGAAAACTTGTCATTGTATTTCTTGAAGAAGAATGGCCTATCAAAACCTGGAAGGAAATTTGAAAGTATAAATTGAAAATGAATGTTAAACATAGTATTTTGATAAAACAAAGGTAAAATTAACATTTATTGTATATTATCCACAGTATTTCTGTTTATTTCCCGTAGTTGTATATTGTTAACTCTTGGATATGACTTCACAGGTAATTATGATATTCTCCAAACAAAGGCTATCCTGTTGTCATGGTTAAAGTATGTCCTCCAAAGTTTACCTGTTAGAAATCTAATCTCTGAAGTAACTGTGCTGAGAGGTGGGATTTTTATATGTAAATTAATTCATGAGCTTAATGCCCTTATTGGTTAGTGTTATTAATTTGTACTGGGTTTATTATAAAAGAGATTGTGGCCAACTCACACTCTCTCTTGCCATATTGTATGATATAACAAGAAAGCTCTCAAGAGAAATGGCTGCTCCAATTTGGCCTTGCAGCTTCTAGAGTTGAGAGCCACATAAACTTTCATCGTTCATCAATTACCCATTCTGATGCCATTTTTGGTGGCATTATAATAACAGAAAGGGAGCACTTGGCAATTTGCCAACATATTTTCTTGCCTTTGGTTTAATAAAGACATAAACTAGATAAATGAACAACTCTGTTTCTTCTGTTCAGTAACTATTCTGAGAAAATCCAATGTAGATGATCCAATTCTCATAGGTGGACAAGCCAAGTGACACAGCTAGATTTAAGATGGCACAGTTAGCTCTTTATTGAAAACTTGCTAACACAATCATGATCAGGAGTATCAATGAGATCCAAGAGTTCCTTTGACTTGAAGTAGAGGGAATGGAATTACTGTGAATGGGACAAATTAAATTCCCGGCTAGAATGGACCTGATTTGAAGCTAACATCAAGAAAGTCAAATGCATTCTGGAGGTGACCATGCCATTGTCTGTTGATAAAGCTCCACATACCCAACTAAAATGTGAATTTATTTGTAATTTGGTGGGAACTCTCAGGGTCACTCAGAGTTGGCCATTTTTGTTTTGAATAAAGATGACTGTATTCAGGTCATGTAGGATTTTTAGAGTGATTTTGATAATATTCCTCACAGATTTGACTGTTCACTTCTTTGGCTTTTAGGAATGAGTTAAGATTACATTGGCCACCATTCAGATGATAACTTTTGTTGGCTGGTATAGATGGCCATATGGCTCTAGGCAAACTCCAAACGTTAATTCAGTTGTGAGGAAAATTTACAAAGCTTAATTTTTACTCAATTCTCTGATTGTATAAGGAAAACAAAACAAACAAAAAAACAAAATCTCCCTTCTGTTTCCTTTTCAGTTATATTTGGCTCATAACAATAGAGTAATTAAACGTATCCCTCATTATGCTAAGATGCTACAGCACTTAAATAAAGAAAAAGTTTTGTATCTTCAGTATCCTGCCCTAAAAATACTATATAATTATTATTTAATAGTTTTGAAACTTTCATAACATTTTGTGGTTTGTCTTCTATCTTGATATTGTTGTAGCTAAACAAACTACAATAATTTTGAGTGCGGTTTGTAAATTGTGCAAGTACTAAGGCTTGAACTCAGTTCCTGATGGCTTTCACTTAGCCTTTATATTCAAGGCTAGCATTCTAACACTTGAGCCATAGGTCCACTTCTAGCCTTTTGGTATTTAATTGGAGATATACATCTCACAGACTTCCCTGCCTGTGTTGGCTTTGAATCACAGTCTTCGGATCTCAACCTCTTGTATATTTAGGATTGGAGGAGTAAGCCATTGGTGCCTGGCTAAATTTACTACTGTACTGAAAAGACAAGAAGTGATGCAAAATGAGAAAGAAGAAATCACTGAATTGGTGACAATCTGGGATTCAATGAACTCTGGTCTATTGTGTTTTTTGCATTTATAGGAGGTCATCTAATAAGTGTTTATTGCGCCTAGTTGATTAACATTGAAATTCATACTTAGATGCTTGCTTATAATAAGATTTCTACACCTTAATCTATGTTTCTCATAGGAGCGCTGACATAAAGTTTCATACAAATAAACAAGCAAATAAAATCTACCATTATATAAACCACTGACAATTATTTAGGTAATTTAATTTTAATCTTTTAGCATATTGGGCAATTATTTTGTGGAATAGAAAACTGTACTACAAAGCTTCTAGGCCCATGAGATGTATATTTTGAATTAGAAAACCAGTATTTCAGCAATTGCTACGACCAAATGTACCTTATTTCCTCTTTTTACATTATCACCTTGGGAATTAAATGAGGAAGACGTAATAGCATAATGAAATGGCAAACATGCCATTCAGATTTTGTGAATTCTGTTTCAGAAGACACTGCAAAGCCTTAGTACAGAAACTCCTCCTTTTCTGAGGTTATATGGAGGCAACCTTAACAAGATCTAGGCCAAAGTAACATCTGTGCAAGAGCTAACTCAAGTCATTTAGCCCAAGTTTAAAATGTTTATAATAAAAATGTTTAGCTAGGCACCAGTGGCTCATGCCTATAATTCTAGCTATTCAGGAAGCTGAGATCAGTTCAAGCCCTAGGACCAGAGAAAGAAAGTTTATTTAAATTTCTAGTTCAAGTAAAGCAATAAGAACTAATTATCAACAAGAAAAGAACATGACATATTTATTTCAAAACCAGTGCCTATATATTTATATAATATCTTATGGTTTTCCTGATGCTTTCTTTTACAGACTGTATTTGTTCTTGGCTGACATTTTATATAGG
This sequence comes from Dipodomys merriami, assembly GCF_024711535.1. Classification (NCBI taxonomy): domain Eukaryota; kingdom Metazoa; phylum Chordata; class Mammalia; order Rodentia; family Heteromyidae; genus Dipodomys; species Dipodomys merriami. The sequence goes on from NW_027206179.1 coordinate 53,341,153, forward strand.
ACTATTACTAATGAAGAAATCTTTCTTAAACATTTTATTTCCACAGATTACACAAAGCTATACAGACACATCGCAACAAACTTGAATCCCAAACATTAAGTTACTAATGATGTATACATTTGCTTAGCCATCCTAACAAAAAACAGTAAGGTATACAACTATATATACTACTATATATGTACATATATATAATACTATATATATCAGACTACATACACAGTTTGAAGGATTTAAGAAACTTAAAAGCAAATATATTTCAAATAAGCATCACACACACACACACACACACACACACACACACACACATATCACACATTTCACACGTTTCCATTTAGAGATAGAGAAGGAAAAAGTAACCAGACATAACCCCATACAAGTGACCTTCAGTAACCTCAGAGAATACAAGAGTTAATGTAAATAATGATGATGGAGCTTTTAAGGAAAATTAAATTATTCTGATTGCCAAATTTAAGATTACAGTAAAGAAATGCTTTGGGGAAATTTTCCATGTAATTTACTAAAGATTAATTAATTTGGATGCTTAAATGGAAAGTCCTCTTTGCCAGCTATGAGGTTTCCAGAGTCATTTGTTTTGTCAGTACAGAAGACAATGTTTAGAGCTTTATTCTATTTCTCTCTTCAGAACATCCAATTGATTTTTCCCCTTTGACATACTCTCCTTTTTTAGAAAGTTCTTTCAGAATTCTTTTCTGCTGACTGTCTCAAGGATTTCATGTTGTTTCCTGAGGAATTCTACACACAATCCTGCACTTTTATATTAGAAATTATTAGGTATCTATAGACTTTCATTAGGCAATTTTACTCACTACTAAGCTCTAGGTGATGATAATAATCAGGATAGATTCCATTTGACACATAGAACGGAATATGTATTCTACTATCAAGATTTTCATGTCCTAAACCATGCCAGTTCTCTCATGTTTTTAACATCATTCTTTGCATTAGTAAAGTTATTCCGTCTTCATTTTTCCTCTTCAAAATAAATAAATAAATAACTTAAAGGGGGAATCTTTTTTGCATTTTCTTTCTGTATTCCAAAGGAACCTGAGATTGTCTCCGGCTGGCCTTCAATCTAATGTTCACTGAATAGACAGCTTTTCTATCATCCCTTTGTTTCTCCTAGTGAGTTTCATCATGGCACACATAGGCATAGACATATGCAGCATCTAGACTTTCATATTGTTTGTCAAACACAAGTACGAAGTTCCATACAGAGGAGCATGTATCATATTTCTATAGATTGATTACAGGAAGCTGATTCTCTGAAACACCATCCTGAGCATGGGGACCAGCAATCTGGAGTACTCACTTATAATAAAAGAAATATACCTTACGCCATTTATTCTTCCACAATATTCTCATATAGTAAATTCCACTTCTACCATATTTGAATAGGATATGTTTTTACCTAAAGTTGGTTCCATGAAAATGTTTGAAATATATAACATTAATTTAAAGGCAACTAGTGGATAGTAAGGAAGACATATAGTAGTGGGAAAGCTGGCAATTCTTGTTTGTTATAGAAATAATTATATTGATGCCCCAGTAAACTTGGAAAGCAGAAAGAAATTCTACAGAGAATGCCTATATGTAGCACTAGAGGCAAATGGTTAGAAAGAGCCAGAATTTTTAGTTCATGTTGGTTGACTTATTCTTGCCAAACATACAGAAGAATTAAATACATAATCAAGAATTAGATGGATTAAAATAGAAATTGAAGAAAAAGAAGAAACCAGAAAACATGCCTCATGGGCTGAAATATCAGAGAGCTCCTCCTTTCCCAAAATTAGGAGATCAGAGGTTGAGAACCTTCCTCAAAGACTTTCTCCTAGACTTCTTAGCCAAATGAAGGGATCCTAGTGGTACAAGTATCAAGATTTATTTCCAAACACACTTCTTATTTTACAGACCCAGAAGATAATCATCACTCTACTGATTTTTTGAAAGAAAATAGGCAACCATATATATCATCATTTTTGAGAATTGTACTATTAATGAAGCAACAAGCTAGGATGGCCAAGGTCTCTGCTCGTTTCATCTCTGAAGAACATTTCAACCTTTTGTATGTGCTCTACTAAGGAAATGTGTCTCCAAATGTGTAACAGTGATCCATTGTCCTTTACAAGAATGACAGAATCTGTAATACTAGGTAGAAATATGGCAAAAATCTTCTTATTTGTGTCGATCCCACTTGAACCTAACTCATTCACTTTTATAGTTGCTTTGTGAGAGAAATTGACATTACTTTCACAAGTACACCAAGTTTCAAGTTATGTAACTTGTCAAATCTAGGTATTTTAATGTTTAGTATTTGTAGGTTAGTTCCTTCTTTGTGGGAGGTATCTACAGTGAGTCTGAGTTTAAACAGTCATTATGATAGATGATTTTATGATTATTCAATGATTATGTGTTAGTTATATTTCCATTACTGTCAGCGCTTTATTTTGGTTCTTATAGTTTCCATGTTCACTTGTCCTGTGGCAAGACAGTATCTCATGGCAGCAGAAGCTTGTGGTTGAGGAATCTGTGTTTATTCATGGCAATCAGGAAACATAAAAGAGGGAATGAAGAACAACTGTAGCCCCAATATCTGCTTCAAGATTAGGCTTCTACCCACTTTCCCTAACTAGGTCCCATTCCTAAGGTTTCAACAAGGCCTCCAAAGTTACCTCGGCTTGAAAAGTAAACATTCAAAGTATTCCAGATATAAACTATAACAGAGTATAAATGAATTTTAATAGTTGCTTGCCAGATTACAAATTTTGCAATGAACAGATAATGAATTCTCAGGTTCTGTGATTAAGCTGTGTAGTATTACCTTTGAGTTACATTTGTACTATTAAGAATGATGTTGTCAATTTACTTACACTTTTTTTTTCTTTTTCCTTTGGAAACCATTCTGTCCATTCGATCAGTGTTAACGTTAACCCTGGAATCATCATCTCTCAACCAAAGCTTCCAAGTAGTAGCATTATCGAGTCATGGCTGGGTGGGCACCGTGGCTCAAGCCTGTTATCCTAGCTACTAAGGAGGCTGACATTTGAGGATCATGGTTCAAAGCCAGCCCAGTCAGAAAAGTCCGTGAGACTCTTATCTCCAATTAACCACTAGAAAACTGGAAGTAGTGCTGTGATTCAAGCACTCACTTTGAGATGAAGAACTCAGGAATAGACCGACAAAAAAAAAAAAAAAAAAAAAAAAAGAGGGTCATGGCTGGGATTCCAGCCCCACAGCACAACTGTTTTATGGTGTAGAGATGTTTCAATGTTTTAACCTTGCAAATGCAACATGATATGGACATGAGGATCTGAGGACTATGGTTTAAGGTATAAATTGATTCTTGTTTAGGATGTGTGAGGTCATGAGTTCAATACCAAGTACTAGTTTTTTTGGCACTTTTTTATTATAAAACTGCTGTACAGAGGAGTTACAGTTACATGAGCAAGGTAAAGAGTCTATTTCCTATTGAGCACTGTTAACCCCTCCTTTGTTTTCCCTCTACCACCCCATCCCAAGTACTACTTTTTAAAAGACCTGATAAGTAGGATATGTTAACAGCGTCATTAACTCTATAAAACCTTTGCCTATACCTCCTGCCTACCAATTTGCATGTGTTCTTTTCTCTACTTTGGAATTAGGGGAAATCTCTTCCTGTCCCAGATCTTAAAATATTTCATCCAGCACTTGTATATGCTTGATGTATGGAACATGTGGGGGTGGGGGCAGAGGTTCTAGATAGTTAGTCTCATCCTCCTGTCTAGGTGATAAGATAGAAACATGAAATAAAAGTCAGTATAAAATTTTCCCAGATAATCAAAAACTTTAGAAGAAATCCAAACAGTTAAAGAGGAAGTAAAGTTAAAAATTAGTATTTGACAAAAAATATGAGATGAATAGATCAATATATATATGCATATATATATATCACATTTATATAGGAATTCTATGCTCTCATCAGAAAGAATGACACTGCCCATTTGTAAGGAAATGGAAAGTCTTGGAAAAAAATCATATTAAGTGAAGTAAGCCAGACCCAAAGAAACATAGGTCTTATGATTTCTCTTATTTGCAATAATTAGTATATGTCTAGGATAATCTTACCAGATGAGCAGAATAGCTCAATAGCTATGTACATATAACCATTTAAGATGGTGCCAAGTGAAGGAACTCCAAGACATAGACACAAAAGGTTTTTGTTGTTATTTTAATGAATGATGTGATTTCTTGTTTCTTTTGTATGCTCTTCTCTCTGTGGCATACTCCCTGTTGTCACTGTATTTGAAAGGAAGGGGAACAAAAGAATGATGAGACAAAGAACCAATGCAACAGCAATATACATAAGACAATATGTTGGAAATTATCTGTACAACTTGGGGGTGGGGAAAGTGGGAGGAGGGAAAGTAGGAGAAAAATGAGGGAAGGAGTAACAAGTTCGACAAGAAATGTACTTATTACCTTACCTATGTAACTGTAACCCTTTCATATATCTATCACTTTGACACTAAAAATAAATAAATTGCTTCAAGGAAAAAAAAATGAAGAAGCCATGAGTTCAAACAAAGAACAAGTAAAAGAAAATCCTTGTGTTAATACAGCTTGCTGAATCTCTGAACAAAAATAAACTTTAATTTGTCAAAAATACTAATCTATTGAAATAAAATGCTAAAATATATAATAAAGGTAAATCACTAATAAATGAGGAATAAAATAATGTCAGTAACAATAGACAAAAATAATCTTATGCAATAACATTTCCAAAATGCTAAAGAAAATCCCTTAGATGAAGTTATGTAGCAATAGTACTTATTTAAACATAAAGATAAAAATATGCTAAAACATATAAAAATCCTTAGCATTTACCTAACATCAACTTTGGCTGAAAAAAACTATATTGCATATACTTCCACAAGAAAAAAAGAACTTAGATTTAATTTATATAAGAGTCATTAAATCACATTGGCAAATATAAATATGTGTATGAACATACACATAAAAATATAGTGACACTATTATCTGTAGTAAAATGTGAATGATATGAAAACATACTTTTGAAGTAACTCAAAGCCTATTAAGATTCTCCTTTAGTTTAGAAAAGTAAGGTAATTACGGATCCACAATTCAATGTTAATTAGAAAAATAATTACCTATTATCATTGCCATGAAAAAGTTCCATATAAAAAGAAAAAATATATAAATGATAGTTAATTATCTCTCATAGATTCCTTTCACTTGCTTAGCTTCACTCTGGGACATATTTTACCTTGATTCTTAGCTTTGCTTTGGACTTATTATTCTAATATTATTGATTAAAATATTACTTTGTATTTACTAAAATATTGGTATTTTTGCTATAAAGAGTTGAATAGAAACCCTTGTAACAGTGATAGGCCCTGAGCTACAGGCTGAATTATTGTATCAGACACAAGCTGTGTTATTTTACAAGACAGATATCAGTGCCTATCTAGATTTTCTAGGCCCTTTAATAGCTTAAGACAATTGTCATTGAAAACCAAAATCCTCTTCTATTTTAAAACCTATCACTGAACAAGAATAAAGCTTTTGACTTCAAGACCTTAAGATGTAATGCCAAAAGCCTACTATTTGTCTCTATGTGAACATACTAAGCAAGAAAGTAGTATCCTTTTATTGAAAATGTTGTGTTTTTATCTGAAGTAGGAATTCTACTATGCCTAACATCTAATGTACTTTGGTTTGTACTAATTCAATGTGATGAAACCCTTTTGAGACTGTGAATGTGCCTATAAGAGCATGGAAAAAGCAAATTAGGCCATACAACTTGACCCATTCAATTTACATTAAAAGAGAAAAATGTGCTAAGCAAGATTTTAAGTGGTGTGCTTTACTATGTGGAAGCATTGAAATTTTGGAAGAGTATAATTGGCTTCAGTCTCAAAGACAGCTTCCTGAAAATGAGTAAACAAATGTAGAATATATAATTTAGTCAACTGAGAAAATACAAATAAAACAGAGAACACAGAAAAAGGCTCCAGTTTAGAAGCCTGTTTAGTATTGGAGACAATTGTTAACCTTTCAACTAAAGATATATTAGACTGACTTTTGTCAAACTTGAAGAGATCAAACACCACATTTCTACATTTGTATATTTCATTCTTATTTTTTCCCAGTCCTGGTGCTGGAATTCAGGGCCGGGACATTGTCCCTGTGCTTCTTTTGCTCAAGGCTAATACTCTACCACGTGAGCCACAACACCACTTCCAGCTTTTTCTGTATATGTGGTACTGAGGAATCAAACCCAGGGCTTCATGCATGCTAGGCAAGAACACTATCACTAAGCCACATTTCCAATTTTATTTTAAAATTTCAATTTTGTTATTAAAAACAGACTACTATCCATACATTGCTTTGTTTTGCTTATTCAAATAATTTGATGTAATCAAGAGATGTACAAAATATCAGAGATGAACAGAATATCAGAAAAATGAAGAAGAAAGAAATATTCTTCCTTTTCATAAATATAAGCCAACAAGGAAGTAGAGAACAGTCTTTACCAGATAGTAGAGTCTTGATCTACAACTTTGTACTTTCAAGAACTATGAAAAATAACTTAGGTTTATTAATTACCTACTGTGTAGAATTTTGCTACAACAAGCGAAATATACTAAGACCTTACTGAATTCATGGCCATAAGATTTCTTTATGTGAGTTATTTAAGATAGAAATGTTTTGTAACTTGAAAGTCAAATTGCCTTTTGGTGCAGTATACAGGTAATTTTAAGATAATAACCTATATGAATTTATACATGACAAAACATTCATGCATCAGGGAGAATAATGACTCCTTAAGAATATCCACAGCTCAAAGTCCTGGAAACATATGAGCTTGCTTATCACCTGATATTAAATACAGAGAATAGCAGAATCTGTATCATTTATGCAGGTTCAAGATAATTGCAGAAGGGGGCAGCAGAAATAGTCAAAAGGATGCTCTAAATGTTAACCCTGCTATTACTGAATTTGAACATGAAAGAAGAAACAGTGAGGCAAGGAATGCGGACAGACTCAGAGGAAATGGCAAGGAAACAGATTCTCCAAAGAGACTCTAGGAAGGAGTGTAGTTCTTTTGCAAACCTTGACTTAATTTTAGTGAGGCACGTGGGCTTTTCTGGAAATATAATGCCATTAAAATGGAGGCAACTGTTTATAACAGTAATAAAAATATGGTATACTTCATATTATATAGCATCTTGGCTACCTATAATTATTATATTTGTACATATCATGAGAATCTCTATAAATAGTAGTGCGCATTCCCTGCATGCTAAATATGACATGTAGCTAAGTCACAGATAAAATTTCCTTCATACTTACATTAATACATTTTTATTTCAACTTTCTCATCTGTTGAAAAGCAGGCTCTTTGAATCCTGTAAAAATTAAATTAAAATATCAATTGATCATTCTATCATTAGGTTTAAATTATTCCATTTGAGATTTAGATACATAAAAATGAAGTTTTTTAAAGAAAATGCCTAAAGGTTTTCTGTTAGTTTTAGGGAGCTATAATTTTAAGCATAAGACAGTTTAAAAAAGAAATGTAGGTTTTAGAGTTATTGATTGATTGCAATTGATATTTAGATAACAAAAGTATTTTTCTCAGACATGGAAAAAAGTGAACAAAGTTTATAGGTCTCAATTACTTGGAGAAATATCTATCTTTGCAACATTGTGGCTATTTTGATTATTACTTTACTCTTCTCTCTCAGCTAGCAAATCCTGTCCCTGTTGAATATTTTAAACCCAAATTATAATTCAACTCTTTCTAATGATTTCCAATGTGTCTTTGAATGATTTGGTCTAAAGAATGTGTCGTTTTGTGGTAAAAACTACAGAAACTCTAAAGAGACTTTATCTTATCTGCTGTGCCACTATTAATCTTGAAATTTGCATGATAAAGAAAATTATAATTAAAGGATAAAAAAATCACCTTTTTGCATGATGATTGTCATAAGAAAACAATCAAGGGAAAACATGCATGATAAAAACAGAACATTAACATTAAGGGGACAAAAAGGGTGAGGAATAATTATCCATTCACAGATAAATAAATAAAATAAGGAAAACAAATGAGCAGATGGAAAAAAAAAGTCCAGCAAACAACTAACAAAGCATAAGCCCCACAGACATGCTTTGCCTCCATGGAGACAAATTATCATAACTTTCTTCTTAGATCTAAATGAAGGCGTGATTTAATCTGTGAAGTTGTTTTTCTCTCAGACATCCTTAGTTAAATAAAAAAGAAGAAAAATCCACTTTCCACTTTTAAAATCTACCCTATAGAACAAAAGAGGCTGACTTTCTCAAATGCTTTTCATTAAACTTGAAAAATTCAACTTTTGGCTTAAATGGAAATGGATACGATTTTAGACTCAAGTATTAGAAAGATTAGAGTAAGAATAATTTACTGCTTTTGAAGTTGATCAGATTTGATTAAATAAATAATTCTAATCAGGGAAAACAATAAAAATTATTTTTGCATGTGCCAATTGTGTTGTTTAATAAATAATGATTTATGTGAACAAGGAGTCATTTCCTTTTAAGTGGACAACTTTTACCTGTAATTTCTTTGGTATAGATATATTATATTACCTAGTACTCCAGTTCTGTTCTTGAATGTTTGATTTATCAAGCTATGCTAACTCTGCTTTTTTTTAACCTATTGCTGTTTTTTTCTTAATTTATTTTTAATTCTAAATGCCTGAATTAACTTTGTTGACTTCTTGTGTCTATCCCTCTGTAATCTTGTTTACACACTGATCTTAGAATAATCTTTCTCAAAGAAAAACTTGAATATATGACTATCTCTTCTTTGTTCCCTGGAAATCCAATTGTAGCCCTCACCATCATCAGCAGCCATCATCTTCTACCATCAGTTTTGAATGTAAAACACAACAGTATAAGCCTCATATCTGTATCAAAGCAATCCCTTTCTGCATTTTCCTTGTTCTGTCTATGTAAGCCTTTCTCCAATCATACTTCTATATCCACATTAAGTTATCCATTGCACTCATTTGCTCAATGTTTTTGGGAGTGACTTTATCATATGTCATATACAGTTCCTTTGGTCTCATTGAAAAGTTCTATGTTCTGAAGTACTCTATGACTCGTCACAAGAGGTAGGCTAATTCCAACTTCTAGAAATGAAGCCTATATAAATCCATTATAAAAAATAAATTTCAGGCAGAGTTGAAAGAGTAGGGGCTTGTTTGCTCAGTTTTGCATGTGTTTGCTTCTTTTACACTATACTACATACATTGTAAGCCTTGCCAACCCATGCTATGTCAGCTTTTCTGAAAATTATCTGTTACTTGAATCTCACAGCTGGCAAACAGGGTAAGAGAACGAATCCCAGACTCATTGCAGTTCACTGGATGACAGTAGATAGCTTATCAAAGATGAGAAGGAAAAATAAAATTCCTGGACCAAAACTTAAAATTGTAGCTAACCCAGCACTATTATTTTAATTCCATTATCTGTATATTGGGAGTAAAACTGCAATTTATTGTAATAAGTAGGTAACAAATGGGAAAAAATAAGCATAGAGAAGGTATTTAGTGCTTCGTAACTTACATCTTTTGTACTTAACTCACTTGTTGTTTCATCAGATTAAAATGATATGTCTAATGCATGAAGGTCTGGGTGTGACTCCTTAGTACCACATAAACAAAGCCAGAAATGTCACTTTGGCTCAAGTGGTAGAGTGCTCTTACTTTGAGTAAAAGAAGCTCTGAAACAGTGAACAGACCTTGAGTTCAAGTCTCAGGATGGCAATATATGTGTGTATATATATATATATATATGTCTAAAGACTTTGAAAATTCCTCGGTGTTATACCAGTAACAATATTGTTCTAATATAATAAAAAAATACTTTCCAAAATGATTTATTCACTAAAGGATATAACCTTGAAGACTACAACCCACAAAAGATCTAAAAGACAATCCCAGGATTTATTATTTGCTACAATTTGAAAATTATCTATAAATGTTCAAATTAACATATTAAGCTTCAAGTATGTCTTTGGGGGGGTGTCCTAAAGTAAACCTTTTTATGTATTTTTTTGCTCAGAATCTGAGTTAAAATGTTAAAGTAATTATTTAAAGCATTATGAAATAGATGGCTAATACAATAATAAAGAAATCACCTTAATACCTCATTTCTTTCATTCATGGTTGGAATAAAACAGAAGACTTCTTAAATTTCCTATCAGGAAAGGGAAGCAATTTCCTACATGAAACTTATCTTGTTCAATTCCTTATAATTTATATTCCAAGAACCTGTGTGAAGATTTATATTTTTTTTCATCCACAAGGACATAGACTTAGCAGTCTCCAAGATGCAGAAGTGGGTCAAACTAAGATAAAGAATATAAATCAAGTTCAAGGTCTATGAAGCCCCTGTCTTGTTTCTTCAGAGAAGGAGGAATTTAATAAATCTTCAAGTTATGAGGCAAAATAAAAATCAGGATATGATGTTAAAATGTTGTTACATCTTTAATACTTGAGTCACATAGAACTTTCAGAAGCTCAGTGTGGTGAAATGTGACATTTTACTAGAAGGAGCAATTATTATAAAAGAACGATATAGAATGCTTGTAAGACATCAGCTGAAATACAAGAAAACCAAGAAGAGGAAAATATACATTAAAACAGATGATATTTGAGAAAACATTGAGATACCTTTCACTTTAATTTTGTTTAGAAGTAACTAAGGATACTATTACATGGCTCATATTCAAAAGATACACATTGAGAGTCTTCCTCCCTCTCTTGTCTCTCAGCCACTCAAACCCGCTGCAGTAAAAAGTTACTAATTTGTTTTATATTCTTCTGGAAATAGTTAATGCTTATATAAATATGCTTCTATTTTTTGTCTCCTGTTTTACATAGATTTTTAAGATTTTATAGCACTGTTCTTTGTCTTGCTTTATTCACTGAGTTATTGTATGATATTATATAAACTAGTCCCTTCTGAAAATACAAAACATGTTACTCCTGAGTGTATTTTATTTATCCAGAAGAAATTTAATTTTCTTTCTAATCTTTTACCTCACATTTATTTAAGTGAGGAAGGGTAAAATTTTGCTGATCACCTCAAGGAAAGCTCAGACCATATTGGCAATCATCTAGATTCCAAGGTTTAAGGTTTGGAGAATGGAGAAGATGACTAGCTTCTACTCATTAAGGTAAGTATGGTGCTATAATACTTCGACTGTCTTAGCACTCTATTAGCCTTAATACTTAGCAACTAAACTCACTAAAGTAATTTGTTATAGCGCTGTCAAACTCAAAATCTACTCTTTTTTTAAATTTTTGGTGTCTACATAATAACATTATTTCAATAAGCTTTATAATTTTTCCAGAATATGAGTAATTGATTTCATTTTGAGATACAGGATTTTTTTTTAAATTTATTTTTATTTAAGTCACTGTACAAAGGAGTTGCCATTCTACAAAGCAGTTTATGAATATAATGTGTCATTTATCATGAAGCTACCTATAAGGTCCACTCCTGGATGGTGGGCAGACTCCACTCTCCTCACTGCAAAGTCTCCGCCCAGTATCTGCATTACCTAGGCAACTGGCACACCTGGAAGAGGTCACATCTGCATTTGCTGAGGTCACATCTGAATTTGATGTGGCCACACCTTTCTCTGCCAATACCCTAGATAAGGCCTAGCCCAGGCCCAGATGCCCTCTTTCCCAGGTCTTTGCCAGCCATGTGGAGTGCCAACCTGGTCTGGTCCCAGCAGGTCTACTGAATAAACCTACCCCTTATCTGAATACCACGTTCATGGTGTGGTTCTTATTGGCAACCTCTCTTTAAAAACCTAACATAAGTGGTGCTGAAACCCGGGAAGGGCTTAAAGTCAGGATTAGTGAGATTCCTCTCCGTTTTTTTTTCTTTTTTTGTTTTTGTTTTTTTTTCCCCTTTTTTTGCACTGAGGAATACCTACATTTCTGATGGCCTTTTGTGAACCGGTCTGTCTGCTGCAGACACAACGCATCAATACCATTGCTGGCCTCTGCATCCACCTCCACGCTTCTACATTTTGGTGAATGAACTACTCTCTTAAGTGTTCTCTGTCACTCAGCCTCTCTTCAGACGTCGTACCATGCCAGAGAACCTGCTTGGCCTTTAACTGAAAAGCCGGTCACCTCTGGAGCTGAGGATGCTTGATCTGGTTCATTGGTCACTCCTCTCTAGAGGGCTGGGTGGCAAGTTGGGACACTTATCCATCGATAAGCCCTCCTTCACTCACTAATTTTATTTTCTCTTCTACACCTTTAGTGGGTGCTGTGTGTCATTCCAGTGCTGTGAAACCCCTCTGAAATGCCTCCTGTACTCCCTGGAAAGCCAGAGAGCCTAATTTTTTTATGCTGTTCTCAGATTTAGACAATTTTTGCCTCTGCAATGGTAAATGGTCAGAAGTCTGTTTACTTTCAGGCTGTCTTTGCTCTCTCCCTGACAATCATGTGCAACTTTCCTTATCTCTCCCTTTCTCTTTTCTACATTTTGTCTTATGCCCTGAAGAGTGTGACACAGGCTGGGTCCCGGGGATCCCCCTCTAGGTTCCCTCTCCAAGGCTAGCCAATGTAGGCTTGATCTATTTGTTCAGGGTTTCTTTGCATTTTTTTCAGAAATTTGCTATCTTGGCCAGATGGTGGTTTAAGGGTTTGGTCTCATCTGTCCTCCATCCGTCTATTCTAATGTGCCTTGCAAACAAGTTGTTCTTTTCAGAGACCCTGGTAACTGAGGCCCAAACATCTGATGTGCTTTGTTAGCAAAGATGTCTAAACATTGTTGTCAAAATTTTAGGTTTTGGGGCTGGGAAGGTGGCTCAGTGGTAGAGCGCTTGCCTTGCATGCCTGAGGCCCTGGGTTCAATTCCTCAGCATCACATAAGCAAAAAGAAAAAAGCCGGAAGTGGCACTGTGGCTCAAGTGGTAGGGCACTAGCCTTGAGCTGAAGAGCTGAGGGACAGTGCTCAGGCCCAGAGTTCAGGCTCCACAACTGGACCAAAAAAAAAAAAATTTAGGTTTTGAGTTTTGCCTTTTTTGTTTTTTTGTTGTGTATCCTAGTACTGACTATGTGATTCTAAAATACTGGGTATATCTGTGCTAAGGTTCTCACATCTAATGAGTTTTGTCATTGCAGAATATTTCTTGATCAATTCTTGATAAGGACCAGGTATGCTTTATTCTATTTGATGTCCTTGTTGCTTTAATTGAAAATAATAAAGGGTTTTCATGGCAAAGATTGCAATTCAAAGCCAGCCTAGGCTGAAAAATCCCTAAGACTCCATCTCCTAACTAACTTGAGAAGAACCAGGCTGGAAGCATGGCTCAAGACTCTTATCTCTAACCAGCCAAACACTGGAAGTGGTATTGTAACTCAAAGTGGTAGAGCACTACCCTTGAGCAGAAGTGCTCAGGGACAGTGCCTAGGACTTGAGTTCAAACATCCATGAATACTAACTGGGAAAAGCCATCCCAGCAATGACCACCTAGACTCAGCCAGTCTGAGGAACAAGGGACTATGGAGAGAAGTAAGAGGAGATGATGTCATATCAGCCACTTTGTGCCTGCCCTTTCAAAATTAACCAGAGCCCAGAGGTCAGTGGAAGTAAGAAGCCTGCCCATCTAATGTCCATACCTGTCTACCATTTAACTGGACAGCAATTTACATTCTTGCCTTTGTTACCTAACTTCTTCTCTACCTTGTCACCAGATAGGGACATTTCTAGTAACATTTTTCAGTCCCAAGTCCTTCCTCTTGCCATTTATTTGCTCTCTAGTATTTTTTTTTCCAGCCCTTCAATGCCTCATGAGACTTTCTCCAGACAACATCTAAGGACTCACACCACCAAGGGACAGCTGCTGCTCACTGCCTTCTCTGGGAGGGGACCAAATTCCAGCCTTTTACCCCTATTGTCGACACTCCTTGTCAGCAGGAAGTAGCCAGAGAGAATCCGCACCCAACTTCATGATGATTAAAAGGCTGGATGGCGAGCAGACTCCACCCTCCTCACAGCAAAGTCTCCACCCAGTATCTGCATTAACTAGGCAACTGGCACACCTGGAAGAGGTCACATCTGCATCTGCTGAGGTCACATCTGAATTTGATGTGGCCACACCTTTCTCTGCCAATACCCTAGATAAGGCCTAGCCCAGGCCCAGATGCCCTCTTTCCCAGGTCTTTGCCAGCCATGTGGAGTGCCAACCTGGTCTGGTCCCAGCAGGTCTACTGAATAAACCTACCCCTTATCTGAATACCACATTCATGATGTGGTTCTTACTCGGCAACCTCATCTTTAAAAACCTAACAGTACCACTGTTTTTGTTTTTGTTTTTGTTTTGGTTGTGAGCTTGAACTCTGGGTCTGGGCCTGTCCCCAGGTTCTAAAGCTCGAGGCTAGCCTTGTACCACCTGAGCCACAGCTCCACTTCTGGTTTTCTGGTGGTTAATTGGAGAAAAGAGTTTCACAGACTTTCCTACCCAGGCTGGCATTGAACTATGATCCTCCCATTTCAGCCTCCTGAATAGCTACCTCTACTGAGAGCCAGGCAGTATAAAAGGCCAACAAGTGCACTACCAAGTGAGCAAACCAAATGAAATATATTGAATGTTTATTTGAGAATTCTTGGGAACTGTATGAGCACCTCTTGGGGACAATAAAGTTAGATGCTACATTTGTAGGAAGTGACTGTTACCTTCTTCTTACTATTTTGTGTCTGAGTTGTCCTAACTCACTTCAAGTCAAGGGAAAAGATACCACAAAATGTATTAACAATAATGTTCAGGATTTGATATAATTTCTTTTAAAATACACAGCTCTTCTAAGAAATAGAGCAAAGACACTCTACATATCTAGCTCAGAGAGGACTGAATTATTTGGTGTATGTGTTTGTAGGCATGCATGTATGTGAGCGAGGAAAGGGAAGAAACAGGAATTCAATTTAATGTTGATTTCAAAATAATTTTATTGGAAGGACTCATGAAGTCTGTATGTAAATTATTTGGAATTACCTGAAATGAAGAACATTTAATGTGAGTCAATGAATGTAAAAGTCAATTGGAATAAAATAAAATTTGTTAGCTTATTTGTTTGACTATTCTTCCCATATTTGTAGAAATATTTGATTCCTGTCCAGAAATAATGTTCTAAAATTAACATCTACATATCCAAACTCCAGATTTTCTTATATATAGTATTAAGGATTAAGCTCAGGGACTCCTGTATTTTATGCAGTTTCTCTGGAAATTGTGTTATACTTTGACCCCTCGGGTATGTGTTTTGTTTTTGAGATATAGCCTTGCTACCTGTTTTGTCTGGACTGCTCAAACTTGTGATTCTCCTACTTACTAGCTGGAATTACAGTCATGCATCACCATACCTTGTTCCAAAGTCCAGGTTTTCTATCAAACTCCAATAACTCTCAGTAACACATTGTAATGTAGACTGTCAATAATTATGGACACTAATGGTCTGGTTTGATTCAGAATTTTGGTAAGCCAAATAGCATTTCAGTGTTGCTAAGTAAGAAGTCACTCTTGTAAATTCTCTTTGTTCCTTTATGTGTGCTTCTATTTTAACTTCAAAAGCAAAAGTTAGGAAGAATGGATAAGAAGGAGGAATAGAGCGGATGAATTTGAGCCAAACACATTCTATGCATATATGGAATGTCACAATGAAATCCATTTAGTTTTTTGTGTAATTACAAAACACTAATAAAAAAGGCAAATCTCTTAACTTCATATCACGTTTTAGTATAAGTGCTAGTAACAGAAACTTAAGACAAAGACTAACAATTACTTGACATTTATAGAATATTTCAAAAGAAGTACATGCGGGAAGGTATGGTAAGAAAAAGATGACATGATAATATACTTACAACTACACTCTAAATGCTTAGAAAAGTACACTGAACATAATAGTTAAAAATTCTTTATCATTACTCAAAATTGGTCATTTTCATCCTTTATCATTTTTATGTCAGGGGAGATTTTCCACAAAATAAAATGAGGACAGAAGATTTTTGATGAACAATCAGGGGCACATACACCTTAAAGGTGCTCTTGGAAGGAGGCTCATTTGAACAGGCAGAGCACAAATGATTGACATTCTGCATAAGGGCTTTGAAAGTCAAGGCTTCGACGTGTCATTTGTTAGAAACTCTATTATAATAACTGACAGCCATACCCAGCAGATGTACCATAGAGATGTTGTGCCAATTTCTTTCCTAAAAAAACATTAAATATTGTGAATTTTAATATGAAATAGTCAGCAGCAGAAACCAGTACCACTGCTCCTTGTTGACAAGGTGCAGACCCAGCATCAGGCACAAATTTTAAAGGGCATAGAGGTTACAAGAGATAAAAACCATGTCAAGGAGGGAGAAGCACACCACAAAGCCAGATGATTTTTTAAAAAGAGGACATCATAAAAACACTTCAAAAGCCCTGAGACTTCTTTCACATACAAACTCTTCTTTTTTTGAGGAACAAAACTTGAAATCAACATTTAGGATTTGCATAAAAGTACTAACAAATGCAAAAAGTATTGACACAAGATGGGGGGGCTAACTAAGGAAGAGAACCCACTTAAGTATTTCCAACTCACTGATTAAAAGGAAGGATTATTCAAAGTCAAGAAGGTTGCAGCCAAGAAAAAGTATTTAACCTCTCCTCTATTCACTGGAGTGAGAAAAAAAAAGATTCATGGAGAACAAATAAGACTAAATTTTGGGAAGGGAGACTTGGGCAGCTACATTGATCCCATTTTATCAGCCCTCCCAAGCCTAAATCCCAGGTGCTATATTTACACAACATACATGGTTTTGAAAGGAAAAGGCTTGCGAAAATAGCATTTAAATGCTTCTGAGCACTGATCTTTCTGCCAAAGGGGGAAGTTTGGGCAGAATCATGAATGGAAAATAGAAGTGGGGCATGATTTCTCCATATATTCTGAGCACAATTCTTATATTAACCTCTGTGAACACTTTCCCACATTACCAACTTTCTGGCTGTAACTGCTCTAGTTAGGGTATCACAAACTGTGCTTGGTATCTAATTGGGCAAAATAAACATTTATTAACTGTGTGCTTATTAAACATTTATTAGTAATACTTGCAGTACTGTATTCAGTGACTATTATGGCAGAATTCAGTGACATTTCTGTTTAATCCTCATGTTACCTAAGTCACAGAGCGATTGGGTGACTGGTGGAACACAGCAGGATTACATACTGCAGGTCCTTGCCTCCTAGCATCTTTTTGCACTATCTGGAAAGTTTCTCTGCCCTATTCCACAGCTTATGCATGGGAATACAAACATCTGATTTAGTATTACTTTCCATGTGTATATCAAGGCACAGATGAGTATTTGAGAGAGGAGTCCCATTTTTGTTTCTGAGACCCCATGAATGCCAAAAGGTAGAAATAACTCTGGCCATCAGAAAGCAGCAATATAAATTGATTGCATGGATATTAGGAGGAGTGAGTTTTCTTAAGGGTGACAGCAAGCTTCTTTTATAATTGCAAAGCCTTTTTAAACGTCTCCTTGTGGTTTGCACCTAATGGCTTATTGAAGCCATTATGAGCAGGATAAGAATCCTGAGACATTGGACCCTGGAATGCAAGCCTAGAAGGCATGTTTCCTATTGATTATGTAATGAATTAATTAATCCAAAGAGCCTTTGTTCTTTACCAAAGATGGATGTGTCTCAGGCTCAGGGATGAGGTAGGGAACAGAATATGAATGTTTTAAAACAGAAGGTCAATAACAAAATTCAGTCTTATTTTGTTTTCCTGCAAAACTTAGTCTATGAAGATAGAAGTATAGCCTCTTTGCTGCAAGGAATGTTAGAGGTGATTTTGAGAACTTTATTAGTAGTCCTTTTGCTCCTCCCATTTGCATGTACCTTCTAGATTAAGGAATTACCTCACAATACCCTTAATTAATGCTAATTTATGCTCATTTAGTGACCATAAAAATGTGTCACCAGGTTTTAATTGCATGGGGAGGGTAGATAGATGAAAGTACTGGAGAATTAGTGTGTCATTTCCTAAAGAGACCTTTAGGAACAATAAAGACCATCTGCCCTGTCAATCTTCATCTCTGGAGACTGCACTACACCTTAAAGCACAATGATAAATAAAACTTCCCAGCACAGCATTGAGGGTAAATGTTGCCCTTTTTCATTATTTGTGTCAAACCAGGATAGGTGGAACTTTTAGAGAGAGACAGCTTGCTGCAAATGCTGACTGTACATTTTTAAATTAAGTTTTACTAGTAGCAAAGCATTTCTTTAATAGAACAAAGGTGACATCTATTATCCACATTGGCCTCAAGAGTATATTTTTCATAGGTTGTTAATTAAATAGTTCAGAAGGCAGGTTTTTGAAATGTATCAGGTGAGTTCTTTATTTATGTATGCCCCAGATTCCCAATATTCATGGGCTTAAATAAGAATTTCATGTCAGTAGGTTTCTGCCAACTGCAGCTAGGTTATTTCCAGATTTAACCTAAACTCTCCTTTCTATTTAACACTCTTGCCTTTACTAGCAGCTAACTGGCTTCAGTATGTTTGAAAGCTTACCTTCTGAACCAAGCTCTAAGGAGATGTACCAGACAATAAAATGTATCATTGGATTCCTAGAGCCTAGTAAAATGCCTAATATATGTAAGGATTTCACAAATATCTGCTGAGTGACTGAATAAATGAATTCAATAATCTGCCAACATGGTCTTCATCCTGACTGTTAAAAGTTTCTGACAATGTGATAAAGTGTTTTTTTCCCTCCCAGTTTTCATTAAATAGAAAAAAAATCAATGATACATTCCAAAATGATAACTCTATCAAAGAATCTGGCACAAACCCCAATTTGATTCCATGAGGTTAATACTATAACTGCTACAATGTTTGATACTCCCACCTGGAACTCTGTTTCTCTAGGACAGATACCAGCTGGGCAATAGTCATGCAGAGGAAGTTACTAATCTTTCTACCCATAGCCCACAGGCCTCTTCTTCCCTTTTAGTCCTCACCACTGGGAAAAACTCTTTCTGTTTTCCTTCTCCTCTCTAACATTGCTACTTACATTGCCTGAACTTGGAATTCTGAGCTTACAATAATGGTCATTTCCAAGTTAGTATGAAGAGTAAGCAACTTGCATGTCTTTATCCATCATGGATATCTACAGTCATTACTGGCAAACCTTTGAGACCTTCTGTCACAGAAACTGACTCCTAGAGGCAGGACCATCTCTTCAACACTCAGGAAAGCCTATCTCAGATGTAGCGCTTATTTGCATAGTTACTCAACTTGATATGGAGACCTAGAGAAAGAGACAACGATCCAGGCTTTAGGAGTATTATATTATTTTCTGGTAGGGAGATTTGCAAATAAAGTATTAGTAAGTATGACTAATGTGAGCACTATTTGATTATATATATATATATATATATATATGTATATATATGTGTGTGTATATATATATAGATTCATACATAGTATTTCTAAATTCTTTTGATTATATAAATATTATATATAGATACATACATAGTAGTTCTAAATTCTCTCTCACTACATATATATGAATGTGTGTGTGTTTGTGTGTGTGTGTAAATACTTGTCATGATGTGACTAATAAGGAAATGGAAATGATATAGCTAGGAAGAAAACACTGAGTTTCACATGCTGTAGTTTTATATCACTCTTTCAAAAACATGGAATTAAATCTATCAGTATGGATATTTCTTAAACTCAGCTAATTTGGAACCCTTTCTTTAAACTTTTGGATTGTGCCATTATTTATCTATTACTTGAAATTCTATTTCCACAAATAACACTAAGCCAGGAAAGCATATGAAAGATTAAGGACAAAAACTGACGCTATCTCCAAATCACAAAAGACCAATATCACTTACTTGAACTCTTAGACATCTGGGCATTTAAAAAATGAACCCTCTTTTCCAATTATTAAATGCTTTAAGCATACTGACACCATCAAGTCTGTATAAGAATAGGAATAGAGCTATTTTGTTCTTAAAGAGACTTTTTTTTGCTCCTTTGGACTGAATTCATAAAATGGCACAATTTACCACCAGGAATTTAAAGCTACTGAGTCCATTGTTCTGAATCCCTGTGGGTCTAGGTCTGTATCAAATATAGGACAGAGGCAGAAAATGAAAGGACACACAACATGACCAAGGTAATCTCAAAAATAGAAAAGGAAAGGAAAAACAAAAGGAAGACTTTTCTTTCTCCTTTCAGTCAAATTCCCATGAGTGAAATCTCTGATGCTTTCCAAGGTCTTAGGAAGGAAGAAAGGTTATCTTACCATCATCAGGAAGGGTATCTTGGGGATTCTATTACAGAGGAAGTGAGAAGGAAGCTGGGATCCTCTATCCTTGTGGCTCAGGGTCACCTCTGTCTGTGATGTCCCTCTGACTGCTGAAAAACAAACATATGGAACTATTTTTATAAGTTAAGGAAACAAATAGAACTTGGGACTTAAAAAATAAACCTCAGACTTGAGTTGTCAGAGTGTTTAGAGAACATTTTGCTAACTAATTACTTCCTGGAAAGTAAATTTTTTTGTCTATAAAAATTATTTATATTCCAAATGACTATTTTCATCCTATCTATTCCAGCACAAGGTCAAACCATATATCATTTCTCATAAAAATGAAATAGTTCTTCTTTATACATGCAGTTTATAATTAAAAATCTATCAAGATGTGTGGTAGTGAACTTTAAAAACACTCAAACACTGACTGCCAAGTAGCAACTTCAATCTACCCAGGAAGAGACTGACAAGAAGAACTTCACAGTTTCTAGGGTAGGGAGATTGGGCCAAGATATCTGTGAAAATATACATACTAAACTAAAGAAAGGAGTTGTGAACTGGGGAGCCAAGATATGCAGCTACCTTTCAATTTTGGAGGCAGTAACCACATTCACTCAAATGCTTTATTCATGCAAAAGCATTTGAGTTATTTAAGCTATGGGGTCTAACGATAGTGTTGATTATCATATGGAGTCCCTAAGAATACAGTGATAAAATAATATTACATAAATTCCCTTGAAAGATTTTGATATATGGTTTGTAAATACTACAGAGTTTACTTTTGGGGATTGTCTGAAATGAAAAAAAAAAACATTGCTAAGTATGTGGTGATAGGGGAAATTCAGCCAGAGAGTCGAAAATTTTGGAGAAAGAAAATGAAAGAATGGATTTAAGAGAGAAATAGAATAAGGCTATGCATATCTAAATGTTGATTTTCACCTAGTCTTGTGCTTTATCCTTTACAGACCAATTTTAGGAGACAGTTCAATAGAAAATTTTAATTGCTTAGAATATTAACAGTAGAAAGAAGCAGCAGGAAGAATTAGTTAAAGACCACAGTGACCATATCTTGGGGCTCATTTCACTTAGCATCATCTTATATGGACATATGTACATAGCTTTTGAGCTTTTCAATGCATCTAATAAGATTATCCTATATGTATACTAATGATTGTTTTGTATGTTCTTCCCTCTATGGTATATCCCCTGTGGTCACTGTACTTGATTTTAGTGCCATGCATCTCTTATATATATGTCTAATCTGGGGAGGGGAAGGAGAATAACACAATGCTGAAACAAGGACACAGGATGACACATTGCAACAATGATACGCACAGCACAGTGTATTGGAAAAAAACTTTACAACTTTGGGTGGGGGTGGGGTGGGGTAGGATGGGGAGGACTGTAGGAGGTGGGGGAGGAAAGGGACAACAACAAGGGAAGAGGTAACAATGATAGACAAGTAATATACTGATTGTCGTATTCATGTAACTGTAACCCCTCTGTACAGCATTTTTGCAATAAAATAATTTTTTAAGACCATGGTGATAGTCTCTTGCAAGCACACAATTTGAAACTACACAACACAGGTTATTACAGGAGCAACAGAGAGCCTGTTTGTTGTAAGAAGTGTATATGCCAAGTTATTTTGTACCCTTGATAGCATTGTTTACTGACAAAGGTCCTCATGGTTCCACTGTAATGACCTCTTCTGCTCTCTCATTCTTGATCTCAGTCTCTATCTTTAATTCTGTCTCTCCTTCTTTGTTTCCTGTTTCTCTGTCTCTGTTTTCCTGTCTTACTCTGTCTCTCTTTCTGTTTTTTTCTGTCTCTGTCACAGTCTCTCTCACATACAAACACACACGCAGACACACACAAATTATTATCAATAAAATTAATTATCAAATTCTTGAAACCACTGTTGTTAGGAGAATGCTTTATCTGTAGTAATTTTTTAAATGAAAAGAAATCAATAAGGTTGTATAAAAATATATTAATGCCCTTATCATAGATTGCTCTCTGAATAAAACCTTTGAAATTGTTGGGCATTCATTTTAAATTAACATAATTTCAATCACTGATTATGCACATGGTAGGAATACAAGAGTCTTCATCATGTTAATTAATTTTTCATTAGATTTTATCAGGAGCTTTGTTTATATCTGAATGCAGAGTTTTGGTGATATATTTCAGTAACATGTAACACTCTAGACTTCAAGGGAATATAGCAAGTTTTTATATTTTTTTGTCAAACCTTTTGGCAACTTAATGTATGTTAGAAAACAAAATATCACCTCTCTCCCATGATTGTCAAGTAGCAGCACAGTGAGCTTTTTTCTTTTTTTCCTAATTCAAACAATTACCAGAAAAGGCATAATATGCTTATACTTCAAATATTTGTCCTGCTGGAGTCAGAGAACTAACACAGAAAGGTAGACACACAAATAGTAGTTTAGACAGAGAGTTGATGCTGTTGTAAATCTGACATAGGAAATATTTTTACCTTTAAAAATATTTCTCTATTTATTTTCAGGATTCTTCCATGATTGTTGTTCTGACATACCTAAGTTACATCTTTCATCCAATATTCACGACATTCTCTATGGTTACATAGGCTAATTATCTCTGTTATGTCAGATGAAAATGTTCACAGTTGTCCTGACAACCCTCAAATATGTGTCTTTAATTTGACTGTTGGAAACTAATAAATCCTAAGCTCCAACTAATAAATCACTTTCCTTTCAAATATGCCACCAAATACCACAAAACTTAAATAATGCCATGTTCAACTCCTTCAGTAAGTGATAGTTAAATGATTGACTAAATGAAACCATCACTTTCTGGAAGAAGAAAACAAGTACCTTATCATATACATTGTTTGCAGAAGGAAGGAAATTATTTCAATACACAAGTATTGATTCATCAGTACACAGTGATTCATCAACATAAAAGACCAACTCCTATATCTCTTCACAGGGAATGAAAATCAGTGCTTCAAAGGAAGATATTCTTAGGAGAGGATCACAAAGGCTCAATAGCTATGTGCATATGATCGTATAAAATTATGTTTATTGACATGAATTCCAAGCAATGGAAATGAGGCTTTTTGTTATTGTGCTTTTCGTTTTTATATTTTTCTGCTTTGTCACATTTTTTGATGTCTGTACCTTTTGTCTTGGATGTAAGTTTATCTGTTTTGGGGAAGGCAAGGAGGAGCACAAAAATTGTGTGACAATGAGTGAAAAATGCAGCCATGATACTAGACACTATGTTGAAAATGAACTACATATCTTCTGGGGAGGCTGGGGAGGGTGAGAAGAGGTGATACTGTTCAAAAAGAAATGCACTCATTATCTGACTTTGTTTTTTTACCGTAATCTCTTTGTATATCACCTGTACAATTAAAAAAGCAAAATAGTGGTCCTACAAAGACAGTGGCCTATATCCTGGCAGTAGCTTATTAAGAAAGCACTGAGCAAGAAAGAAAATACTGGCCTAAACTAGCTAGATAATGTCTCAGATGATGGAACTTGAAATATGAAAAGTGTATTTATAACATGACAATATTTTCAGTACAAGGAATCAGGCAGTAGGAGGAGAATATTTGCACTGATAAAGAAGATAAATCAATTCCTAAAGCTAAATATGTGTCTGTAAGCCTAGCATAATACCAAGAATTCTGCAGGGAATTGAGAATGTGGACCTTATCATTTTGGAATAAATTATAACGGAACTTTCTACCTTTACAAACATACCACCCTAAGTAAAGAAGAAATGATAAGAAAATAAATACTAGATAAGAAATAAGAAATAATTAGAATATGAATTAATGTGAAAAGCAAACGGTATTAAAAATGTAAAGGAAATTTTTAGAGACATATCTCTACTATTTGCAAAACATAGAAAAAATAAAATATAACTCCAGTAGATGAGCCTAATACACTGAGAGAGCAAAATCTTCACTACTACTAAGGCAAAATTAGTGGAGTTGGTGTGAACATGGAGTGGCTGAATTTGCTTTTGGAAGGTGAGAAAAAAGACAAATTAAGTAATATTTATCATGGATTAAATAATAAATGCAGTATTCTTCATGATATTTAGGATTTTTAATACCATGTACAGAGTATACCAGTAAACATGGTTACTGTAAAAATAACCTTTTTGTTTGATGATGCATACATATGTATATATCATAACTAATTTTTAGTATGTTCCTAAAAAATAATGTGGGGCTGTTAATTATGGAACAAATTAATTTACTGCTATATATTCTTTTTCAACATTTCTTTTCTTTTCTTTTCTTTTTTTCTGTCTATCATGGGGCCTGAACTCTGGGTCTGGGCACTGTACGTCACCTTTTCAGCTCAAGGCTAGTGCTCTACCACTTGAGCCATAGTACCACTTCTGGCTTTTTTCTGCTTATGTGGTGCTAAGGAATTGAACCCAGGGCCTCATGCATATGAGGCAAGCACTCTACCACTGAGCTACATTCCCTGCCCTCAATGTTTTTTTTCTATGATAAATTTTATAGCTAACTGGATGACTCTTATATTAGAATATCTTTGCTTTCTTAGCTAGGTTGCATTATCAATCAATCATTAGCTCTTTCAGCTTAATTTATCACCAAGATTAGTAGGGTAAAAATTTCCAGAAACAAATGTTAGAATTTTTATGATTTTTATGATTTTCTGATATAAATATGCATTTGTTCTTAATTTATTTGGATTACTGTTCATAATTATGATCTACAATCATTCTATCAAGATTTTTCTATATACACATACACACATATGTACACACATGTACATATGCACACACACATAAGTGCTTCCTAAATTGACTTCTATTTTGATTAATGTTGCTCATATCATTCTTATTAACTTTGATAGCATATTAAAAATATTAAATGCTTTACATTTTCCTGAAATTTTGCCTGTTGCCTCATATAAAAATGATAATACAATATAATTTTTTTCAGCCCTGTGCTGGTGGCTCACACCTGTAATCTTAGCTCCTCAGGGGCTGAGATCTGAGGATCGTGGTTCAAAGCCTGCCCAGAAAGGAAAAGCCATGAAATTCTTGTCCTCAATAAACCACCAGAAAATGGGAGGTTCCACTTCCCATAAATTCCACTTATACCAGTAAACACAGTTACTGTAAAAGTAACCCTTTTGTTTAATTATGCATAAATATGTGTATACCACAGCTAATTTTAGTATTTTCCTAAAAAATAATGTGGGACTGTTAATTATGGAACAAATTGATTTACTTCTATATGTTCTTTTACAACATTTTCTTTTCTTTTCTTTTCTTTTCTGTCTATCATGGGGCCTGAACTCTGGGTCTGGGTACTACCTCACCTCTGTAGAGTAGGGTAGGGTAGGATGAAAATTTCCAGAAACAAATGATAGAATTTTTATGATTTTTATGATTTTCTGATATAGATACGCTGGAGAGCTGAAGAGCTGAGGAGCAGCACTCAGGCCCCAAGTTCAAGCCCCATGTCTGACAATTTTAATAATAATAGTAATAATAATAATTATAATAATAATAATAATTTTTCCTTGCTCTTCAGGTTACTCACTATGAAAGGAGGCCATAGT
This sequence comes from Dipodomys merriami, assembly GCF_024711535.1. NCBI lineage: Eukaryota > Metazoa > Chordata > Mammalia > Rodentia > Heteromyidae > Dipodomys > Dipodomys merriami. The sequence continues at coordinate 53,367,168 of NW_027206179.1, forward strand.
GCCAAATGATTTGTAGAATATCCTCACATTTAATATTGGTTATTTCTTTGTTATGTGAGAGACATAGCATGTTTTGTCTAATAACCAAGTTTTATTTAGTTATTTTTAACCAAGTTTTATTTATTTATTATTTATTTATTTATTTACTCAATATTTCTGAATCATTGTATCACATTTAGAGTGTTAATATTATATATTAAGGTAAAATGAGAAAATGACATATTTCTGTGTTCTTAACACATACATAAAATATGTGATGATTAGATATTATAACTCCTTTTTATAAGAAGAATCTCTGATTTTTGCACATATTAAAAGAAATGCAAGCAAGGAAAATAGGAGATTGGAAACAGCAGAGGCAAAATCTTCGCCCTGTTCTAATGATGTAATTTATAGACATGTAATTCTTCTACTTTTCTTAAATTTATATCTATTATTGGTTGAATAGCAAATCCTGTAACTGTGCTGTCAACTCTTGGCCCAGTGAAGGATTTGCAATGCAGATGGAAAGGCATGAGCTTGGTGGATACTTGATGTACTTGTGTGTTTTCTTTATGGTTTATTCACCACTATTATGTAGCTGATTAACACCACTTGAAATGTCATTACTCACAGTTGAATATGATGCTTCAACTATAAGGTTATTCAGAGTTACGTCTAGAATTTAAATGAGAAAAAGCTAACTCGGCACCTTATTTTCAGTCAATATTACAGAAGCTTTTAGAGCCACTGAGGCTTTATCATTTATCTAAATCCTGGCCATTTTTATTCAAAGTAATATCCTTTTCATCTATTATAGAGATCTAAATTTTATTCTAGGGATGAGTGTGTGTGTGTGTGTGTGTGTGTGTGTGTGTGTGTGTGTGTGTGTGTGTGTGTGTGTGTGTGTGTGTGTTTTGTGACAGAGTCCTGCTAAGGCTAGTTTGGAACTTGCTATGAAACTTAGGCTGGTCTTGAACTAACAATCCTCCTGCTTTGGCTCCCAGAAAACAAAAATTATAAGCAAGCAGCAGCATACCTGACATGATCCCACTTTTAATCAAAGAAATGAAATAGTTGTGTTTTACAGTGATCACTTTTCTAGAATATAGAAGAAGACAAGACAGAGAGAGACAGAGTTAAAAATACAAACAAAATGAGGGTGCAAATGCAGAAAGAGGTCAATATTTGGAGCCAGACGGTGGTTATCTAAATAAAGGATATTAAAGAAATACTAATATAGAAAACATAATTTTCTTTTATAAAATGAAATGGCTGGAGATGTAACTCTGGGTCTGAGTGAAAGAGAGAGAGAGAGAGAAGAAGAAGAGGAATAGGAAGAAGAGAAGGAAGAGGAGAGGGAAGAGGGGAGTAGAGACAAGAGGAGGAGGAATAAGAGGAAAGGGAGAGAAAGAGAGGGAGGGAGGGAGGGAAAAGAGAGCAAAATGTATCAAAGTGAGAAGTTGTCATTTATATGTATATCGATATATATGTATATATATGTATATATAAAGGAAAATTATATATAACTCCAGGAATTTGTAGTTTCTTAAGATAGTTTTATAAATGTTATTATGACAAATTATATCTTCACAGGGCAATATAAAATCACAATGTTACTCCAAATTATGATAGAATAAACTGTCTCAGCTAGTCCACTAGCGACTTTTTATTGGCTTGTTTTTGCCCTGTGAAAATTCAAGTCATACTCAGTAATTCCTTGCAGGTAATAGGATTCTGATTAAAAGGCTCTATTGAACTGTGACTTATCTGTGTACTTAAAATTTGCAAATGCTAATGAACTTACATGTTTTCTTACATGCATCACAGACATTACTTTGCTCCCACCTGATTTCTAGAAAAAGCAACAGTCTAGATCCTATTACTGTCCTCCAGTACAGCTTATTTACTTAGCCAAAGGTGTTCACCTCTGACAGTCAGACATAATTCCCAAGCTGAAGCTATGCCCATCAAGATTCTGACTCTAAAGTTACCTCTGCTTCTGGGACTAGCACCAGATTTGCTTCTTTTATGCAGCACAATTCTATACCCTGGAAGAAATCTCACTGAAGCCATTCAAATTCATCTTCATAAAACTGAAAAAGTTTTGTCTGACTCCCAGAGACAACAGAAAGAAAAAAGACAGCTTTGGGTAGAAAAGATATGAGGTCACAGTAAGAATAGGGACTACTCAAGTTACTTGCAAATTTGCAATACTATTTTTTAAGTGAATCAGAGAACCTTAACAGCATTTCTGGAGACATCAGTACTTCAGTGACTTACTTGGCAGCTCAGAGAGATAATGAGGCCATGCTGCAGGGTCTTGGGTGTACCATTTTCTTTGGCTGTGTGCCAAGGGCATGGACTTCACCCTTATCCCAAATCACTAGCTATGAAGCATGTGCTGTCAGTTACAGAGGAAGCTAGGTGAGACTTTTGATGGAGCAGTGCAAATCTATCATTGCCTGCTGAAAAGCCAGGTCAAGGTACAAGTCCAATTGATGGAGTGCATGAGAGGTTTAGTAGACTCACTTCAGGAGAGAAATACAAAGTTACAGGGCTGAAGATTTATCAATTGTCAGTTTTCCTTCACTGTATTTTTCCTTAATGCCATTTTCTTTAATAATTCATTAGTTATAAGTGGGCAAAAGGTCAATTATGGTGATGAGTGATATGGCCTCCTTAACCTCCCTCACCTAAGGCCTGGAGTCCTAGTGACCCACCAAGAGAAAATGACTCTCATATATAAGCTGTAACTTGCAAACACTTCTAACAAGACTGCCATAACTATTTGTTTTGACTACAACTACATTCTAACTAAAAACAAACTAAGTATATGGAAACAGTCCAGGAAAATAGTAATTTGGATTTCAATTATAAAAGCATATTTTGTTCCTATTATTATTTCACTGTATACTTCCCTTCTACCCCAATAATTAAGTTTCCTACAGTTTAGTCATTCATATTCCTTTTGGCAACCCTTCAAAAGTGGCTTAGTAGGAACTAACATTTTTATTCATAACCTCTGATTTTTAATTGACAAATGATATTATATATATATATATATATATAATATGTACTACATATGATTGCATTGTAAAATAATTAACTCAGGGTAATAAACCCATCAACTAACATGCTTGATGTGAGTGTATGTTAAGTAAAACATCTAATCATTTATCAATTTAAATTTATTTAATGCATTTTTATTTATTAGAGTCAACAGCAATGAAATGATTATTTGTGTGCAACAAATTGGAAAGTTTATTTCTCTTTCCAAAATGAAAATTTTGTTTGTTTTCACCTACATTTCTTTCTCTATACTCTGTCCTCATAGGGTAGTCCTTGTACTATTCCATGAGATAAAAATTTCTAGATTCCAATTATTGGTGAGATCATATGGTACTCTGGCTTGTGGGGTTTTTTTTGCTTGTTTTTTTGTTTGCTTGTTTTTTTTAAATAAATTTAAATTATATTGTAAAGATGATGTACAGAGGGGTTACATTTACATAAGTCAGGTAATGAGTATATTTCTTTTTGAACGCTGTTACCCTTCCTCCAAGTACATATTTTGCTGTTGCAAATGACAATAAGTATCCTCTGCTTAAGACCAAAGAATACTCCACTGTGTTTACTTTTCTTCATCCATTCAACTACTGGTGCCTCCTTAGCTTGTTTTTATTTCTTCACATACTGATTTATGAGAGAATAAGTTGGAATGCTGTTGCTGTTTACATGACAATTCCAGAAATTGGAGGAACTATTATACTGTTTTCCATAATGATTTTATTAATTTATATTGCTATGAAGAACCAGTAGGATTTCCTTTACTCCTCACTTTCATCAGTGCTTGCTATCTTTTCTATCATCTTTTTCTTTAGGCACTTTTGAGGTTTTAATTCAGAACTTTAGTTATGAATTTAGTTCTACCACTTTAGTTATGCCTCCCATAGTATTTAATGTAGTTATTTTTTAAATATGATACTACTTGTTCATGGCCCTTCTAGCTGGACTGTGATCCTTATATTGCCCACTGTAGCTGAAATGACAGATACACACCACTATGCATAGCTTTATCTGTTGAGATAAGGCAAGAGATTTTTGCCTAGGCTCTCCTGGATTTGTGATCTGTCCGATCTCAGCCTCTGAAGTAACGAGGATCATAGGTGTGAACCACTGGTACTGGCTCTGTAATCTTCATAATAACTATTCTGACAAATACGTGGTGTCTAATATATATATATATATATATATATATATTATGGTATATAATGTGGGTTTAAATTGAATTTCTCTGACAATTAGGGATGATGAGTATTTTTCATCTGCGTACCTCTTTTTGAAGTATCTTAGGCTTTTGTTCCTTTTGGATCATTTGCTTTTGTTTATTAAGGTGTAAGAAATACTTTATTATTGAGGAAACTAATAGGATAAATATTAACAATAATAAGTTATATTTGTTCTGTGTGTCAGTATATATTTAAGCATAAATTTGATTTAGTATTTGTTAGCAAATCAAGTAAAAGCAGCTACTTTGTTTTAATCCATATGCTATAATTCCTGATTCTCTGTCCTGTAGATGGTTATTAAACACTGCTTTCCTTCTATTTGTGTAGAGATAAGATAGTGACAAGAGTGCCACATAGTTCACAGGTCATACTTTAAATTTCTCAAATAAGAATTTAATCTAGTTTCAATAAAAGTGTTATTAGTTATTTTAATTAAGAATAGCAAGACTGCACTGGCAGTATTTTCCTTAGTCTCCTGATACAAAGAGCTGACCATCAGTCACTGATGATATCTGAACTTTTCTTCAAAAAGCTGGGAAATATGAGTCCACCAAACAAATCTCTTCAGAGAGAAAACATTTGAAATTTGCATTTCTGGGCACATTTCTTGGACTGACTTGATTTGCAAAGGCTTTATATTGTCAGTAAATGGTGAATCCTTTTTTTCCCAAATTGACCTAAACTCTTGGCATACTGAAAATTAGAAAAACACAGCAATTCACAGCTAATAAAATATATTTAGTAAGTATATTCTTGAACACCGGCAATGTAGAGATTTTTGTAACCTCTTAATGATATTTTTGTTGTCCTTGTCTAATATTCAGTAATAAGGAGTTTTGTTTTTATTTCACAGATAACAAGACAAATAGCAGACTTAATCCTAACATGGTCTTATGATCAATAGCAATCACCTTTCTCTTAAAATTTGCTCTTTTCAAGTTGTAGTATGTGTGACCAATGAAATACAAACATGAGTGTAACAACACTGCATATACCTTCAAAGACTTTATTTTTCCAGATTTAGCATAAATTAAACTGAACAAAAAAGAATCAAGGTATTTCACCAAGAAAAGAAGCAGAGAGAGATTGTAAAGCCTGCAGCTCGTTTTTAATTTGTAAAGTGTTCCAGTATGTCAAGAGTTCCTACAATAGAGGTTACAGAAAATGAGCAGGGACGTCATGTGACAGAAGTGACAGAAGAGCGGCTCCATAAGATATCTTTCAAGTAGGATAACAGAAAAATTATAATCAGAAAATATGTGGGGCTAGAAGGACTACAAAGGAACCTGAGGAATAAAAGAAAATCTTGTTCATTTCTAATAGGAATATAAAATAATACAACCATTTTGGAAAACTCTATGGTGGTTCCTTAATAAACTGAAAAATGGAACTACCATACATACATACCATTCATGAGCAATCTGACTTCTGGATACACACACACACACACACACACACACACAGTGTGTGTGTGTGTGTGTGTGTGTGTGTGTGTGTGTGTGTGTGTGTGTGTGTTTAACAATTCCAATCAATACATCACAGACATAGCTGCAATCCTGTTCATGGCAGCATTATTCAATATAGTCAAGTTAGGGAATCAACTTTCCCCCATCAACAAATTGACAAAGAACATGTGATATACACACAATGGAATAATACTGACTCTTGAGAAAGTAAAAAATATTATTTGAAATAGCTTTTATTAACATGATTTGTAATATGATGCTGAAGTGAAATGACCCAGAATGATCAATACTGTACATTCCCACTTATATGTGGAAGGTTAGATAATAGAACTGTAAGAAGCAGAAAAGAAAGGTGGCTGTAGAGGCCAGTGGCAGAAAGAATAGGAAGATACTGGTACATGGATACAGAACCTTGAATGGACAACAAGTTTAATTTTCAATTCTGAGATCCATTGCACATTGTGGTAAATAAGTTGCAATGCATAATAAATTCCAAAATGACTAATGGAGTGATTTACAAATGTTCTCATAATATTAAGTACTTCACATAGTGGATATAGCAACTAACCTGATTTGATTATTCAATATGATAATAATTTATAACATTTTATAAATCATAAATATAAACAACCATGATTTGCCCACAATTTTCAAAAATGGAAAATCAATAAATAAAATATATTTAAAGTCAGAACAGACCTTAAGAACAGAACAAAATAAAACAGAACATGACCTTAAGGAAGGGGGAAAACAGTGGTGGCTCACACCAGTAATCCTATCTACTCTGGAGGTTGAGACCTGGAAGGGTCTCAATCCAGGTTAGACAGAAAATTTTACAAGACTCAATCTCCAATTAGACCACAGAAACTCAGGATGGAGTCATGTCTTAAGCTGTAGAGTACCAACCAATCAACCAACCATGAGCAAAGGAATTGAGCAAGAACTCAAGGGTCTGTAGTTCAACTCTGTAAAGTTAAAAAAAAATTTTTTTAATGGCAGGAAAATTGCAGATACAAGAAAACCAAAGTCACCAGGAAAAACCCTTGAAATAAGTTAATTTTAAGAATATTATTTAGGCTATAAAATATCTCAACTTGAAAATAAATCTTCATTTAAGACATAATGTACAACAATCATTTTTCAAAACAGTTTATGTCTGCATGTAAATTATAGCAATAAAAGTATAAATTTTGAGAAATAGTAAAAAAATCTTAAGTGAAGTATCATAAGGAATGAAGAGATGATCTTGTTTATAATTTCAAAATTATATGAAAGATTTGTCCAAATATTGAAGATACTGCCTAATAGAAAGTAAATGGACACTTACCTTTCAAATCAATATATGAAATAAAGGATGTCAGAAGTTATGGTATTATAAAGAAAACTTAAAGGACAAACATGTTTATTCTCTGAGTAACACAAAATTAATTTTGAAAGCCACAATCACAACATAAACTCTCTTGATGTGATAAAAAAAAATTAAGACTTAACAGTGCATTCTTGACAAAATATATACCTAAAATAAAATGACAAATAAGGACTAATTTGCAAAACAAATTATATGCTTGAATGCTTTTCACTGCACAACTGTCAAAAATAAAATCCTCAATTTAGTTTAAATAAATCTATAGGCCCTTGTTATATAACACCAGGTATTACCATATGAAAGGATAGTTTTTCAAGTACTATTGAGGTGTATGAATACTGAGGCACATATTGAAAGATGTTAAAGTGCTGAATGTATTACATAAGTCTTTATCTTTCCAGAGTTTTATATGGGTGATGGGTATAGAAATCATTTGTTTTATATATTATTACCCTAAAATGTATTTAGAATATAGTTTATTTTAGTAACATAAATTAAGAAAAGTGAATGTGAACTCATCCACTTTGCCCATTGTATGAAATGAGGAAATCCCTAACTAAGGTATTTCTGTTAAGTTTTTCTCCATCTATTTTGATGAAAGCAGTTCCAAGCAGAACAAATATTAAGATTTTATTTATAGGCTTGTAAGCCCTAGTCTCACTTTTTTCTCTTTTTTATTAATGTTATATTCAGCCACTAAAAATGAAGAAAATTGAATAAGGCAAATTTGAAATATGCAGTAGCTCACACAAAATAGTTTAAGAAGAACCTTAGAAGAAATTACTTTGCATAAACATAACACTGAACACTTAATTGTCTCTTGCCTCTTAATGTGCAGCTGGCACTATTAAAGGTGATTGCTTCCTATATTCCGTATAAAAACAGAAATGTCTTCTTCTATTCCCCAAAGACTAAGATGATAAAATTTTCAGACCTCAGAAATCTTTATGACTTAAATAAATGCTTCTTATAAACTTATTATATAAAAGAAATAGTAAAATTCAAAATGCTAACTAAATCTAAATCAGGGTATATCTTTTAAAATGTGTCTATATTCAAAACATACCAGTCATAATGAGAAAAGATAGTTCAGACAAGTCTCATTCAGTGATATAATAATTATAATTTTCTAGAAAATTTAACATAAGAAGAAAACCTCATATAATTCAGAATGGTTGTTCACATTTATATGCATTGTGATGTATTAATCATTCTTTATTACAGGTCAAAGCTTCTCATTCTCCTAGATCCTTAGCCAGATGTCACCCATTCCATTGTATCTTCTACTTCCTCTTCTTTGATTAAACAATTATAAATATGTTTAAGTTATTACTTTCAAGATACATCTTTATATAACCTATACTAATTTTAATTCATTTCCTGATGTTTTAATATTGTATTTCCAATCTCCAAATATTGTAAATTGTTGTGTCTTTTGTTGGTTTTGTTGGCTAAAAGTTGTGTAATTGTAGATTGCTTTATGTTTGTTTGTTTTTGCCTATTCTTGGGCTTGACTCAGGTACTGGGCACTGTATATGAGCTTCTTTTACTCAATGCTCATATGCTACCACCTGAGCCACAGCGCCACTTGTTTTTTGTTTTTTGTTTTTTGTTTTTTGTGTTTTGTGTTTTTTTCTGTGTATGTAGTACTGAGGAATAAGACCCAGGGCTTCATGCATGCTAGGCAAGCACTCTACCAGTATGCCACATTCCTAGCCCCTGCAGCTTTCACTTTTAATTTTATCATCTATTTTAATGTTTTTTGCATAGAGCTCTATTTATTTTTGTAGACACAGCCAATGATTCCAGCAAGAAATGCCCTTTCATATTTAAATAATTTGTTACCAATATTCTTTTCTTTACAAAATGTGATATAAAGAAGGGTTATGGTGGTATAAGTCAGATAAAGAGTACATTTCTTTTTAAAAAAATGTTTTGTTGTAAAAATACTGTACAGAGGAGTTACAGTTACATGAGCAAAGTACTGAGTACATTTCCTATCAAGCATCTTTACCTACTCCTTTGTTTTTCCCCTACCATCCCTTCTTTCCCACCTCCACAACTACACTGCCCCCCCTTCCCCACCTAAATTGTAAACAATATCACCACTTTCCTTGCTTTCTGCCCATTTTTTCCCACTCATCCTTGTTGGGTCTTCCTCTGTCCTGCGGAAGAAGGATGGGGTCCGAGGAAAGGTAAGTGTACCATTCACCTGTTCCCCAGCTTCCCTTAGCCCAGGAGACAGTCAGAGGAAACAGGGAGTCAAGTCAACAGGAACTTGTTTATTACCACACAGCAAGCACTTTTTAAAGCAATAAACCAAGTGGCATGGAAGGGGAGGAAAAGGAACCAACCAATCACTGTAGAGGTCACCCTATCCTGTGCCTAAGCTTTCTATACTTTCCCTGCTGTCCCCAAGCTGTTCAGGCACTGATGTCACTTCTCCTGATTGTGGTATCTAGTCAGATTTTAACATAAACAACTCGGGCTCTGCCCACTCAACTTCTTCTTGGCGCCATCTTTGCTGCCCATGTGCTCCACACAACCCATCCATAAGTTGTATAGTTCTCTTTCAGTTTAGTGCCTGTATCATTGCTGGATTTATTCACCATTTGTCCCATCATTTCCTCTCAAAGACAGATAAACAATCAAGACAGCAGAAAATGAAAACAAAAACAGCAACAAAGAAAAAAGTATTAACACTCTTATTTCCATTTCCTGCAATTCATTTCATTAAATATTAGTTTATATGGTCAGATGTATATAAGTATTGCACCTATATGATCCTTTCCTAAGAATATCCACCTTTGGCCTCACTACATGAATGGCTAGACAACTACATAACTTGTCATATCCAAGTGTATTTTTCCTTCTACTCTATCTCTTTCTTGACATATTACTACTTTGATGCTAAACAGTATTTTGCCACATGTTTGTAAGTTGTAAATTTTTGAAGTCATAATGAATACTGTTATCTTGCCAGATACCTGTATAAGTTCAATTATTTCATGTTATTTAACAGCACTTTCTGAAAAGATTATATAAATATATATATACTACTCTTGAACTTAGCCAAAAGGCCCAGAAGCAATATATATATATATATATTAGTAATCTATATATTTGCCAATTTGATATTTATTTTATTCATTATCTTTAATATTATAATTTTACACTTAGTATTTTCTATAATTTACTTTTCCTAGGTATTCAAACTCAAAGAACTGATAGGAGAAATTTCACCAAGGAATGAAGACAAAATTAATGCATGAACCACCCAAAATCCATGACTGAGACTTCAACTACATGTAAGGAGGGAAGACCATACATTCACACTCAGGACAGAAACTATAACTTTTATCCATTGCAATAGCACAACTTTTGAGATTAAACTCTCTTTTGGTGTTTTATACTTGCTGATAATTTCTAACCTTCAAATACTGATTGCCCCATTTTAATAAATACTCTAGGCATTGAATTCTTTTTAACACTACTCCTATGCTACTAAAGTAAGTACTTACTAAAGAAAGTACTGCATATATCTTTCAATAATCCTTGTAGAATAGGCAAAGTCTAGAACACATATTCAGCTGCAAAGTTTAACACAATGATCAATTTTTCCCTTCAACTCAGATCCATAATAAGGAACATTTCCTCCAAATATTTATTGGGAAAAGGATCTGAGTTTCAAGGCAATACTTGTCTCACCTTAACACTAGAAAGAATCACAATATTTGTTTGTTTGTTTACTGTGCCTGCCCTATCCTAGGCACTGTCCCAAAGCTTTTTTGTCTTTCTTTTTGCCTAAGGCTTATACTCTACCACTTCCCAAAATCTATTTCCAGTTCTTTGATGGTTTATTGAAGAAAAGAGTCTCATGGACTTTTCTGTCAGTTGGCTTCAAACCAGGTCTTCAAATCTCAACCTCCTGAATACCTAGAATTACAGGCATGAGCTAGTTACTTGTGTTCAGCTTTATTCCTATAACGAATAGTTTCTATTTGGGATACGCAGTATATTGGAGAATACCATATTAGTCTTCTAATCTTTCTATTCTTCCAATTACCAACATTCCAATTATTAGAAGGCCTAATTTTTCTGAAATTTTCAAATATTCATTATTAAAGACTCTTGGTCAGTGAGTAAATTTGATTAATGATGAAAGCTGACCAAAAAGATAATAGGGCATCCTTGAAGAATTCCTATATAAAAAATATTGTCTGTAATTACCTCCCAGACTAGCAACTTTGAAGTGCAGACCTCCAATCAAAAGTGACAGAACAGGACCCACAGGTTACAATGACCCATTAGATTACTGTACACCCCAGTAGATTCTAGACACTGAAATTCTCATTAATTCTCAGAGTAGTTTTCAGTGAAGCCTATATTTTTCTTTGTCTATCTGCTGCTTGTTATTTCATTATGTCATAGATTAATGTGCTTATGGTAAATATTATATGATTGCAAAGAAAAAGTACTCCACTCATAGAACACAATTAGAAAGGTAGGAGTGGTATAACAGGGAAAGAGACTTCTACAATCCAGGATAAAACAAAAAGAAAGAAACAAACAAAAAACAAGGGAGTCACGAACCAAAGCTCTCTGTGTCTATCTAATCCTGCACTCCCTGGTATTTAATGCATTCTCTCCACTCAGTCCTTTTCCATTCACATTCACATATACTATACTGCTAACAAGGGAGGCTTAGGCCAAACTCTCCATGGGACAGAGTCTCTCAGAAACTCCCTTTAAATTAAGCACAGAGGAAGTAAAAAAGTCTATTTCAATGCTCTGTAAGCAAATGAGTATTCTACAAGGAAAAATAAACTTACAGTCTTTTCAGATAAAATAGAAATGCAAAACAAAAAGAGGACAGATATTAGCTAATTCAATAGCAGGCTCAGAAATAAGACATTTGTTTTAAAATAAAGCATTGGTAAGAATGTTTCTTTTTTTGAAATATGTTTTTTATTGTAAAAATACTGTACAGGTAATGTACTCATTACCTTGCTCATTAAATGAGCAAGGTAACGAGTACATTGTTACCTCCTTCTTTGATTTACAAAACCTTCCTTTATACTTGTTTATACAATATTCTATCTACTGTTTAATACTTTGCAAAGCAATAGTTCATTATATGGACTTGAGAAACTATTATCATGCATATACTAAGCAAGACTATGTAATGCACAGAGCAGTGAAGGATAGGGAATTCTCTGTGTAGAGCAATTTTTTTGCATGCTGCTGATACATTTCTCAAGTCACAATCATTTCCATGGTAACAGATTGATATCAAAAAGACAGTCACTGTCTTCTAAGATTAGCAGAAAAATAATTGGTATGTGAATGCTGAGCTTCTTAGTCAATCACAAATATTGTCAATAATTAGCAATAACAGCAAGGGAAATTCAATTACAGGCAAAGCAAATTGCTTTTTATTTAAATGTACTCTTTTTAATGCATCCCAGTGTGAAAATCTCTCTTTAAGTTAGTGAAAGCATGTGTAATCTCAATTCCTCCATTGGGGGTTGTAGGAATATATGCAGTCTCACTCTGTGGTTAAGTATTCAGAGGCTTAGGACAAAATTGTACTGCTGTAGGTACTTTGGAATGATAGATATGGATAGTTTTTTAGATAATTAAATGTATTCCAGCTTCATTTCAATTTTCTCCAGCCGTAAAATTCTTGTATGCTAGCTTAATGCATCCATGTTTATGTTATATAAATTTAAATAGAATCATAACCATTCTATAGTTATTATCAAAACAGGTTAGGCTCCTCAGTTTCATTTTCTGAGGCTCTTTAACCTTATGGAAAGGTCCAACAAATGTTCTACTAGAAAAGAGGCAAGAAGACTCATCTCCTTTTGGTTCCTGTCAGTTGGGTTTAATCTTTGCAGTAGGTATCATTATAGTAGAGAGTCTCGGTAGTAGAAATGTGAAAAATTTACGAACAGGAACCATGGCATCTGGAGAAAGAACCCAAGTTGTTCACCCTTCAGTAAACTCATTAAAGTGATGAGAATAAAATAATTCAATTTGAGCATCCTGGGAAAATTTGCCTTGAGGTCAAAGTTTATCAACTGGCAAGAACTCTTCATTATAGACTTCTTTGCTTCTCTTCTAGAAAAAGAAGTCATATTCCTAAAAATGGCTGTTATGCTCACTGATTTGTAACTTGGCACAGAAACATAAGATGTGCAAGTTAGATCACTAACAGAGCTGTGAAACTCATAGCAAGGGAAAATACAAGCTATAAGTAAGTTTCTCTTCTGAGATGTAAACTCCAATATTTGCAACTCATTTCATTTCAAGACAACGCATTTCCAGTTGAGTTAATCTACATGAATATTAGAAATTGGCTTATGGCCATAATGCAGACAATTTTCAGTGATGTTAAAGGTAAAAACTAAGGTGATATGCATATATTTACCTTTTTATTATATGTTATGTGTTTTTCAACAATTATAATAATCTTCAAGGCTAGGTAAATGTTGCTGAAAATTATCTAATTTTGAGTTTCTGGTACACAGCATATATATATATGTATATGTATATATATATATATATATGATAAAATAAAGGTGGCTGAGGAATAATTTGATATTCCTCTGATAGGGAAGGGCAGATTAATCTCTCTCCCCTTAAATTTGTGACTTACCTGACTAAGGACAGAAATAACCTAATGTAAGGACTGGAATATGTGAATAAGTGATCCAGGAGCATTGTCCAAATCTCAGTTTCTGGAAATCATGAAAATCCAGGCCAGAAACTGGGCTTACTTTCAATTAGCATGATTAGAAAGACCATTCATAAAGCTTACAGTTGGCTGTTTTCACTAAGTTCCAAATTATTTTTTATTATTCAAATTATTCATGCAAGGTGTCTGATAAGCAACTGAAGCCATCTTGACCCTCTAAAACAGGTGTCATATCAGTCCATCCCCATGTTTGGTGCCATCTTGAGCAGAAAAAGATTTCTAATTACACATCCTGACAAAATTCCTGACTCATAAATTGTAGAGGTTTGGTGACAGAGCTGCTATTGAAAGGCTCTAAATTTTAGATTTATTAGTTATACAATAATAAGTTTAGATAAGAACAGTGTGCTAATATTTTTGAAACTGAAAAAAGTATGCCATCTACTGACTAGCCAGAGACCTGTTTTGAACCATTCTTTTCTTTTTCTTTTTCTTTTTTTTGGTGGGGTCCAGTCGTGGGGCCTGAACTCTGGGCCTGGGCGCTGTCCCTCAGCTCTTCAGCTCAAGGCTAGCGCTGTACCACTTGAGCCACAGCGCCACTTCTGGCTTTTTTCTTTTTGTCTATGTGGTGCTGAGGAATCAAACCCAGGGCCTCAGTCATGCAAGGCAAGCGCTCTACCACTGAGCCACCTTTCCAGCCCCTGAACTGTTCTTTTCTATGATGAAACTTCATCTAATAAATGCACACCATCTCTCTTTCACCATGGTTCTTATCATAGACATTAAGTTGTATTCTGGGTTCTTTTTCACCTTAAACTTGATACTGAAGGAGAATAATATTTTGTTGGACAAATTATTTTGAACAAACATGAGTGTTGTCTACTTTGAAAGTCTTTTTAAAATTTAATGTTATAATGTTATAAATTTGATTGGAGAACTTATAGTAATAATGATAGTTTTTTTCTTTTCTTTTCTTTTCTTTTTTTGCCAGTCATGGGGCCTGTACTCTGGTCCTGGGTGCTGTCTCTCAGCTCTTCAGCTCAAAGCTAGCGCTCTACCACTTAAGCCACAGGGTCATTTCCGGCTTTTTCTGCTTATGTGGTGCTAAGGAATCGAACCCAGGGCCTTATGCACTGGCAAGCACTCTACCATTGAGCCAGTTTTCCACTCCTGAGTTATGTTTTGTTTGAAATTACACATGATAAAAAAATCATGAAGCATATAAAATGTGCTATAAGTTACAATTAAAACCAAGGTATTCTATAGTTTGAAATCACAAAAAGGAAAATTATCCTAAGTTCAAGGTTGCAGTCTCTACTTAAGGAAATATACGTGAACTAGGTATTGTCCCCATGTCTGACACATAAATCTGTATACATATTTATTAAATTTGCAGCTTTCAAAAAAGACTCCTAGGCAAAGGAAAATATAGGTTTATTGCATCATGATTTAAAAATACTAATATGCACAGGGGAATAACAAATAGTGTCAAAAGAATTGGAAAATAAGAGAATATGTAGTAAAACAAATACAAGCTAGTCCAAGGCTAACCAACAGTTAAGGAGAGCTTCCAAAGAAGAGCTATTAGTCTCTTCCATTTAGATAAACAATATTCTGCATTCCACATGAGAATATACTGAGATGAACACAGGGACAAAAGTATACTTAGTCATTGGGTAATCACGATGGGGAAAAGTCTGGTGTTACATGTGGCATGTGATGTCTGAAGCAGTCAGAGAGAAAAAAAACGAGAACCAAAGTCAAAAACACCCACATTCAAATCTCAGTTTTTCTATTTAGTATGCACAAGAGCTTCAGCAAGTTATTTGATTCTTATGAGGTGCAATTTTATTATTCCCAAATGAAGATAACATCTTCCAAAGGAAGATAACGTCATTTTTATTAACCAGCTAGCATATAACTAACTAGATATAATATGTATGCATCCATAAAATATTAGTTTACTTTCCTCTTCAGAGGCATAAATGCTACCTACCTGTGACCATATATGCTAAATCTCTTATTTCTTTTTATCCTAAGGAATTAAATTGAAAACTGAGTCTAACTTTTCAAACCATGCTCTGTTAGGTATTTTTGCATATTCATGAGTAAAATTGACAATAAGAACATATATCTGATTGCATTTGTGTGTCTTTATGACTTAATCAGTTGAAATGTTACAAATGTTTTCCTATTTCTTTAATAGTAGATTTGAATTAGGAAAATAATAGAAGATCTTTCTATCAATCTAGAAAATTATATCTTTCTATCAATCTAGAAAATTATATCTTTCTATCAATCTAGAAAATGACTCAAAGATTATAAACAATGGATTTTCTTAAATAACAGGAATGATAAAGAAAATTTGAGATAATAGAATATTTGCACATAATAGAATCTCAGTATCACAGCAATCAACAGACATAATTCAAATGGAAGCACTGTGGCAGTATTGCTCATTAATTCGTAGGTGAAAAACAATGAAACATTCATGATGTTTAGGTCCTGCGATATCCAAATACCACTGAGTAATAACAAAGAAGAGTTTTCAGATGATTAATTGATTTCATGTGAACTGATTGCATACAAATATGTAATCATTATTTATGTTTTCAGTTTTCTAATTCCAAAGGAAATCTAGGATATAGATACTGCTATGTCCACTTTTCAAAGTAACAAACTAAGTCATTCAGATTTGGTCATTTGTCCAAGATTATAGATATAATTAAAAGTCTACCTGCAAATGAATTTGAAGATTGCAAATGAAGAGGTGAAAATTTCGCATACATACTAGCTATCTGTAGAAATGAAAATCCAAATGCTTTAGAAGTTTCAAAAGTCAGTTATAGCAAAGCCACCAGCATGTTTACTGCACTACTATTAACAATAGCCAAGCTATGGAATGATCTCAGATGCCCTTCCATGGACAAATGGATCAAGAAAATGTGGCACATATACAAAATGAAATGTTAATCATCCATTAAAATGATATTGTACCATTTGTAAAGAAATGGAAAGAACTAGAAAAGATGCTAAGTGAAGTCAGTCAAGTCCCGAGAGAAAAAAGATCCATGTTGTAGAATACCTAGCTTATTTCCACTGTGTCATCAATATTAATTTATTCAAATTGTTATTTCCACTCTGTCATCAATAGTAATTTATTCAAACTGTTATTCCCTGTTCAGATATCCGAGCCAAATAACTTTTTCCCCAAAATTCGAAATACATGGCCCAAATTTAAATACGACCTGCCAATGAAATTTATGAGTGACATGTGACTTGTGTGTTCTTGGAGTGAATGTTCGGCCATGTATCTGCATATGCCTAGCAACTGCTGGTGGAGAGCCTCTTTTGAAGCCCTTCTAAATATGCAGCTCCCAGACACTGCTGACTGACAAAAATCCAGACACCAAAAGCATCAGTGACCCTGTTCTGTGGTTCTTAGCTAAACTGCAAGACCCTCATTACTAGTGTCTTTCCAGCAAGTCTGAATAGCAAATCCAGTGGGAAAGAAACGGATGGGGAGGACAGTATTCCCCCAAAGTATAGCATAGTATAAAATGCAAAACAAAGTGCTTATACAAAAGAGTTGAAAAAACCCCAAGAGGTATCATCATCATCTTTCAAGTTGTCCATATGTCAGGACCTATGGTGCTTTTCCTAAGTACTTCTTTGCACCGCCCCCCCCAGTGTAAAATTTGAAAAGTTAGCCATCTGTAGTTTTGTTAACAAGCTTCTAACGGAATGAATGGCAGTATTCCTGAGACTATCTTACGTCCTTTTTCTCGACCAAATAAAGAATTGAGGTGGGAAAATTGAGAACAGATGAACAGTTAATTTGAAAGGGAGCATAAGTCACAGGGAAGTTAAAACAATACTCTTGGCTATTGGCAAGGTGGTATAAGCTCCTAACTAGGATCTTGGCTGGGAAAACTACCTTGTGTTGTGTGAGATCTGGGGGAGGGAAGGTGGGGGAAGAAGAGGAGGAAGTGGACAGGAAGGAATTGGTAGAGCAGACTCCGGTAGCCCATAAGTAGCAGCACTCCTGGGGTCTCCTTTTTAAGTCTCTTTTGTGAGAGTCTCAGCTATTCTGAAATCTGATTGGTTCACATCCCACCTCATTTCAAGGAGAAATGAGGGGGGGGTGGGAGGGGGGTGGCAGCAGCTCTCTCCTGATAGCCCTGCTCCAGGATCCTCCGTGGTTGTGCTAGGTCTGCAGGAAGGGGAGTGGGTGTCCTCTCACCAGATTGTCTCTGAATCCCAGGGTCTTCAGGAAGGAGAGGAGACATTATTTCCACAGGGCTGCTGCCTGTCCCTATCTGCCTAGTTTTTTGTTTTGTTAGGTTTTGTTTTTTCTTTTTGCCTTTTTCTCATCCCTTTGCTCATTTTAAATATGATTCCTTCTTTGGGGAAAGAGAATGATCTAAAGAGGAAGAAAAAAACACAACTGAGCTAATAATCTATTTTGTCTTTAGTGAATTACTAAATGGGTTCTACAATAATCTTTTAACAAAATGGCCCAAAGAAAGAAATATTAATATTGCTGCTGAGAAAAGTATTTTAATTTCCCCAGCATTGTTGGAACATTTGGAGAGATCATGAGCAAATATTTAGGTTAGGGAGACATCTGCCAAGGTAAAGGTCTTTCAGTGAAAAGGGCATTTGAAACTTCTGTCCAGAATATAATAGTTTTGCCAAATGAAAGTATCACAAGGGAGAGTAATACAGCAAAAGATTTATGATGAGTTTCAGGAAGATGAGGGAAAGGACTATAGGAGAGGAAAATAAGTGTCTGAGCATCCAAATGTAAATAAAGATTTAAAATTTTGGTCCTACTTGATAGTATCCACTTTGCTAAGGATAAGTATATAGCATGAATGAATAATTTAATAGGTAGAGACGAGAGAGGCTAGAAGCTGCCAGGAGAGGTAAATTCCAAGCTTCAACTAAATGTTCTTTCCAGACAATTCTCTTTGGAAGTATTTTCTGCCAAAAATATGCTCCCAGGCTCACCTCAGGTGATGCATTAACATTCTGAAAGCTTTTACCTAAACCAATAAATGAAACTCCCTGATTAGCTACAAGCCCTGTAGACCTGGTAACTTTACCTATTAATTAACAAAGGGACAAGTGAAAGGTAGTAAAGGGCAAAGCAGAGAAGTGCAGGGCAGGGGAGAGCTGCCATTTCTATTAAATCCTAGGATAACAACAACAAGAATGGAAACAGCTGATTTATAAGCATTCTTTTCTGGGCAATTTATTGAAATTGTTAAAATTTGTTTTTAAATAACATCATGTAGCTGATCAGTGACCTGGATATGTATGGGCTTGCCTGTGTGTATTTCACACATACACATTTGGAATGCCAACTGATAAGTATAAATATTTATAACACATTTGTAAATTCCACTTAAGAAAATGTTGTTACGGATAGTTTCACATGGAAAAATGTGATGCTAGGACTTTGAGAAGATTACCAATGTATTTCCTTATAGAAATCAGTCAGATACACATATGCTAATAAGGTGAAGAATCACCATAACCATTTCCCACTCCACTCTGAAATTAAAGTGAGCAGTGAATTTGAAAGATATAGTGGGATAGGTAGCAATGAAATACTTATTAACTGAACCAGAAACATCAGACATAGGAAATTTTTTTGTCCTTTATAAACAATGATCTGTTTGGATAGGAAGATGTCAAACTGAAACACAAAAACACCTGGAGTGGGGCTGGAAGGAAGATTGGTGGATGAAATTCTAGATGAATTTCAAAGTAACAAATCAGCCCTTGACAACAGCAGCACTGAAGAGCTTGATAATATAAATATGCAGAAGTTACACTCCAGTCTGCAGAAGATGTAGAAGCCAACACTATCTAAATCTAATGTGATTTCAGAATAAACCATGTTTGCTTTCTGTATATCTCTATAGAAATATTGAATTTAAGATAGCAAATTCCATCTACTCTAATCTGATCTTTTCTTTTTCTTCTCTAGGGTCTGAAGTGCATGCCTTTTAAGAATGACCAAACTGACTCCCCTAGAGCACAGAATCAAAATATGCTGGCTTCTGATTCAAATACAACTTTTTGCAAATTTATCAAAATGTACCCAATCATTAGAAATAATATCTAGGTAAATATTTGCTGAATAGTATACCTAAATGAAGGATAGCCAAATGTATAAAATTTGGGAATTGTTGCTAAAATTTTGAAGCATAGAAAAAGTTGTATTGGCATTATCAGAAACACAAGGCAAAACTTCAACTGGTAATCTCAATGAATAATCTCCCCATAAACATGTTTCTGATCAACTCTGAAGATATCACAAATAATGAAAAGGTTTCTATTTAAAGGTTCCCATTTAGAAGACCAAATTGTAGAGTTTTCATGAAAAGCTGTTAAGGAAAAGAGGAATCCTGGATGGGATGGAGGAATGGGAGCACTCTTTATGAAGCAGAACTCAAGTGTGCCTGCTCTATTTTGTTAGGAAAGTGTCAAAAAAGTTGGAGTAGAGGGAAATAATTTTTGCACATTAATCTTTAAGATAAAATCTAGAATTAAAATGAAATTCAATGGTGTCATCTCAGCCAAAAGGTATTTGTCTTTACTCATATATTAAAAGAAAGGGTATGTTATATAAGGCAATGGTAAGGGCTGTCTGGAAATTCTGAAACAGAAAATGTCAGAGATGATCATTGACTTGTTTTTCAGGGAGAGAATCCAAGATATTACAAAGATATCAAATACATCATACACGCAATCTAAGCTATATCTCTCATCTCTGTCAGTTTCCAGCTCTAGGTCTGTCCTTCAAAGTAACTATAATAAACAATGACATCAGAAAATATGGAAATTAAGAGACTTTTGTTTTCCAGTCATGGGGCTTGCACTTTGGGCCTGGGCACTGTCTCTCAGCTCTTCAGCCCAAGTCTAGTGCTCTACCACTTGAGCCACAGTGCCACTTCCGGCTTTTTCTGTTTATGTGGTGCTGAAGAATCAAAACCAGTGTCTCATGTATGTGAGGCAAGCACTCTACCACTGAGACACCTACCCAGACCTTAAGTGACTTTTATGAAGATAAATAATCTTATTTTGTACTTTGGGTCTAGTACTATCTGTGTGTTATAATTCAGATATATGAACCCCATGTGTTGAAGGCTTGTGTCTTCACATAGTAGCTTTTTTTGTGTGTGTGTGGAGAGATGACTGGAGAATGAGAATGTAATTGCTCATTGATAAATTACATAGCTAAGTTGACTGTTGGAAGGTAGACTTGGTTAGATAAAATAGATATTGAGGATAAGCCTTTGAAAGATATGCTTTGGCCCTTTTCCTTCCTGTTTTTCCCATTGGGTCCCCACAAGGGGAGCTGCTTCCTCAACCTCTTCCATTATGATACTTCTGCCTTGCCCTAGGGAATGGAGGCTGGATGGATCTTCTTTTTATTTTTTTTTTAATTGTGAAAATACCATATAGAGAGGCTACAATTACATGGGCAAGATAGTGAGTACATTTCTTATCAAGCATTGTTGCCTCCTCCTTTATTTCCCCATACCACCCCTTCCCCTCTCCACTTCCCCACCCCCACACCCCCTACCACCACCTTCCCTCACCCTCCCCACCCCCCACCCCACCAAAGTTGTAAAGTTCGTTTTTCCACATAACATCTTGTCTTATACATCTCATTGTTGTAATGGGTCTACCTGTATCCCTATTTAAACGATTTGTTTTTTCCCTTCCCCTCCACAAATTATATCAACATCAAATACAGTGAAAGCAGGGCTTATATCATGGCGGAGGTACATACAAAGCAACAAATAAATCATCTTATAAATATGTTGGAAACAATCCCATGAAAGAAAAAAATTTGAATCCTTATCTTAGGGTTCATTTCACCTAACATCAACTTGTCTGACAGTTTCTGCTTGTCTCAGACATATACTAGAAATTGCAAATAAGGGAAACCATGGGGCCTATGTTTCTTTGGGCCTGGCTTACTTCACTTAATATAATTTTTCCAAGTCTTTCCATTTCCTAACAAATGGGGCAATGTCATTCTTTCTGATGGAGGCATAGAATTCCATTGTGTATATATACCACACTTTCTTGATCCATTCATCTACTGAGATTTCATCTTGTTGAAGTCTATCTTTGGGCTTTATAACAGACACCATATCCTGTCAGAGTTTCTCTGAATCAAATGTTTTCTTTCTTTTGGGGGGAACAAGTAGTATTAGGATTTGAAATCAGAGATGATGCTTGCTTGGCAAATGCTCTACTGATGAGCCATGTTTCCAAGTGCTTTATTTGCACTGGTTATTTTTGAGAGAGATTTTTGCTTCCCACATAGGTACACTCATGATCTTGACCATCTCTTTCAGGTTTCCAGTCATCACAGGGATGACAGGCATACACTACAGTGCACAGCTTTTTTCCTTTTGTATGTGGTCTTCTGGAGTTTCCTGCCTCAGTATTCTGGTACTATAGTCCTTCTAATGTCAGTCTCCCATATAGTTAAGAAGATAGGTTCACATAATAGCATGTAGCTAGGGGATGAGAAAGGGTCTAGTGAACTTTTCTGCCATCTACACACTTAAATTAATCCTCCTTATTTTAGCTTCTCAAGTATCTAGTATTACAGGCATGAGCCACTAGTACCTAAATTGACTTACATTTCAAAGTAAAGTTCTATGGAATACTAGTTTGATGTCATATTCCAAAAATGGGATTTTTTTTGGTCCAAAAAGGTTGGGAAATGTCACATACTGAGATTTTTCTAACCTTTTCTAAGCTTTCATAGAAATACCATTTTCTATTCTTATCCATTGCAATAGAGATAACTTCATCATGCTTTTATGCAAGGACATTTCTTCAGAAACTGAACTTATCACTTAATGGAACATTTCATCCTAAGTCAATGATAAAATTTAAGATGCACCAAAAATTAAGAACATAAAAGTGGTGTTTTTTCTTTATGATATTTTAATTGAAGATTTCATGATGTTTGCTGTTCAACATTACTTTCCAAATATTTGTTGTTTTTCTTTTAACTTTCTAAATCCAATTCCATATTGCAATAAAAGGTACCTTTCTGGAAGAAATAGGAATAGTCTCTTTCCAATGTAAAACTGACTAATTAAAGACAGAGTTCTAACTTACACAGTATTGTGGTCCCAATGTTTGTATGCTCTCTTCACCTCCCAAAATTCATTAGTTGAAGCCTTAATGCCCACTATGACTCTATTTGGACATAGGGGTCCTAGGGAAAGGGCTAAGATTAAGTGGAATGATGAAGGTAGAATTCTGATCCCAGAGGAGTAGTATCTTGATAAGAAGAGGTACCAGAAACAGTCCTTCTCTTATTGAATCATACCCATACAAATACCAAAAGAAGTCTATGTACACTCATAATGGCTATCTGCAAGCCAAGAGGATCCAAAACAGCTAGTACTTTTGGGTTGAAACACAAATTTCTACTTCTGGAACTGTGAGAAAATAAATGTCTGGTGTTCAAGTCATCTAGTCATGATATTTTATATTGTAGCTAATACTCATGCTAAAGGAGAGTAGTTTTGCTTGGATCTGCATATTGTACTATGTTATAAAAGCTAATCTGATAATGATACAATGAACTGTGAGCAATACAGGGGAATGGGATGTGATATCATATATATGATTGACCTATGATACCCAACATATATTTGAAATTCTTCAGCATTATATTCATGGTCTAGCCTTATCTGTCTTATCTCCAATAGAGCTAGAGTCAAGAGCCATTCTAAAGCAAATGTATCAATAAGCAGATTTCAATTTAAAATTGATATCATGCCCATCAATACTCAATGCTAGCTGGAAATCGTTGTTGTTATGAAGGTGATGTACAGAAGGGATACCACTATGTAAGTCACGTAATGAGTACATTCCTTTTTTACAATATTACTCCTTCACTTGCTCTCTCCCAGTCTTTCCCTTCATCTCCACCTACAAGTTGTATGGTTCATTTTTAACATGGTCCCTAGTGAGTAACATTGATGCATTTGTTCACCCTTTGTCTCTCCATTTCTGTGCCCTCCTTACCTTACCATAGACAGATAAATGAACAAGCATGACAAAAAGAAAAAGAAAAAAAACAGCCACAAAGTAAAAAACCTTGTGTTTCCATTTCTTGGAGGTCATTTCAACAAATACTATTTTATATGATCAACTGCAGATAGGTATTATGCCTTTGTGTTCCTTATAGTGCTCTTACAAACATCTTTTAATTTGTATTTTTTCCTCTGCTCTCCAGCTTATGATGACCTTGCTTAAGAAAAAAAGTCAAATTATACAAATATTATACAAATTATACAAATATCCATCTTCTTTCCTGTTTCTTTTGAAACAAAATTCCTTCTGCCACAAAAGACCCATTATTCCTCAGGAAAACCAAAATTGGCCCACTTACTGGAACAGAGAGAAGTTACTATAATGAATAAGTTACATGGGTGTTAGCCAACTAAAAGGACAAGAGAGAACTCACATTTAATGATTCTATAGAGCTGACGCAGAAAGGAAAGGGTGTGTGGTTATCAGAACCCAAAAGAAAGCCCTGTGGAACTGAAAAATACCTCTGGGATATGAAGACACATGCGCATTGCTGAGCTCCAACTATGCTTCTGTTTCTGAGAAGTACTTCATGCCTCTACGACATAATTCTTTCAGTCATTCACACACATTGTGGAATTTTCCATTAAACCCTTTCATTCTCATATTTTTCTCTATAACTACTACCTCACCTCACTAACTTCTTTCATAACAATTTTTCTTAAAATCCTACTAAGAAGTCTGTTTCCACTTGAGTAACTACAACTAAAAAACAAAATCACTTCAGTACAACTTTCACACACATCCTTTAGCACAATTTCATTAAAACTGTATCATACTGTTCTTCACAATGGGAAGGATCATTCCTGATTTTGTTCTTACCTAACTAATGCAACACAAGAGTTTATTATGAACCAAATTGCTATTATCCCAAATTTTCACCTTTGTTTTCCATCAATTATATACACATAAATTCACAATTCAATAAAAATCTACAATGATTAGCTAATATCTCAGGATGTAAGATACATACAGGTTAAGGTCACACTTGATAGCATTGCCTAGATAACCATATTTTCAGAAATACTCTTAATAATTTTAAAATTTAAATTTTTATTATCAGTTGTGAAAACCAAATCTTTTTGAAATATAATAAAAATTATATTAAAAGAAGCTTCAGTTATATTTCTTTGTCAGTTTTTTAAATGTTTTTTTTATTGAGAAAATACTGTACAGAGGGGTTACAGTTACATGAGCAAGGTAATGAGTACATTTCTTATCAAGCATTGTTGCCTCCTCCTTTGTTTTTCCCTACCATCCTTTCCCTCCCACCTCTACAACTACACTCCCCCCCTACCCCATCCCCCACCCCGCCCCACCCCAACCCGCCTAAATTGTAAAGTTCGTTTTTCAACAGTGTCTTCTACATCTCATTGTTGCAATGGGTCAACTTGTATCCCTATTTTTTTTTTTTTTTTTGGTCTGTCGTGGGGCTTGAACTCTGGGCCTGGGTGCTGTCCCTGCGCTCTTCAGCTCAAGGTGAGCTTCTACCACTTGAGCTACAGCACCACTTCCGGTTTTTTAGTGGTTTAATGGAGATAAGAGTTTCACGGACTTCCTGCCCGGGCTGACTTTGAACCACGATGCTCAGATCTCAGCCTCCTGAGTAGCAAGGATTACAGGCATGAGTCACCAGCACCCAGCCTGTATCTCTATTTAAAACATTTTGTTTTTCTCTTCCCCTCCCCAATTTATACCAACATCAAATACAATGAAAACAGGGGTTACGCCGTGGGGGAGGGACATACAAAGCAACAAAAAAATCACATGGTACCTTACAAGGTATTTATAAGGTACCATGTCAGTTTCTTACTAATATCACTTAAACTTGAAGTTTTCTTCAAGAAGATCTCAGGCCAGGTAAATTATTAAAAGGAAATATCCATAAATCCCCTCAAATGCTCATCTGTAAATTTCACTGCATA
Organism: Dipodomys merriami; assembly: GCF_024711535.1. Taxonomy (NCBI): domain Eukaryota; kingdom Metazoa; phylum Chordata; class Mammalia; order Rodentia; family Heteromyidae; genus Dipodomys; species Dipodomys merriami. Next base: position 53,393,039 of record NW_027206179.1, read on the forward strand.
GGCAACATTGGATGAAAATGAATGCATAAGTTAGTGTAGCCGTGTCACTCATGGCTTTAGTTTAAAACCCTTCACTTCCCACAGGACCCTTCAGGTACTCTGACAGGTGACTGATTTAGTCAAAATGGATGACAGTACCTAATGTTTGCTTCAAAGTTGAATCTTGGTTCAACTGAGAAATCTTAGTCAGCATTTGTCTATCTTTGGAGATCAGGCTATATCCTATGTCCTACATTATAATAGAGCAGTAGCTTTCAGGCTGTGACTGGGAGTAGCTCCAATTTTAATAAAAACAGAAATATGCTCCATTTTGAGTGCAAATGTTGAGAAGGACTTACATTTTCTTTGTGCAAGTACACAACTACCACATGTCCTGCACAAACCATAAGGTACAGCTGATAAATAACATATTAGAATAAAAATATTAACATATACAAGCTTACAACTTAAATTAAAAATCTATGGACATATGGGTATAACAAAACCATATTAGAAAAACCATAGGTGTATCATGAGAAAAAGGAGAGATGATTGTGTATTGATATCTCTATTTTAATTAACCACCAGCAAAGTCTTTCTTTGCATTTGTATTAACTCTCTGTTCATGCTTTGAATGCTATTACCATTTTAACCCTTTCTTAGCTTCTGACTCATTCTGAATATGAAGTTTAATGATCAAGCTGAATAATCAAGATGGGAATATAAGAAATTATGATTACCAATATCTATGTTTACCACAGAATATTTAATAAGCCAAAGCCCTAACTAAGTTGGCATAGGTTGTGGATTTACATTCTTTTTTTATTTTAAACTGGTTTATTTTCATATCTATATCTATTAAAATTCCAATTTCAATCATGTTTAAAAGTTCAGATGATTATAAGTTTTCAACACTTTATAGCAATTTGATAACTATGTACTTACAAGTTTAGTTCTTTTGTTCTTTACATATATTAAATATATCCATGATATAGTTTATCTTTGATGATTCTGATATTTATATTTTTATTTTAAATCGTTTTATTAACTTTAATAGTTGAACAAAGGAGTTACCGTTCACCAAAGCAGTTTATAAGTAAAATGTATCTTGATCAATGTCACTCCTTTCAACATTTTCATCCATCCCTCCCAACCCATACCTTTCCTCAGTCTCAGTTCATATCTTTTCTTTTGTATTTTGAAAATATTTTAATGGACTCACTTTATTTATTTTGAGAATATAGAGAAGGGCAATTCTGAATTTGGGCATTCTGTTTTTTGTTTTTTTGTGGGATGGTATAGGAAAGAAAGAACCTATGCTTGGGACTATGCGGCAGCTGCCTCCCCATCCCTCCCTCCCTCCCTCCTCCTCCTCCTCCTCCTCCTCCCTCCCTCCTCCTCCTCCTCCTCCTCCTCCCTCCCTCCCTCCTCCTCCTCCTCCTCCTCCTCCTCCTCCTCCTCCTCCTCCTCCTCCTCCTCCTCCTCCTCTTCCTCCTCCTTCTGCAAGAGGGTATTTTCTATTATGATGTTTTTGATCATTCTTTATACTTAAAAACATGTTGTTTTGTGCAACTGACTATCTGAATTATTATATCTAAGATCAGAGATTGATATATTTTATTTATTTCATAAATGTGATATACAGGTAATACATTAGAAGATATAACATAATTAGTGGAAGCTTTAATCAATTTAAAAATAATCCAAAATAGAATGCAAACAATGAATGGATCTTATTTTTGACCCAATCTGCTATTTTTCCTTCTTTTTTTGGGGGGGGGGGTCTGGTCGTGGGGCCTGAACTCTGGGCCTGGGCGCTGTCCCTCAGCTCTTCAGCTCAAGGCTAGCGCTTTATCACTTGAACCACAGCGCCACTTCTGACTTTTTTCTTTTTGCTTATGTGGTGCTGAGGAGTCGAACCCAGGGCCTCATGCATGCAAGGCAAGCGCTCTACCACTAAGCCACCTTCCCAGCCCTTGCTATTCTTCTTTCTAATGGAAATTGACTCCATTAATATTTAGGATTATTCTAGAGAGATGTGTCATGTTTCCTGCCATTTTCTTGATTTCCTGTATTTTTTTCCTCTTTCTGTATTTACTAAATTGATCTTCTAGTGATTTTTGTCTGATGTGTTTCTTTGATTTTGATTGTTTTCTTCAGGTTGCATTCCTCCCTTTAGAATTCTTTGTAATACATTCTTTGTAATTCCTTTAATGTCTGTCCTACAGGGTTTTGGTTTCTCCATCCAATGTAAATGATAGTTTCGCTGGGTAGATCAGATTGGGTTGGCAGTTGTTGACACTATTCCAAGGTGTCCTTGAATTGAGAGTTTGTGTGGAGAGGTCTGCAGTGATACTGATTCATGAAAAAAGAAATAAGAACGGCAATAGACACATGAAGAAATGTTCAACATCTCTGGCCAAAGAAGAAATACAAATTGAAACAACATTGAAACAACCTCACCCTGGTTAGAATGGCCCTTATCAAGAAAACTAATAATAATAGATGCTAGCAGGGATATGACCAAAAGGGAAGGCTACTACACTGTTGGTGGAAATGAAAACTTGTTCAAGCAGTCTGGAAAGCAGTAATTAGGCTCCTCATAAGACTACACATAGAGCTCCCCTATAACCCAGCAATCCCATTCCTGGGTATTTACCCAACTGACCACCCAATCCTTTTCAAGTACCAATTTCCTAGTGTATGTTTTGTTAAACTATAATTCTTTTTCCTTTTTTAGGGATTACACTGTAGGAGTTCTCCTCTAAATATACTGTATTTCAATGAATACATTTACTTACAATTGTATACAATCCAAGGTACTTATATACTTGTAAACTAATTCTAGCATTCACATTTGAGAGGAAAGATGCAAACCTCTGTCCATCTAGGCCTGACTTCACTTAACAGAATTTCTTCCAGGTCTTTCCATTTCTTGACAAATGATGCAATATAGTTCTTTATAATGCAGGAATGAAATTCTATTATTTTTATTCAATAAATTCTGATATTGTGAAAAGAAACAAATGTGTCCTTCAATGGCTCTAATGTACTTTAATTATGCCACTCAAACCATTTGAAGAGAGAGTGTGTGTAATTCTATGCCTCCAGCAGAAGGAATGACAGCGCCCCAAAGAAACATAGCCAGACCCAAAGAAACATGGGTCCCATGGTTTCCCTTATTTGCAATAAGGGAATACATCTAGGACAATCTTATTAGACAAGTAGAAAAGGTCAAAAGCCATGCACATATGACCATAAAAGATGATGTTAAGCAAAATGAACCCCAAAATAAGCCACAAGAAGTTTTATCATTGTTGCTGTTGTTTTTTAATGTACTTATCATGTACTATGTGATTTCATTTGTTTCTTTCGTATGTTCTTTCCCCATGTTATAACCCCTGTTTTCACTGTATTTGATTTTGGTATCCTGCAACTTGTATATACATTTTTCTAACTTGGGAAGGGCAAGGGAAATAACAAAATGCTGAAACAAAGATATTTTCACAATAAAAAAACTTATTAATTAAAAAAAGATACAGGTTGGCCCATAGTAACAATAGGATGTATAAGACACTATGTTGAAAACAAAGTTTACGACTTCATGGGGGGAAGGGAGAAGTTGGGAGGTGGAGAGGGAAGGGATAGTAGGGGAAAACAAAGGAGGAGGTAACAAGGCTTGATAGGAAATTTACTCATTACCTTACTCATATAACTGTAACACCTCTGTATGTTATCTTTACAGCAAAAAATATATTATAAAAAAGATATAATAAGATAAACAATTAGGAAGTCTGATACTGGCATCATGCCTGTAATCCTAGCTACTCAGGCACCTGAGATCTGAATAAAGTGAGTTCAAAGTCAGCCGGGACAGAAAAGTCCATGACACTCTTATCTACAATTAGCCATCCAGAAAACTGGAAGTGTCTCTGTGACTAGCCATATAACTGACAAGGGCCTCATATCTAAAATATATTTAGAACTCAAAAATTTATATCCCCGAAACCAAGTCCTCAGAGAAACAAGTGCCCCATTAATAAGTGGGCTAAAGACTTTAAGAGAAACTTCTCTCTGAAGAAGATATTAGAATGGATAATAAATACATGAAGAAATTTTCAACTTCTCTAGCCATAAAAGAAATGCAAATAAAAAAACAAAAAACATTGAGATTCCACCTCACCCCAGTTATAATGACTATAGTCACAAAATCTGTAACAATGCTCGATAGGACATATATCATAACCTTACTAATGTAAGTGTAATTCCTCTGTGTACTATTTTTAAAATAAAAAACATAAAAAATAAATCTAATAACAATAGATGCTGGAGAGGATGTGGCCAAAAGGAACTAAACTACTGTATTGTTGGTGGGAGTGTAAACTTGTTCAACCACACTGGAAAGCAGTATGGAGGTTCTTCCAAAGATTCCACATAGAGCTCCCCTATGATCCAGCAATCCCACTTCTGGGTATTTACCCAAATGATCACAAACAAGACCGTACTAAAGCTACCAGCATAACTATGTTTATTGCAGTGTTATTCACCATATCTAAGATAGGGAACCAACCCAGATGCCCCTCAGTACATGAATGGATCAAGAAAATGTGATCTATCTATCTATCTATCTATCTATCTATCTATCTATCTATCTATCTATCTATCTATCTATCTATCTATCTATCTATCTATCTTTCTATCTATCTATGAATTTTATGCTCCCATCAGAAAGAATGACACTGCCCCATTTGTAAGGAAATGGAAAGACTTGGAAAAAATCATTTTAAGTAAGTAAGCCAGACCCAAAAAACATATGTCTCACGGTTTCCCTTATGTGCAATAATTAGTATATGTCCAGGATATTAGGATAATCTTATTGTCAGGCCGCTGAGGGCAGAGGCAGCCAAGAAAAGCCATTTCTGTATCAAAAAACACCAGCTACCCCAGCAGTTCTTCAGGGGCACTGGCCTGAAACTGTTCAGGGTTGCAAAACAAGTTATATGCTAAAAGTTCCTGCTGATTAAATGTTCGTCTTTTAGCCAAACCATATAAACCCTGCTACAACCAGATTGTGCACAACCTCTCTGATCTGGACCAGGGAGTTCACCTGGGAGTATACCCCAATAAAACTCTCCTTCACTTTCCTTTACCTCTGTGTGGTATTTTTTCACCTAAAACCTTACACTTAGCAGAAGAGCAGAATAGCTCTAAAGCTATGTACACATGACCATATAAAATGATGCTAAGCGGGGGCTGGGAAGGTGGCTCAGTGGTAGAGCGTTTGCCTTGCATGCATGAGGCCCTGGGTTCAATTCCTCAGCACCACATAAGCAATAAAGAAAAAAGTTGGAAGTGGCGCTGTGGCTCAAGTGGTAGAGCACTAGCCTTGAGCTGAAGAGCTGAGGGACAGCGCCCAGGCCCAGAGTTCAGGCCCCATAACTGGACCCCCCCCCAAAAAATGATGCTAAGTGAAATGATCTCCAAGACATGGACACACAAGGTTTTTCTTTGTTTTTGTTTATAATGTACTATGTGATTTTTTTGTTTCTTTTATATGTTCTTCCCCCTATGGTATATCCCCTGTTGTCACTGTATGTGATGGTATTGTATATACATTTATTTGAATTGGGGAAGGGAAAGGGACAAGGTGGCAAAGGACAAGGTAAGAACCAATGCAACAGAAATATACCCAAGACAATAGGTTGGAAATAATCTGTACAACTTGAGGACATTGGGGAAGAGGGAAAGAGGAGAAAAATGAAGTAAGGGGCAACAAGGTTGATAAGAAATGTACTTATTACCTTACTTATGTAACTGTAACTGCTCTGTACATCATCTTGACAATAAAAACAAATAAATAAAAATAAAAGTGGTAGGGCAGTATCCTTGAACAAAAATTGCTCAATGACAGTACCAAGGCCCTAAGTTCAAGCCGTAAGACCAAAAACAAAATGCAAGAAAATTTTCCACAGCATATTTGGTAGAAGGGGAAAAAAACATTGACATGTAGTATCCAATGCAATTAAAATTGGACAAAATATTTTTAACAGCCCTTACTGAAGAAGATGCACAGATGGGAAATAAGCATATGAAAAGAGACTCCATGTAACATTATCAGAAATGTGCAAATTAAAACAATGAGTTATCACAACATGCCTATGAGAATGTCTAAGATCTGGCACACTGAGAACAACAATTTCTGACAAGGGTGTGGAACAACTCATTTGTTGCTGATGGAACACAAAGTGATACAGCCACTTTGGAAGACAATGTGGCAGCTTCTTAAACATTTCACTTACAATGCAGTAACAGTCATCCTATTTTTTCTCCTATTTACTCAAAGACTTGAAAACTTATGTCCATACAAAAAATCCTCATGTGGAAGTTTACAGCAGTTGTACTCAGAATTGCCAAAACTTGGGAGCAACTAAAATATTGTTCAGTAGTTGAGTAGATGAATATAACTCATCCATAAAAGAGAATAGTATTCATCTCAAAAAATGCATGATAAAACCCTTATCATATATTTATGTGCCTTAAATGCATATTATTTAGTGAAAGAAATCAATCTGAAAGGCTATATATTGTATGACTCCAATAAAAAGTATTCTGGGAAAAACTAAACTATAGAGACCATGACAGGAGTTTTAGGGGGAGAGGAGGATCTTAGAGGATAATATTTCAATGATGGTGGTGTAACAGTATATAACATTTTCTAAACCCACAGAATTATAACTCCAAGCAAACTCTAAGGCTGTGTGTTTGTGTGTGTGTGTGTGTGTGTGTGTGTGTGTGTGTGTGTGTGTATGTGTATGTGTGTGTGTGTGTTAGTGAGCAATCCTGGGGCTTGAACTCAGGGCCTGGAACTGGGCCTGAGTTTCTTTTGCTCAAAGCTAGTGTTCTACCACTTAAGCCAGAGCTCTATTTCTGAGTTTTTATGGGGTGGGGAGAGAATCGTTTATTGGAGGTAAGTGTCTTACATACTTCCTTGCCTAGCCTGACTCTGAACAGCAGTTCTCACACCTTGGCTTCCTGAATAGCTAGGATTACAGACATGCACCACCAAGTGCCCTGCTAGCTACTAGATTAGTTTTATGTGTACGATCATTTCATGTTACTTCTATTCAAAATTAAAAATTCTAAAGACTTGATAGCTTTAAAGGGAAAAACATTGATATAAACTTAAAGTTGAGAAGTAAGAGCCTGAGGATTTTAAGTATCTCTCCTTTTCAGTAAAGGAATCCTCTTCATTGGATACCTGTGTAAAACAGTTTTCAATTCTTGTTGTAGTTGGACTTAACCATGTGCCTGAATTTGAGCCAATGGGATGTGAGCAGAAGTGTCTGTGAGCTCCAGATTGCCTTAAAGAATTTTGCTCTGATTCTTTATATCCTTCCCCCTACTTACAGGGTTAGAAACAAATGCTTGTAGCAAATGGTTGAATTTGAGAGAGTTATTCTACTATTTCTGAGACCTGGAATACCTTTTGCCCTATGAGGGGAAAATATCTAACTTAATTTGCCATATTTTACAATGTATTTATTTTAGAGCACTTTAGCTATAATTTTAAATACCACTAAATCCAAGTATGAGGTGACCAAAAAAAATGGCCTATTCAACTTTATGATTTAATAAAAAAAAGCATAATGATATTTCTCTATTACTTTTGCATCAACTGAGAGTACTTATTTATAAAAGAGTCCTAAAGTAACTCTTTCTTTTGCGGAGAGTATTGTTTTGATTAAAAATAACAGTATCACAAATTGAGAAAAATCTTGTCTTTTTCTGGCAAATGTATTACTTTATTATATAGTTACATTTGTAGAGATTTAGTGTAACTATCTATTTTTATTAAAGAAAACTTCAAAACCTAAGAAAAAGAATGCCTAGACAGAATTCTGTATGTAGGAAATTTTGTCATGGAAAAATAACCATATTACCTATGTAATCAACAACCATGACATAAATGACCCATATCTCCCTATGGTAAACCGTTCCTCACAAAAGAATCACTATTTAGGCAATGATATTCATTTTATTTAAAATATGTTATCTGTATTTTCACACTAAATAGAAAAATGCATGAGGATGTTTTATTAAAATCCAGCCAATTCATATTTTATATGATTATATTTACAAAATTTTCTTTAAGATCAATTGAGTGCAAATTAATTTCACTTGAGTAGGGCAAGAAATAATTAAATTCCTTTTGTTCTAAAAATGTATAGCTTCATTAATTTTTTTGATCTCTGTCTGTAATGATTTGTATTCTATTCTCCCTTCTGTTAGCTGACACCTACCATAATATAATCATGTCCCTCTAGTTTTGTTCTATCTCTTTCCTTATCTCCTCTTAATTACCCCTTTTGTACCTCTAGTCTGTGGTCTCTGTGTGTCCAATACATAAAGGTACCAATTTCACAGCCCCTAAGACTTGTCAGGTTAGAGATTAATGAGCAGAGTATACCCAGAGGCTTTGGAAAGGTTAAGCATAATTACAAATGGGTATTTCATGCAATGCTGGAGATGTGCAAGCTGTTTTTCAAAAAAGGCAAGAAATAAGCTAATGAAACTTATGGGATTCGTATCAACTATTGTATCACAGGTAACAAAAGCTTTCTTTAAAATACAAAATTAACATGGTAACCAAAAATATTTTAAATTACAGTATGGTTTCATTTACAATTGTAACACACACACACACACACACACACACACACACACAATAACATGGGAGAAATTAGGTACAATTAGAAGCCAGAAATATCATTAAAAATTTATCATTGTTTTTGTTATGAAAAGAATGTTTCCTATTAGATAAAAAGTTAGTTTGAAATTATTTTAGCTTTTTTGTTTTTATTTAATTGTCTTTAAGTTGTTCACAAAAGAGTTGCTGTTAACAAAGCAGTTTATGAATACAAAGTGTCTTGATTAATGTCACCTCTTTCAACCATCACCAATTCCCCCACACACACTTTCTCTCACTTCTTAATTTTGTAGGGTGTACATTCAATTCTTGACTGTATTCCCCCCTACTTCTTTTTTTCTACTCTCTCCTCTTAACCCCACTCCTTTCAAGTACTTGTTCCCTAGTATTTATTCTGTTGAACTTAGCCATTGCCTTTTTAAAGTGATTATGTGGTTTGATTTCTCCCCTAGATTTACCATATTTCAGGTATTACATTTATATATATATATATATATATATATATATATATATACACACACATACCACCCAACACATTTACTAATATATTTATACATGAATTCTTGTTTCCACATATAAGAGAAAACCTGCTTCATTTGTTGCTCTGGGCCAACTTACAACCTGAGTATTTGTTTTTAGAAAAATTAAATATCATTCAGAGAAGGAACACAGTACTTCCCCATTGAGTTTATAGTTCAACATGAAAAGAGCTACTTTCCAAAGAAAAACAACTTTGAGCTGCCGTAGAAGTTCAGTTAAACAATTACAGTAAACTATAAGATGAACATCTGGCCATCCCAACACCATGGGGATGGTATTAGGATTATAGTAATTAAAAGAAATCCAGCTAGTGTTTCACTAATTACAAAGCGTTACCAGGGTTAAAACATCCATGTTCAAAGTCAGAGAGCTGTTGACCTAATTGGAGGTGGTTTGCATCACAATGTGTCAGAATAAGGAATATGTTCGAATTAACTTTGCTGCAAAGAAGAGAGAGAGAATATTGATCTTTAATGTTGCAGTGTGAAGTGAGTTATTCTGTAGTAAAAAGATTAGCTGTTCATAGTTAATTTGTTTTCTGAAAGATTATTATTCAGGTCCTTACTAAGTGAAAGAGGCTCCTTACTACTTGTCCATAGGATTCCTTCATTAGCTCCATTTGATCATTTTGCAATTGTTATTTCTCACACTACCATGGCATTTTATCTCTTTACTCAATAATTTCAATCAACCTAGGGACATTTTCATCTATTTTAATAGGAAAACACACACACACACTCAATTACTCCACATAAAACTCATTTTCTCATTTTACTTAATTCCTATAGCAAAATTCTTTAAGGCATGTTGATTTTTCCCTTTCTGTAACACTATGCTCCCTGAGAACACACTTTTGAATTCACTACAATAAGTCTTTCCTGTCACTTGAACTGACTAAATATCTATTGTCCAGGTTGCCAAACATCCTTTGTCTCTTATACTCAACCCCAGTGATCTTCTTCTTGGCCTATCATAAAATTCTTTTTAAACAAATTGGTGTACATGGTATCCTCAAATAATTATTTATCACCTATCTTCCTAGTGGCTCCATTTCACTCTCCATGCTTACTTTTTGTCTTCTTTCTAAGTGCATAATGCTGTTTCAAAATCCTATATTTTAAACATATTCTCCCCTCAATCACAACTTTCCCTTTCATGAATTAATTCAGTTTCTTGAATGTATTTATCATTTCTGTGCAGTGATTGATAAATGGCCAAGGCTTTACTGTTTATCCAATTTCCATGGTCTGCTTCTTATGACCAAGACCCCTGGGAATTAGATGAGGGCTTTGTGTTGGTCATCACTCAGTCTCTTCTAAGCTAAATGGCTGGCAAACTGGTTTGAGAATCTCTAGCTTTTTCTTTGATAGGTGGTGATAGCAAAGGGCTCATATTGACACAACATACTTAGTTGCCAACATGTGTAGCTATTGGAGAGTTTAGAACATTTAGCAGGCATGACCAAGTGGAAGGAAATTAGTTTATTGGAGTCATGCCCTTAACTCCTTCTTTTTCACTCTGTACTCCAAGTATCCCAACCCACTCTTCTACGAGTTCCCTTCTACATGTATTATGTTACCACAAGCAAAAGACAAGACCATGTGGCAATAGTTGGGTTGACAAGCTAAAAGAAATATTTAACCCCTTTCAGGTTGCTCATCTTAGTTTTTTGTTAAGGCAACTGAAACCTGATTCCCACAAATGGAAACCCAATGTGGGCATTGCTATTGTCACTTGGAATAGTTTATAGCCCCTGGAACCTGTCAATCACAGTTTTTTCCCCATTCAGCCTAAGTCCATCTCACCACAGTAGCTGCTAACAATACAAGGATACTGGTAGGAAAAACTTTCCAAATGTAAATAGAGGCAGGCACCAGTCACTAGACTGCAAATCAGAAGATGGTTGGACATAGAAGGTGAAACCAACTGTATTCACTTTCCACCTGCCATATGAGTTAGGGAACGGAATTCAAGGCTACAACAGGACTCTTAGGACTCTGCTTGAACCTTTGGAAGATAAATGGCATCCAAAAGAGAAATACAACATATGAAGCAGATGGTACGAGGATTTGATGAGGGCTAGATGAATTTAGGAACCAGCAAGACAAATAAAAGTCTATACCTTATGGCGTGAGAACATTTCAATGGTTTGGAAAAGAGCAAAGTCCTTTGAGATAGAAGTGAAAATGAAATCAAATGTATAAATTAGAAGAATAACAAGGAACAAAATCTGGAAAAAATTTTTTCTCACAAGAAAGAGGAGTAAGCATGGTTGCCTAGTCTCTTTTTATTCTCCCAGTAAGTGAAAACTTTGCTTTCTCAACAGTATATTTGGAAGTGACAGGAAAGAGTACTTTTTTAAAGAGCACAAAAAAAAAAGAAGTCAGTGAGCCAGTGTATGCCAAAAGGATAAAAAGAATGTAAACACAAGGAAGACTCCCTCAAAAGTCCAGCCTACCTGTCTCCAGACATCAATGAGGGGTTGATTTGTGGCATTTTTTTCATATGTACAATGTCTGCCAAGTTATCCTTTCATACAATATTCTGCAGTGTCCAAATAAAGCAATCATTGTGTAGGATTCAAGGACATTTTTCTGAGTAGAGTGGTTCTTTGGTCTTACTGCTGTATTTAATCCTCAGTGTATGAGAAACCTATAGTCATCTCTAGCCACTCTAGAATAGAATCTAACATTACTGACACTATAGACAAAGTCATTATTCTCAGTGACTAGGGCCATTTAGCCCTCAATTTACAGAAGAAAGAGAGCTTCACCATATCCCCATGAGGCTCTCAAAACAAGTGATTATTCACTGGAGGTGCCCAAGTAGTTTCACCCTCACTGTGGCCATTGCCACATCATTTTGTTCCATTAAGCCTCAGAAAAGGCTTATGTGCTACCATACTTTCAAACTGAGTTTTCACTTTCCATACCAACTGGCTTATCAGGTCATGAAATAAGAGAACAGAAGTATATAGGTCCTGTAATTGAGATACACCAGCCAGCTAAGGCATGTGCCTTCTGGTGATGCTGCAATGTCAGTGTACCAAACATTTTTACCTTATAATTTTTAGTTGAGAAAGGCAGTGATGAAAATCAGCCTGCGACCACAAATGATTGTGGTTGTGCCTGTTTTCAAACATGGGTGATCAGTCTTCCAAAGAATTAGAATAACAGAAGAAAAGTAAGTTCTCCTGATTCTGATCATCCCTATGGGAACTAAAAGATAACTGTTCTCTTCAGGGTACAAAGTGAATAAATGGATTTGAATGCTATTTGCTGAAGCAAGGTCACCATGGCTAAATAGCAATTTAGGATGCAAAACAGTCAACCATGATATTTGGTCCTTGGTTGTCTGTAAATTAAAGTATTAAATTTGTAAGATACTGCTTTTAATTCAGTTTTAATATAATTGTGTTTACTTAATCACAGTTGTTGGACATTGCAATTTCTGAGTTCTAATCTGTTTTTTTTTTTAAAGGCAGAGCAGGCATTGATTGTCCTCATTAAAGTTTGAACAGGGCTTATAGCAGTAGCACAGTAGAGCCGTACATGAGCTTGAGAAAGACAAAAGACAGAAAATAATGGAACCAGACATGGAACAGGAAAGAAGTAGGAAATGTCACACCTGTCCTAAGTCATCCTTATATTGTATGATGATTGATAACTGTACTCTACAAAGCCAGCAAGCCCATGGTAAGATGACACAGGGAAAAAAATTGCTGACAGCTAAATCAATTTATCCCAAATATTCCAAAGGCAGAATTAGAGAAGCCAGAGGTTCCTAGGATTGGCAAGAAGGAGATATACAGAGACACAAGGGTAGTTAACACTCTACAAAACTTAATAAAGCTAGAGGGTGAAAAACACTAGAAAGAACCTAAGTCTGTGGAACATATTTTAATTTGGATGCTATCCTTCTTCAGCTTTCTTTCAAAATACTCTTAAGAACAAGCTACCACATTGACTTGGTTATCTGATTTTATTCACCTTTAATGAACTTAGGTTAAATTATTAGGCAAAACAATGACTGCTGTGACCTACATTGCTATACAATTAGACATATGATTAGTCAACAGTCCAGGAACGAATGGAATATTATAGATTATAATAACTTTAGAGTTTCAAGGCCAGTTAATGGCCTTTGGAAAGAAATACTACTCAAGCTTCGAATTCCAGCTGAACTCTGCATGCTATAAGAGCAGGAGAACTTAGACCAGATGAGTCCCTTTCACAAGCACATGGCATGCTGTGTGGATCCGGCTGTGGAAGCAGTTTGCCAATCTTATCTTCAGAAACACATAGTCGGTGTTCAGCCAATAATGAAAGTCAAAATAATACTTAGCTCCCCTTTGGGTGATTCAAAGGGCTCTGGCCAGAAAATAGGCATAATAACCTTTCTGGTATGTTTCTCATTAACTGTCCTTCAAACTGAGAGAAGTATTTTCAGAAGATTGTTTGCTAGTGCTGAAAGATCAGGGAGCAGTGAACAGCATGAAAACTATGGACTGGACAAAATCATTATGAGTGATATACTGAGCACATGAAAAATAACAGACCAGGATTGGCCTGGGATCTGCAAAAAAGCTTCTGTGTATGTATTATTGCTTTACACATGAAAACCATAGCACTTTTCTATGTGCAAAATCAAGCCTTACACAAAATGTGTTAAATATATTCCCTCCTTTCCCTTTATCCAATCAAATTATCTTGCCTAACTAAAAGCCAAAGGGAAAAAAAGTCCTTATGTCCATGATCAGAGAAATAAGGATGAGAAAGGGACAATTCTTATGTGATTAGGCATTGGAAGAAGAGCCACCTAGAGAAGAAGGCAAACCCAGGCCCCACTTTCTCTTGAATTCATATCCTTTGTTCCTTCTTGATAAATCAAAATATTGATAAAGAGAGACATGTAGCAAAATACGCCATGAAAGAGAGGAGAGGAATTAGATAAGGAATTAAAACTGGGTTGTAGAAACTAAGAGTGAGAAGGAAAAATAACAGAACAAAAGGAGCTTGGCAGAGAGTGACCAGCATCTGAAGGTCTTGGGGGACAGAAGTAGGACAATGGCTTAAGAGTGTCATGTGAGAAAGTGCTTTTGACTCAACTCTCACTGCAAAGGTAATTTAAAACAAAAGCCGTTAATGATGATCAAATATTTCTGAGCATATATTTCACAGACTCCTCTATAGTTTCTTTGTTCCAGAAAATTCTTAAAGAGTAAATTTTCAGATTAATCTTACTTCTTTATCCTGAGTTTTGGTGTATTTTATGGGTTTGTGTTTTACTGTGATCATTTTTTATTTCATTTTGAGAATTTTACAGGTATAAATTCATAGTAAGTTGTAAAAATATATCAGGATTGGTGCTATGTAGAGTATTAAAACAAAGAAAAATAAAATGAATATGCATAGCTAGTATATGTGTATTATATGTATACTATACATAATTAATAAATGAAATTTGTCTCCATATTAATTATGCACAGATATTTATATCCACTATATATACAATCTAACACAGGAAGAGGGTAGATAAATGACTCATTAAAAGAAATAGTATCATGAGTCAGGGATTGTTTAAGGTTGGCAACTGCCTTCCCTTGAATCTGTCTTTGCAAGAGTATGCAATCTAAACATACCTAATAAGGAGAAAGAGTATGAATAGTGTTTACAATGATTCAGAGTCTTTGAAAAGCATATGAGCCACAAAAATGTAAATACTTCCAAATCAAAAGCACATAAAGGGAAATTAAGACAACAGCTTTTCTGGTGTCAATGAAATAAAGCTGCAGGCTGCTGAAAATGTCACTGATTTTTGTATACAGTTATTGGGATAAAGCAATTCATTTGTTGTAGAAATTAGATACAGAAGACTGTGCTTTAGCCAGAGCAAATAGGAAAAGGAACAATGCATAGAGAAAAAAAATAAAACAATGCACAAAATGACCTGCATTCTGAGCATTTACTCACTGCATCTTATAACTTCCTGGTGATATGCTCAGTAGTTAGGTTATTTGTCCTAAGTCATGCACTCAGTCTGTGGCAGTCAGCATTCAAACACTAGCTACCTGACTTTAGAGTTCCGTTTCACCATAAAAATTCCTACAGAGGAAGTGGTGCTGTAGCTCAAGTGGTAGAGGGCTCGCCTTGAGCTGAAGAGCTGAGGGACAGTGCCCAGGCCCAGAATTCAAGCCCTATGACCGACAAAAAAAAAATTCCTACAGAAATGCCAAGAACTGGTGAATGGCAGTCTGGAGATACAGAGCTTTCTTCCTTTTGTAAGACATTTTATAAACATAAATGCTTATAAAAAAAACAATGTTGAAGATACTATGAGTGACATATACATCTAATCTTGTTGCTGTAGCTAAATATGATTTCATTAAATGCCTTAGGTTTTACAAATAAGAATCACTGGGTCTTTAGATCAATATCCTGACTCTTACAGTAGATCCTTACCTCCCATAGTGCTCTGCAAACCTATTCTCAAGCCATTCAGAAATAGTCTTGGGGCCTCTGCTATGTCCTGATGAAGTGCTTTCTTCTGACAGAAATTGTTCCATAGCCTTTCCTGACACTTTTTGACCCATCAAAAAGAAATCCTTCAAATGAATTTGAACATCTTTTTCCAGTCTTGTCTGACAAATGCAAGTCTAAGACAGACATCTATACCTTCTTTTCTCAAAATCTCATGCAACATCATTTTCACTTTGTTTCTCTCCACCACACTAAAATTTAAGATCCCTTCTGGAGGATCTATATCTGATATGCATTTTTTGCTCAATGTCAAGCTTGGTTACAGAAGCCACTCAGAGAAAGGTATTTGTGCTAATAGCTAAATGACAGATTTTAAATGCATAACATATAGAAATAGATATAGAATAGATATCTTCAAATTTAAAATAGCAAATCATAAGGCAAATAAAGTAGCAATATTTGATTTCTTCCTTATCTTCCTTTGTTTTCTTTAATGGTACAGGAAAAAGAACTTTGCCTTGTTCTTAAACCCATGTTTCTAACTTACAAAAGATTTAAAGCAACTAGGAAGAGGTGACTATGCCTTACAATGTCTCCTTTGTTTTATTGAAACAAAAAATATTCCAACAAAAATGTCAATATATAGTTAAGGGATTCATTACAAAGGAGAACTAATCAAATCACGAGGTGGTAAGCACAGTAAAAATACATGCATGCTATATTGTATTATAGAGCAACAGGGAATGAGGGTCCACAAATGTTTCCTAGTGACCAAAGCAATGTCCACGTCCATGACCAAATTCACAGGGACAATAATATAAAATCAAATCAGTTTTGCAGTAGAAGCAGAGCTGTTCTTTATTGGTAGACCCGAGGGAAATTTCTTCCTTGGTTTTCCATAAAGAGAACTCTGTGTGGTAAACAGTTCAATGTTTTCCTCAGACTCTTTACATTGCCAGTAATGAATTTCACATAGCTCTTTCAAATAACACCTTTCAATGTAGGTCAGTGACCTAGTACTGAAGGACAGATCAGAAAAGTAAACCTAAGAAGCATCAAAATGATACTGGCCCACAGAGTAGATAGAAATGTGAATGATCTGAAGGTAATAGCACACCCACAGATTTATGCTATATAGATGTCAGGAAATACTCATAAATGTTATACCTCAAATGGTTGTTTGTTAACAAACCACCAGTAGGCAGTTGAAGTCTTTACTATTTTACAAGAACTTAGAAAACTAACTTCCACACTTCTGATTAAAGCAATCATTATCCATTATTAATCAGTTGAAAATGATGAATAAAATACCAAGTCTAATAAAGGTGTTTTCTTCAATATATATTGAAAAACCTTAAAGAAGTACTCTTAGTGAGATTTTTTCAATATAATTTTAAATTATATTTAATTTAATTCCGTTTTAACTCAATTTTAATTTTTTAAATTAGGCTTGACTTCTTACCAGTTGATAAACAATTGCCAATTTTTACAAAACAGTAAGTATTCTGAAACAAAGTATCATCAAGGTTCTCTCATTCTGAAAGTTTGTTTCAATGAGTATTAGCAAGAAACAGCAACCACCTTCATGGCAATTTTACTCTCACGTTCACAGAAGAGGCAAGGTATAGAAACAAGTTGTGTTAGTCAGTACATGCATTAATATGCATGAAGCATTTGAACTCAAGTACTTTGAGTTCAAATGCTTCATGCATATACTGACTAACACAACATACACAAAATGGACTCTTACTCATTTTCTAAGAGAAGGAAATTTATCCATCTATGATAAATGAGCTTAGGAGATATTAGAACTTAGATAATCAGGAACAGAAATAATAACACTACATGAGGTAACATAAATGAAATTTCTAAAAGAGGCCAATTGAGAGAAATAGAGTTAAATGGTGGTTAGAAGGGTGAGGAAAGAGATTAGTAAAAATAAGAAGATATCATTCAAAGGCTACACATCTTAAAGAATGAGAAGTGAATACATTGGAGAGATCTGAAATATAGGATAGGGTGACAATTAAAATAACTGTATTGTAGATATGATATTTGCCAGGAGTAAATCATAAGTGTTCTGACTACACTCATAGATACACAAAAGTCAAGCATATAAAGAAATGAAATGTTCATTAGTTTATAATAGTCAATTCACTGAGTCTATGTCTGATAATATATCACATTGTACAATTTATATACATATGAAGTCTAACAGTTTACTTTTAAAAGGGAAAAACTCATGCTTAGTTCTAAATCTATCAAAAGTTCCACCAAATGAAGGAGAAAGTAGAGACTATAAAGAAACAAGAACATTCATAGATTGCTGGTAAGAATTTAAAACTACATGTTTGGAAATGATTTGGCAATTTCTTAACATTTTAAACATATCTTAGGAGCTTCTGGTACCATTTTTATGTATTATCCAAGTAACTTTTTGCATTTAGAGTGTTCACATGAATTTTCAAAGCAGTAATATTCATACTAACAATTACCTTAAATATCACTATGTGGAGAATGGTAACTATAAAATATCAGTCTAAGAAATATTTTTGCCTGAATATATGTCTAATAATATTACAAAGTATACTTGGTAAAGTTTTCAAAATACAAATTACTCAAATGTCATCCAACTGGTAAATACTTTTAGGTGATATGTTCATATAATGGGATATTATTGATTAATAATAACAAGTAGTTAAGTAATAGTACTCAATAGTAGTTAAGTAGTTAAGTAATAGAATACACCTATGAAGCATGATGGTAAGCGAATGAAGATTTGACTAAAGGTCATATATTATATGATTAAATTTACATGTGCCTGTAGGTTAAAAAACTATTCTTATAGCTGTCACTACTGCTCAGGGTAAAGGACAGATGAGTTGTTATTTATAAATGAAGTGTATTTGTGTATAAAGTAGCCAACTGTAGAACTGACCAAAACTTTCAAAATAGCTACAAAAACAAAAATACCTGTCTTCTTCCTCTCTTCAGAACAATACACACACACACACACACACACACACACACACACACACACACACACACATGATATATGTATATATGTGTTGTTTCTGGATCCTAAAATGTCTTGAAGTATCTTCATAGCAGCATGGAATTAGTGATCACAGTTTTGAGGATGTGATAATGGCAAAATGACCAAATTTTCAAATATAAAATAAAATTTATTTGAAATTGAAATACTGTCTTAATTCTATCAAATACATCAATTTCAGAAACAAGTCAACGATCTCAATTGAAGTAAAAAGATTTGAGGAAGTAAGACATGTGTTTTTATAACATAGTCTTCATTTAAATTGCAAAATGATGTTTTTATTTTCTAAAATAAAATCTGTTTTCTAGCTGATTGCATTTCTCTAATAGACTTCATTTTCAGATGATGGATATTTTCCTTATATTCTTCAAAATAGGGAAATGGAGACTCCTATACAAATTGGCAGAAAGCCAATGCTTAAAATACAGGAGAGACAGAGATAGGTGAGCTCTGTGTCTCTGGTGTCTATACATACCTGTGTCAGTGGGAATATGTTTATTCATTTGGTTTCTTACTCTAGCAGCCATAACCACCAAACTTGCTTGCTAGTATCCAAGGCTCACACTCACTCAACCAATGACTTGCAGTAGACATGAAGAAAAGGCTAAGCATAGTTCTAAACATTCTTAACAATGCACAAGGGACACACATTAATAGGTTTGAATCTTTGCATAAACTACAGTTCCAGTATAGTTTCTTAAATTATATTATATTTCAAACTGCTTTATAAAGAATTAATTAAAATATGGTACCAATGGAATTAATTTATGCAGGCAAACTGCTATCCAGTCATGAATTAGTCACAAGTATGTCAATTAACTGGTAGTGATTTTCAGAAAAGAATAAATAATAAACAAAAGCAAAGAGCATGGTAAGAAAAATGTGGAATATTATTAATCAATTAAAATAACCCATTCTTAAGCATATAACTGCTAACTTATTTTGCTTTAATACAAAGCATTACAAATGTTCCACATTTAGGAAAGACTTTTCCAAGTAAAAACAAATTCTATATGTATCACCAGTAATAGATAATCAGATATCACTTAGATATTACTAGAAGATATGTAAGTAGATTAATTTGGTTTTACTAATATTTTAAATGCTTTAAATTATGTATCAGAGATTTATAATAAATTGCATGTAAAGTTTATAATTTGATAACATTTGAATCATGTATCCTGTTTACCTAAATGTGAGTATTCTTTTAGCAACACATTCCCATGTGATGATTTAGTTACAGCATTAACTACACACAGTAGCAAATAATTTTTCCTGGAATCTTTCACTATTCAATAGTCATATACTTAAGTAGTTGGTACACTGTCATTTTTTTGCTATTGGCATGTTTAAACTTGTTTGATCAGTGTTAAATATGAGTAAAACAATATAATATTAATTTTGTTCCTAGATTTGTGTATGAATGTGTATGAATGCTAGTCTTAAGGCTTGAATTCAGGGCATAGGCACTAAGTTTTTGTGCTGAAGGCTAGCCCTTTATCACTTGAGTGACAGCTCCACTTTCAGCTATATGGTGATTAATTGGACACAAGAATCTTACAGACTTTCCTACCCAGGCTGGCTTTAAACTATAATCATTAGATCTCAGCCTCCTGAATGCTAGGTTTGCAAGCTTGTGCCACCAGTGCCCAGCTTTCACTAACAGATATTTAAAAGTTTGAAAAACATATTTTGTTCAGCATTTATGATTCAGTTATTTATACAGAAAATTACTCCATACAAGCATAGCCCCTCTTATGTGATGATATCTTTCTAAATTTGAAAATCTTAATATTAGTAATGATAGTTTCCAAATAATAAATTAATGATAAAATTGCACATATTGTAATGCTAGTAATTGAACTCCATTTGTGAGAAACAAATTATATGAACTAACTAATGAAATGAACCTATTTCTACTTGACTTTAAAATAACAGAGTATAGTTAGAGTGTAGCTTTTAAATTAAAAAAATTTAGAACACAAAGTTTCTATAATTGAAAAGTCATAGATAAGTGCACAATATTCTTATTTATTACATTTCAGGACCTTATTTGTTTGGCATTTCTTTACACAATAGCAAGCAAACCAAAGAGCCAAATTTTCCAATTCCTTCAAATCCCCCAAATAATTTCAGTTTTCTAGTTGTTTTCCTTTGTGTGTGTGTGTGTGTGTGTGTGTGTGTGTGTGTGTGTGTGTGTGCGCGTGTGTATATATACATATATATACTTTTGCAATACTTATTTAAACTGGAGTAGAAATCGGCTGCAATCTAAATGTCTATTTGATAAATATTTGCTTGGGAAAAGACAAAAATTAACTAATGGTTCTTTGGTCTTAGAAAATATTTTGGGTAAATCATTACATAAATCAATAACCACTTCCATGTTTACTATTTGAAGATAAATACTAGCAACTATTTTATTACATTATAACAAAAATAGGAATTTGTAGAAACTGAGGAATGACACAAGATTCCTAAAAGAATATGATTTAATGATGATTTTTGGTTGTGAAATGCACTGAAAACTAGATATTTATGAATAAAATTCTTTTAATTCTTTTTGTTGTTGTTGTTGTTGTTCATGGGGCTTGAACTCTAGGCCTGGGCGCTGTCCCAGTAGAGCTACTGCTCTCCCACTTGAGCCACAGCACCACTTCCAGTTTTCTGGTGGTTGATTAGAGATAAAGAGTCTCCTGGACTTTCCTGCCTGAGCTGGCTTTGAACTATGATCCTCAGATCTCAGTCTCCTGAGTAGCTTGGATTACAGGACCCAAAAAAGGACAAACAACTCTACCTGCTATAATTTTGGTATACTAAGGGAGCTAATGTTCAATTCATAAATATATTTGCACATGCTTATAAGTATTGTATAGGCATTAAGTATTTGACTCCTTGCTACAACCTAATTTATCAGATTCTGATTGCACTAGGAAACTACCATGCCATGCACATACAATCTCATCATTAAACCTTCCCAGATAGCTTCTAACATATTTGTAATTGCAGTAAAACTTCTATTTATTTATTTATTTATCCTATTTATTTCTTAGAATGTCTTCCTCCCAATTACTGCAAACAATATGATCTAAAGGTAGACAGAAATAATTTATAATTACAAGTTTTGCTTGTCTTTCCAATTAAAGCCAAAGAAAGGAAAGCCAAGGAAATCCTTGAAGCTCTTTTTCCACAATTTTTACTTTTCCTTTCCTTCCCAGATGCTTCATGATGGAATTATGCAGATTATTACCAAAATACAAGGTACAGAAGGTTAGGAAGTAAAACTATAAAGATCCCTGAACTTCTTTTTCTCCTGCTAATTCTTACCAAAAATTTTTAATTTCTTCAGAAGCTTTCATAATAACTAAAATCAGACAAATTTGAATATTGATATAGATGGATAAGTAAATAGTTGTATACTTCTTTCCTGAGATCATTACAAGTATATTTTGTTAAGAAAAGGTAACTTAGGGAGGCAATGGAGTCTCTTCTTGATTTCCTTTACAAATTTTGTAGTGAACAGAAAAACAATGAACTATTTCCTGTGTTCCTAAGTCATCATTTTTTTTTCTCAATTGCCAAGGAAATTAAACCTTAAACCACACTTTTGGACAAGAGTCCTCATTCCCAGCTCGAGGTAGTCAGAGCCCTTCCCAACAACCAAACAACTGTATAGATTGGATCATCATGAACATGTCATTCTTTTCTAACCAGACAGGTCAAGTCTAGGACTTCTGTTTGGGATATGAGGACGGTTAGGTTGTTCACCAAAGCTGCCAGATATATTCAGATTTGAGAAATGTTGTTATTATTTCTAGTGTTAATTTAAAATAAACCCAACATGCTGCCTTTTATTTCTTTTACTTATACATTTATAAGTGCCTGTACTGGATTTGGGATTCAGGGTTTTGTGCTTTTGCTTCACTTTTTCGTTCAAGGTTGGTGCTCCTCTACTTGAGCTACAGCTCCACTCCTGACTTTTTACTGCCTCAGTAAGGATAAAGAGTCTTGCATTTCTCTGCCTGGGCTGGCTTTGAATTGTGATCCTCAGTCTCAGTGTCTTGAATAATTTTGTTGACAGGCATGAGCACTGGGTGCCCAGGTTAACATGCTGTCTTTAGTTGGTTGAGTTTAGCTCCATTGCTTTTGACTTGTGCCAATGTCATTCAAATAATAAACTATGGCGGATTTTTACCTGAAATATGTTGACAATATTCATTCTCTAAGTTAATGATACTGGCATGAGACAAAACTATACTCAATATATGTCTGCCAGAATCTCAAATTGTGAGATATATTTCAGAAATTTAAACAACCATATAAAATAATAATTAATGACAGTAAGTAATGTCATACCTTAAGTGGTTAAACATTTATGCTTATAATATACTCACACTAATAATCTAAAGCACACCTGCTGTGAAACTTGAACACATATGCATATTAAAACTTTATTCAAACTTGTAGCACCAGTAATATTTTTTTCATTTAATAGACAAATTAAATAATAAAAATGTACTGATTCTTCTAACAATAGAGACAAACTAAAATGAAATATGCAGTTATGAACATGGATATAAACAAGATATTATGATTAACACATAATCATCTTTTTAATCATCTAATACAGTATTTTTTATGAGAGACTTCTAATTCTTGTGTCATTTTCAATTTTCAAGTCCTAGTGTTCCCCATCAAGTGACAGAGTCATTTACATTCATAGCAGCTGAGATATTTTTTTCTGCACACATGGCCTTATGCCTGAGCTTCTATTATTTCTGTTCCAGAAGAATGCAATAAATATGTCTAGAGACAAGGGACAAAGTTAATAAAAGGCTGTCCTTTCCTTTGCCTAAGACCCTGGTTTAAAATGAGCTATTTTCCCTGAACACCATATATTAATTGGATGGCTCAGCTTCAGTCACAGACAAAAGCAGTCTAGATCATGATTATTTGCAGTATAATTCTTGATATGATGAGCAGTCACAGAGCATAGATATTAAAAAGTAAACTTCTTCCATTACAGAGAGATCTTAAAATACAACCTTTTGGTAGGTCAATTAAAAACCTGTCAGTAATGTCATGAATGCTGTCTATGTCCCTCCCAAAGATTTACACACATTTTCTAAATCTGAAGTTTGGAAAAAAATATTTTAGTTCTAATTGACTCAGTTGATAAAAGAGTATTTGGGGTGTGTGTGTGTGTGTGTGTGTGTGTGTGTGTGTGTGTGTGTGTGTGTGTGTGTTGTGATTGTCTAATATTTCTTAGAAGACTTCCATTATGTTTGCCTCCAGGTATTCTCTTCATAGAGAGAAATAAGAGTTTGAATGGATTCTCTGGAGATTTTGGCTCATTTTAATAAGGACAAAGCAGTGAAATTTAGAATTTTTTGTGCAGTTTGCCAAGTATGAACATGTATCTGTTTTCATATTATGGAAGAGTGCAGTTTGTCATATTACAGAAGATGGCATTCATGTGTCTTTTTTTTTTTTTTGCTTAAATTACTGGCCACGGAAATTCGGTTCAGAATCTAAATTAGATGTAAGTCTTTGATCCTAAATAGTTTCTGAAATGGAAACTACATTCCAGATAGAAAGCAGGATTGAAAATGGCTAAGCTGTCATATGTTCTGATCCACTCCAGTGTACAGACAGTCATTTTAATCTCCTAATGATTAGTTTACTTTCCAGGAAATGGATAGCCAGGTAACCAGATGCAGCAACATTCTTCCTCATGGGAAAATATAATCTTATTATTCAACGTGCATATGTGGAAATGGAATCTGATCATCTTGAGAGAATGGTCCAGGTTTGGAGAGTAGGTGGTGGTGGGAAATTGATGGATGAAGTGGCATCGATCAAGATATATTGTAATCACAATTGAATCGAAATTGAATTGGAACTCCAAAAACAAAAAAGGAATAATAATAATACCCCCCATATTTTCCTTTTTACTCTTCATGTTTGAAAATAACAATATCAGCTGGAAAAGAGTTTACTCTTCAGGAAGAATTCTTCACTGTCTCAAGAGACCTTTAATTGGAGAAATGCTTATATCTACTGGTCAGAGATGCTACTAAACATACTGCAATACTTAAAATAATTCTGTAATTATTGGCCCCAATTCTTATCAATAATAAGGATTGGAAACCTTGACAGAGATGAACAAAAGAAGATGTAACCAATTTAAAATATTTTATATTTCTAAACTCTATTCTCTGCACCCAAATAATTGTGTTATTTACCTTTTCCCCAAATTTCATAAAAGCCCTGGATATAGATATTCTCACATGCTTTCAGTTAGTTATTTAATACCTTCTTCAAAAAGGACAAGGAATGTAGAGATTTCTAAATTCCTGCACAGCCAAATATTAAAATATTTTGCTTGCTATGGATGAGGAAAGCAGAAGATGATATTCAGAAACCAGGTTGAAACAAGGAAGCAAACAGATCATTTTGAGAAGAATGTATCATTTGATCATTGCATAATGTCCTGAATTTCATATTAAAATATTAAAAGAATTTAGGAATTTGAATCTTCTGTAAAGGCAGCAGTTTATATAATGCCTTATGCAGATAGATTCTAAATAGGAAGTAAGTGCAAACTTCCAGAGGAAGGACCTTAATGACCAGAACAGAACCGAAGAAATGGGCAGATACTTTATAGGTTAGAACTGCATACAACAACATCATTAAGCAGATATAAAATTATAAGGATATCGACCATTCAGAGGATAAACCTGCATTTCCTCCCACTGAGACATCAAGGAGACATTGGTATCCTAGCACAGAATTAGAGGCTTGCAAAAGGAAAGAGCTTAATCTCAGCTTTTGATATCTTGAAATGAAAAACTGAGTATAATCATTTAAAATGTCATTAAACAATTATTCAGGTGGGATTAAACTTTGGGAATTAAAATCTGTATGGTAAATTTGTGATCTCCCAAAAAGTCACTGCAGTGATAAAAATTTAGAATGGTCCCCATCTATAAATACATGGTTATTACAAAAGAGGAGGTCTGGGAACAGCTTATGCATTCCAATCCAATAGTCACTGAGTATAATTAAGGTGCAGTGCAGTCTCTAGAGCAAGCACATAAAATAAAAAGTAGTGTCTCAATGAGTGTCTTCTTTCTTCTCTCAGCCCCACCTGTAAGAATTAAAATGAATTGAACAAATTTGGCTCCCTACATAATGAAACTCTGGCATGATTAATATTAAAAAACTGGCCTGTATAATGCTTCAAATTTAACTTTTGAAAAATTGTGTATTGTTTTCTTCTTTTTAAGTTCACACAACTTGAGTAGGGTGGACATGCACTGGTCTGTTTCCTTTGTGTAGATGTTGTTGGTTACTTCTCAGTATCAAGCAATAAATAAATGGCACCACTAAATTTTAACCAGCCTAAACTCTATATTTTTTAGCACATTTTCCACACATAGCCAAATATGTATGCATAAATAAAAATTCAGAAAGAATACAGCCTAAAATATTGTTTTCTCCCTATAAAGATTATATAAATGCATTAAAAATAGACCTGGGCATTTAAAGAGTTGAGAGCATAAGATAGAATATATTTCTATACCACTTATCTGAATTAAATACCTTAAACTGACTTACACATTTGTAATGAATACATATGTTGTTAAATAGATTGCTGCTCTCTATAGTAATCAATCACATACTACCTCCACTAAATTTTAGTATGCTCCCAAGATAGGGAGATAATTTTGCAGTTTGTTGCTAAATGCCTATTTTCAAGTGACCTTGGATGTCAGTTGGAATGGCCAAGGCTTCTTAGAGCAGGAAATTCACAGGTAACGTGCTCTGGTTGCAATGGTGCACTGTCTCAAATAAAATTGATAATGACTTCAGGACTGCAAATGGTTTATCATTCCCAGAGGCTTGATCGCCTCACACCAGATGCAGGAAGTTGACTGTATTCATTAATATCCTTTGTGAGGTCACAGGTGGGGAGAGGAGCTCCAGGGAGGTTAGCTAAGCAAGTAATGGCAGTGTATATTGAGTTTCCCGCAGAAAAGGAAAGAGGCAGTTCATGAAGTTCTCGTTGTTTAAAGTAGGTAAGGAAATTGAAAGTCATGCTGATGGACGGAACCCTTTCCTGTGACCGGAGTCTTCTTTATTCTTAAGCCATCAAAGGGAGATAACACCTGCTCAGAGTGACTCTTGCTTCTCCCTGGCTCCTCCCTCATCCATTCTTGGTTGCTGAAACAAGTTACTATTTTTTCTTCCTAGCCGGGTGACTTTGTAATTTTGTGTTATATCTGTGAAAATCAGAATTAAAGTGTGTGCTATTCTTCTATGACAGTTTTCCCTGTCAGTTTATTTCAAGGAGTTGAGCTTAACTTCTTCAAGTGAATCTGTGTGTTGAAGTGACTCCTGGGGGAAAATACAAATCCTCGGAAAGACTTGGCTGCACAGCTCCAGCAGCAAGCCCTGAGACCTCCTTATCCAGCCTAACTCGGCTTACATATTTCAGAACTGAACCCCAATCTCCATCCTGGCACCGCATTCCCCTGGTGATTTGAGGAAGTCTTGTTAACAGTTTCATCTAACAGGCTCAGCAGGTTCAACATTTGATTATCTTTCCCTCAGGTTTCCGATCCAGTCTTTTTTCTTCGTTATGCACTGACAGCAAACACTGTGCTCCGGCTGGGCTGCGTGTTGGGGGGGGGGGCGGCGGGGAGGACAGAGGGGGACGGAGCACAGATAGTGGAGGATTCAACGTACTGAACGTGCAGAAAATGTAGAGTCGACAATCTGGGTAAAAATCTCGCATTCAAGGAATTTAATTGTATTATTGAAATTCAGGGCTGTGCCCCTTGAGACATCGATCCAGTATTGTCAGTTTCAAATCCTGGGAGCACAAGCCAGCTTGATGATGTGCTCATGGAATTTGCAATTGAGATAATGAGGAATCAAAGCTGGTGACAGGATCGCTAACTGACAGAAAACAGGAGAACCAACACGAATCAATACCAACCGACCCGGTGGAGCCCGCTTGGCAGCTTGCTAGCTTGGCAAAGCTCCTAGGGTTCCAATTTAAGAACAGGCTCAGGACTTGGGAGAGCAACACAGTTGGATGTGCAGACTGGGGTGACGCTTTTGCTTTCCAAAGCTCAGAGAGTGTTTACTCATAAGCTTTTATTGCCAAAGGCGAGGCGCTCTGGCTTCAGCAGCCAAGGAAAACAAAAGAGGATTGGAACTAAACACTGGAATACAAAATACGAGGGAAAGAGGAGAAAAGAAGTCTGTGACAAATGATTGCTTTTTTTTTTTTTGCTCTGCGAGAAATTAGATGTGATCTGTTCTGTTCGGGGGAGTCTTAAACAAGTTTTTAAAAGGTAAAAGGCCACCTTGGTTATGAAACCAGATTTTGCTCATGAAGTTGGATTTTGCTGAACTTTTTTGTTTATTTTAGAGCTAAGAAAAGCCAGTGTTTTATTTCAGAATGAAGAGAGTCAGAGTACGGTGGTTCTCAGGCAAAAGAAAATAGGTTGTCATCTTATATATATATTGTCATTGAATGCAGAAACCCAATTCCTTCTCAGACTGCACATTATAAGCGCTCAATAACAACCAACAACCACAACTACAAAACAACAATAAAGCAAAGGATAGAAGTTACTGAAGACAGATATTACAAACTGAATTTTGCATCTGTTCCCACATTTGCTATATTAATTACTAAATTATCAGGAAGGTCCCTGTCCCAAAAATACATTTAGTACGATGACACACCTTCAATTATGACAGTCTTGTTAAAGGCTTGCTCTTAATACCCTATCATAATTATATGAGAAGCCTAATTTTATTATGTGCTTTTATTTCTGAATACATTGTCTGGGTTGATACATTTTATGTGATCCTGTAACCAGCCATCTTGCAATACCATGGAAATGTTCTTCTATTTAATAAAGCAGATGATATCACAAAACTCTTGTAGCTGGTTGACTAGTTTAGAGGGAAAAAATAACATGAATAATATTCCCCTAAGCTTTCTCTGACATTGATTCAAATTTAGGGGAACCGAACAGAATTTGGTTATCTGTATTAAATCAGCATCTAAATAATTTCTTAGATAGTTTTTGTGCTTTGGAAAGTACACTTTATAAGACCAATATATGCTCACTGCCCATAACTCTGACAGGTTCTATGCCTCTAAGAGTAACGTTCCTTGTACAATTATAGGGAAATTATATTCTCACTGTAATAAAGACCATATGTTTCATGTTTAAACACTAAGAGGTTACCATAAACTATTTAGAACTAGACTATCAGATAAATCAATGGCAAGCTACATTTTTAACTCTTACCTTTACAAAGACTTCCTTGCTTTAGTGACAACGATATTTGCATTCAGATTGTAGTTACTGAAATTATTAGAAGGGTTCAGTACTGCTACCAACGCACAGTTTTCACTTGAAATTCTTAAATAAATCTCACATTGGCTTGTCAATTTTGCATATTAAAAACAGTTAAAATGATGAAAATGACGGCTTTTATTGGGATATAAGGATCCTGGTACAAATTGGACATTCAATGAAGAATGAAACAGGTTTATTGGATTCTCCTCTGTGAATATTTTTTTTGCAGGATTCTAGCAAATGTTCTCAGGATATTTGTCAAATAAATACTTAAATATTATCTCACTTAGTAATTCTTAACTTAGAAATCATCTAGAATCAGATTGGACACATCTGTGAATCATGTCTACTAATTTCAACAGAAATAAAAGTATTTTTACAACTTCAGAATATTTTTTCCATTCAAAAGTGCTCAATTACATATTTCTGGACAAGAAAAAGAAATGAGATATTTTGAAATCTACTGATTTTTTTTGGGGGGGGGGGTCCAGTCTTGGGGCTTGAACTCTGGGCCTGGGCCCTGTCCCTCAGCTCTTCAGCTCAAGTGCCACTTCTGTCTGTTTTCTTTTTTTGCTTATGTGGTGCTGAGGAATCGAACCCAGGGCCTCATGCATACAAGGCAAGTGCTCTACCACTGAGCCACCTTCCCAGCCCCCTGATTATTTTAAAAGCATAGTTACTAATCTGAACAACAAGAAGCTTCACTGTCTTTTGAACTGGAAGAACAAACAAACTACATTTTAATACAATGTAGGAATCAACAATCTCGTTGACTAATTTCTGGGAAATATCTAGCAACGTGCACTTATTTGTCAAAGGAAAAGCAAAGTCATAATTTTTATGCTACCTTTTACTCCATCTCCATCCTGCCTTCCTCACCTTGCATCATTACAACTTAAACCTTTATTCTTGATGCATAATTCTAGTTATAGATAGATAGATAACACATGTATATCATAGATACAGAACAAACTTTCAGATAGTTGATAATGCCAAATGAATAAGAGATCAAAATAAAAATTTGACCATCTCTTGTTTTGTGTTTTAGTTTTCTCCCCCCTAATACTCTACCAACCATTGTTCTGTATTCATTCCACTATAAAGACATTCTTATCTCATTGTCCCAATTACCGTTCTGCTGAAATGACATGATTAGACATTTTCAACTAATCAGTAAGTCTGTAGTTTGATTTCCATTCATCATTGCTGTGCAAGGGGGAGATGTCAAGGGAAAGGGGACATTGCTCTATTAAGCATTGTCTATGAGGAAACGAAAAGTAAAATTAATTGAGAAAAGGATTAAAATCCTTTTTCCTTCAGCCATATTATAGAGAAGATATTACTAAAGTTAATGGAAATTATGTGAACTATTCTGGGTTATGAAACAACTTAAATAAACTTTGCAGTCCCCAAAATGCCGATTTGAGTGTCGCATTACAATATGTATTTAAGACCATGACTTGTTGCCTAAACTAACTCAGCCTGTTAAAAACAATTTTTAGTAATGTAAATGTTATTATGACTAATAACAACCTGAATATTCTCTGCTACATCTGACTTTCACTTGGATGATATATACACCAAATATTTTCAGATGAGCTAAAACTACAACCTCACATCAGTTCTTGACTTGTAAGGATGAGAAAATACCATAGAAGAAGGAATGAGGCCGTTAGTGTTTCACAATGTTTCTCTCATGTTATGTCTATCTGAAACTTATTTTGTGAGTTTTGCACGGCAACTAGCTCACTAAATTTATTATAAAATAAGAATATAATCTTTAGTGTTTCCTACAGGATATAGATTTACAAGATGGGCATTTAAGTCTGTGTTCATGTACCATTAATTATCTACCACTGAATTAATTTTCAAAAGAACAGAAAAAAGAAAAACCCTGCACTCCAATAGCCTAGTGGCTATGGTGGTACAGGTGACCAACACCTACAAGAAACTATCATGAGATTTCTCAGTGTCACTGATGGCATCATCACCTCACTAAAAATGTGAGTGACTTCGGATAAAACTTTAATGAGTCAAAGAGGTAGTTGCCCAAAAATGTTAATATCAGCGTGCTCATTGTCCACCATTATGTATTCAATGCCATCATAAATAACTGTTATAATAAGACCTATTTTGATAGTATATTTACAGAGCAATCAAATATTGAATCATTTCAGTAGTTGATGCCCTACTGGTCATGCAAGAGGTGTTTCATTGTTTCATTCATCCGAGGAATGTGAACTATAATATTTCCTCTGATTTTTTTTTTTTGTCGGTTGTAGGGCTTGAACTCTTGGCCTGAACACTGTCCCTCAACTCTTCATCTCAAGGCTAGTGCTCTACCCGTTGAGCTATAGTGCCACTTCAGGTTTTCTGGTGGTTTATTGAAGATAAGAGTTTCATGGACTTTCCTGCCCGGGCTGGCTTTGAACCGTGATACTCAGATCTCAGCCTCCTGAGCCACCGGCGCCCAACTTTCCTCTGATTTAAAGTCATGAAAATTCTATTTATTTACTTTTGATATTGGTCCAAAATGTTTGTCAACAGTTTGCTAGAAAAGCCTGGACTCTTTTCTTATAATTCATTTCTAAAAATGAGTATGTAAGTTTGACGTTCTCTAAAAAAAAACTCAATGAACATGACTTTTTTTCATTTTTCATTCTTTTTATTGTCAAGGGATGTATAGAGGAGTTACAGTCACATAAGTAAGGTAATAATTACATTTTTTGTCAAATTTGTTACCCCTTTCCTCATTTTTCTCCTACTTTCACTCCCCGCACAACACCCCTCCCAAGTTGCACAGATCATTTCCAATATATTGTCTTGCGTATGCTGCTGTTGCATTGGTTCCCTCCTTTTTCTTTGTCTCACCATTCTGTTGTTCCCCTTCCCCTCCCTAATTCAAATAAATGTATTTACAATACCAGGGTACCAAAATTAGATAGAGTGACAACAGGAGATGTACCATAGGGGGAAGAATATACAAAAGAAACAAAAAAATCTCATAGTACATTAAAAACAATAACAAAGGAAAACATCTTGTATCCATGTTTTAGAGTTCATTTCACTTGGCATCATCTTATATGGTCATGTGTACATATCTGTTGAGTTATTCTGCTCATCTGCTAAGATTATCCTAACTCTATACTAATTATCAGAAATGGCACCTATGTATTTTAGGTCTGGCTTACTTCACTTAACATAATTATTTCCCAAGCTTTTCCATTTCCTAACAAATTGGGCAGTGTCATTTTATGTGATATATATAGATATAGATATAGATATATAGATATATAGATATATATCTTAGAGTACCTATTGACAGTTTTAGATAGACTTAAGTCTTTCTGTATTTACTTGAGTTATTTTGCTGTATTAGTTATTGTGTGTGATTCATTTATATTTGGCTTCCGTATGTCAATCTAAGTCTTAGATGCTAAGGAAAGAGAAACAGCAGTCTGAGCTTTCTTTTTAATTTTGAGGTTATGTTTAAACAGGATTTTAAAAATAGTGCTATTAATTTCCAGTGCTAACTTTGTATCTGTTACTGCTTACACTGTGTTCTTAGAGTAATAAAATGAAAATCGTTATGGTTTGTTGCCTAAAGAAATGGGAGAACAAATTCCATGAGAAAATATTATTGTAGTTATATCATAGGTTAATTGGAAAGGTAACATCTTATTTGTAAGTAGTTTGATTTATTAAGTATGGTATTAATGTGAGCCTTTTCATTAATGACCAAATCAAACCTTCCGAAATGTCTAAGAGATTAAAATGATATAAACATAAATATAATGAGATTTCAATCACATTTACTTCTAAATAACCCAAGCAATAAAGAAATTAAGTATAATTCTATTTTTTCTAGTGTTTGAGAAAAAATTAGTGTCCAAGGAAGCTTATTCTATAGTAATTCTTAATAAAATGGAGAAATGTTGCCATTACCTTGCTTTGTGATTTCATCTCTAAAATACAACTTTATTTTTTGTATGTTGTTTTTTTTTCAAAAAAAAATTTTTTTTTACTGTGAAAATACCATCCAGAGAGGTTACAATTGCATGGGCAAGATAATGAGTACATTTCTTGTCAACCATTGTTGACCTCTCCTTTGTTTTTCCCCTACCATCCCTGCCCTCCCACCTCCATGACTACACTCCCCCCCTCAAAGTTGTAAGTTTCGTTTTTCAACATAACATTTTGTACATTTCATTGTTGCAATGGGTCCACCTGTATCCCTATTTAAACAATTTGTTTTTTCCCTTCCCCTCTACAAATTATAACAACATCAAATACAGTGAAAACAGGGGTTATACTGTGGGGGAGGGACATACAAAGCAACAAAGAAATCATCTTATAAATATGCTAGAAACAATAGCAAGAAAGAAAAAAACCACCTGTGTCCTTACCTTGTGGTTCATTTCGCCTAACATCATCTTATCAGATCTTTTCTGCTTGCCTCGGACGTATACTAATTATTGCAAATAAGGGAAACCGTGGGACCTATGTTTCCTTGGGCCTGGCTTACTTCACTTAATATATTTTTTTTCCAAGTCTTGCCATTTCCTAACAAATGGGGTAATGTCATTCTTTCTGATGGAGGCATAGAATTCCATTATGTATATATACCACATTTTCTTGATCCATTCATCTACTGAGGGGCATCTGGGTTGGTTCCATATCTTAGCTATGGTAAATAATGCTGCAATAAACATAGTTGTGCTGGTAGCTTTAGTATGGTCTTGTTTGTGATCATTTGGGTAAATGCCCAAAAGTGGGATTGCTGGCTCATAGGGGAGCTCTATGTGGAGTTTTTTTTTCTACTTTTAATCAATAACAACATGATTCACACTTTAACATTCAATAGAAACTTAATTTCTGAAGATATTCACAACTTAATTATCAGGTCTAATTTGACTTTTGACAATGGCCTTTAGGCCATTTTTATCTGTCATTTTAAAAATTTATTTATTGTAATGTAAAGGTGATATACAGAGTGGTATGATTAACTAGTACATTCGTTTTTGAACAATGTTACCCCTTCCCTCTCTCTCTCATTGTTTTTCCCTTCTGTCCCCCCACACAAGGTGGATAGTTCTTTTCAACACTGTGTCTTTTCTGATCTATCTTCTCCATCATTCTTTTCTTTATTTAATGTATTGTTATTGTAGAGTTATACAGAGGGGTTACAGTTACATAAATCAGATAACAAATAATGAGGACATTTTTTGAGCCCTTCCCTTGCTCTCAGTTTTTCCCTGCCATCCCCACCCAAAGGAATTGTACACATAGTGTGTAGTGAGTACCACTGTTATATTTGCTCATCTATGTTCCACCTTTTTGGTGCACCCACTTACCCTCCAAAATGCAAGCAATCTAGCAAATGAGAGAAAATGAAAACAAAAACAACAACAATGGAAATTAAAAAATGTCTCATTTCCTTTTCTTGAAGTTCATTTCATAAAATATTATTTCCCTCAAGCGGGGTGCCGGTGGCTCACGCCTATAATTCTAGCTACTCAGGAGGCTGATGATCACGGTTCAAAGCCAGCCCAGGCAGGAAACTCCGTAAGACTCTTTTCTCCAATAAACCACAAGAAACCAGAAGTGAAGCTGTAGCTCAAGTGGTAGAGTTCTTGTCTTGAGCTGAAGAGCTGAGGGATAAAGCCCATGCCCAGAGTTCAAGCCCCATGACCGACAAAAAAAAAAAAAAAAAAAAAAACTTCCCTCAATTTTATTAACTACAACATGCCTATAAATCTAAAAGCAATCACACTGAATGATTAAATATGTGTGTGTGTGTGTGTGTGTGTGTGTGTGTGTGTGTGTGTGTGTGTGTGTGTGTGTGTGTGTGTATCGTATCTATGCATGTATATACACACTGGGATTCTAGACACTCACACAGAGGCAAAAGGAGGTTATGCATAGGAGTGGTTTACAAAGGCTCAATAAGCCATGTGCATATGATCATATAAAACAATATAGTGTCTTGATATCTCCATGATAAATATATTTTCCTAGGTCAGTTTTTCCTAGGTTAGTTTTATGCACTCAACTATTTAAAAAGTATGTCTTTCTTGAATTTTACATTATAAAGTAAGAACTTGTTTTTCTCTTCATAATAGCTTTCCATATTTAATCTCTCTTAAGCTGAGTAACACTTTATCCATTCAATCACAGAAAGGAAACCCCAGAAACATCCCTGGACCCATTTGTAACTCTCTGGATACAATCACTTAATCCCAGTGTTTTCTAGACTATGTCTCCTAATAGATATTTAGCTCATTACCCCTCCTGTATACTGTGTGCCTCACTATTAGGGTGTAACAAAACAGTGAAGGATGTTATAGAAACCAATTACATGGAAAAATTTTCCACTCTAAGGACTAAGGTAACTTCTTCCAGAGGAAAGCATGTGATAGTGGAATCCTGAAGGATGAATAATAGGTACCTGGGCAAATGATGGTGGCGGAGGTTATATTGGACTTCAAAGGAACAGTATTAGAAATATTACCAAGAGGAGAAACTATATATTTTTGAGAAACTCAAATAGGGTAACTACCTTCAACTGAGACTGGCAAACTAAAAGTTAGAAGATTTCATGGGTTTTGACCTTTTCTGCTTGTCCCAGACATATACTAGTTATTGCAAGTAAGGGAAACCATGGGACCTATGTTTCTTTGGGCCTGGTTTAATTCATAAATATAATTTTTTCCAAGTCTTTCCATTTCCTAACATATGGGACGATATCATTTTTTTGATGGAGGCACAGAATTCCATTGTGTGTGTATGTATGTATGAATATGAATATATATATATGTATGTATATATCACATTTTCTTGATCCATTCATCTACCGAGGGGAATCTGGGTAGGTTCCAAATCTTAGCTATGGTAAATAATGCTGCAATAAACACAGTTGTGCTGGTAGATAGTATGGTCTTGTTTGTGATCATTTGGGTAAATGCCCAAAAGTGGGATTACTGGCTCATAGGAGAGCTCTATGTGGAGTCTTTTGTGGAATCTCCATACTGCTTTCCAAAGTGGTTGAACAAGTTTACATTCTCATCAACAATGCAGTAGGGTTCCCTTCTAGCAAAATCCTCTCCAGCATCTGTTGTTGTTAGATTTCTTGATTATAGCCATTCTTGCTGGGGTAAGGTGGAATCTCAATGTCATTTTGATTTGAATTTCTTTTATGGCTAGAGAGGTTGAGCATTTCTTCATATGTTTATTGATTGTTCCTATTTCCTCTTCATAGAATTTTCTTTTTAAGTCTTTAGCCCACTTATTAAAAAGTCAAAAGCTATGAACATATGACCAGATAAGATAGGTACACAAGCGTTTTTTTTTCTTTCTTGCTATTGTTCTTAAGGTATTTATAATGTACCATGTGATTTTTTTTTTATTTTTTTTCCAGTCATGGGGCCTGAACTCTGGGCCTGGGCGCTGTCCCTCAGCTCTTCAGCTCAAGGCTAGCGCTCTACCACTTGAGCCACAGCGCCACTTCCGGCTTTTTTCTTTTTGCTTATGTGGTGCTGAGGAATCCAACCCAGGGTCTCACGCATGCAAGGCAAGCACTCTACCACTGAGCCACCTTCCCAGCCCCCATGTGATTTTTTTGTTTCTTTGTATGTTCCTCCCCCACAGTATAACACCTGTTTTCACTGTATTTGATGTTGTTGCCCTGCATCTTGTATATATACAGTTCTCTAGCTTGGGGAGGGGAAGGGAAAAAACAAAATGCTTAAATAGGGATACAGTTTGACCCATTGTTAGCAGTGAGATGTACAAGAAACTATGTTGAAAAAGGAACTTTACAATTTAGGCGGGAAAGGGGGAGAAGGGAGTATAGTTGTGGAGGTGGGACGGAAGGGAGGACAGGGCAAAAACAAAGGAGGAGGTAACAATGCTTGATAAGAAATGTACTCATTACCTTGTTCATGTAACTGTAACCCCTCTGTACAGTATTTTCACAATAAAAATGTATTTAAGAAAAAGATTTCATGGGGATTGGGAATTTATACTTGCGAATTAATGCATGTTATTCTAGTTGATGTAGAAATTAAATGCCAATGAGTGAGCAAATGCCAACATTATACTCTGGACATTATGTAAAAACTGAACTTTGTAGCTTGAGGGTATAGGATTAGAGGGGGCATAATGGAGGGAAATGGTAGAAG
This sequence comes from Dipodomys merriami, assembly GCF_024711535.1. Taxonomy (NCBI): domain Eukaryota; kingdom Metazoa; phylum Chordata; class Mammalia; order Rodentia; family Heteromyidae; genus Dipodomys; species Dipodomys merriami. Next base: position 53,430,367 of record NW_027206179.1, read on the forward strand.
GGATGAGTGATTAAGATGTCTTATACTCATAACCTGACTAATGAAATTGTAACTTCTTTGTACAACTATTTAATAATAACATTTAGTGAAAGTGAAAAATTATGGACTTATATCCACAAATATTATCTTTCAACCTCTAAAATGGTTTCATAGTCTTAATCTGTAGAATAGGAAAACATGTCACTAGGGGATTTTTTTTGCCTAGAAGGATCCCCTAAAGCTTATGTTTTAAAGGCTCGGTCAACAGCTTGTCTTGTTATTAAAAGATGGTAGAAACGTCAGGGCCTAGTGGAAGAAAGCTAAGTCATTGCAGGTTGTATTCTCAAAGTAAATATTAGGATGATTGTGTCTTCCTTTATTGTTCTTTGCTTTCTGGCAGTTAGGTGGCAAGTAGTTTGCCCTACCATCAGCCTCTGACCATGATTTTCTAGCTCACCACAGCCCACAATCAATGGAATCAACTGATTGAAACTTGTGATACTCAGTGCCACAATTAAGCCTTTTTCTCCTTTTACAATTGCTCTTCTTGAATATATAGTCAGAACATTGGAAATCTGACTAACTTAATACGAAAGTATGATCTAGTCACAAGTAACAAGTAAAGAAATCTCTAAGGAGAAGCATTGTTGTTTATTGTTTATTACTCACTTAGCTATGCGAATACAACTTACATTTGTCTCTTAAACACCCCCTGAATATTCAAAGATTTTAATATTACTCTTTGAGTCAGAAATTTTCCTTTGTTGGAAATGCTCTTGAATTTGTGTCATGCACCAAAAGCTCTTGTTAAAGTTGACTGTGTGATGCATCTTCTTTCCAAAAGGCAGATTTGAAAAGATCATTTACCCATAAGTTAAAGCCTTAGTTGTTGCTGTTCTCATTGTTTTTTTGAGAGTGTGAGCTTTCAGATTGCTAAAAACTAGTGAAGTCACTAGGTTTCCATGTTTTCTGTTCTAAAATTAAAGAATGAAATAAGAAAAATGCAGACCATCTTTAAAGGCCTAAAATTCTACAAAGCTAAATAACTCATAACTATGAAAATAGTTAATCTCTTCAATACTAATCTCCAAACCAATATAAAATATTTTAAAATCATCATTAAAATCCATTGTTACATTTGCAACTGAATCCAGTTTTGTTTATATATTATAGAACAACACTATTTAATCCATTAAATTAGATATCTAGTTACCACTTTTATCTCACTAGTGAAACTAGAAATGTTAATAAAACTCCAGAAATGTTAGTAATTTGATTGAGTGATTCCAAGTTAATGTATTGGGATTAATTATATGGGTCCAAATAAAATCTATATTAAGCATGTTCACAAATGAACACATAAACAACCAAACAGTAGCTGTTAAAGACTAAAATAGTTTCAAAGACAAGTGAAAATTGAATAATGATAATGGCAGGGAAAATGCATTGTCTTCTTAATTTTACATGTTAAACCGTTTAAATAGTAGTAATTTCTGACTTTTAATTTTCTTTTATAACCTCTTGCCTTCAACTTAACATTGTCCAGTGGAAAATTATTCATCTCCTAAAGGATCCCAAGGCTTAATTAATAGAAGAGCCAGCCAAAGGGATAAAGCTAGAGATATCAAAAGTAATTACAATTTAATGAAACAAGGATGTACAAATTACCACAAAGCCCAGTAGCCTAATAGTGACCTGAAATGAAAATTTGGTCATCAAACTGATAACCTGACTTTTTCTGCACCTCTCACCATGAATTCATATTTCCTTTTATTTCTCATTATTTTCTATTTTTTACTTTGGACAATATGGCCTGTGATCACACATGGAAATCACAAGAAACTATCATTACCTTAACCTTCAACATAAATTCACATATTTTAAAGGTCACTAAGACGTTAAAATTTAAGGAATTTACAGTAAAAATTTAGTAAGATCTGTTTGGATTGATGCTTTCTTTTATTTCAGAACTACTATAACCTCTGTAAATATGTAGCATATTTTGAAGTTCATGGAGCACACTAATGTCTCCCAAATACCTTTCCTAGGTTGATCTTCAGCACATAAAATATCCACAGCAGATTTTAGCTACAGAAATTCAGCTTCAGAAAAAATATTTGAAATAGAGGGAATGTTTACAGTCCCCGAACTGTTTGTTTTGACAAACACAATCTTTCTTTGTCACTGCAGGAGGGACAGAAAAGAGAACCAAATAAAGAAAAAAAATCTTTGTTTTAAGTCAGTCACTATCAGATGTTAAGAACAGATAAAGGAAAATTAACTCCTATCACTCTCCTGAGAAGCAACAGCAGGGTGAAATTAACTGGGAAAGCAATCACTGTCCTATTCATACTTCTTCTGTGGCTGAAATGAAAGCTTGTTTCATAATCCATCCCAAACTCTTCTCTGAAGGAGGGAGTGCCTGACTGGTTCCCAGCAAAATATCTCCTTATATTGTACACTACAAAGCCTTTTAATTCTAGGAGGAGCAGAGGACATGAATGATCAAATCTAGATGATAGGAAATAAAAACTTATCCAGTTCAGCCCATGGAAATATTTGTTGTAAAGCCAGGAACTAGGAAGTATGTGATTTCAACTTTTCAGCATGTGCTGACCATTTGAATCATCCGTCAGCTAATGTCCAACACTTTGTTGGATAAATTTGCTTTTATAGGTAAGAAAACTAAGAGCATTATCTCTGGAGTTAAATTTTGCCCTTGAATTCTCAACTTATTAATGAGTTGTAGATTAAGAAAAAGTTTGAATCAGTATGTCTAAATGAACAAAGTGATTTAATCATATGGTAGTATTTTTTTCAATAGGTAGTTAGTTTCTTAAGGGGATCTATATCTAATCATATTCCTAAATTATATTCATGAGCTAATGATGCTAGATTGGTCAGGTTTGGTAACAGCAGAGAGAGAAATTAGTTTTAATTGAATCCGAAAGATAATAAATATAACAAAATGAAACAAATGAAATTACATTTTTTCTGTAAAACAATGCCTGTGACTAGAAAGAAAACTGCTGTGATGATATAAATAAAGTATATTGAGTTACTTTATTAATAAAATATTTAAAATAGAATATTGAAGATTGAATGTTGTTAGGTGTTGGTGGCTCATGCCTGTAATCCTACCTACTTAGGAGGCTGAAATCTGATAATTGTGGTTCAAAACTAGTCTTGGCAAGAAAGTCCATGAGACTCCTTATGTCCAATTAACTACCAAAAAGCTGAAAGTGGAGCTGTGGCTCATGTGGTAGAGCACTATCCCTGAGCAAAAAAACCCTTACAGTACTCAGGCCCTCAGAGTTCAAGCCCTATGACCTACACACACACACACACACACACACACACACACACACACACACACACACACACACACACACACACACACACACACACACACACACTCACACAGATTGAATGTTGTATTCATTTAAAGACCTAAACATCATGAAGAAAGTAGCCGATAAAATTTAAGAATCTAGGAATAAATGAAAAAGATGTGGAAGAAAGCAATTAAGACAAAATCTAAATAATATACAAACATACATATGCACATGCTCACCTTGGTTTTAGCTGGGATTTGTAATCAATAGGTTGTTATATCAATGGGAAATCGATGTGCAAATTCACATTAAGATACATTTTCAAACCTTACTCTAAATCATCTTTCTGTGCAGGCATAAGGTCAGATGGAAACTTATGGCTGCTTTGTCAATACCTATAGAACACTGATGTCTTCTTAGCTAGTCCAAACAGAGCTGTTCCATCTGCCAAAAACACTGGGCCCAAAGGCCACATTTACAGATTGCACTAAAAATGTTGAAATTATTTTTTACTGTGAAGGCATTTTATAGGTTCTGAGAAATAGGGAACTCAATGTGTATTCCAAAGTGTTTATTCCATAAACTATGAGTGCATTTTCACATATGCAAATATAGAATAATAATAAAATAATTCTAATAGCATATTCTATGAAGCTAGCAATAAATTAACAATTGTGCTATTATTGTTTCCTTGGGGGCGAAGCATAGCTCGTTTGCTTTAGCTTCTATATCTCTAGTCTTCCCACTATGATGATTCATCTTATTTCTTTCTCTTATAACCACTTGATGGCTTCTTTCTCCAAATAACAGAGTGTGTCATTGTCAACCTGCCAGAATTTACTTAAGAAAAGACAATGGGAAGATTAAATTAAGCATGAGTGCATAAGTTTTCTTTTCTTTCAAAATGCCAAGGTAGTCTACCCTCAGATTCTAAGAGCTGCTAAACTCCCAAAGGGTCTATTACAAAAAGAAGATCCTTGGCCACAAACTATCCTAAGTTCTACTTTAATCACTCAGTCTTAGAGGATTGGGTCTATACATTTCTTATTAAATTTAAGACACTGCTATCGGTTTTGTATATCTGATACCTGTGTCAAAAAATGTGACCAAAAGGACCTCTACCAGATTAGTATATAAAAATAGACGAGTAGTCCATTGATTTAAAGGGATGGTAGGGGAAAAACAAAGGAGGAGGTAACAATGCTTGATAGGAAATATACTCATTACCTTGCTCATGTAACTGTAACCCCTCTGTACAGTATTTTTACAATTAAAAAAGTATTTAAAAAACAAAAACCAAAAATAAACAACAAAATAAAATCTATTTGAAGTAATTTGAAAGCCTTGAGTACTGCATAAAATTGGAAGAGAAATAATATTTTCTGAAAGTACAATATAAAAGTTATTCATAAGTATTTCTACTGTACTCAGAATAAAAGAGAGATGAGAGGAGAGGGAACATCCTGGCAAGACAGGCCAACTGACTCAGTCCTGATTTAATACAATGATGCTAGATCTAGGTCAAATTCTGTAGTGAATGTATTCATTAACTTGTGATAATACACTGACCTCAAAGAACTTTATCACCCAACCCTTCTAGAAAAAACTGAATACATATCAAGGTACCTAACTAAATTTATTGAGTTGGATCACATTTCAAAATATCAGCAGATTATTTTTCCTAGAAATTTGGAATTAGGAGACTGAAAAACTGTCTTTTAATAATGACCTATCTTCAAAAGAAAGATCTCAAAGTCATAGGCAAAGTTAAAACAAAAGCATATCAGTTCACATTGGTCTTAGTTCTTTCAGATGAAGAACTGTGTCCCTTTTATTTGTCCATATATCTTCAGACTAGCATGTTTATGAACCAACCAATGAAATCTGAAATAATGAAACTACCCTCTCTTTGCCCAAATATTTCCCGTCAATAGTACTTACTAATTATAAAAATAATTCCAATATCAATGTTCTACCAGTCTGCGAATCCTCAAAAACTACAGTTGTGACTAGACAAATTGGGAAGACTGTTAGCTATGGCTAATTATTCCAATTCAATACCATCTTTATACATGCAACTTAGAAACATGAATTTAATTAAGGAAGAGCCTATGTTATTTGGAGAAGCACCAAAGGAAGGAGTTGGCTTGGATTGTTCTAATCTTAAAAATAAAATAGTCATTCTAAGAAAGTAAGTCTAGGGCTGGGAATGTGGCTTAGTGGTAGAGTGTTTGCCTTGCATGAATGAAACCCTGGGTTTGATTCCTCAGTACCACCCATATAAACAGAAAAGGCTGGAAGAGGCACTGTGGCTGAAGTGGTAGAATGCTAGCCTTGCTCAAATAGAAGGTCAGGGATGTTGCCCAGGCTCTGAATTTAAGCCCCGGGACAGGCAAAAAAAAAAAGAAAGAAAGAAAGGAAGAAAGAAAGAAAGAAAGAAAGAAAGGAAGGAAGGAAGGAAGGAAGGAAGGAAGGAAGGAAGAAAGAAAGAAAGAAAGAAAGAAAGAAAGAAAGAAAGAAAGAAAGAAAGAAAGAAAGAGAGAAAGAAAGAGAGAAAGAAAGAGAGAAAGAAAGAGAGAAAGAAAGAGAGAAAGAAAGAGAGAAAGAAAGAGAAAGAAAGAAAAAAGAAAGAAAGAGAGAAAGAGAGAAAGAAAGAGAGAAAGAAAGAAAGAAAGAAAGAAGAAAGAAAGAAAGAAAGAAAGAAAGAAAGAGAGAAAGAAAGAAAGAAAGAGAGAAAGAGAGAAAGAAAGAAAGAAAAGAAAAAAGTAGGTCTAAACCAAGTATGCATTGGAAACTTTGTTAAAGCTTCATAACATGGCCATATTTTTTCCTTGCATTGCTTTATTTTTTTCTTTGTGAAAATTAAAGGTGAAGCTCTTAAAAGTAAGAGTCCCCATGCTTTCTTTTAAAGATGAAAAGCAAGTAAGTGAGATCAGACAAGACTAAATTTTATGATAAAAGAACTTTAAACATAAGTGTAGTGGAGATTATGATGAAAGCAAGACTTCAGAGCTGGAAGCTTCTGGAAACTCAGATGAGCTTCTGCTCATTATTTTCCCGAGAAATATGTACTTGGTTAATTATTGGAATTAGAAATTTGACATTTAGACAGTTAGTCTCCAATTCTTAAGAGGTAATTGTAATGGGACACTCATCAGTATCTTATTGGAAGTATATAACTAGAGATTTTTGAAATACATACAATTTAGTTTTCAATCTATCAATAGGCATAGTTCAAAATATTCCTGAAAACAGTAATTAAATTCAAGATGCCCATGTTAAATAAAGGTCAGTTGCTTCCATGTATGTTTGCAACACAGAGCATCTTTTGGGCTCTTATCATGGGACTTGAGAGTCTAGACAATACCTAGGAGTATTATTCTCACCTCCAGCTAAAGACTTTCCTTTGAGGCCAAATTTAGACAGACCTAATAGAATTCACAAAACACAGTCCACTGAAACTCCTACATATACAAAAGATTTTATACTCAACTTATTTTTATTCAAGTGTCAAACGTTGAGTCACTAAAATATTTCTGAAACCAGTCTTTACTAGAGGGAGTGTCTTGACCCGTTTTACTGTAATAGCTATAAGAGCATTTCACCTACTTGGTAATTCGAGTTAACAGGAATCTTTTGCTGAAGGCTGGAGTCCAATGGCAAGGTGCTGGTATCTGGAGAAGTCCTTTTTGCTGCAACTTCAGATGGAGAAGAACAAAGATAGTGAGAGAATAAGAAAGAAATTGAACTGATTCACTTAGGATGGACCCTCTTCCATGATAATAGTCTTAGTCTCATCATAAGGGCAAAAATTCCATGTTCTAATCACCTCTTAAATGTACCTTTTGTTAATCCTGTTGCCTTGGGGGGGATGAAAGTTCAAATACATACTTTTGGGGAAACACATGAAACATATTTTGTTTAAAATATTCATTTTCTTAAAACACGAAGTTCTTCAACCAGTCTTGTTCCATCTAATTGTCTATCTTCTTCCTTCCTTGGAGTTGGGTGAGGAGTCAATTGGTTGGAAGTAATAGATATGGATGTATGTTTGCTTTCAAGGGTAAATTAGTCTATTAAAGCTCCTGGCCAGGGAGATTACCTGTTAATCTCTTCCTCTTCACTTGGTCCAACCTAGAGTAGCAATATGGATTGGGATCTCTGTTGTATATACTCAAATATGTTTTTGAGAAGGTGGGACTAACTAGGCCAGTGGGGAAAAGGAGGGTATGGTCAGGTTTATGAAGGCTCTCATTCTGTTTTCCGACAATCAACCTTTTCTTAGTCAGAAAATTAAATGTTTGGATACATTTACTAACCTTTTTTCACATCTCTAGTTTTATCCCATAGTTCATGAGTAAATACACATGTTTTATTTGGCCTTGCTGATGTCATTTAAAATTTGGAACAAGTTAAAATTTTATGTGCATTTGAAAAGATGATTTTAGGTTAGACATTCTGAAAGTAAATTCAGAAATCTCTACAAAGAAATAAATTATTGATCACCTATAAAGAATACAAATTAACATGATTTCAAAATCATTTAAACAACAGAAACTCATGCATAATTATTTGAGATTAAGAAATAGACACTCCAATAACATTCGGTGTAGTCAAATACAAAGTCACATCTAAGTCCAGAATTATGAATTCAATTAATAATTAAAGGATTATGCTCAAAGGGAAGGCATATTTAAAGCAGCAAATGGTTTTTTTCAGGTGATTAAACATCTAAATGATGCTTTACACCAAAGGGGGAAAAAGAAGAAAGTTTACTCTGACTCTATTCCTTAGCATGAATAATAGTCCTCCAACACAGTAAGATTATATAGTTCAGTGAAACTAAAGCAACTGGAGAGTGAAGTTCCTTTTACCCACATGGTTACGAATGACTAGCCTGACGACTTTCTTCAAATTACCAGATATATCACAAGGAAAAGGTTAGGTGATGAAAGTAGTGAGGGCAGGTATGAAACTGTAATAATTACGAGAGGCTGGATTAAGGAAGTGAATAATTTTCATTCAAAATCGAAAGGCAGTGATATAATTAGATATTTAAAAGCCCGTAAGAATTTCAGGGTCATTTGTGCATAGGACACCATGTAAGATTTTTCTAAGCTAACATTGGCTAAACCTTTCCCTTCACACAGTACAGCAATTATTCCCCCATAAGCCTGCACAAGATACAAATTGGACAGTGTATAAGTAATTACTAATGAATATATCTATGCAGCTCAGTGATAAAATGTTTTCATAGAAACAGACTGAAGTAATGGAAAAGGTATTCTCTTCTATGTTGAATAGATATATCTAAAGATAATGTGCATACTACAAAAGATTTGAAAGGAGCATTTCAGTAATGTGATCAAAAAGGGTCAGTTATGGATTTTCTAAAAGGCTCCTTTTATTGTGACATGTAAGAAAATTATATAGAATAAATAATAAATACACATTACTGCTACTAAAAGCACAATGGATGCCAAATAAATGTATTCTATTTACTTTGAGACTCTCAGTTTAAAAACTCAGTAGTTGGAAATTTATAGGAGAGTGAATAATGATCTCTCTGCCCCTTATAGCTAAAGAAGTGGAACACTAAAGTTCTTTCAGTACTAATAATAGTATTTTTTAAAGAATATGATTAATTGCATTGTAATTTTCTCGAAACCATCTACATATATTCAGAAACTCTAATACAGGTATATTAGGATTTTTTTAAATTGCCACTTAGGCATACATGATCCACTGTTTTTCCTTTACCATTGTTTTGAAATCCTTTGTGCGTTCTCTTCTCACATTCACTTAAACAGATACTCTTGCAAACCCCAGGTGCTGTGGCTTCCATGAGCTCTTCCATGGTCTGGGCAATAAAGGGATCCCGCACTTTCAAACCTTCCTGACACAATGGCAAGAGATCAGTTTGCTCCATGAGCTCAGACCCTGTATACTCTTCAAAAAATGTAAATAAAGAATCAAAGTTCAGGAGATGGGATATGTCCTATATAAAGCTGTTATTTGATATCCACTTCACAAATGCATTTTATCAACTTCGGAAATCTGTTCTAGCTATACTTTTTCTCTCAAAGTTTTGTTAGTTTAACGGAGAGCCAGGCTACCCATTGAGAAAGATGGAAACTTCAGAAAGTTTACCAGTCCATAAAGTGTCCTTATCACGGTAGCCCAACCCTTACAAGTTTAATTTCTCTCAATAATTCTTCTATACTTCTTGACCCTGCCCATTTCTAGATGGATGGCATTGCAGAATGTAATCTCCATGGGCTGTGGAGGTTGTTGTTGTAATTAAATGAAGGTCAACAAACAATAAAAATGCTTGACTACTCCCTTTAACTTTTTATCCTGTCCAAGGAATTGAGATTATGCCACGAAATTGAAAAATGGTTAATCTCTTACAATGGCTGTTCTCAAAATTGTTTCTTGTTTGGTTATCAGGTATAATGCATATAATATGATTCTACTTAGACAAAATCAAAAGTTGTAAATGATTTTATTTTTAGTAAGAATGTAGAGAGAGGGCAAAATGTTAATGTAAGAAAATAACGTACAAAATTCCATTTTTTGTTTTACCTCACCACCTAAGTAATCACAAGCAATTGTATACTATATCTTAGATTTGTCTGGCAAATAAAACAGGTTTCTAGGGGAAAAAAAGAATATAACACAAAAACAGAATTAAGCTCACGTAATTGTCTTAACAAAGAAAAAATTCTCTGCATCATAAAAATTCCACTTCAAATGGGAATAAAAATGGAGTTGTGTTGCAGCTACTCTACTGGGTTGTTCCCACAGTCCTCCAGGAGTGAATATCTTAAAATAAATGTCTTTTGTCCATGGGTGTTGGAGCCATAGACTGAAAGACAACACCCCCAAAGCTTTGCTCTAGAATTTCAAGCTTTAATTCAATAGAGAATATGAGAAGAATATTTCAGGAGTACAAGTTCAGGGAAATCATTTCAGAGGTTGAGGAAACCAACTCCCTCTATTAGTGATTTAAGGCAAAATTTAAAGGCAGATATAACAAAAAATCATTCACTCTATTAGTTGCCTTGTACAGTACTCACTTGATTATGTATTTGGAAATATTCCAAGAGTACAGGAGGAAGTTGAAAGGAATTGAGTACATCAGGTTCTATTATAGCCTACAAGAAGCTGAATGTGTTCATTCCTCAATCAACTACTAAGTACTTTCTATGAGCCAGGCTCTGTTCTATTATGGATACACAAACCAAATAAGCCAAACTCTATTTGCTCTTGGAGCAGGTATTATAGTGTGTGGGTTTGAGGATGTGCATACACTCACAGAAAATAAGAGATTGTACTTAGATTAATGGGAGAAAGTTGGACTGTTCAAAGAGTTAGAAAGACATGAAAGTGAATGGAATAAATAGAAATGAAACCTCATACATTTGGCATGCACCCAACACATACATATAATGCTTCCAAACCTAGATGGATGAAGGACTTGAGCTTATAAAATGGAACTGCTGTGCTAGAAAAGTTCTAAGGGAAAAGTGTAATAATGATAGAAAAAAGAAGTCTTCTATAAAACTGAAAGATATATCTTTAAGGATAAAGAGATATTCTACATAAACAAAATTTAAGTTAGTATTAGAAAACCCAACATAAAGATACTCAAATACCGTGTTTGCATAATATTTAAATGTTTCCTTGACATAAATTGGTGCAAAAGACATTTTTTTTACAGGAAAGATCCATTGTATCTTATTTATTTATAAGAAAATTTGCCAGGTGCCAGTGGCTCAGGACTGTAATCCTAGCTGACCAGGAGGCTGAGATTTGAGGATGGAAGTTCAAAGATACTCCAGACAGAAATGTCTGTGAGATTCTTATCTTCAGTTAAAAACCAGAAAGCCAGAAGTGTCTTGAGGCTCAAAGTGGTAAAGCACTACCCTTGAATGAAAAAATTCAGAGATACCACCCAGGACCTGACTGTAAGTCCCATGACTAGCAAAAGAAAAAAAAAGAAAGGAAAAGGAAAAGAAAACATTATCAGCACTGCTATAGTGTAAATTGTCTGTAAAAATATGAAAGCAAAACATTGAGCATATTTTTTATTCTGCACTTGCATTCTAATTGCTGAATTACCTTTACTCCTACCTCCAAGAAAAAGATATTTTATAAAAAGGAAAATTGTTTTCAAAATTCTGGTTGCCCCCCCCAATTAAATTTTGTTATGATATTATTTAACCAAATTATTAAATATGTCCACTAAACTTAATGTTACTATATAATTTTGCTTCATTTTTAAAATATTGCTTTTCATTTATTTTGATTCACTTTTTTGTTTACTTTTTTGAGGGTAATGAGCTTATTAGGCCGGTAGTCTACCACATGAGCCATATCTGCAGCCTTACTTCAGGCCATTTGTTTCAAAGATGGAGTCTAGAACATATACTCAATTACTAGTCTTGAGCAAAGTAAGCTCAGGGCCAGCTTCCAGGCCCAGAGTTAAAGCCCAGGATGGTCACAAATAAACAACAACAAAAAAGGACAATAAGACTCTGAAGTTACTTGACCAAAAAGTTCATAATTTAGGAATATAGGCCCTATCATAAAAAAGAGTATATGAAGTTCTTCTGGGGATTCAAATCAAATTTTATGAAACTTTGAGACAAATTTGAACAAAATAATAAACCCAGTAATATTTCAAAAATAGAAACTTAAAAACTCATTGAATTCTACCAAAATCTATAGATGTTTCTTCTGCATTTTACTATATAGTCTTCATAATATTTTACAATATGGAACTAATTAGAAACTAAAACCTATAAGCCTCATTGCATACCCAGGGTTGTTTACATAACAAGGGGTAAGTGTTCAATCCAAACTATCTTAAGAAAAAAAAAGAACAAGAAAAGTACTATAATGAAAATAATGGCTTCATAAAAATTTAGATTTAAGAGCTAAAAAAATGCATGCATGTTTTATTGAGCTCTCTCCATATCACAGTTGGCAGACATTTTCATATCATGGCTACTACCAGCTTCACATTTCAAGAGCATTCAGCTTCTTGCCCAGAAAGAAAAAAAAATTAAGGCAGTTCCTAAGAAAGAGTATTGCTGAAACCAATTGTTCATTATTCATTCCCAATTTAATACATGATAAATCAAATCTCTTTATTACTTTACCATTCCACATTTTCCTTTCCTAGGCTCTTCCTCCTGAAAATCCTCTATTGTGTCTGCATCCCATAATTTTTTCTTATTTTGCTCTAACTGTAGAAATATGGTTTTATTTTCTTTCAGACTCCCAACATGTTTTCTGTTATGTATAATCTCCTCACTAGATCTACAGTGATTGATTTAAAGCATAGAACTAACCTTGCCACTGCCAGTAATTCAAACACAAATGATACATATCCTCACATATCAATCCATAGTATGTTGAGTCAACTACTACTTCTCAGGAGATAACATGAAAACAAGGCAAACAACAAAAGATAAAAAAGTTAAAAACAAGTAAAATTACCGTTTCCTCTTAAAATTAAAGAAAAATGTAATATAGGGACAAATCATATATTTCTTCTTGATTAATTACTCTCATTAAAGCTAAATTGAATACTTCACTAGACTCAAAAGTAATACTGAATGCATTGACATGAATTGACAGATATCATTTCAGTGGGTATTTATACATAGGACAACACAGTTTCTGAAGAATATACACACTTATTCTTTCACCCTATTCTATTCTCTCTACTAGATTTCTCAAAGGTAAAGGTATTGATTTTTGGCTGGTTATACAAGTCCTCTGTTATATCATAAGTTGGAGGAAAAGGGTATGTTAGGTGAATTCAACCTTGAGGTTTACAGAGAGGAAATTGATAAGATTATTTCTGCCGGCTCAGTTCAGTGGTAATAAGGGTAATGAATTGGCTATTTCCTAAATATTATTCTCCTTTTCATAAATGATCATTTAATCTCATATACTTTGAAAACTCAACAAAAACCTGGACTTTTCTAACTTGTCACAGCTGTTGTCATAGAATGAGAAATCCAATGGCCTTAAATGAATAAGACATCTCTACGTTTCCTATCTGTCTCCCACCCTGTTGGAGCTTACAGAAAATGGAGAATAGAATTTATTCTCCTAATTCCTTACTGACAGAAAAACTAAACTGAATATTTGAAGGAAAATAATACTACAAATCTCACTTTTAAGTACACATCAAAACATATTTTTAGTTTTTGTTTTTAGTCTCTGAAGAACTATGTAACAGCAAGTCATAGATTAGAACAACATTTGAATATTATTTGACTTCAATACCTATTCATCTGAATCAATTCTTTTATTTTCATTATTCTCTATTTTTAAGGGGTCTTTTAAAGAATCCACATAATCTTTGAAACACTTTGTTAGTTGAGAAATAGGTACAAAAGCTTTTAAAGTAAAAGCCAAATCACTTGACAGAATTCACAAGAATATTTACTGTTATAAGTTCTATTTTCAGAAAGTATTATATTCATCACTTTTTCCTTCATATTAAACTAAAATAGTGTAAAGTAGAATTTGTTAGCCCTTAAAAACTAATTTCTCTTGTTCCTTATCAGACTCTCAGTTTCCTTTCTGTATTCTGTTTGCATTTCAGCTGTGTTGAGGTGCATTAATGTCCATATTAAGAATATTATGGTGACAATCTGTCAATCCTTTTACCATGGACCTCTTGTGTGTCCTGTCAATGTAAAACTGAGGGTACAAGATATGGACACAAGAGGTTTTTCTTTGTTGTTGATGTTTTTAATGTACTGTGTGATTTTTTTCTTTGTTTCTTTTGTATGTTCTTCCTCCCTGTTGTCACTATACTTGATTTTGGTATCCTACATTTTGTATATACATTAATCTAATTTGGGGAGGGGAAGGAGAATAACAAAATGCTGAAACAAAGACACAGGATGACCCATTACAACAATGATACTCATGAGACACTAAGTTGTAAATGAACCTTACAACTTTGTGGGGGCAGGGAGTGGGGAGGTAGAGGTGGGAAGAGATACTGGGAGGAAAACAAAGAAGGTGGGTAACAATGCCCTACAAGAAATGTCCTCATTACCTAACTGATGCAACTGTAACCTCTCTGTACAGCATCTTTACAAGAAAATAAAATTTTAAAAATTTTAGAAAAGAAGGTAATTAATTTTTTTAAGGAAACAACAGACATTGTTTCATCAGCCTAACCAGCAAGTGGTCAATGAAATCAGGCTGCTCTTATAAGCCAGAACAGTAGAACTGAAGCCAGTGAGCTATTCTAAAGATGTTCTTTCACAAGGTTAAAGTTGAGGCTGACTTTTATGTTATTTGGTTTCTTTTTGTGAAAAATGGATTCTGGTAATGCCTAAGACCTAGGGAAAAGAACTATTAATCTAGTTAAAGTATCCCATAGCCGTTTCTATTTCATAGAATAAGTCTTGGTGACTGAAGCCTTAAAGTTCATTGAGGCTGTCTCTGCTTACCTTTAAAGTAGAGGTGATACCCAGCATTGGACAACCACAAGTTATGAAAGTGTCCACAGCAATGATTCCAGTTACCCTTCCATATCGTCTTGAATCTGTTTTTTAATTTTATTGTATTGTATTTATTTTATATTATTTATTTTATTTTATTATACTGTACAGAGGGTTTGTAGTTACATGAGTAAGGTAATCAGTACATTTCTTGTTAAACATTGTTACCCATCCTTTGATTTTCTCCATCCCTCCCTCTTCTCATTCACCCTCTCCCCCAGTTATAAATTAACTGTGTGTCATTGTGGCAATAGGTCATCCTTTGCCCTTGTTTCAGAATTTTTTAATTCCCCTTCCCTTCTCCAAATCAGATTTATTCATATATATATATATATACATGTATATACATATATATATGTATGTATATAGGTATCTATGTATAGAGGTATATATGTATATATATACATATATATACATATTATATATATGACACATGGTACCAGAATTGCCAGGGATTAACCAATGGAGAAAGAAAAATGAAATAAAATATGAAGAAAGAACTAGATATAGTACATTGGTAACAACAGGGTCAACAATCAAAGGAGAAAAAAAGACCTCTTGTCTTGAAGTTTATTTCAATTGGCATCATTTTGTATGTTCATATGTACATAGCTATAGAGCTATTATGATTCTCTGCCAGGACTGTCCAAGGCATATACTAATTATCGCAACTAAGGGAAACCATAGAGCCAATGTTCTTCGGGTTTGGTTTACATCCCTCAATATGTTTCTTTCCCCCAAGTCTTTCATTTTCTTACAAAAGGGGCAATGCCATTCTATATGATAGAAGCATAAAATTCCATTGTGTGTGTGTGTGTGTGTGTGTGTGTGTGTGTGTGTGTGTGTGTGTGTGTGTGTGTGTGTGTGTGTGTATATATATATCACATTTTCTTGATCCACTCTTGAATCTGTTAAAGGAAATTTACTATATTCTTGAATCTGTTGAAGAAGGGGGGCTGTCTAACTGCCTCCCTGTGGTGCCTTTAATACTGAATTAACACGTCAATACCCACTTCTGAGGTTAGATCACAGAAAGTGTGAAAACTTTTGCTTCCTCTCTCCTTTCAAAAATTTTAATGTCTGATTTCTTGAGTCTCTACACAAGAAGGCTAGTTCCAAGGAGTCCATCATGCAAAAGAAACCTTATGTAGATATCACTTGAGATTAATTGAGTCAACTCATACATGACACCTGACCCTAGATTAATACGCCATGGTCCTCCTGAACACTCAGAAGACCCAGAATCAGAATCATTCAGTTAAACTGCCCCTGAATTCCTGGCCTATGTAGACCATGAAAGATAATGCACATTCGTTTTCCAGTTTTAGGACACTAAGTTGTATGATGATGTGTTACATAGCAATAAATAAAAATACATTGCTATGTAGTGCATTTGTGAAGATTAAAAAGTACATATTAAAACTGTTGAGGTACATTTTAATTGTCATAATAGGTTCCCAATAAAAACGGACATTTATTAACATAATTGCACATGTTCTCTTTATATATAGCCCATCTGTCCATCCTCTGGGCTAATATTTTTACCATAATAGAAACATATTTACCTTCTTCTGTAATAAATTATTCAATTACTTGAAATTTTAAGCAGAATTATTGTAAAGGATTATGAAAGAGTTGAGTAAAAAAGATTCATAGCTTCTTCTAATATCTTTTTTATTAATATGTCTGGAAAACAATACTATGAATAAATTATGCATCTTTATCTCTCTACAGATACACAAGATATTTTGCATGTATAGTCTATAATACAACTTATTTTTTCATTGGTGATTTCTCATATTCTAAAACTTTGTGTGGTGGGTAAATATTATATTTTAGAAAGCAAAACTTAATGCAATTAATGAAGAAACTCTAAAATGTAAAACATAATTGCAATTAAGTGTTATTAAATCACTGATCATTTTCTGTCCTAATTCACTACATAGAGACATAAACTACATGGCATGTAGTTAGTTAAATGAAATTACTCATAATCAGAAGTTCATCAAAATCATGTACTGTTTTTGAATGGTCCTTCAGAGAAAAGCAAAGCTGCTTGTGTTGATGATATTAAATGGGACTATAGCCAACTAAAATTGTCCTAAGACAATGCAATGAGAGTTTTTGCTTCTGAGAAAACAAAAACTGAGAAAGAGGGATTGAAGATTGATTAGATTACATGACAGAATTATCTAAGACATAAAATACCAATCTCTAAACTTGAACATTAGCTTGCACATATACTAACTTTCTATCCCAGGATGAGAGATAAGAAGGGGGACAATGAAACTGCTTACCATTACATATAAAGTTTCCTCTTATTTGTTTTTTTTTTACATATCATTTAGACATTTTACAACAGGGGAAATTTTCTTGTCTAATCTTTGGAGACACTTGAAGCTTGATTTCACTAGAAATAATGCTCTACTTCCAGCTTCTATCAATAGGGACATTGTAGAGATTAAGACAAAATCATTACATACTTTTATCTCAACCTTACAATTGCCTTTCAAGTAGAGTTAAGGTGGTATTTTTGCCCATATATATGATTATCTCAGTTTTAAACTTAGAATAGACAATCTAGAGATGAGTTGATATATTTCCCAATACTGATGTCCAGTAAAATTATTCATGTAGAAAAAACAGCCATAATGGTCCTGCTTTTGAGAAAAGCTACTATTAATACTATAGTCTATCTGATGGCATTATCATGCAGATTCTGAGTTCTTGTTTATTGTAAAACTCCTAAAAGTGTTGCTTTATATTTTGTGAGTTTCTTCATAGTGTTCTTGTAACAAAAATTCTAAGTGACCCAGAGAGATAAAGTTCTTGCTTTAAAGTTAAATACACCTGAAGTCAATTGTTAGTACATCCTAACTAGTTGCGTTTCCCTGAAAACATGACATAACACCTCTGAGCTTTGATTCTTTTCTTCTATCAAACAGAAGAAATTATATCATGGGATGGTGGTGAGAGTTCAGTGATATGTAGCCAAGCCAAAGTGTCAATAATGTATTTTTTTTAACATAGTATGTATTTCTACAATAAGTGCACAGTAAGTTTCAGAGAACACAACAGGTTTCTCCTGTAACTTTTATGATTGTCACTGTTTGAACATTTTATACTTTCACATTCCCTTTCTTATACCTTTTTACATTAATTTTCATACCAATCCTAAACACTGGGTAAGCTTTTTATCATTATTTTATCTATTAGAATATTAAGGAATCCTAATGACTTTGTTTCAATGGCTCATGGATGTAGAGGGGGAATCAGAATGAGTACCTGAAGTTGAGATCAAATTAAAGTAAGAGAAATGAAACTTAAAATAAAAAAGAAATAGACTCAAAAGTTACAATTTTCATTACACTGCCTTTCTGAACAGACCATGAGTGTCCTTTTTTTCCAGTCAGATGTTTTGTTTTTCTTGAGGTTGTTTTATGGTCGATCAGTTCATTTGCTGACCTCTGTCTTCTCTATCATGACTATTTCATCTTAAATTCTAGACTGATTTTCAAAAAGATGCATAATACAGACAGAGCAAAGGTTAAAAGGCAAAGAGTTAAGGGTCCTTGAGGAATTTTGAGTAGAACAGTCAAGTAATAAGGGCACTAGAAGCTACAATTAAGTAGCCTTGAGGAAGTGTAAATAGTTAATTGAATAACAGCCAGAAAGTTGTCAGTATTAGAGTCAGACCTGGTGAGCAACAAAGATTTTTCTATGGGTGATTTTTCCAGTTCTCTCAATTACATGCTATACATGTTGTGCTCTTCCCTATAAGTCTGTGCTAAAATGTCCTTGACATTCACTACCTGTAGAAGATAGAGTGCTTCTAAATAGACAGGTTTCCATTGTATGGCAAAAATGTTTAAAGAGGCTAATTAAGTGTTTCTTATCTATGATTTATTCGCTGAGTTATTCATCAAGTTTTTCCTATATATATGATGCAAAGTAAAAGATTGGAAGTATCTAAAAGCTTATTGTATAAAGCAAGTGATACAATGATTCATTACCAATATCATTTTTTAGTATTAAGCATTCTAAGAACAGCCTATTCTAGGAGCCTCATAAAGAGTGAAGTCTATTGCCATTTACAATGGCAAAATCTTCAAGAAAATGAGCAGGGACAATGATAGGTGGTGATTGAAAATCTTTTCACAATATATGTCTTGTTATACACAAGGAATTTTAAATCCAAACATATGCAGTCAGGTGCCAGTGGTTCTTGCCCGTGAACTTAATCAGGAGACTGAGATAGGAGGATCATTGTTCAGAGTCAGCCACAGTAGAAAAATCTATGAGATTCTTATCTCCAATTAACCACCCAAAGTAGGATGTCTATGTGTGAAGTGGTAGATTGCTAGTCTTGTGCAAAAAAGCTCAGGGACAGTGCCCAGACCCTGTGTTCTAGCCTGAAGACAATAGCTCCGCCCACCACTCCCTTCACACACACACAAAAAAAGAACCACATATGCATCACTAATATTTTTTAAAATATGTCAATACATTTCTTTCATCATACTGTTTCATGTTGACATGAAGAATAAACGTTTATGAATAGTAAACTTGTATTTATATTTTTCATGAAATAATTATTAAGGAAGTAAAATTTGATTGTAAGCACTGCCAAAAGACAGGGTTAGTTGCACTTAGTGTGTTGATGAGACTTGTGAACTGCAAATATATTTGAAAATGCAAATATTTTAATAATTAATTATCATTAATGTCCTCTAATCAAGGCAGACTTGTTATTTAAACAAATAATTATCCTTCAGTACTGGAAAGTAAATAGGAAGAAATAATTCATCTCTCTCTTTTTCTTCTATATTGTGTTTTCATAAGGAAAGTGAATGTTCTGTATTTGAGGGTAAGCAAGTATGCAAATAACACCTACCTGATAATGACATGCCCTTATAAAGCATCAGTGGGCATTTAAAAGCATTTAGATTTTGGAACACTCAGGTTTTAGATAGAGGATAGATGGACAGATAGATAGATAGATAGACTTACATATATGCAATGTATGTTATATAGAGAGAAAGAGAGACAGAGAGTGAGTTTTTTTCTTTCTTTGCTTTCCTTTTTCATGGATGCCATTTCTTAACCTGAGATTTCCCAAGTGCTAGAAATGGCAAGAACTTCACACTTTTCTCCTTTTCTCATAATATTGGAAGTGGTCTTTGTCCTTTTAAGGTTACTATAACAAAATCCCAGGTACTGAACAACTTGTTATTTGTTTCTCACAGTTCTGAAGACTGGCAAGTTTAATATCAGAGTGTTGACACCTGGTGGAAGCTTTCTGGCTGTATCATTCCATCGAAGAAGTTGAGTCTGGCTTACTTCACTTAATATGATTTTTTCCTGTATGTTCTTCCTCCATGGTATAACCACTGTTATATTTGATTCTGTTGCCCTGCATCCTGTATGTCCATTTTTCTAATTTGGGGAGGGGAAGGGAAATAACAAAAAGCTGAAATAAGGATACAGGTCGACCCATTGTAGTAATGAGATGCACAAGACACTATGTTGAAAAAGAACTTTACAACTTGTGGGGGGAGAGAGGAAAGGTGGAGTTGGGGACGTGAGGAGGGAAAGGGTAGTAGGGGAAAACAAAGGAGGGGGTAATAATGCTCAATAGGAAATGTACTCATTACCCTCTGCACAGAAGATACTGTAGATACAATACTGCAGATACAATTTTTTAAAAAAAGAAAAAAAAGAAGTTGAGATGTAGTGCAGAGAGTCAAGGAATGCGGAGAGAACAGGAGAAAGCAATAGTGGGATTAATTTGTTCAAAAATATTGTAAAGGTGCTAAACAGGCATATTGGAGTTACATAAATAAAAACTGTTTACCCCTCACTCATTTGTTCTTGGCTACCCCACCATATTCCCCCATTCTTGCCATTAAAACATCCACCCAGGCCATAGTGACATGAATCTTTGTGTAAGAGCAACGCTTACATGTTCTAATTACCTCTTACAAGTCTGACTGTCCCCATGAACACGTGAACTTTGAAAGAACCATCCAAACCAGAGTGAATAACTTACCTCGTGTTATGTAACTCCAGGTACATGGTTCATGCTTGAGTACCAAGCATAAGTCTAGTAATCAGTGAGAGGTTGCCTGATGAAGAAAACTGTCCTATACTCGGCTGGGTAAATAGACTTGATTGATGGTCTGCCATTTACTTGCCTTATGTCTGCATAATTTCCCTTCTGCAGTCAAGCTCACAAAGGATATAAAAACCAGGCGAGACCATGAACACAGTGTTACCTCACACAATACCTGGCACACTGACATTCCTGTACCTCTCTCAGTTTCAGTTCTTAAAAAAGAAAGTATTGTAAAGGTGATGAATGGGGGGAGGGGGTTTACAGTTACATAAGTGAGATAATGGATAAGTTCTGACACCAGCAATGGGGCCTTGTCATTTCAGCTATCAAGTCATCAAACTTTGTTTCCCTCGTTCAAATGACAGCATCTCACTTTCATGCCGAGAGAATTCACGTAAAAGTGATCAGCCAGATCGTTTGTACAAGAATATGTTTGCTTCAAAATCTCTATTGCTCTCTCTTCTATCTTATTTTATTTTAATAATTGATTTCCCATGCATGAGTGCCAACATTAAATACGATCCACTGGGAAAGCCACCACTACCTTTCAGAGACCGACATCGAGTATGATGTTAAATTCATTGCATCCACTGTGTTATTCGATGTTGGAAGCAATGGGAGTCATCTTGGTGACATCCTTGAAGGGACATATACATTGGGTGTTATTAAATTTTCTAAACAAATCTTTTAGAAATAGATTCTAATATAGGTCACCTGGATTTGAAAAGGAAATTTGGAAAACAGACCAATTCTAGCACTATGGGAATGTCCATATTCTTCAGGATACGCCCATTCTTGCTGCTCCTATGTCAGCACCCATGGGTTAGAGAAATATAAACAATGCCAAACTCCCATCCCCATATAGAACATTTAAAATGCTCTTTGCTTCAGTTTTACTTCTGGCATGAGCCAGAATTTACCTTTATTTGATTCTTTTCATATTTTGTCAGGGAAGAATAAAGAATAGAAGTATGCAGCTTAAAATGCATTTGTATTTTTATGGAGAGCTGTGTATTCAGGGATTATCACTCACACAGAGATAGTCATCAATCCTAAGTGCTCCTTTGTAGCCACAGTAACTTATTAGAGAGAAAAGAAGCATTTCTAGATTTTGAGAAATTTGCTGTTAGAAGTACTACACAGAATTTCTTTCCTTTTTTAATTTCCTGCCACCTTCTGAAAGGGAAAATGAACTAGGAATATGTTTGTTTTACCTTGCAATGGCCTGGTAATGAACAAGAACAGATACTAATCTCTAACCTGAAAATGATGTGAGTCATAATAATGAATTAATAATCATAAAATGAATATAAGTTTAAATTTATATAAGTATAGGCTTTTGTGCCTATAATTTCATTTCTATAAAACTTACATTTCCTTTGTGACTCAGACAACACCACAAACCTGGACATGAGCACAGAGCTTCTACCTGTCTATTCTACAAATTTCCATAAATATTTTCTTACTTAACTTAAAGCAAAAATTCAAACTCAGTTGGAATAATAATTTAAGAACTGTAAATAATAATTTGTCTGTATACAAATATGTATATAGCACAAAAAGAAACAAGATTTTTGCTTACCTTTTATAATTTTAAAGAGTATTTTCAGCATTCAATATGGACTTAGTTTTATTTATTATGAACTTTGAGAAATGTTCAACAATTTTTATACTCAATGAACATAAATCATATAGGAAACTAAAGCTCATTTTCAAGTTGTTTGTAAATGTTTTTAAATCTTTCCACATGTTTTGACTTCTAGAAATAATATGCAGGCATCTTCATGATGAGAACCATATTTTTATGATCTTTCATAATAAAAGTATTGACAGAGTGAGATCTTAGTAAATAGCTGCTTGAATCTAATTGCATAAACTTTTAATATCAAACGGGCATCTCAGTTCAGCTAAAAGCATGACCTCATTGGGCAGGTTTGGTAAAGATTATAAATTACAATACATATAACTAATTAAGTAATATATACCAATACCTAGGGAAATGCAAATAAAAACTCCCATGGAGTATCACCTTGCATCTGTTAGAATGGTTGCCACCAAAAAGATGAAAAAGAAGCGTTATGAGATTGTAGAGGAAAGGGTGTTCTTGGACACTATTTTATGAAAATACAAGTTACTGTAGTCACTATGGAAAATAGTACAGAGGTTTCTTTTAAAGGTTAAAGCTTACCATGAGGTCCAGCAATCCAGTTCTTAGCATTTCCAAGCAATTACAATCAGTATCTTGAGATTATTTATAGTATTATATTCGTTAAAGTGTTATAGCCAACATATGGAACAGTGACAAAACAAATGGATTTTAAAAAGTAGTGTATATACATAATGGAATACTAGAAAGCCTGGACAGGAAGGAAATTCTGTGTTTTGCAGGATAGGAAAATCTACTGTACTATGCAAAATGAGCAAGACAAAAAGCCAACAAGTAGTATGTGACTTCACTGATATGTGCCAGCCAAAAGAATTGAAACCATGAAATAAAGAGTAGAACCGTGACTGCCAAGGATGTCTGAAGACTAAGAAATGTGGAAAATTTGGTCATAAGGTACAAAAATCTTAGTTAAAGAGGATAAAAATAAGGTCTGGATATCTACTGTGCAGAATGGAGACAAGAGACTAACACCAGATTATACCCGAGAAGAAACACCGAATATATTCTCACCACAAAAGCAAGTTGGTAATAAGTGTGTTAATTAACTCAATTTTATTATTTTATAATCTTTCCATATTTTATTATATTGTATACTATCTATCTTCTATCTATCTCTCTTTCTATCCATTTATCTATCTATCTATCTATCTAATTTATATATGTATATACATTTAAAAATTATTAAGCCTTAGAATCAAGAAATCTAATAACAGATGCTGGAGGGGAGATAGCCAGAAGAGAACCCTACTACATTGTTGGTGGGAGTGTAAACTTGTTCAACGACTTTGGAAAGCACTATGGAGGTTCCTCAAAAGACTCCACATAGATTTGTTTCTTTTGTATGTTCTTCCCTCATGGCATAACCCTTGTTGTCTCTGTATTTGATTCCAGTGCCCTGAATCTTGGATATACGTTTTTCTAATTTGGGGAGGGGAAGGAAAATAACAAAATGCTGAAACAAGGATACAGGTTGACCCATTGTAACAATGAGACATACAAGACAATATGTTGAAAACGAACTTTACAACTGGGAAAGGGGTGAAAGGAGGAGTTGGGGAGGTAGGGAGGGAAGGAGTAGTAGGGGAAAAACAAAGGAAGGGGTAACAATGCTTATTGGAAAGGTACTCATTACCTTACTCATGTAACTGTAACCCCTCTGTAAAGTATCTTTACAATAAAAAATATTAAGCCTTGGGCTGGGAAGGTGGCTCAGTGGTAGAGCGCTTGCCTTGCATGCCTGAGGCCCTGGGTTCAATTCCTCAGCACAACATAAGCAAAAGGAAAAAAAGCCGGAAGTGGTGCTGTGGCTCAAGTGGTAGAGTGCTAGCCTTGAGCTGAAGAGCTGAGGGACAGCGCCCAGGCCCAGACTTCAGGCCCCATAACTGGACCCCCCCAAAAAATATTAAGCCTTAGTAATAATAATAATAATATGTAGTTAATATTTGACCAGGTTCTACTCAACTTATTAGCACTTATTAATCAAGGCTTACTCATTATTTACTTTACACTGTCTCCTCTGTCTACTATATATTCAACAAATATTTACTGGATAACAACTATGTAATAGTACAGCCTTAACATGAGATGCTTAAAAGCACACACCTCTGCTCTCAGGAGATGTCATAATTACTCCCTCTGTGCTAATATATTATTCATGACTTTATTATAATATCATTATTCGATAATTCTACAATTTACGAACTTTTGACTAACAATTTCATCAAAAAACGGAGTGAGGTGGGTTAATTCTGTGGGGATCTTATTGCTTTTACCATTTAAAAAGTGGACAGAATACGCTACTCTTATTTAAAAAACTCAAGGTGCCACAGACTAGAAAAGACACTCAATGGAATAACTAGGTGTTTGTATAGCATCTATTTCCCTCCATTTTACATCACTCCATTTGATTACAACTCTCCATTCCTTGTCACTCTCTCAACTTCCTGTGATGTAAGATAATTATGAACAAGAGTAAAGTTGGGATATAAATGAGCAAACAATAGAGTACAATCTTGTTAATCCCAGGCATGATCATTCAAAATAGCATTCAAATTGAATCAACAGTTATTCCCCCGTCAAATAGATATGGTTTTCTCATTAAAATTGTTCATTTAATACAAAGCATGCATTATGAATTATTTAAAACAGAAACTAGGTCCCAGGAGTACCTTGCATTATTAAAGAGGTAAGAATAATTCCAAGAGTAGCAGTGGAATAGCTGTGTATCAGCTACAAGTGAAACCATATCTGGGAACCACTTGAGACTGTAGGATTGGGTACACAGAATAATCATTCATTCACCTTTTTTCTACAGGCAAATATCCAGGGTTACTTTTATAGCTTTGCAACCTCTTTCAGGGGAAGAACTTTCCTGCTAATTACAACAGTCAGTATTTGGTACAGAATTAAACTTTAATATCTGACAATAATAAATTGAAGAAGCCTGATCATAACTCTGATCTAATTTTTTAGTGAGAAACTTTTTATGACCTTTTTGAATGTTTAACACATGAAACTTTTCCAGTGGATCGCTATACTTGTATCTTGAAGCTCGAAGACAATGTCACTGTCACACAAAGGTTCTGAATGTTTTGAAAGCGCTGATGCTTTCTTGGCAAGATATATCTAATTGTACAGCTGTGGGCCTTCTTTGGATCCCTAGGATATAACCAAAAGAACGAACTGTTTGTGGGTGAGAAATTCTTAACTATTTTCAGATTGAGTAAAAAAAAAATCTCAGGGTCAGGGATGAATTTTGAAGAGATACATTTTTTGTTCTGTAATATAGCTAGCTACTTCGGTTTGATGCTCAGAGGAACTCAAATGTTTTGTTTCCAAGCCTAATGCAATTTTAATGTTTTAAGAATCCAAGTGTTTATTTTGTTGGACTCTGAGTTAGCCTTTCTAAAAAAGCACATCTTTTGAGTCCTCCCCTGAATCTCCCATATTTTGGTTAATACACTTGTGCACTTATGTACACTGGATACTACTTCAGAGTGTATACTTACATATTTTTAAACTAATTCTAGCTTCTACATATAAGAGAAAACATCCATCCTTTGTCTCTCTGCACTTGACCTAATTCACTTAAAATGATTTATTCCCAGATCCTTCCATTTCTTGGCAAATGATGCAATATTCTTACTAATGAATGAGTAAAATTCCATCAAAAAATTATACCACATTTTCCTAACCCATTTGTTCAATGAGAGGCATCTGGGCTGATTTCTTACCTGGCTATGGTGAACAGTGCTGCAATGAACATGGTATTTCTAACAACCTTATCATATCCTAGTGTGTAATCTTTGGAATAAATGCACCCCAAAAAACACAGGAAATGGGTACTTGAAAGAGGAGGTAGGACCAAGGAGAGGAGGGTGGACGAAGGAAGAGAGAAAGGAATAAAATACAGTCATAAAATTCAATGCATATTCTGAAAAATTAGAAAATTGAGAGAAGGAGTAGTTTTGGGAGGGGTGGGATAAAATGATGAAAGGGTGACACTGATCAAAATCCATTGTATTGATATACTATTTGCTGAAAGGCAACTACTTAAAGTAAAAATAAAATAAAACAGAAATGGAACCAGTTACTTGATGGCTCATACCTGTGGGCCTAGATTATCAGAAGGTGGAGGTTAGATGATAAATGCCAATCTGATAGAAAACATTTCAAAACCTTCTTCTCAACACTTCACTGGGAGGAGTCATCCCGAACTACATGGGAAGCTGAAAATGAAAAGATCTCATTTAAGGCCAGCATAGGCAGAAAATGTCATGAGACTCTATCTCCATGCCCTTGGCATGCCCTGTTAAGTAGGAAGTAAGGAAACCAACAAACTAGAGGGATGGGTCAGCATAAAAGCCCAGCAGGAGACTATGAATTCAAAAGTCAATGCTAACAAACCAAACCAACCAACCAAACAAACAAAAAGAACTTGAAGACTGGACCAGATATGAAGAAGACACTTTGAGGGGATAAAAAAAAAATAACTAAAGTGAAAAGAAAAAGGAAAAGGCTGAAATAATAGATTGTCTGTTTTAAGTGTGAAGCTCTGGGTTCAAATCCATAACCAAAAGTAAATAAATAAATATACTTGAGAATTAACCGAATGAGGCATGTGATGAAAGAACAGACCAGTATTGTTCAAAACGTTAACTGTGTCGTCTCATTATGAAAGGAAATCTTGTTCTAGTCAGAGTCCCTAGGGGTACAGATGGCATCTCTCTTTTAAAATCATTAAACAAGCCAAGGGCTGACAGTACAGTGTGCACGGCAGGAGCAATCGCCATCAGGGCGCGGATTGACTGTAAGATTCCCCCTCTGCTCTAGGAAGTGTAACTGTTGAAAACAATTATTCCCCACTGTGCTACAAGTTGTGTCAATATGACAATTCATTTGGGAGATTTGTAAATCATTAGAAAAGGTTTGCAGTATTTTATTTCCCTGAGGACCATAATATGCTATATCGCCATGGTGATTTATGACTCCTCCTCAATTTTCTTGGAATAGAGAAACCATGAGTGGCTTAAGATCATCTCCTCTTTAAATTAACCAGCATAAGTATCTCTACAGGATCCATTTACAACACAGAGAGGGGTAGATTTGAAGGTTAAATCACCAAAAAGCATACCAGAGCAGAATCTGTCTTAGTAATAATTCACATAATGAAAATATGATTTTTTTGGAAAGCCAATTCTACTGATAGAAGAGGTATAAAGTTTTCTAAAAAATTATAACTTATTAAGAGAGATACTTCCAACAAACACTTTCATTAACTCTGTGTACAATTTCCACCTTTCAGACTGAGCCCCTGCACTAAAACTTAAGCCCCAAACCACTTATGCATTTTCCATATTCTGTCACTTGGAATCTATCAAACTACAGTCAAATTAATAATAATAATATTAATGATACAGCAATAAGAAGGCCCTGCAAACATACAAGAAGCCTGTCTCTCTCCCAGATTTTCTCTTTGAGCAGAACTAATGTTATTCACATACTATCTCCTAAACACTTGTTTGTACCAGACAGCCCAGTGTAATCCTCTATCCTCAAATATATGTCAAAATCCCAAAGAAGTACAGAGTTGGCTGAAATTTCCCTGGGAAGAGCCTGATGATGCTCACTGTGTAACTACCTTCAAGAAAACATCATGGTACCTTTTTGTCCCACTCTGTCCAGGGAGAGGTCCCTTCTCCCTCAACAGCAAACAATTGCACGGCGGTACCTATTAACCTTCTGGCTTCTTCTGCCTGCTTTGGCTCTTCCTATATAAGATCTAGAGAGAGTGGCTCTACAGTTAGTGCTATTCTTCCCAGCACAGCTTTTCCCATGTGACTTATCTATGACTTTGACCATCCCCCATCGAATGGAAGACCAACTGGGAAAAGTTTCCAGTCTTACCACATCCATCCATCTTTTTGTCCTCCTGAGTTTAGAGCAGCACTTGGTGTTTATGAGATACTTAATGACTCAAAGGACAAGCTAGGCATCTTCTCAACGATTTTAAACACTTTCATAAGATGGTGTGGTGAGCTTGCTTTCCAGAATTCCACAATCAATGTGAAGCCATTTGAGTGGAAGCTCTCTAGAAGAGACTTTTGAATGAACATAAGGAAACTCTGCCACTGTTTAAAACACAGCAACTTACCTGCAAAGGTAAATGCACCTGTCACTGGGTGTAATTAAGTAGAAAATGCAGACCAAATTGGTGGTGAGGTTATACAGGAATATATGTGTTCTGATTAGTTTCTACCAGAGAGACTTTTTTCTCTCTCATTTTTCCTAGATTCATTAGGAAACTGTCAAGCATGAAATGATGAGTTTTGGATTCTGCTTTTTAGGAATGGATGATGAACTTGCTTTCCATGTGACAGAAAAAGGGCACAAGGAGACTGAGGAGTTGGAGAATATCAATCTTCCTTGTTGATTTCTTTCATGTGCCACACTTGACCAGCTAAGTCCCTTTATATGGAGTTGAACCAACCACAGAGAGAAGGTTCTTGGCTTCTTGTCATCTAAATCCCTAACTGAGATCAGCTTCTGTAGGTTGTGAGCTGGGTTTGGGTTTTCTGGATAAACTTGGAACTTTTGGGCCTTTCTCTTCTTCAACATTTTGCTTCCTTCTTCATGTTCACAATTATTTCTGATTCCTACCACTCTCTTCTCCATCTTCTTCACATGTCCTGAGTTCCTTACAATAAAACACTTCACCCCTGCATTCCAAGATTCAGAATCTTACCGACACTGTCAACTGTAGTTTGTCAACTGTAGATTCTGAGCTTTGGTTCAGTTCACCTTATATTGTGGGAAAGACTGAGGCATCAGTTAAGAAATTGGCTCCATTTCACCAACTATGAAAGCAGCTCTGCAGAAACATACTCTGTACTGATTTGCTCTACCAGATCCACAATCATTATGCTTATTTTTTTTTTAGCTTTAAGTCAAATAACCATGGCTGGCAGAGCCAAAAAAGGTTGCTTTGAGAGATCCTTTTTAATTGTAAAATATCCTTCAATGCTAAATAGTTACACATATCTGTCAAGAGGTTTCACTCAGCCATTCAAAGCTTTGCCATCTGAACTCAAAATGCAGAACAACCCATGTCGAGGACAAAAAAAAATCATCGTATTACAATCCTCCAGATTATTTGGCAGACAGGTGGGAAGGAGAGATGACAGCAGTGTTGGTGGCCCCTTGTCACCCTGTGTTTGCAGGGTCACACACAAATGTAATTAAGGGGCTGTGCTGGTATGCCTCTGGTCTCAAGGTTAATTATCCACAGGAAAATGACACCTTCAGGTGTCCTGTATCATAACAGCACTTGCAGGGAGAAGCATGATTTTAAATTGACAGCACTGACACAGCCAGACAGTATAGTTAAGCCCAACAGAGGTGAAAACAAAGACTGACATAGGTTACTGCACTGCCGATGAGAGGCAGAAAGGACACATCCATCCTGCCTCGGGTAGAAATAATGTTTCAACCGAACAAAAAAAAAACTCACCTCTGATGCTTTCCTGGCACGTGTGAGGTCCTTCATGGCTGGAGATGGAAAGCTGGGCTCTCTGTGCTGCCCCTTCCTCTCCATCCCACCAAATGCTGCCATTCCCCAGCCTGGCGCTTACCCCAAATATATACCCTGCTCATATCTCAGACTCATCAACTCCCTCCTAGCGAGAACGTTGGCGTGTTTATTGGGTGCTATCACATTTGTGGGTGCTTCCTTTCTCAAAAGTTTACTATATTCTCATTGAAGACCATGTTTTAAATCATTTCTGCAATTCATCTATGCCCAGACCAGTCTGCTGTGGAATTGCGTATACCCATGAAAACCTCAAAGAGCATCACAAAGGATGAGAATCTTGGGCCTGCAGTATCGAAGAACCCTGGGTTTCTCACCCAGGACCTCCGCTATATGGGCAAGGTATGTTGAAGGGTAGAAGGTTAGTGATGCTCAGTCACCCAGCACAGAGTCCTACTTAGGCCTTTCTGAATGTGGTATGCCTAGTTCTCTCCCCAACCAAATCCCCTCTGCTAGCAATTTGTAAACAACTCAGCTCTGCCTGCATAATATGTGAACAGGCGATGCCAGTGCCACACTGTGCCCTGCCCTGTTCTCAGCCAATTGCACCTGCTGCCCAGGGCTCTGGCTGCCACTGCTGCTACTGCTATTATGCGCTGCTGACGCCTGCCCTGCTGCTTGCGGGGCTGGCGGCACATCGTCAGTGCTGAGAGGAATGTTTATTAGTTTTAATTGGTGGACGCGGCTGGACAGTGACATTTGGGAAGTATTGTGTGTCAGTCACCCTGCACCAGGTGCCGGCTGCGATGGCAGATGTATGTGAATCCACTTAGAATACAACCTGCAGATTATTGTCTTTCCAGCAAACTACAGCTGCTACGTGTTCATCTCCTACCTGTGGGAGCACACTGTTTTAGTTCTTCCTGAGTTCCAATGCTTTTTCTAAGTTTTACTGATTTTGGAATTACATGGACCTCACTAAAAACAAACTCGTCTCCTTTCTCCAAAAGAAAAAAAAATACTCATACCTGTATGGTCTAGAAATGTCAGCGCTTTTCTTTTCTGTATCACCCGAGCATCTCTATGACTTTACTGTCAATATTCCATATGTTCCAGAAACTCCTGTGTCCTACGTGATGATGTATTGGATATACTGATGTACTTTGCAAACACACACACAAATAAAATGTTTGACTCTCAAATTCTGCTCTTACTCAACTTGATATAACTAACCCCTCATGGCAAGGAATCCTCACAGCTATATAACTTTTCAAACATGAAGATTACATTCTCACATATTTATTTACTCCTGAGCTTGGTGTTGACCCTTTGCTCCCTTCTGTCCCTGGCACATAGTCATGGAAAATGAGAGTAAAAGCAGCAATGCTGGCATGAGTTGTCAAATCTCTATTTTATGCACGAGTCCTGAGCTGTGGGACAAAATCACACACACACACACACACACACACACACACACACACACACACACACACACACACACACACACACACACACACACACACACACACACACACACACACAACACCTAACCTCAGGAAACAATTTTACAGGATTCTTTCCTTCACTTCAACTCGTTAGCAAACCTTTGGCTTCATTAACCCATCGGAAGCTGAGAATTTGGCTTGAAATTGTTGCTTTATGCTTTAGAAATGGTGGTGTATGTCACATATAGCTTCTGCTTGTTTATACATTTATATCAACCTCAGCTGCTGCGGGAATGAGCTGAGCAAGTAAGTACTTAGTGGTTTCCAAAAAGCACAAATCGAAGAACTGTAAAACGTTCCTGCCACCTAGCGGTGAATTGAAAGCTGAAATCATTGGGAAATATTGCTAAAGACCAGGGAGATCAACTTGTTAAATGTGGGCTTCGATCTAAAAAACAATTAAAATATATACCCTGGGTCCTCGAGTATAATAATTAAAAGAGACTTAAAAGTGATGGTCTAATGAGTCCAGATATTTGGACAGTGAACATCTAAACTCAATGTCCTATGCTAATAACTAATTATGGTGCTCTGAATTGTTGATGTAGAAAACAAAGTGACCCAAGCAAATAAAATCACTATCAGATTTCTTCTCCAGATTCTCAAGGTCTGTAAGAACCATCTGTTGTTTGGATATCTACTGTTCCGAAGTAGAGAGAGGGCATAGCGTTCAATTATTCGTGGAATGAAGATTATCTCTAAGACACATAAAGCTCTTGTCATAGCATGGAGGCCACAGAGGCACAGAAGGGGACACAATTCCTGACATAGGAGGAGTCAAAGGCATTAGGAGACTCACACATGACACTTTTATAACGACCAGACTGCAAACTGTGTCCAGATGGTTTTCAATGAAGACAATACAATACTGAAAAATCAGTTATTAAATTTCCTCTAAGTCACTGCTGTTTTTGCTTTCATTGACTATGAGGCATAGTGGAAGCCTCCTGTGTACGAGGAGAAGTCAGTCTCTCAGATGACAACAGAACTGGAGTGAGGGCTCTGTAAGGATCCTGAGAGATCTCTACATAGCATGGATCCTCCAGCATGCTCAGCATTTAACAGTGTGAAGAGGTTTAGATAATGCTAAAGGTGTAGAAATTGCAGAATCAAATATTTCTCCCTCTCTAAAAATGTAAAATAACAAAACCTATGCATAATTTATGGCTGCCCTAGGATAGTCTTAAATTATGCAGTCCACACATCCAGAAAAAGTTGCTTAATATATTCCTTAGTTGCTTTTTGACACTAATCACCCCCCATTTCTCTCTCTCTGTCTCTCTGTCTCTGTCTCTCTCTGTCTCTCTCCCTCAGACAAGTCAGAGAAGCATGTCTGTGTCTGCCATGTAAAAAACATTTATTTCTAAAGCAAATATACCAATGAGCAGAGAAGCACAAAAGGCATTTTCTAACTAAATGCTTCTTTTATCAACTCAGTGGTCTCCCCTGTTCAGAGCGCTTCTCAAACGTTCATAATGGGATTAAAAGCACTCTCAATAAAGTTCATTACCTTAGTGGTCCTTCCCATCTTCATGTGAAATTAACTGTGTCTCCTATATGTACATCTACTTACGGTAGTAATTTAATGGCAATAACATCTATATCTAAAAGGGTTATTTTCCCCTTGGATCTGCTTCCCACTTAGAAATCTTTTCATGCTGCCTAGAATTAAAGGGAAAAAAAACACTCAGATATACTGTTTTCCTTCTGTTTCAGAGAAATAAGGAAAAGCAACAAAGGAAGAGAATCAAAGAATTTTTAAAGCTATGCTGGTACAAAAGAATGATGCTACAGATACATACTTCACATGTCTAATGGGAGAGTAGCAAGAATGGATACAAATTTGATTTTAAGAGATCATTTAGTCTCTTAAAAATCATTTTCAGTCTTCCATCTTCTATTCTTTCTTTTTCATTCCTATAGCCCCCAACTTACCACATCACACACAGCCTTGCCCCATTGTCTTTATTTTAGGAAATCATACTGATTGCTCTTTTTTTCATATACTTTCTAGCTAGCTATTCTTATCCCATCTTAGAAAGGGGCTGTGTCACAAATGTTCATTTTCTCTCCTTTTATGGATAAAACAGTGCTTTTCTTAAAAATAAAATTACCTTCTCATAACTCCAGAGAGATTGATTACCTGCTGGGCTCCAGTACTAAAGCCCAACTTGCCATACTCATTATCATCTTATTAAAATTCACCAATCAAAGGTGGGAATGTGACCTTAGTCCTGCCAAAGAAATAGAAAGTATACATGTGTGTAGGGAGGGATTCAGAAACAGAAGATTCTGTAGTCCTAAGACTCATGCTAGTAATAAACCTTCATACATTGAAACACAGTTCTCAAGATGTATCTCTCAATACTGCCTGAGCCAAATTCTATCTCGGAAGTAAAGCAACCTTTAAGCACTTGGAGCTGTGATGAAATTGGACCAAGAAGTTCAGATGTGCTAGAATCCAAGACCTTCATACAACAATGGCTCAGAATTTTGATGTTGTTGGACCAAATAATTCCTAACCTATTCCAGTTCTCAGTGACATGAAAAGACTAAACTGACTCCAGAATCTGTTCTCTTCTAATAAGAACAGTACCTTTGCTTCAATAGTATGAAGAATCATTATCAGTGCATTTGATCTTTCCTTCCTAATATGAAGATATTTATTCATTCCAATGATGTTATTGCTAATACTTTCAAAATCCACCTTTTATAATATATTCCACATTCATTACTTTAATTCAGTCCTTCCCTGATAATTTTTCTCTTAGATTACTATTAAGGTTTCATATCTCTTCCATTTCAAATAAAGTATTTTAATCCGCCACTCTGTTACCTTGTAAATTTTGTATAAAACAGATCCAACTTATGCTTAATATGCACCTAAGAATGTATTTTAATATTCATGCTAAAAATTGTGGGATATAGGCATATTCTGCTTTACTTGTGCTTAGAAATCTAACCTTTTCCTTTGAATTATCTTGTCTTTAGCTTCTATAAAATATAGAGAACATGGGCTGGGAAGGTGACTCAGTGGTAGAGCACTTGGCTTGCATGCATGAGGCCCTGGGTTCGATTCCTCAACTCCACATAAGCAGAAAAAAAAAGTCAGAAGTGGCACTGTGGCTCAAGTGGTAGAGTGCTAGCCTTGAGCTGAAGAGCTGAGGGACAGCGCCCAGGCCCAGAGTTCAGGCCCCACAACCGGACCCCCCCCAAAAAAAATAGAGAGAGAGACAGAGAGAGAGAGACAGAGAGAGAGAGAGAACATATCAAACAATATTGAAATATTGAAATAATACAGCACCAATATTATTTGTTGCTTCAAGGTTTTTTGTAAGCTGCTTTCTTCTATCTATAATGCCTTTCTGCATAATCAATACCACTTCTTATTTACATTCCTAAGAACTTTGTGATCAGGTATGTGAAAAGACTGCTGTTCCGAAGTTGTTTACATTGTTGTTGTGAGTTCTCTTCCTCCTCCCACATCATGAAGGAATAATTGCTAACTGTACTGAGCACATTGCATTGTCATTATTTTGTGTATTGGATTCACTACAACTGGAACTTTTTGAGGCTATGAAACTTAAGTTTACCAATACTTCATAAGGTGTCTGATACAGAGAGGACTCATTACATACTTTCTGAGAAATGACTGCATCTAAATAAACGCTGTCAAACTTTGAAAAGAATCCTAAAAGTCACAGAGCTAGTTAGTGGTACAAATGCAGGGAGAATTGAGATCTCCTGATTCCCAGTCTTATTATCTTTCTATTACAAAGATACGGTGTTGGAATTAGTTTACTCTGGACCCTAGTGGTTATAACTTGGAACTGTCATTTAAGACAAATAGCTTTTTCTAAGAGCTTTACTCCAGCCCTATAGCTAAAATTGCCCAAGGAAATAGTCTTAACCTTCCTATCATCCTCTTTCTTATTTACAAAATAGGAGTAATAGAATTACTCATCTCTTCCTGAAGAGGAAATGATTAATGAAAGGACCTGTGAAACCAATATCTATGAAAATGATTAAAGACAAGGCCAGGATTCAAAAGCAGTGTCCCTTTGCCCTTTTTTGGTTTGCAAATATCTTTTCATGTATTTATTGAGCACTAGAACAGCAATAGCAACAGAACTCTGAGTAGACTGCATTTTCCAATCTTCACTATTTGAGAGATGAACATGAAGCAAAGGGAACACTAAGCATCTTCTATCCTCACCTTTCTGTTTTGAAAATAGATTTCAATATGTTTCTCTTTCAATATGTGTTTATGTATCAGGCTATTACCCCCCGACATTTTGTTCTGATGTATTTGATGAACTCTAAGCAGAACTCCAAAATACTATGCCTTTATTTTCTATCTATATTACAGGAGAAAGACACACACACACATATAAATTATATATAAAATCTCCCTCTGGGGTTAGGGGAATATTGTAAAAATTGGGATGAAGTGAAATGTGAGTTGCCTTTCAATTTTAAGTACCAGAAGAATAAACATTATATTGTCATAATTTTAATTGTCTGTATAAATTATTTCTTACCATTAGATCTCTCCTCAAGTATTACCTTCTCTATGAGACCTTTCTTAACACTCCTATTTAAAATGGGCAACCCACTCCACACCCTCCACCTACACCATAGCGTGCATGCAGGCACGTGCACACATGCGCACGCGCACACACACACACACACACACACACACACACTTTGTTTCATGAATTCAGATTTGTACCTACTTCCTTATCATTACTGTATCTCATTACTAGATGGTAAATCTGTAATTTTGTTTGTTGAGTACCTACTTTTCTTTTCAACCAGGTGTAAGTAACCAAGGGTGGTAGTTTATTTGGTCTATTATATGTGTCCATGCTGCTGTATTTTTCCTTGCTTGATGATGACCCATAGACTATCATTAGCAAGGAGAAGGTGCTGAAAACATCTGCTCAAATAATAAACAATAGAGATCATCGGCATTTAGAGTCTGGTTAAACAATACTTGTTTTCTGTGACTTCTGATAATTTTTCTTCACCTAGCACTCAATTTCTTTATAACACACCATAGCCAATTTCTGTCTATTTCCTTCAGTGGTCATTCTCTTACTGCTTTTAGTATTTTCAGTTGGTACAAGTTAGCTAATAGTAAGAATTTCAATTATGATATCCTAATAACCATTGTGGACCTAGAAATTCAGTCAAGTACATCCCTGAGACTACAGTTTCTGTATCTTATATGGGAATATACAGTTAATAAAAAGATCAAGGAAAATTAATGGTTTTGCATTGTAATCTACTGCTTTTTTAAAATATGTATTTATTCTCTGAGATATAAAACATGATAATACAAATGAAAAGAATATAATGTTCTCCTGGAATATAAACTATTCTTCCACTCCTGTGCTAATGCTGTGTGTTTCTGGATTCTGAGAGCCACTGATAGGATGATAAGCGGAAAGTCTGTTTCTAAGACAACAGCATTTTTTAATGTCCTTTGCTCTAGTGAGTGTTTCTATTACTTTGAGGATCATCTAGAATTTTGTAGGAAATAAAACAGTGTAAATTAACCAGACAGTTGTTTATTTTCCAAGGACTATAAAAAATAATATATATATATTATTTTCTAGGTTGAAAATAGTACTATGACTTTGTAGCAATTTATATTGAGCCACCATGACAAAGAAGCAAAATGCAAATGTATAAAAATAAACCCCATCTTAATTGAAGAAATTACCTCTCATGAAAATTTATTTTAATGAGGAGATGAAATGTGACTCAAATGGTAGAGCATAAGCCTTTGATGAAAGACACTGAGTTCAAGCCCCAATGCTAACACCAAGAAAAATAATTAATAATAATTTCAAGGAAACATACAATAAATTGAGGCACTGAATATTTCACCATTTGTCCCGAAAATACTGCATGCTGACATTAGCACAAAGTTCTCTTTCAGTATAAAAATGTTAAAGTCATCATTATATTAATTACAATTTGGATCTCATTAATGTTATTACCAGAACATGTGTTGTTTAAAATTATTTTAAGCAGGTTTCCTTATGTGAAAGTGTAAAAGACAAAGAGAAAGCATATTGGTTGATTTTTTTTGTAAATTAAGAATGGTTTTATATGCTTTAAAAGTAGGTTTCAGAAAGCATACTTATGTGAGAAATTAAAACATTTTTTATCCACCTTCCCTTTTTGAATTTGTGAACATGTTAAAGATTATATTTTCAAAGACTTTTGTTTTGTTTTTGCTTTGGAAAATACTCCAGCCCAAAAGTGCTACAAGGGAGAACAGTATCAATTATAATGGGTTTAATCATTGAAGACATGCTAAAAATAGAAGAGAAAAATGTAACAATGATAATACAATATTGTGACAAATGTTGAAAAGGAGATACAGTGTCCTAAACACCTTGGAAATGTGAATGTATGATCCTGTACTTTAAAGCCGTGCTTCATGGTATTCTGCTTTACAACAGGGGATATAATACATATTAAGAGAAAAGTAGATATAATTAGATCAGAGTTCTGTATCATTCATCATTTATTTCAGTAAGATCAAGAATATATTGTCAAATAAAAATTCACTTTATTTTGGAATTATTTTCCACAGAAGTTTCAGGAAGAGTAGTTTACTCTACCATATTGCCATGATACTGCTATGCCAAGCTGGACTTCTCCACCACTCTGTTCATAATCCTTCAGCCACCTTTCAACATATGACATTGCTGTCGCACCCAAGCCTGTTTGGCTTATTGGAGGAATAAGATTTCATTAAACACTGCCTCAGCAGAACAGTGCATATTAAAACCCTATGTGATCCAAGCTCTACTAAGGCTTTAAAATACATAGGCATCTCATCAAGCTAAGCTATCTATATAAGCTGTGTCTCGTGTCTGTTTGCCTTTTGAGAATTTACAAGTAGGTTTTCCTCTAAATTTGTTATTTTATGTTGCCAAAAAGAAAATTAGACATCTTTGAGGAAAACAGTCAAACTGAATTTGCTTGCCTACTATTTTCAAAATTAAATGACACATTTCATCTATAATGTTTTATGCTTTTCAGGTTCTGTGAATCTGAAAAGTCAATCACTCTTTGTTTGATAATGTGTTCATTCCCTTTAAACAATTTCTATCCATTAGGCTGTCAGTTTTTCTCGATTAAAATACATTTTATAATTGAATTACTCTGGTTTAAATTAATATGCTCTGTATACCCAATTATCTAGTTATTGAAAAAATACTTTCTGCATCAATGTTAAGTGTTTTAACCAAATTGAAAAAAAGCCACAGAATATAAATAGATTCTGCTTTTTGTATTGTGAATAATTTATGAACATGGCCTCAATGAACTTCCATAACATTAAATGGCAGTGTTAGGTCTCTAAAGTGATAGTGCTAAATTCTAGCTCTTCATGCTTAGCCATTAATAATAGAAAGGCAAAATAGAGAGTAAGGAGATTGTGGCCACACCTACTCTGAATTCCAAGGCTAAGAAGGGAGGGTAGTTTGACACTCTATTAGAGTGATTAACCTCACACATGGCAGCTTAATTATGTTCTGTCCTAAAATTGTTGGTAAATTCTACATACACTAATTTGATTGGAAAAGCACAAAGTCAGACAATCAGATCTGCTTATCACATCTCCTAATGTCATGAGTGTCACCACGATGAAATGAAAGACAGGCAAACTACTAATAGATCCATAAGTGCTTTGACTTTCAGAATGCATGAGCAAGGCAGATAGTACAGATTATTTGTTTTACTTCCTTCATTTGTAGGTGGGGATGGGTTACCACTAAGGTCAGATAACATTTTCAAAACAGCAGAGCTATTTTGAAGCATATAAATAGAAAGATAGATAGATAGATAGATAGATAGATAGATAGATAGATAGATAGACAGACAGACAGACAGACAGACAGACAGACAGACAGACAGACAGACAGACAGACAGACAGTCCAGGAATATTACAGAGGTAATACTATTGGATGCTAAGTAATCCTATTGTGAAGTAGTCTAGAGTTGAAAATTTGATTAAAAATCTGGAGTTCTTACAGAAATTTTGTAATTCACCAGAATTATACCAGCAGTACAAGTAGAATGTACTTCCTAGTTCTTCAATATCTGAGAAGTGAATATGAAACAAAGAGGTTATGAAACATCTTCTAAACAGACCTTTGTATGTTAAAAAATAGAACTCAAGATATTCTATTTCAATGTGTGTTATACTTAAGGTATTATGACTTCTATTTTGTTTTAACGCACATGATTTATTTTATCTGTATACTCTAAAATTCCCTACCTTTATATTTTATCTAGTATATAGCAGTGTGGTGAAGAGGATCTTAAGGGAAAATCATAATAATTAGAATAAACTGAAATGTAGTTTTTTCGATTTGAATATGGGGATAGATGAATATATTGGTGATATGTCCAAACTTCATTAAAATATTCATATTTAAAACAATAGGCTCATTCCACTCAGTTTGACAAAGAATAAGTTTTAGGGTATGTCAACAAAGTCAACTATTCTTACATAATTTCATTCCATTGCAATATTCTCAGCTATAAGATAGTTACAAACTTCAATTGCAACCAAAATGCAAACCCTACTATTTGGTGGTTATAATAGCTTGATGACAATGAGAATCTTCATAACTCAAAACAAACAGAATTTATTGTATTTTTCCCTGATCCATATAAATACAATATAAAACTATGGCTAGATGCCAGTGGTTCCTACCTGTAATCCTAGTTACTTATGAAGCTGAAATCTGAGGATTGCAGTTCAAAGTCAGCCTGTGGGGACACCATAAGTCACTTATCTCTAAGTGAAGCCTGAAGTGGAGCTATGGCTCAGATGGTAGAGCACTAGTCTTGAGCAAAATTCTTCAAGGACAATGAGTGGCTCCCAGGTTCTGAGTTTTAGCTCCAGGACTGGCATGGAAAGGAAAAGAAAGGCAGAGAAAAGAAAAGAAAGAAAAGACAAGTAAAAAAGAGAAGAGAAGGGAAGGAATAGAAAGGGGAGGGAAGGGAAGAGAAGAGAAGGGAAGAAAGCGAAAGCAGAAAAGGAGGAATTAAGGAAGGCAGAGAAGGATGGAGGATGGGAGGGAGGAAGAAGGGAAGAAGGAAAGGGCCTAGATACTCATTTCTACTTTTCATGCTCTTGACCACAGTGTTCAGTGAAAATTCTAGCTGAGTTATCTCCTCAAGTTCCTCCTAATATTAACTCTTTTCCTCAATAATATTAACTCTTTGAACCTCGCAAGCTGTTTGTTCTCTTTCACAAGAAGACTGTTTCATAGAATAATAATGGAATAGAATCCATTCCTATGGGAAGGGATGAGAAGGGGAAACAAAGAGGAGGCAACAATATTTGATAAGAAATGTACTCGTTATCTTGCCCATGTAATTGTAACTCCTCTGTATGGTATTCTCACAATAAAAAAATAAAATAAAATAAAATAAAATAGAAATCCATTCCTGTCTGACTCACCAACTGGCCCACTTCTTTCATGGAGATGAACACTCTTCTTTCAACCCCAAGTAGACCATTTCCTTTTCTAGGAAACCTTCCTTACTGCTAGGGTTGTATTAGAGATTGGTCATAACTGCTGCTACACAAAATCACATACACTTCAATGATCAGTTAGCAAATATCGGTGTAATTTTTCATTTTGAAGCTTTTCATTAAAAAAAACTCGTAAGTAAAGCTTCTTCATCAGCAAAAAAAGGTGATGAATTGAACTACTTAATATGTATGTTAATATACATTGTGCTTGGTAAATACCAGGATGTTCTGATTCTAAAGTGAAGAGGATTTCTTCAGCATCATTATGTGCCTGTTTTTTAGCACCATTATCTCATATAATTTGCTACTTGTGGGAAGACATTGTTATAGTAACAGAAACTTAAACTAGATTAAACAAGCAAAAAATAATAATTTTGTTACCATGGAAAATTAACTATTTCTATCAACAAACTCCAAAACAGGTTAATTTCCAGGTAAAACAGGATCAAGAACTCAGTATTCTCGGCTGTAGTTGGCCTACTTTCCATATTTGCCTTTGCTTTCCATAGTTCCTTGTGAACGCTGGCTCTGAGAAGCTGAGTTTTTAAAATCATTATTTACCTTATAGTTTCAAGAGAAATACAGTTTTCCATTGCTAGTAATTTTAACAAAACCAGCCAAATTGGCTTTTAATGGATTAACTAGGTCCATGGATACATGTGTGAATAAATCTCTATGCTATGGAGATTGAAAAGCAAACTCAACCAGTGTTAGGAATGTGGTCCTAAAACTAAAGAATCAGGACCACTTGGACCTTGCACAACAGGATAAAGACAGTTTGTTGCCAAAAGAAAATCTGTTAATAGAATAAAGACTTATACTGGCTGCTTAAAATTAACACATACTCTACTACAAAGTCCAAACATGTTTGAGGCTGCTATAATCACTATCCCAACATGTTTTGTTTTGTTTTTTTAACTAGACAAGGGAGGTCAGTGTTTTTTTTCTGTGAAGTCAGACAGTAAATCTCTGTTGCAGTTTTTGCATGAAATTTTGTTTTAGTTTGCAGATTATGACCTGGCTACAAGAGTCACAACTTGCTCACTATTTCAGGGAAGGGGAGTAAGGAGGTGAAAGATGGTTTGGGGAAGTATTTTCTTTTTTGCTCTATAAATAAGATATATTACATTTAAATTATAAATAGATGTTTTTGTCTTCCAATGATAATGTTTTACTACCATTTATTCATTATACAAAATAATGGGTTCCTGTATGACATTTTCATAAATGTATATAAAGTATTTTGATAATGTCTGCTTATCATAACCAACATTTACCCTCCTCCCCATCCACAAGTTCCTAAAAGTTCCCCATCTACTATACAGTCTACTTTTTAGATATCTGATGTGAAAAAACATCATGTGGGTTTGGGAGTTGTTTTTTTTTTTAATTTTTAAGTAGTCATGCTTAGGGTTTTCAATTCAGTATTTCCGTTTATGAGCAAAAACCATCTTGATCCATTTTACCTCTTTTATCATTCTCCCTCATGTCTCCTAAGGCCACCTTTCCCATCCATTTCCTAATTCCATTTTCCACATATATAAATTAAATATTATGACCACATATTCACCTGTTGCATTCCTAGAGCTAGCCAACAAGGAGTGCTCAGTAAGCATATGCTCAACAAATGAATGCAGACTTCGTTGATTTATAGAACAGAAACTTGAATGGCAAAAATGAATTTCAGATTCATTATATATTGCATTTAAATAAGCAAAAAAGGAAATACCTTTAAGAACTTGATACAGTTCATTAACTTCATCTTGTTCAGGAAAATAGAGCTAGAAAAAAAGTGGTAAGGTTAAAGAGTAGTTCTTTATTCAGTCTGAAATATATCATACAATGAAGGTATCTGTCAAGACCAGATGAAGAAGGTTAAAAAAAAGTCCAAAGGATCGGGGGAAAACATCTTATGTGACATCACCCAGATGATATAGCACACAGTCATTGAGAGACCATGAAGAGGCAGGTGGAAAAGTATGCTACTATATTTTAAAGAATGGATCCAATCTAACTTTGGCTTTTGAGCTCCTAAAGAATGGATCCAATCTAACCTTGGCTTCTGAGCTCTTAAAGACTTAAGTAATCAGTTACTTGTGGTCACATTTGATAGCACAAGTATCTGTGGTAGCAACTAGAGAAATGGAGATCTCATAGTATGGAATGGATAATAAAAAGAAAAAACTACCTTATACTAGAGAGTTTCCATCAATTGATGCTTTAGGGTTTCATTCTTGTCTTTAACATACTTACTGGGTTCATATAGCCCTTTCTCCCACATCCATCTTTGTAGGTCCTTACTTCCTCTTAGTTCAATAATCCTTCACTCTCACTAAGGTACTTAATCCCTTCACTAGGCATAGTTTTCATTTCACTCATTCTTGTCCTAACATCTTTTTTCTCCTCACATAGTTTAAAACATATTTGCATGGGATCAAGTGCATCTAACTTCAGCTCCTTGTACCTTGTTATAGTTAATAATGCTCTGACACAGTGATTATAATTGTGCCCTTATCCTCAGAACCTTACAATGATACCTTACTTGGTTAAAAAAAAAAGCAACTGAAAATGGCATTGTGTAAGGATGCTGAGATGAGACCACACTCAATTCAATGACTAGTATTCTTAGAAAGGAAATACACAAGAAAACAACACAGGGACAAAGGCAGAGATTTGAGTGATGTGAACACAAGACATACACAAGGAAATAAGAAAATGTGATCACAAGTTGAAAGAACTGACAACAGCTACTAACATCTCAGAGAAGCACAGAAGAGATTTTTTTTCCTTAATGTCTTTGGAGAGAGCTCAACGGACTTGACATCTTGATTTTTAGACTTCTGGCTTCTGTAACTGTAAGCAGACAAATTTGCATTGTTTGAATGCCAGATAGTTTGTGCTAATTCATTACAGAACCCACAGGAAAACAGTATACTTCTTTCTTCTTATACTCAGCATCACTGTAAACCTCATATCCTCTAAAACGTCTCTCATATACCGTGACAGAACCTGTCATCCACATGACTGCTGAAATAACACACTAGCATTTTTAAGTCAATGAATGCACAATTCTCAAGCCCATCCATTCTCTTGTTTGTTTTTTCTAAAGAAGTGCTTTAATATGCTCAATCTTAACACAATCTTATTTTTCTTTCACTGAAAATAAATACAAGCAAACAAATAACTTTTTATAGATGCTGTAATTCAACATACCTCCCTAGTATTTACTGTGTATATGTGGATTAGATATGGATATGTACATCTAACTGTCTAAAAGCCATCCCATTCTATTAGCATTTCGTGCAGACTTTTATGGAATCACAAGTTGATGACCTATATATACTCCCTTCTTTTCTCAATCTTCAAATTTTCACTCTAAAATCCTCTGTGTACTATTGATGACCTGGTTTCTTTCACCTGTTATATAGTAAAACTCCAATGAAACAATTATGTGAGCTGTCTCTAATCTTTTTAAAAAAAATTTCTAGTCCAGTAACTTCTATA
This sequence comes from Dipodomys merriami, assembly GCF_024711535.1. Taxonomy (NCBI): domain Eukaryota; kingdom Metazoa; phylum Chordata; class Mammalia; order Rodentia; family Heteromyidae; genus Dipodomys; species Dipodomys merriami. Next base: position 53,475,111 of record NW_027206179.1, read on the forward strand.
CAACCACTCTAATGTTGTTCTTTTTTTTTTTTTTTTTTCGTCAGTAGTGGGGCTTGAACTCTGGGCTTGGGCGCTGTCCCTCAGCTCTTCAGCTCAAGGCTAGCACTCTACCACTTGAGCCACAGCACCACTTCCAGTTTTCTAGTGGTTTATTGGAGATAACAGTCTCATGGATTTTCCTGTCTGGGCAGGCTTTGAACCACAATCCCCTGATCTTAGCCTCCTGAGTAGGTAGGATTACAGGCATGTGACACCGGTACCTGGCTCCAACATTGTTCTTAAGGTGAGTCATGACTTAAGTGTTGCTGAATTTTGATAATCAATTCTTATTTTCCCTTTTAATGGACTGATAATTACAACCTAAAAAGTAGCTGGCACTTCCTTGTTGATACCATCATTCCTTGGCTTTCAGAACCCATGTTCATTTTTTTTCTGTTCCTACTGTATTGACCCTCTTTTCTTCTCCTTTATTGTTTTTATTTCTATTCTTGTTTTTCATCTTTTCTTAATTTTTCATTTTTTTTTGCTTATTGTGCCAGTGCTGGGGCTTGAACTCAGGGCTGGGGCACTGTCCCCGAACTTCTTTTGCCCAAGCTAATACACGGCTCTTTGAGCCACAATACCAGTTCTGGTTTTTCTGAATAGTTCATTGGAGAGAAGAGTATCACAGACTTTCATGTCTGGGCTGTCTTCCAACCTTGATCCTCAATTCTCAACCTCTTGAGTAGTTAGGCTTGTAGGTGTGAGACACAAGTAACAGCTAAGTATTTCATTCTCAAGGCATACATTTTCTCTGAAATATTTGAATTAATTGTTAATTATATAACTGAGGACATTAATGTGAGCATTAATTATTAATGTAATCATTAATTATTATAAGCTTACTTTTATTTATAGATGTAAGAGTTTCACAGACTGTCCTGTCCAGGTTGGCTTTGAACTACAAGTCTCAGATCTCAGATCTCTTGAGTAGCTGGCATTACAAATGTGAGCCACCATCTCCTGGCTCTCTACTTCTTAATTTTGACACACCCTAAAAACATTTGTGGTCTTCTTCACTACCTACACTTAAGGATTTTACATTTCCTATTAGAAATGTCCATAAATTTAAATAGGAATCTTCATGAATTTAGATACCACTTATTACTTGATGAATTCTAAGTTTATGTTCACAGTCAAGATTCACCTTTTGAAAGTCAGACTTCTGAATTCAACTGTTGACTTGGCATTTTCATTTATTTGAACTTAGTAAACATCTCAAGTCTAACATCCAAAAGCAGAACCTGAGCTTGATCCACTAGTTGTTGAAGACAAAAGCCTTCCTTGGCTCAAGGAAAACTTAGTTTAGTTTCAAAAAATAACACAATTACTCTCCAGCTCAGTCGAATCATTTAGTCCAATTCACTATTACATCTCACTTGGTCTTCTAAATGATTCATTTTCACTCCTTCAGGTTTTTTTTAATTTATTTTTTAAATTTATTCTTAAGCAGAATTGTTAGCATTCTTTTTAAATCGTACTTCAGATTACATTACTTTTCAGTTTAGATTTTTCAAGGGGAATTCAGCAAGGAAGCCAAATAACTTAGAACAGTATATATTCATTTGAAACTTACCTTAACTCTTCATAGACATCACCTTCATCGATTCTGTTACAGTGATACCCTTGATGTTTCTGAAAGGCATCTGACTCCCTATCAATTTAAAGAATATGTGCTGTCATTCCTTCAGTTGAGATGCTCATTTCCCAGACTTAGGGAGCAGTAAATCTTTGGTCTCCTTTTCATCTCTGACTCAAATGTCATTTTCTCAAAGAAGCTGACCACACTATTTGAGAATTTCCTGCTATCAAATATCTTAACATCAATATTTTCTTTCATTGCTCCATTTTCCATAACCTTACCACTCTATGTCATACTGTATTATTAATTTGGTCAATTGGTTCATTGTTTAACTTTATTTTTTATACTGAAGCATGTTCTTCATATAGTATAGAGATTTTTGTCCCTCTTCACCATGGACATGTACTGAATTAGCAAAATTAAACTAAATTACAAAAATAATGTTCTACTGGACTAAAAATGAGTAAACATGAATTCCCATTTTCACATTCTCACAAATATCCTGTAGGACTTTGCACAATCCTCCTCTCCAAATTATTAGTAAATTGAACAGTTGAGGAAGAAAGGAATAGTCAGAACCCTTTGCAGATGCCAGCATTTCATAACACTAAAATTGTATCCTAATAATTTATGAGGTTAAAAGAGAAGAAAATTTGGCATTTATTTGACACTACCATCATGGTAGAAATATTAAATAAGTAATTTTACTTCTTGAAGGTACCATCATCGCTGAGGCTCAAGGTATCCTATAGGCAAAAAGAGCTGAGATTTTAGCACATTATCTCTTAGTAATTACCAGTAGTCATCTGCTGACCTATTTTGTTAGAAGGTTTGTACTGTTTTTGTTACTGTCATGGACCTGTAACATATTAGCTGTCCTATATTCTTCCCTTCTCCTGGTAACTCACAGTTATTTATCTTGTACATCATTCTAAAGGAAGGAATATATTTAGAAAAGAACCACAATCTGGTAGCAATCAGTTTAAGAAGTACACAATTTATATAGACTCAGCCAATCATTCCCCTTCCTTTGAAAACACAAGAAGTAGTAGCATTATAATATTTCTGGGAACTATTTAAAGTTAGATGCCTAACCACATGTAGATAATTTTTACATAAAAATTCAAAGAAGAAGGAAGGAACAGACTGACTCTAATACTTAGTTCATAGAGCATTGGAAATTCTAATTTCAGACATCCCCAAATTGGGATTGCAACCCTGCTCCTTTGACATTGAGATTATTTGCATTTACCCTGGACTTATAAAACTATACATTCTCCTTTCTAGCAGTCATGTTTTTGGTATTTATAAAGACTATATTTTTACTTCTGAATAATGTATTTGTTGGATTTAGAATTGTGGCCTAACAAGGTAGCAGTATTACTTTTGGTACTCAAAGGGCATGCCTTCTTTCACTATTATAAAGTCCAGGTGGATATTCCTTAGAAAGTGGAGCTGAATTAACTAGACAACATTTAGAGCAAATAATTGAAATAAACTTTTCCAACACTGGTAAATATTTCTAAGAAGTAACCATGAAAATAGAGCCTGGGGTGGCAGCAGCAGCCGAGGCAGGGCGGTGGCAGCAGCAGCAGCAGCTAGGAACCCTAGACTCCCCAGCCTTGTGCCTCTCTCCCCCGGCCATGGAAGCAACAAAACTAGGTTTGGGGCTGTGGCACTTGGGGCTGTAGTAACAAAAGACTCCAGACTTGGATTTGGAGGGAGGTGGCAAAGGAGAAGCTGGAGGCTAAATAAGCTGTCACCTAGAAAGCAGTTTTAGTCTTCCAGTGAACAGTCCTAGGCTAGAAAATCACAACAAGTGTGCCACCACAGCAGAGAGAGTTTGGCCAGAGTGGAAAATCCAGGCACTTCCTGGAAGATGTGTCTGCTGCGGCGGCAGCAGCAGTGGTGGCAGCAGCAGCTGTAGCCACCATACCAACAGAAAGAGTCCCAGACAAAGATGCCAGACACAGCAGGTGAGCAGATCCTACTCAACACCAGCAAGAACTGATAAGGAGCAGAAATCTTCATCCTGCAGATTGCAGAACAGAGACAACCCAGAATCCAAGACTCTGGCATGAGCAGAACCCTAACATCCTCACTCCTCATGGAGCAGAGGCTGGAAGGCAGCCCCTCCCCCACCACCAGAGATCTCTGTCTTTGATACTGACAAATGCCCCACTGAGCAACTAGCTCCAACTCAAGCCTTGGAAGAAAACAAAAGAGTCATTTATCAGGTCACAGGAACCTGACCTGACCTGCCAGGCTCAGCTCCACCCAGGGAAAAGTCACCCAGCCCAGGCAGAGAAAGCTCTGCCTCTGGAGGAGTGACTATCTTTTTTTTTTTTTTTTTTTTTTTTTTTTTTGGTGAGTTTCTTCACTGGGTAAACAGAGCCAGAGGCTGCCCCTCCCTACAGCAGCATAGACAAACAATTGAAACTCAGTAAACAAAAACCCTGAGAATGGCTCCAGGCTGGGCTCTGTGAATATCTCAGGAGCTAGCCCTCAGGGAAAAGCTACTGTTTGCTGAAAGGCCTCAACCACCCTTGTCACAGCATCTCCAAACGAGAGGAAACAGCCATCACCCTCTTTTGTGATATTCAAAGCAGATCCCTCATCCACTGAAATAGCCTGAGAGGAGGATCACAGAATCCTGGGTAAAGCAGAACATTTTTCTGCCTGCTTAAACAAACTGACTTAAGAAACCAATAGAGCCACAGGAAAACCAAACACCACAAGCAGACCAGAGATTCCACCAAGAGACTGGTAACAAACACAAGAGAGATCCTCAATCTTCCCCTCCCCAGCCAAAAAAAAAAAAAAAAAAAAAAAATCAAATAACTCTTTGTTCTACATTTTTAAAATTTTTTAAATTTGTTTTGTATTTTTTTCTTTCTCTCATAATTTTTATTTTAGGTGTATATGTGGTGTGTGCTTTTTTTTAAGTCTCTTTTGACTTTTATTTTTCTCTTTTTTCTTTTGTTCTGTGTGTGTGTGTGTGTGTGTGTGTGTGTGTGTATGTGTGTGTGTGTGTGTGAATTATTTGCTGTTCTGCTCATCCCCATATATATACCCATCATCAATTATTAGATCTTATCCCCCATTGTGTACATACTTAATCCAGAAATGTATTACCCAATTCCGAACCTCTTAGGCTTACCTTCTTTAAAAACAGTATTATCACTTTATACCTATATAATTTTCAAGTATTCCAATTTTTAACATTTTTATTTTTTTTTATTTTTCATGTTTCCTTTCGATCCCTCCCCTCCTTTCATCCTATCCTTTTCTTCTCTCAAAACAATTTCTTTCTACTAACATAATATTTAAGTGTTTCATCTCTTAAATTTATTTTTTTCCATTTTTTCTTTTAAAAAAATTTTATTTCTTTCCTATCATTCTGTCCAATCCATTTCCCTCTCTGAGATTAGGACATGGTTAAATTCACTCTCCTTTTACCTTTCCACATCCCTCTAATCCTATTTTTTCCAACATTTCTCCCTAAACCTAGTAATTTCTGGTTTGCCAAATTCTTCTTTGCTGTTCTTAGCCCATTAATCCATAGTTGTTTGATGTTGAACAGATTGTATCAGTTGATATAGATTGTATCTGTATCTATTTTGACTGTGCAACTACAGGACTCTGGTTAATGCTTGCCTTAAAATAGTGTTCTAGCACAAAATTCGTGTTACTTTTATACCAAATGGGCAAAACAAGGCTGAGAAACAAAAGAAAAATGGCAAGTCTGGGTATCTCAAGTCCCACTCATGAGAATCAGGTGGCAGAACAGTTAATGAATAATCTAGAGGAGAGTTTCCAAAAAGCTCTACAAAAACTACTGGTTAACATGGTGAATGAAAAGATTGAAAACCTATAAAGGACTCAGTGTGAGTGTGATAGGGAGTGAGAGGAGGAAAACCAAAGATTAATACAAGAATCTCCTGAGTGTGAGGAAGCTACTCAAAGATTGATACAGGAACTTTGTTAGCAGGCTGAGAATAGCCAAAGAGAAAGACAGAAATTGCATGAGCAGGCTGAGCCCAGTCAAAGAGAAACACAGGTATGCATGAGCAGACTGAGAACAGTCAATTGCAGGAATTGCATGTGCTTGAGGAAGATAATCAAAGAGTAATACAGGAATTGCATGAGAGGGATGAGAATAGACAAAGATCAATAGAGGCATTCATGGACTCCATAAACAGACAGCTGAAGGAATTCAGAGAGACCACAAAGAGAATGCTGAATGGAGCATGACAGAAGGAAAGGGAGTTCAAGGAAACCATAACCAATCAACTAAGTGATTTGAGAATAAACCCTGAGCACCAAATTAAGGAAGTAAAGAAGTTCATACAAGATATAAAACAAAGCTCAACCAAAACATTTAAAGCCATCAAAGTCAACAAATTAGAAGGAAAAGAAAAAACAAAGTAGGACGTCTTGGCAGTAGGTTAAACCATGCAGAAGAACAAATCCTGGGGACTGAAGACAGCCTAAATATTATAAAGAACATACAACTATCCAATACAAATCCAAGAAATGTGATAGATCTATTCAACATTTGGAAGAGATCAACAGAAGGCCTAATCTGAGGATAATGTGTGTAGAGGAGCACCTAGAAACAGAAGTTAATGGTTTATGAAATTTATTTAAAAGGATACTAGCAGAGAACTTCCCAAACATGCAAAAAGATAGGCCTATTCAGATACAAGATGCTTTTAGAACCCCAAATAGACCATACTAGAACAGGACATCTCACCATCACATTATAATCCACACAGGATCATTTCCTTAAAGCTGTCAAGGAGAAAAGATCAATCACCTATAAAGGGAAACCAATTAGAATAACCTCAGATTTCTCAGCAGAGACAATTAAAGCAAGAAGAGCCTGGGATGTTGTATGCCATGCTCTAAAGACAAACAACTATCAACCAAGAATACTGTACTCAACTAAACTTTCCTTCATAACCGAAGGTCAAATAAAAACCTTCCATAGCAAAGAAAAACAATATATCTGCCCAAAACCAACCCTACAAAAGATACTTAAAGATGTCCTACACATAGAAAACCAACAAGACCACAATAAAGGCCAAGAAACCACACCCAAACTGAGAATCCAAGAATCATAGGAAGAACCCAGAAGGTGAATAACATGGCAGGAACTACTAAACACCTCTCAGTACTATCTCTCAACATTAATGGAATTAATGTGACATATACTGTCTAGTTGGATTAAAAAGCAAGATCCTTCTATCTGCTGCCTTCAAGAGTCTCGTCTTGCCCATAAAAATAAACGTATTTAGAAAATGAAAGGCTGGAATAAAATCTACCTAGCAAACAGCGCCCGTAAGCAGGCAGGAGTTGCAATCCTAATATCAGATAAAATAGACTTCAAATTAAAATTAGTGAAAAGAGATAAAGAAAGTTGCTACATACTAATTAAGGGATCTCTCCATCAGGAGGTTACAATTCTAAATATCTATTCAACAAACAATGGAGCACACAAATTTATCCAAGAGACACTACTTTCTCTCAAATCTCACATAGATCCAAAGACATTAATTGTTGGGGACTTTAACACACCACTATCCCCACTAGATAGATCAACTCAGCAAAAACTCAACAGAGAAACAGCAGATCAACTAGATTTAAGAGACATCTACTGAATATTTCACCCAGTAGCAACAGAATACACATTTTTCTCATCAGCATATGGAACATTTTCCAAAATAGACCACATTTTACATCACAAAGCAAACTTGTCCAAATTCAGAAACATTGAAGTGATGCCCTGCATTCTCTCACACCACAAGGAAATAAAATTAGAAGTCAACACCAAAAGCCACGAAAGAAAGTTCTGTAACACATCAAGGTTGAACAACACACTGTTGAATCACAAGTGGGTCATGGAAGAGATTAGAAATGAAATTCAAATGTTCATGAGTCAACAAAAATGAGCACACAAATTACCAGTTCTGCTGGGACACAGCAAAGAGAGTAGTCAGAGGCAAGTTTATAGTTCTGAGTCCCTACATCAACAAATTGGAGAGATCTGAAACCAACAATTTAATGAGACATCTGAACTTTATTGAAAAAGAGCAGCAAGAAAAGAGCAGCAAGCTAAACCCCAATCCAGTAGACTAAAAGAAATAATTAAAATTAAAGCAGAATTAAATAAATTAGAATACAAAAAAACATAGAAAAATCAACAAACAGTTGGTTCTTCGAAAAAATTAACAAAACTGACAGACCCTTAGCAAATCTTACCAGAAAAAGAAGAGAACTCATCCAAATAAACGAACTCAGAGATGAGAATGGAAACATCATCACAGAAAAAACCAAGATACAGAACACTTTAAGGGAATAATTCTCAAACCTTTATGCTAATAAGTTTGAGAATCTGAAAGAAATGGATGATTTCCCAGTAAATATCAATCTTCCCAAACTAAACCAAGATGAGTAAAATCAACTTAACAGAACAATATCAAGCACTGAAATAGAAACAGCAATAGGAGAAAAGCCCAGGACTGGATGGATTTACAGCAAATTTTACACGGCCTTCAAAGCAGAATCACACCTATACTCCTCTAACTCTTCAATGAAATTGAAAGGGAAAGTTCACTACCAAACTCTTTCTCTGAAGCCATCATAACCCTCATCCTAAAACCAGGCAGGGACTCATCAAAGAAAGAGAACTATAGACCCATTTCTTTGATGAACATGGATAAAAAACTTCTCAACAAAATTTTGGCCAATCAACTTCAACAATTCATCCAAAAAATCATATACCATGATCAAACAGAATTCATTTCAGGGATGCAAAAAGCTGATTCAATATATGCAAATCAAATAATATAATTCATCACATCAACAAGAGCAAGGATAAGAACCACATGGTTATCTCAATAGATGCAGAAAAAGCATTTGACAAGATCCGACACCCCTTTATGATGAAGGCTCTGGAAAAATTAAGAATCCATGGAACATTTCTCAATACAATAAAGGCTGTATATGACAAACCTACAGCCAGCATTATACTTAATGGTGAAAAAATAAAGCCATTTTCTCTAAAATCAGGAATGAGACAAGGAAGCCCACTCTCTTCACTTCTCTTCAATTTAGTATCAGAATGCCTAGCTACAACAATAAGACAAGATGAAAATATAAAAGGGATCCAAATAGGGAAAGCTGAAGTAAAACTCTCCCTTTTGCAGATGACATGATCCTGTATTTAAAAAATCCCATGGACTCCACTCCCAACTTACTCAAGCTGGTTCAAAACTTTGTGAAAGTAGCAGGGTATAAAATTAATCCTCAAAAATGAATGGTTTTTCTGTATGCCAACAATGAGAAGAACAGGGCTGAAATCAGGAAAGCAACTTCATTCATAATAGCCCCACAAAAAATAAAATACCTAGGAATTAACTTAACCAAAGAAGTGAAGGCCCTCTATGATGAAACCTTTAAAAACCTGAAAAAATAAATCAAAAGAGAACTTAGAAAGTAGAAAACCCAGAAGTGGCATTCTGGCTCAAGTGGTAGAGCATTCACCTTGAGCTGAAGAGCTGAGGGAGAGCGCCCAAGCCCAGAGTTCAAGCTCCACAACCAACAAAAAAGAAAAAAAAAGAAAGTGGAAAACCCTCCCATCCTCCTGGAGAGAAAGGATCAACATCATGAAAATTGCAATACTTCCCAAGACTATCCACAAATGGGATACCGATCAATATTTCAACCTCATTCTTCAATAAAATAGAAGAAGCAATCCAAAAATTCATATAAAACAAAAAAGACCCCAAATACCAAAAACGATCCTTGACAGAAAGAAGAGTGCTGGAGGAATATCAATACCAAATTTTAAACTCTACTACAAAGCCATAGTAATCAAAATAGCTTAATATTGATACAAGAACAGACCTGAGGACCAATGGAATAGAAGTGAAAACCCAGAAGTGAGCCCACAGACCTATAGCGACGCAATCTTTGATAAGGGAACTAAAAAATAGAATGGAAGAAAGATAGCCTGTTCAGTAAATGGTGCTGGCAAAATTGGTTATTTACCTGTAGAAAACTAAAGCTAGATCCTTATGTATCACCCTGCACCAGAATCAACTCCAAATGGACCAAAGACCTTGGAGTCAAAGCAGGCACCCTGAAAACATTACAAGATGATATAAAAGAAACTCTAGAGCTCCCTGACACAGGCTGAAATTGTCTTAATAGAGACCCAGAAACACAACAAATCAAAGAAAGTTTGGAAAAATGGGATTGCATGAAGCTGCAGAGTTTCTGCATGGTAAAGGACATAGATAGCAAGATCAATAGAAAGCCCATAGATTGGGAAAAGATCTTCACTAGCCATACAATGGACAAGGGCTCATATCTAAAAATATACCTGGAACTCAAAAAATTGAATCCCCCATCAACAAATCCTCAAGGAAAAACTGTCCCATAAATAGGTGGACTAAAGACTTACAGAGAAACTTCTCTGAAGAAGAAAGGATGGCCAATAGACACATGAAGAAATGCTCAACCTCCCTAGCCATAAAAGAAATGCAAATCAAAACAACACTAAGATACCACCTACCCCAGTCAGGATGGTTAGAATCAAGAACTCTAATAACAGATGCTGGAGGGGATGTGGACAGAAGGGAACCCTACTGCATTGTTGGTGGGAGTGTAAACTTGTTCAACCACTTTGGAAAGTAGTGTGGACGTTCCTCAAAAGACTCTACATAGAGCTCCCCTGTGACCCAGCAATCCCACTTTTGTGCATTTACCCAATGATCACAAACAAGGCCATACTAAAGCTACCAGCACAACTATGCTTATTGCAGCATTATTTACCATAGCTAAGATATGGAACCAACCCAGATGCCCCTCAGTAGATGAATGGATCAAGAAAATGGGGTATATATACAATGGATATACACAATTGAATTCTATGCCTCCATCAGAAAGAATGACATTGTCAGATTTGTTAGGAAATGGAAAAACTTGGAAAAAATTACTACTATATGTCTGAGACAAGCAGAAATGGTCAGATGAGTTGATGTTAGACGAAATGAAACCCAAGGTAAGGGCTTTTTCTTTCTTACTATTGTTTCTAACATATTTATAAGATGATTTCTTTGTTGTTTTGTATGTCTCTCCCCCATGGTATAACCCCTGTTTTCACTGTATTTGATGCTGGTATAATTTGGGGAGGGGAAGGGAAAAATAAATTGTTTGGATTCAGTCCTGTTTCTCTATTTGAAAACTTATATTTGTAAACTGTCATTAGTGATCTGGTACCCTTAATGACTTGGTGTTAATGTAGACTCTTACACAGAGGAGAAATAAAGCCCACGTATAATAAATGGTTGCTTAGGAAATCCCTGGAGAAAGTTTTATTTCATTGTTGATATGACTGGTTTCCGAAATTTCACTTAGAATAGTGGGATTTTAAGTTATTCATACATACTGAGATGTGTAACATATGGTTTTCTAATTACATACTGATGAACTACCAAACTTCCCTTATAGAAACACACATTATTTAATATAAATATGTAGGATAGTATAGATAAAATTAGAACATTCTAATCAAATGATAAAGTCTTAAGTAATTCATCTTCTTTATTGTAGTGAGTTGTTGGAGCTGTCAGTTTTCCTCCTCTTCTTTAACTCATTGCTAAGATAGTATTTTTAAGTTGTATAAAAGCAATAAGTGGAAACATTTTTTGCTCTAATTTAGAAAAGTTGCAGGAGTGGAACTTGCTAGACACTATGTTGAAAATGAAGTACATGGCTTGTGGGTGGGGACAGGAGGGAGAAACTTGGAGAGAGCAAAGAAAGGAATGCCATAGCCCAAACAGAAATGTACACTTTACCTGACTTACACAACTGTAATCCCTCTGCTAATCACCTTTCTAATAGCAATTAAATAACTTAGGAAAGTATCTATGTAAATGCTTAGAAAAAATAAATTATGGTGATCACTTGAAGGTATATTTATAGACATGTTTATTACCCTATAGAAACATTTGTTCTTAATCCCAATATGCTCATAATAATTTCATAGAAAGATTATACTAGAGCTGCCAATATACATTTTCCCTTGCTTACCTGTTATGTGAGGAATATGCATCCCCAGTCTATTTATGTTAGATCTGGTGAATAGAAGGGAGGAAAAAAGAGGGAGCTTCAACTTGGAGGATAATGGTAGCTTTCTGCCAGGACTTTTGTTCTCCTCCATTTAACATCTACGCAATATTCACAGAATGGAGCTATTTCTTCATTCTAGGTGCTTCAATTAGATGCCACATGGTATAAGATGGCTGGAATAAAGGAGCTGATTCACAGGCTAGAGTAGAACCACAACAGACAATCAATAGTGAAGGAGAATCAATATGTATTATTGTTCCCTGCTGAGGATTCGAGGACAGTTGGACTTATAGCATCATTACAGCAACCGTTTATATAGAAATGGACTGCTAAATACTGTGTACTTATAAAGTAAAAATATAAAATGTGTGACATGTGGCTTTTGAGAGAAAAAAGTAGGGGTAAGGAAACGTATTCCAGGCTAAAAATGACAGACGGTGAAAATGACATATGTAACAAAATTGTCACCTACACTAATATCAAAAGCTGAAAACATGACCTTAATGTTTGGTGAACTTTATGCAAGGAGATTCTAAGATTGAATATTATGAACAAGAGTTCGTTGTTATTAGCTACAGTTGATAAATGTCACAAGAAAGAGATGTTTCCTATTTACAGGAAAGGATATGCAACTGGTGGTCTCTCCAGCAGCATGTGACTGTCACATTGAAAGAGAGAGAGCTGGGAAGAAGCATCTAGATGGAACTTATGTCTTCCTGGTCAATTGTCCTCTAGCAAAATTTTTACCTGTTTTAGAAATAATGAATAGGTATGCTTTCTCCCATAAGGAAAAAAATTAGTAAGCAATTATTATTTTCATTCAAAATAAGGGTTCAGTGAAAATATATTGAAAATTTTATACCATATACTACAAACAACGGTAAGAGATTGCTAAGTTTCAGAATACTTTGGGTCATGGTAGTAAATGAAATCAAACACATTTAAAGTGTACTCCAGAGAGAATTGTGCTGCTGAAACTGCTGCTAAAAGAAAAGAACTATTGGCTCTCAAGTTTCTAATAACAACAGTGCAGGATGGTAATGTGGTTCAACCACGCAAGAGGTACCTTTCTTCAGTTCCTCCCTCAGATGTTATGAAAGACAATCACAGAACATGAAGGCCTTCCCAGAAAATACAGAGCCTTAGAGAGCAATGAACTGGGGAGCCTACTCAGAATATTTTCTAAACTCAGAATAAATAGTCTCAAAATAGCTGCCCATTGGGATTTCAGAGTTTCTGTGGATCAATGACTATTGTGTGAATCCCTTTGTTCCTTTTTTCTGAATAGGAATGATTATTGTCGCCTTGTTCCTGGTCCACTACTGTGCATTAGAAATGTGGGGTGAAAAACATTTTTCCTGTTTATGGATTTCCAGATCAATACCCCAGCCTTGATGCATTGTTCAATAATATCTGTTGCTTACAGAATGAATTGAGTAAAAGTTAATTGATATGGTATGAATACTGTATATTTTGGTCAGAGAAGATTATCATACATAGTTTAATCATTGAATGCTTTCATTCCAAAAATATGTATTGGCACAGTAACCAATGGAGTGGTCTTCTGAGTGCTGGGAATGGAGCAGTCAACCAAATGCACCAGGCTCATGTAGAGAACTGACAGAACAAAAGTAAGAATAGAGTAAAAAGTAGAATCATCCTTCACTAACTACATATTATTACTCTGAACTAAAATTTCCAATAATAGAGAATCTGAGTCAGATGCACCATTTAGTTAAATTCAATCTGATCATTCCAATAACCTTTAGAAGGATGTCAGATTTCCCTTAACCCACATCCCTAGGAAGCTATTGAACAGAATTAAAATCATCTTTCCTCCCTTCTCTCATTTATTCCCATGATCTCCAATACAGCTCATCAAATCCTATCAATTTTATAATTTTTTCAACTTGCCACCATTTTCATCTGTACAACTACTGTTCTATTCACACACTTATCACTTTAAAGTTTGAAGAAAACAGAATAATCTGCATATCCTCTTTTTCCACTTGCAGAGTAAAACACACTTTACAATAAGCCATCAAACATACATGTCTGAAACCTGAACTGACCTCAAAAGACCTCAAATAGTATCTTCTACCACTATACTAGAAAAAGTTATTTTTCTTTTACATGCTATACAGAATGGCCCATGAAATGATTCTTGCTTTCATTTTTAGTCTCATGTCTTCTTTTGTCCTCAAATTTATTCTTGTAAATATTAAATTAATAATAAGCACTATCAGTTGTTTGATGAATTCCACATTAACCAATATTAATAGACATACTCAGGCATTGTAGCCAGTGTAACCTGAACAAACTAAATTGACCTCCAAGATATTTCAATAGGAAATCCAAACAAGGAAATGAATTGACACAGACACATCTGTTATGACCTCATTTTTTCATTGTGAGTTCCATGACCAAGAATCATTTTACTGAATTTATTCTTCTAATTGACAAGGATGAATTACATACACACACACACACACACACACACACACACACACACACACACGCACGCACGCACGCACGCTAATAACTTTTGGCTATGAGAATGAAAGAGGTGACATTGATCAGTAATATGATATTGAACGCATAAGCTGCTTTGTTAAGTAGCAGCTCCTCTGTACAAGTACTTAAAAGGTAAATAAAAATTTTAAGAAGAATCAGTAAATTAAAATGTTATAATAGTAATGGTAGTTTGACAGCAAACCCATACAATTTTATAAAATGTAAAACTACTTCGCTTATTCTTTTTTTACTGGTTTCACTAATTTGGTTTATTTTCAACTGTGGCCCACAGATATTGGGGGCCTGTCCTTCTTATTGCGGTCATATGGAGAAAATAAAGGACTGTCTGGCATGTTGGAGCATTTTAACAATAATAGATTTTCCCCTTCACTGGTGAGCCTCAAACGTCCTACAGACATTGCCAGTCCTCTCCAGGGGAACAAAACTCCAAGTGTACACTATTATTCCGCTCTAATCAAAGGTTTTAAAAACTTTGGTAAACTTAGCCAGAAGTCTATATACTAAGACCTATGATGCTTATTGGCTATTCAGCTGTCTATGCCAGTATTATTTTCTCCCATATTACCCTTCAATCTATTCAGAAGCTATGAGAAGGCTGTGTGAATTAAATTTCCAAGTTAATAATAAGTCCATGTTTTCACTTCTATGATAGAATTATTAATTGAAAAGCATGTGACATTTTTTTCTTTTGGAAAAATTATGTGCTCAAGGTATTCTTTCCAACAAACAGCCAGTCATAAAAACTTGGAAAATCCATTTAACTATCTCAGTCTCCATTTCCCAATATGCAAACTAAAACTTGTATCTGTCCAGTGAATTGTGGTTGGATGACTATGAGGAGCAAATAAAGTTAATAGATGTGAAAATAGATAAGGTAATATTAATTTTTAAAGACTAATGTTATTTCTCTAAGCCCAGCTTCAGTATGAAAGTTTAGATACCTGCTCTTGGTTGTTACCAACTTCAGTACAATTTCAAGCCTCTAAATTAAAGCACTTCAGTAAGAAGATGGAGAAGGGATATGCTAATAGTCAGCTTTTTTAAAAGTGAAATGATGTAGCAAATATTCTCTGAACCAGTTAAATTTTAATTGCTTGTACATGGTTGATTCTATAGTGCTTCACTCAGATAAGTGCTTAATAAATACTTGTGCAATTGAATTAACTGAACCAAAAGACATATTTCCTTCTAACAGATCTAGCAATGTGACAGTTAGTACTTCCATCATGCAAGGATAAATGATGATGCTTTAAAGCAGCTGCTCCACATGGGGTTGATAAAACAAGTTTAGAATAAAGTATGCTATGTCATCACCATTTCTCTTATTTCCTTTGTGTTTGGTCCAACGACACAAATATTAATAACAATTTCTTAAAAGTACTTTGAAGCTGATAGTTTGTAAACAACATTTGAGTTAGCCTTGTATGTTTTCTGGCTCCAACTTTCAATAATTTCTCCAGTCTTAAAAGTCTAAGATCAATGCCTGCTTTCCTCACTAAGTCTTCTACCCAACTCAGAATCACATTGATCTTTCCTTTGAATTCTATTTTGCTGTTAACTCTACAAAATCATAAAATGCATGTTTTATCACTTCCCTTTCATCTCTTGCACATTATGAGTGTGTCACCTGATTGATGTTTGCTATTTCTGTGTGCTCCTGAAAGCTGTTAAGTTCTATAAAGGTAGGGAACACGTCTTATTCTTATACTTTGCATTCTATGAAAACTTGTTCTTTGAACAAATATTTTCAGAGTATTTGCTATATGCAAGTCACTGTGTTCAGTGCTTTGGGGAATACAAAGATGTGTCAACTGCAATTGCTGTCCCCCAGTAATTTAAATGTATAATTGATAAGTGGCCTGGAGCTTATTTTATAATTATACAAGTTCCTGAAATTTAATATATTTTAATATTTGCATTAAGTTTTCATTAGCACCTTTTACTTATTTTTGCTGCAATTTTTAAAATGAGTAAATAAATCCAAATTCAATGAATCTCCTGAGTACCCAATTTTTTGATGTATGATGGATGACCTTGTTGGGTTATCTTAGTATTAGGCTTCTTTTCCATCAAAAGGATGCCAGCATACCTATTTTCATCAGATAGCTGAACTCATATGGGAATTTCATAATTCCCCCCAAGTTAGTCTTTGAAAACATCATCCATTCCATCCACGACTTCTAAATTTACAACCTTACTGCTCTGCTTCAGGAGGAGTTCCTCTCCTCTTCCAAACCCAGCTTCTATTGCTTCTTTGAGGTGATTTTGGAAAACAGTGTCAACAGCTGCCTCAGGCAAAGAGAGACTTAATACATTTTTACATTTTTTAAGAGTTTATCCTGAAGACTCTATAATTGTCATCACAAATCCTACTCATGCTGGAAATCCAATGCCTTCAGAAGAAGCCAAAAAGCATCACTGAGAATTTACTTTGGGTTCTTCAACTAGTGATTTATATTAATGATTATACTAAACTTTTAGATATCATTTTCGTATAGAAATTACTGCATTATTTTTAATGTAATTTGGTTGTTTTATTCATTAACATTTAAAAAAGATATGTCTTCATTGACAACTGAGCTACATAATATTTTAAAACAAAGATTTGGGCATACAAATATTGCAATAAATAACTGATGGTTGATTAAGGTGTGCTTAGTAAAGACTGAATCTGTAAAGTGGCTTCCTCTTTACCAAACTAGTTGAAATTCACATAATTCTTTTACATAACAACTTCAATTTCCTAACATATAGCAAACACTAAAGACCAATGGATAGAGTCTGAGTTCTGAGTTAGTATTATCAAAAGCACTATTTCTGATCATTGTAGGTAGATGTTATCCCCCATTCCCTTTTGCTATATTAGTTTACATAAAAATGATTGTCAGTCAGCTGAGTTCTTTGGAAGTATATTTCCCACACAAGAAAGCTTCATTGTGGAGTCTTAACAACTTCAGGAATAACTTTCTGGGGATATTACTAAGCACTGAGCCATTGCAGGGAGAGTAACACTGACATTGTTCTAGAAAAAGGAGCCCCCAAGAGCTACACTGATTCATCTTATTGCCAAGACTTTTGCTGATCTGTCCCTTGAGTTGCCTGGATTCCTGAAATTGCCAAAGCCTGGCTATTTGGCACCATTTTAAAACCCACAAGAGAATATAATTCCCTTCTGACAGTACTTTCTTTCTTTATTTTCTACTAAAACACTTACAGCAAAATCTTTATAATTGAAAGTTTATTTTACAAAGACACTTACTTGTCATCAGCTCAGGAAACCCTTAATCACATATCAGAGTAGTTCTCCAAACACCAGACTCTCCACATATTTGGTACAATGGCTGTTAACATCACTGGCAATTTAGTAAGTAAAATGGCCTTTCCTCATGATTTTCATTATTTCTTTGAATGCTAGAGGGAGTGCACATTCAAATATTATTTGGACATTTATATTTCTCTTTTGTAAAATGTTACTTAAAGTCCTTTGTTCATATCTGCATTGAGGTGTTCACCTTTTCCATATTGTTTTTTAGAAGTTACCACAAATAAATAGTAACCTTTGGTTTGCTAAGTGTAATATGAATTTTTTAACATTCTAAAGTACATTCCTACTATTCTGGTCCTTTTTGGCAAGTAGAGTCCTTCTTAAGTTTATTTTTATTTATTTTTATTAGTCCTTCTTAATTTTTTTAAACTTTGTGTTGTCAAGGTGATGTACATAGGGTTACAATTACAAGTAACGTAATAAGTACATTTCTTATCAAGCTTGTTACCTCTTCTCTCATTTTTCTCCTTATGTTTAAAACAAAAAAGTCTACAAATCTTGTTTCATTTTGACCTATACCTTAAGTTTAAGTTTAGAATTTTCTGTGCTTGCTTTTTAAAATTTGAATGCTTACATAAAATTTGTCATTTCTTCTAGAATTTATATTGGTAGGAGGTAGAACTTTAACTCATCTGACTTTAGTATTGACTTTTTCCAAATTGCCCTCAATAAGTTTTACTAATCATGACTTTCTTTTCCAAATGGAAGTATCACTTGTAAGGCTTGTGATACTTGTTTTTTTAAGCATTTATAATTCCCTCTTCTGGTAAAACCTGTAGTGTGTACATTATTGGGAAAATCTGAATCATAAATTATAAATGGATGAGGGACTAATAAAGTCATGAATTGGATATTTTTTTCTTTCTTTCTTTCTTTCTTTTTTTTACTGGTCATGGGGCTTGAACTCTGGGCCTGGGTGCTGTCTCTCAGCTCTTCAGCTCATGGCTAGCACTCTACCACTTGAGCCACAGCACCACTTCTGGCTTTTTCTGATTATGTGGTGCTGAGGAATCAAACCCAGGGCCTCATGCATACAAGGGAAGCACTCTACCACTGAGCCACCTTTGCAGCCCTTGGATGCTATTTTTCTGAGAGTGGGAAATAGACTGCAAATAATTAGAATCTATCTCTCTGAGCTTTGATCCCATGAGATGCTGGATCCCATGAGAAACTTTGCTTTATGAAGCTGCCAGACAGCACTGGCAAAACTGTTGGACCCCTCTAATTTATTTACCTACTGAGCTTTTCTATAACACTTAATTTCTTTTCTAACCATAGGAATACCCACACTGCAATGCAGTCTTTCCAGCATTTACCCATATTCAGCCAATGTTTGTAAATTCAAAATGTGCATATATATGTATTAATGGCAAAACATTTAAAATACAAATTATATTCTTAAGAGAAAGTGAAATATTGATATATGGAATTTTGCTACTGTTTCAATCCAGGAAGGACCAAGTTACCACTTGTATCAGCATACAAAATACATACTATCATGGAATAAAAGCTGATGGCAGCCAACTGAGTCATGAGGATGCTGCCGCCTGCTACAGCAGGTGTTGGCAACAGAAGATTCACAAAACTCCTTAAACAGTGCATAATCTTTAGCAACGGAACAGAAGGTCTTTCTAAACCTAGCAGAGCCTAGAACCTCTGCAGCTAACAATCACACTACTTTAAAAGGCATTAAGAACTTAGATTTACTTCCTGGGTAGCATAGCATGCCTGCAGAAAGGCTTCTCACACATAAAGTTAGTTGGAAGTAGAGAGCTATGACAACAGGCATCCCAAAATATCCTCAGGCCATATTCATTAAGGGGAGACTGTTTATATATCCTAAATCACAGCTGATGCTTCATCTTTTGATGACTCTAAGATTCACAATGTAACAGAAACAACATTCCGACATATATAAAAATTGGGAAATAACAAAATGCTGAAACAAGGACACAGGTTGACCCATTGTAACAATGAGATGTACAAGACACTATATTGAAAATGGACTTTACAACTTGGGGGTAAGGAAGGAGTTGGGGAGGTGGGGAGAGAAGGGATAGTAGGGGAAAAACAAAGGAGGGGGTAACAATGCTTGAAAGGAAATGTACTCATTACCTTACTCATATAACTGTAACCCCTCTGTACAGTATCTTTACAATAAAAATATATATTAAAAATAGATTTGTTGTGGTTTGAACATGAAACATCTCTCACAGGCTTGCAGGCTGAACACTTGTTACCTACCTGGTGACACAATTTTAACAAGTGTGCAAACTTTAAGAGGTGTGGCCTAGCCAGAGGAAGGTAATCAGTGGGGACTGTAAGTGAGCACTATATCTAACCCTGATCCCTGCCTGTGTTCCCTCTCTATCAGCATCCTCTCTGCCATGAAATGAATGGCCTGCCCCTTCCATCACTTGCTCTGGCCACTGTCATGTTCTGCTCAAGTGCATGGGGCCAAATAACCAAGAACTGAACTTTTTGAAACACTGAGCCAAAATAAATATTCCTTCCCTTAAGCTGCTTTTGACAGATATATTGGTCACAGTGATGAGAAAGTAACCAATACAAGATTCTACATTTGAAACTATATACTAAAGATAAGCTACACTTGAGCACAGTGATTCTTAAGCATTTTTTGCCATCCTAAAAGATTTGGAAGTCTTCTCCACCTCAGTTATTACAACTTATTTCCATCTCTCTGCCCAGACAGGTTATATCTTTTGAAAATTCTTTATTTCTCATTCAAAAACTCCACTTCATTCTGCTTTCAAACTACACTATCCATAGTTTCTTACTATACGCATTTCTCATCTTCTTACTGTTTCCATCAGCATACCTCACCTGGATAAAAATGAAGGCCTACCTATTGTTTTCCTTCATACAATTTATAAGTTTTGTCCTGATTGCGAGGCTCACATTGTTAAGTATAAGTTAGGTTTCTGAGGATCCTCCTTCTCAGAGTTAAACACAAAATTTTAGTTACTTAGAAAGCTCGATATATGTACATGATTTTTTACCTTTTTGGCTCATCTGATAAGATTATCCTAAATGTATACTAATTATTGCAATAAGGGTAACTATGGGACCTAAATTTCTTTGGGACTGGATAACTTCACTTCATATGTTTTTTTTCTAAGTCTTTCCATTTCCTAACAAATGAGGTGGTGTCATTCGTTCTGATGGAAGCATAGAATTCCATTGTATATATGTACAACATTTTTTGATCCATTCAACTACTGAGGGGCATCTGGGTTGGTTACATATCTTAGTTATGGTAAATAATGCTGCAATAAACATAGTTGTGCTGGTAGCTTTAGTATGGCCTTGTTTGTGATTGTTTGGGTAAATACCCAAAAGTGGGATTGCTGGGTCATAGGGTAGTTCTGTCAGTCTTCTGAGAAACCTCCATATTGCTTTCCAGAGTGGCTGAACAAGTTTAAGATTATGCTAAGAGAAATGAACCCCAAGGTATGACACAAGATGTCTGTCTTTATTGTTATTGTTTTAAATGCACCATGTGATTTTATTATTTTTTGTTGTTGTTGTGTCCTTTGTATGTTTTTCTCCTATGGCATATCCCCTGTTGTCACTATACTAGATTTTGATACCCTGAATCTTGTATGTACATATGTCTAATCTGGGGAGGTGAAGGAGAATAACAAAACCCTGAAACAAAAACACAGGGTAACCTATTGCAACAAAGATACCCACAGGACAGTATATTGGAAACAAACTTTACAATTTTGGGGGGCAAGGGGTAGGAGTGTGGGAGCTGGAGGAGGGAAGGGATAGTGGGACAACAAGAAGGAAGGGAAGGGGTAACAATGATCAAACAATGTACTCATTGCCTTACTCATGTAACTGTAACCCCTCCGTACAACATCTTAACAATAAAATAAAATTTAAAAACAGAGAAAGCTCCATATAATCTGACACTCCATGAATTCTGACATCAGCTCCTTCCACTCTTCCATCTTTCTCTCTGTCCAGACAACACTAGCTCCTCACACTGTTTTCACAGGGTCATCGCATGTGTACAGCTGCTCCATTAGTCCTCCCATATTTTTTTTCTAACCATTATTCAAGTGTAGTCTTTTCTCTGAAGAATTTTCTGACTGCTTCTCCATGTGAAATTCCATATCCTTCACAACCTGCAGCTGCTCTCTTTTTTTTTAACTCTTAGTCTCTACCTCTCAAATTAGGTTATTTTGCAACTCTACATGCAGAAGTGTAAGCTCCATAAGGAATGTAAATTTTTCTCTTTACCACTATTTCTCGAGTACCTCGAAAAGTTCCTTCAGACTCTGAGAAGGCACTGTTGAATAATGAAAGGTTATTTTCCACTCAGGAAAGAATTTTGAGTTTCTCCACTATAGTCTTCTAATGAAAATACCTAGAGGGCATAGCTTGTTGGGTCCTAGTTAAGTAGATTAGAAATATTAAATATTATAAATGTATTAATATTATTTATCATTTAGAATAGCAAAAATAAAATTAACAGCTTAACACACATACTATAAGAGATATAATTCATTTGATGTTTGAGTGTTTTAATGAGAGAACAAATGGTTTGGAAAAAAATTCGCAGAAGAGAAAATTAAAACAGGAACAAAGAGGCAGTTGAATTCTTGGCTAAATTTTTTTTTAATGCAGAAAATGTCTGAAAAGCCTGTATCATTGTTTATATGATCATTACTGTGTGACTACAGTGAACACAAACGTGCCCAATTATCCAAGATGTTTATATGAGGGAACAAACCTTGAAGCTATAGAAAACAAATTAAGGTAAAAATCAAGCTCTATTGTTTTATAGTGGAGGTAATAAAAACACAGAATTCATTAAGAGTGTGGAGCAAAAAAGCTACAAAACAGAAAGTTAGGACAAATTTCAAAAACATATGGGTAAAATTAGTGTGTAAAAAGTAGTTAACCAAGAAGAGGATTTCTGCCTTATCCTGGGAGTTTCAAGCAAGCTTTGTGTCCTGAAGAACAACTACAGATTAGTCCTTCTAGCCCTTTTTGGTCTCCCATTAGGGATAAAAAATAAATCAGAATATACCTTAGATTTCATAAATTCTAACATTTAAAAAAATTTCTTAGATCTAAATATCTCAACTCCATCTGGTTCCTCTGTGCTTATCTATATCTTATTTTAGTTTCTTAAATAATAAAAGTACTTTACTAGGGAACTAAAAATAGCAAATGCTGATCACTGGTTATGGGTTATGAAAGAACGCGTTGCTCATAACTATAGATATATATTGAGCCTTGATGAGTTGGAGTTTATGATTGCTCACAAAACTAAATTAATCTTCTACTTATATGGAACAGAAACACAAATCGATGTAAGGAATGATATACCTTCTAATCAAGTAATGCAAATATATCAGATAATCAACATAAATCAATACGCAAGTAGAAGTGAAATATAAAGCAATAACCAGAAGTCTAAATGTGAATGGTAATGCAAATAATTTAACCATTTTTTTCTTAAAATACATTTTATAATTAAAATCACTGAGGGAAAAATTTTTAAGCACAGTTATAGATATCACTTCCAGCCTCAAGGAATCTAATTCAGAGATTGGAGGTAGAATGTGAGAACGCCAATACAGCATTCATATAAACACTCGGAAAATTAGCAGTTAGGATACAGTACTGTGTTAATGCTCTTCTTAGTCAAAGTTGAAACTGACCATTTAAAATAAAATGAACCTAATATAGACAAAAATTATATATAATTTGTCAAATGCTCTTAAAAATCATTATAATGATTTTGCTTAGACACCATAGTGTTTTGAGCTAGTAAAAGCTAACATATCAGAAGTACATACCCTTTGAACACAATGTGTTAGGAAATTACCTTTGGGGATGTTAACCAGCTAACAACCCACTAGACCAGCACACACATGTGTGCACAAACACTGCCCCCACCACACAGAGAGAGAGAGAGAGAGAGAGAGAGAGAGAGAGAGAGAGAGAGAGAGAGAGAGAGAGAGAGAGAGAGAGAGAGAGAGAGAGAGAGAGAGAGAGAGAGAGAGGCAGTAAATATAAAGCATATGCATGGCTCATATCATTGGTAAGATAAGATTTTAACACACTTGTCCAGAATTGGAAAACATTGCTCACTCTTCATTTTCTAACAAAGGAAAGTTTAGAGGTTTCTATTTGGGTTTTAACCTCACAGAAGCTACCTGCTTGAAATAGGATGCCTCCAAGAACTCAATACCCATGTTCAAACCTGCCACACTGCTTAGAGTACTTAGTACTGGGCAGTACAATGCTAGCAATACCTGCCTTATAAGATATAGCTGTACCATATTTACAGCTATAGCTGAGGCAAAAACAAAAACAAAAAATAACTACAATGTCTATCCATGGAGTTGGAGCTGGCTTGAGGTTCCAACAGGATTCAGAAGCTCCAATGTCATTGAAATAATTTTTTTAATTTTTTTACCTGATCACAATATTACAAATGTAGCTGATAACCTGTATACCTACCAATCCTCTTAACTGCCTCCCTCACCTACCCTAATAGTAATCAAATTACTACTAAATATTAATCAAATAGTATTCAAGTAATCATTATGTGTACACTTGATACAAAACACATCAAGGATGATTTTTTATGCTTAAAAATTGTTACAAAGGTCTTGAAATATGTGTTCTGATTTGTTTTTATGTTCAAAATATTGTTCAGATTTATTAAGTGTATATGTCACTAAGTTACATTAACATTTATGTAATATTCTAGTTCCATTTTAGGACATATATTTTGCTTCCAAGTTTATAAGAAGAAGTTCAAATCAGCCAGGTGATCCTAGCTACTTAGGAGGCTGAGATCTGAGGATCATTGTTTGGAGCTAGCCTAGGCAGAGAATTACATGAGATTTATCTCCAATTTATCACTAAAAATAAACGAAACGTGTAGCTGTGGCTCCAGTGGTAGATCCCTAGCTTTGAGCAGTAAAAAACTCAGGGGCAGCATCCGAACCCTGAGTTCAAGACCCAGGAGGGGTTCACACACACACACACACACACACACACACACACACACACACACACACACACACACACACACACACACACACACACACACACAGAGAGATTCAAATAAACAGTATCTCTTTTGGTATGTATTAAAAAGTTTTTCATGGGGTTTCTGTCTTATTAATTGACATAATCCTTTATAGAACTTACTTCACACTTTTCTGCTTAATGAATCAAGAATATTTAATGAAGTCTAGCTTCCATAAAGAACAGAAGATTTGGATTTTACTGTCAAATACCTTATTTTATAGCTTGTATCCTTGAGTATATGTTCCAAAATTTACTCCATAGCACAAGGTCATAAAGTAATTTCGATAAAAAATGAAGCTTTTATATTTTGCTTTTAGATGTCTCTCTCTTTTAGATATTAGTGGATTATTTTTAATATGTTTTTATTAGAAAAATACTGTACAGAGGTTACAGTTACATGAGTAAGGTAATGAGTTGATTTCCTATCGAGCATTGTTACCTCCTCCTTTGTTTTTCCCCTACCATCCTTTCCCTCCCCACCTCCTCCCTCTCCCCAACAAAGTTATAAAGTTCATTTTCAATATAGTGTCTTGTGCATCTCATTGTTACAATGGGTCAACCTGTTCAAGAAAATGTGGTATATTTATACAATGGAACTCTATGCCTCCATCAGAAAGAATGACATTGCCCCATTTGTTAGGAAATGAAAGACTTGGAAAAAATTATATTAACTGAAATAAGCCAGGCCCAAAGAAACATAGATCCGCGATTTCCCTTATTTGCAATAACTAGTATAAGTCTAAGACAAGCAGAAAAGGTCAAAAGCTGTGTACATATGACCATATGATGTTAAGTAAAATGAACCTCAAGATAAGGCCACAAGTGATTTTTTCTTTCTTGCTGTTGTTTTTAATATATTTAAAATGCACTATGTGATTTTTTTGTTTCTCTGTTACATTCTTCCCCCATGGTATAACCCATTTTCACTGTATTTGATGTCAGTGTCCTGCATCTTGTATATACATTTTTCTAGTTTGGGGAGAGGAAGGGAAATTACAAAATGATAAAATAAGGATAGTGGATTATTTTACCTGGAATTGTATGTCAAAATGTATTAGATTTTTAATTGATTACATTTTATAAGAATAAATTTGCTTGACAAACTTATTTTTGTCAAAAATTATATAAACAAGTAATGATAAGAATTATAGTTGAACTTCGTGTCACATTTTTATTGTTGTTGCTGTTGTTTGTTTGTTTTGTCAATTGTGGGGCTCAAACTCAGAGCCCCTGCTCTGTCCCTACGCCTCTCTGTGTTCAAGGCTAGCATTCTACCAATTGAGTTGCCACTTCCAGTTTTTGGATTGATTAATTGAAGATAAGCATCATGGGTACTTTTCTGTCCAGGGTGGCTCCAAACTGTGATCCTCAGATCTCAGCCTCCTGAGTAGCCAGGATGACAAGTATAAGCCACGGGTGCCAAGGGTGGCATATGTTTTATTCTTGGCATTAAAGATCCATCACTCAGAACACGTGAACTGAAAATGGAGAAAATATGGATGCTGTGCTTTCACTTTGGAAGTAGTTTAAGAGAGACCAGCAAAAGGTTTTCAGAGGCTCTTCCACAGTGCCAAAGCCAACTAATTTAGCTAAATAACAATTCCACAGTGCCAAAGCCAACTAATTTAGCTAAATAACAATTGCACAGTGCCAAAGACAACTAATTTAGCTAAATAAAAATTCCTGAAACACAGGAATTTTCAAAAGGTTCCTCACCTAAACTATAGCAAGTTTAATTTAAGAACTAGCTAGACTGGAAGCAAACAATAGGTATATCACTAACTCTTTTAACCAGGATCACTAACTGTGTTCTCCAAATAAAATCTAAACTTGACCACCTCATCCTTCACAGGGTGCTAGTCAGACTCTTCCTATGGTGCAAAGTTTACTATATTAGCAAACTCACAGGGCAGAAGACAACAACCCAGCCTTGCTGTCCAGTAGCATTAATCTAATTGAATCAGTATAAAATATTAATCCTCAAAGAAACAACTGTCCAATAGATAAGTGGGTGAAAGACTTAAAGAGAAAATTCTCTGAAGAGGAAAGAAGGATGGCCAATAGACACATGAAGAAATGTTCAACCTCCCTAGCCATAAAAGAAATGCAAATCAAAACAACACTAAGATACCACCTCACCCCAGTTAGAATGGCTATAATTAAGAACACTAATAACAACAGATGCTAGAGGGGGTGTGGACAGAAGAGAACCTTACTGCATTGTTGGTGGGAGTGTAAACTTGTTCAACCACTTTGGAAAGTAGTATGGAGGTTCCTCAAAAGATTCCACATAGAGTTCCCCTATGACCCAGCAATCCCACTTCTGGGCATTTACCCAAATGATCACAAACAAGACCATTCTAAAGCTACCAGCACAACTATGCTTATTGCAGCATTTTTTGCCATAGCTAAGATATGGAACCAACCCAGATGCCCCTCAGTAGATGAATGGATCAAGAAAATGTGGTATATATACACAATGCAATTCTATGCCTCCATCAGAAAGAATGGCATTTGCCCCATTTGTTAGGAAATGGAAAGACTTGGAAAAAATTATATTAAGTGAAGTAAGCTAGGCCCAAAGAAACATAGATCCCATAGTTTCCCTTATATTTAATAACTAGTATATGTCTGAGACAAGCAGAAATGGTGAGATAAGTTGATGTTAGGCGAAATGAACCCCAAGATAAGGACTCAAATGGTTTTTCTTTCTTGCTGTTGTTTCTAACATATTTATAAGATGATTTCTTTGTTGCTTTGTATGTCCCTTCCCTATGGTATAATCCCTGTTTTCACTGTATTTGATGTTGGTATAATTTGGGGATGGGAAGGGAAAAACAAATTGTTTAAATAGGGAAGCAAGTGGACCCATTGCAACAATGAGATGTACAAGACATTATGCAGAAAAGTGAACTTTACAACTTGGGCGTGGAGGGAGGGGGGAAGATGGAAAGGAATGGGAAGGGGAAACAAAGACAAAGGAGGAGACAACAATGCCTCATAAGAAATGTACTCATTACCTTCCTCATATAATTGTGATCCCTCTGTACTGTATTTTCAGAATAAAAAAATGGAAAAAAATTCTAAAAAATGTAAAATATTAAAACATGTTATTGCTATTCTTGGGATATAACAGTAGGATACTCCACTAAAATGTAACTGCCCCAATTGAGAAAGATGGCTATGATAAGCAAGAAGAAGAAAAGGCAAAAGGAAGAGGCCATTGAGACAATCTGTATCCAAACAATGTAACATGTGTTCCTGAAAAAAAATAAAGAAAATACTGGGCAGATCACTGAAAAGGGGAAAAATATTTCTCAAAAATAAAGATGCAGGTCTTCAAATATGAAGTAGTCCTAACTTGAAGCTTACAAACTTTCAGAAACAAAATAATGGCAAATGATTTCAACATTTCTGTGGTGATAGCAGTAAGACACTTCTAAGGAAATGGGAACAAAATAATATCGATTTTACTTTTTTTCCTTTTCCTTCTTCTTAGTATGTTAATTAATCATATAAAGGGATTTCAAGCCACCACATCAGCTCATGAGTACAATGCATATTCACCCTTTTCATCATTTTCTTCCCTCACTCTGAACCCCACCCATCCCCTCAATTTCCGCAGTTCCATTTTTACACATGTACACTTTAAACTGACAGCATTGGATGTTCCAGAAGTTCTGAACAAAAATTTTGAACTATAATTTTACCAAGAGCAAAGGTCACATATCAGATCAAAATAAAAATTTCCAGTGTATCAGAATATATGATTTGCTCACACATTTTTATGAAGAAAAAAAGACATGAATTACAAGAAGCAGTGTGATAAAAAAGAATCTCCAAAAGGCGCTTACACAGCTGGCCTAGAAAGATGTTGGTCAAAATTAGAACAGGAAGTCAGTGAGCTATGAGCAAAAAATATCCTCAGGAGAAGGTATGATGCATTTCACACTCAAAAGATACTTACTGTAGAAATCTATAACTTTCTTTTTTTTTAATTTAATTTTATTTTATTTGAGAACATACTGTACAGAGGGGCTACAATTACATGGGCAGGATAATGCATACACTTCTTACCAAGCATTGCAGCCTCCTCCTTTGTTTACCCTTCACCTCCCTTCCCAGCCTCCCCCCTACCCCCACCCAATTATACCCCCCTCCCCCCCCCCACACCGACATTGTAAAGTTGGTTTTGACATAACATTTTGTACTTCTCATTGTTGCAACAGGTCCACCTGAATCCTTAAACGACTTGTTTGTCCCCATCTCCTCCACATGTTATACTGACATCAAATATAGTGAAAGCAGGGGTTACACTGTGGGGGAGGGACATACAAAGCAACAAAGAAATAATCTTATAAATGCGTTAGAAACACATGCATGAAAGAAACGAAAACATTAAAATACATATTTAAGGGTTCATTTTCCTAACATCACATTATCTGACCTTTTCCGCTTGACTCATACCTATACTAGATATTGCAAATAAGGGAAACCATGGGACCTATGCTTCTTTGGGCCTGGCTTACTTCACTTAATATAATTTTTTCCAAACCTTTCCATTTCCTAACAAATGGGGAAATGTCATTCTTTCTGATGGAGGCATAGAATTCCTCAAAAGACTTCACATAGATCTCCCCTATGATCCAGCAATCCCACTTTTGGGCATTTACCCAAATGTTTACAAACAAGACCACACTAAAGCTACCAGCACAACTATGTTTATTGCAGCATTATTTACCATAGCTAAGATATGGAACCAACCCAGATGCCCCTCAGTAGATGAATGGATCAAGAAAATGTGGTATATATACACAATGGAAATCTATAACTTTCTATAGGGAAAAAATAAATAAAGAAAAATTTAATTTTGCCCAATAACAACCTAACTAAACAATATAGCAATGGTTTAATTGGTAGACTGTAAGAAGGAAAAATCTATCAAACTTAATGTTGGTAGTCTCATTCCATGTCATATCATTCAGATTAAATAAGCAGGAGGGATATCTAATCATGGCATACCAATTCTTTGTAGGACAGAGTAAGAGTATATGCATGGTCATAAGAGAAATCATGATTTTCAGCCTTTAGAATCAATTTTAAAACAGAGTAACAAATGTAATTTTGCAAGTAGCAATGTGGCAATGCAAAGGTAAAGTTAAACAGATACAAAAAGGTGGTAGAAAGAATGTGGATACGAATAATCTCATCTATGCAACAAGAAGTCAAAAAGAGATGTGCTGGGAAGAACTTTGTAGTTTTGAAGTATAACTAATATGTACAAGACTAAAGAATAAAGTTATTGAGGCTCTGAAAAAGATTGACAATGGGTTTCCATGAGAAACAAAATTACATCAGAAGTAGATAGCAAGAAAAATGCTTTGGTCAGAGGAAACTTGAAAAGTTATCTCATTATTTTTATCATTTCTTGAATAGTAGTTTTAATAAAGTATTAATAAAAGACCTGGCTCTTAGCAGGACAAAGTCGAAATAATTTTTGTTTGTTTATATATATATATATTTATATATATATATTTATTTATTTATTTATTTATTTTTGGTCAGTCTTAGGGGCTTGAATTCTGGGCATGGGCACTGTACCTCAGCTCTTCAATTCAAGGTGAGTGCTCTACAACTTAAGCCACATTGCCACTTTGGGTTTTCTGGTGGTCAATTGGAGATAAGTGTTTCAGGGACTTTTTTGCCTGGTCTGGCTTTGAACCATGATCCTCAGATCTAAGTCTCTTGAGTAGCTAGAATTATAGGCATAAGCCATTGGCACCCAGCTTCTAAAAACTTTTATTAAGATATTAGTCTAGATGAAGTGGCTTAAGTTTGAAAGGATATTTGATAGGCAGAGATTCAGGGAACATAGTTCTAATACAACCTGGGACAAAAAAAAAGTTCATGAGGCTCCATTTGAACCAAGAGCTGGATGTGGTGGTGTGTCCAGAGCCTGTACTGGGGAAGCACAACATCTAGGTAGAGTGGCAGAAGCCTGTCAATCCAACACTGAGAAACACAATTAAGAAGGACCACAGTCCGTGTAAAGCATGACCCTCCCTCAAAAACAATGCAAGAAGGGTTACAGGAGTGGCTCACATAGGCCATTGCACTATGTAATGCCCTGAAAATTCCCAGTACAGCCAGAAAAAGAAGAAAATAAAAAGGAGGAAGAAGAAAGAAGAAGCAGAAGCATTAAGTAGAAGCAGCAGCAGGAGCAGGAGCAGAAGAAGAAGAAGGAGAAGCAGAAGAAGAAGAAGGAGAAGCAGAAGGAGAAGCAGAAGAAGAAGCAGAAGAAGAAGCAGAAGCAGGAGAAGGAGAAGCAGAAGCAGAAGCAGAAGCAGAAGCAGAAGCAGAAGCAGAAGCAGAAGCAGAAGCAGAAGCAGAAGAAGAAGAAGAAGAAGAAGAAGAAGCAAGAAGAAGAAGAAGAAGAAGAAGAAGAAGAAGAAGAAGAAGAAGAAGAAGAAGAAGAAGAAGAGGGGGAGGGGGAGGAGGAGGGGGGAGGGGAGGGGGAGGAGGAGGGGGGAGGAGGAGGGGGGAGGGGGAGGAGGAGGAGGAGGGGGAGGAGGAGGAGGAGGAGGAGGAGAGGAGGAGGAGGAGGAAGAGGAGGAGGAGGAAGCAGCAGCAGCAGCAGAAGAAGAAAAGATGACGATTACAATGGAGGAGTTGGAAGGAAGGAAGAAGAAAGGAAGGAAGGAGGGAAGGAAGGAAGAAGAAAGAAAGAAAGAAAGAAAGAAAGAAAGAAAGAAAGAAAGAAAGAAAGAAAGAAAGAAAGAAAGAAAGAAAGAAGAAAGAAAGAAGGAAGAAGGAAGGAAGGAAGGAAGGGAAGGAAGGAAGGAAAGAAAGAAAGAAAGAAGAAAGAAAGAAAGAAAGAAAGAAAGAAAGAAAGGAGAGAAAAGAGAGAGAAAGAAAGCAAGAAAGCAAGAAAGAAAGTCACAACATTTTAAAATCCAAGTGAATTTTATTTTTTAAATAATCAAGGCCAGTAAGATATGTTCTCAGAGACAAACATCTTTTTATATTGTTAATTATATTTTAGGGTATCGTATAAAAATCACTTTCATTTTGAATGATTAGACAATTTTCATATTGCTTAACAAAAAGAAATGCAAATATTCCATTTCTAATTTTTATTTTATATTATAAAAAGTAAAATTGTAACATTTGATTTTAGTGTCAATTATTCTTACAAGACATACAGAGAAAATATTGAGGATAATTTATGTATACTATCCTTTGTAAAAATAACTTTTATGTTTATTTAGTAAATAATATATAAGATACATATATATGTATATGTAATATATATATATATATATATATATATAATACTTGCTAAGATGGAATAAGCTTACATAAATCACAATTACCAATTTTTCCAACCTGGGCTAAGAGGAGTTACAATCTACTTGTTTAGCATAAATGCTTCATAATATAATGGTGTTAAATCTTCACTTATAAAAGCACTTTGTGTAACATTCCCTAGTTTTCCATTCTTAAATAGCATATAATTGATTATCATTTAGATTATTCTATATTTATCTTTTAAAGTCACTTTTGTAAATTTAAAGTGACTTCTCATTTTGTAAATTTAAAGTGACTTACTTCTCATTTTCTAACAAGTAGTATTTATTATTTCTTGAGATATTTATCAAATTAAAATAATTTCATTCAATTCAGAGTAAGACACAGGTACTATGAGTTTCTTTTCTACATATGCATGATAGATTTATTAGGAAAATAAGCCTAAAGTCTGAGAAAATCTGAATTTTTGTAAATATGGATTATAAATAAAATTTTACAAAAGTGGTTTTGAAATTCTCTGAAGCTTCAGATACTTAGATAAATTTCTATATTATCCAATGAGTAGAGTATTTATATTGACTTTAATAGACATACTGATTTCAGGATGTGCTCAAAAACCTATCAATTTCTTTCATATTTAGTATTTTAATTTTTTTAAACAAATTTAGCTAAAATAGCTATCAGTTATAATTTTAGTTGAATTGTTACAATCAAGCAAAAACAAAATATCTTATACATAATAATGAATTCAGCATTAAAACAGAAACACAATTAAAGATATGTGGTATCCATGTTTAAAAATTGAAAAATGAGCTGGGCATCTGTGGCTTATACCTGTAGTTCTAACTACTCAGGAGGCTGAGTTCTTGGGATCAAGGTCCAATGACAGTTTAGGCAGGAAAGTCCTTGAGACTCTTACTTCACCCAACAAAAAGCCTGAAATGGAGCTGTGTATAGTGCTAACCTTGAACAAAAAAGCTCAGGGACATTGGCCTTAGTTCAAGCCCCATAACTGGTACAAATAAAAAAAGGAAAAAAAAGGAAAGAAAAATAAAATTCATGAAGCAAGTTTAAAATATCTTTGTGTTCCTACTATCTTTGTGTTCTATTTTAATCATATATACTAGCAATATTAAAGACTTACCTGGCGGCTGGGAAGGTGGCTCAGTGGTAGAGCGCTTGCCTTGCATGCATGAGGCCCTGGGTTCGATTCCTCAGCACCACATAAGCAAAAAGGAAAAAGCCAGAAGTGGTGCTGGGGCTCAAGTGGTAGAACACTCACCTTGAGCTGAAGAGCTGAGGGACAGAGCCCAGGCCCAGAGTTCAGGCCCCATGACCGAACCCCCGCCCCCAAAAAAAGACTTACTTGGGCCTCCAAATTCCATTGACTTCCAAATCAGCCAAGATGAGGCTTAAACAGGATTTATATGTGTTATACTTCACTTTATAAACTGACAATATGATTGAAATCACAGATTTATTTACCAATGTTCTTTTCCCTTCTGTGTGTATATCTACATTGCATTTCTCAATGCTCAGAACCAGTTAGGGGACTGATCTCCCACACCTTGCTCCCACGAAGCACCTGAAGTGTTGTTTATAACCTTTTTTATTATTTTTATTGTGAAAATACCGTACAGAGGGGTTACAATTACATTGTTGCCTCCTCCTTTGTTTCCCCTTACCATCCCTGCCCTCCTACCTCCCCTACCCCCCTCACCCTCCCTTGCCAAAGTTGTAAAATTCGTTTTTTGACATAACGTCTTGTACATCTCATTGTTGCCATGGGTCCACCTGTATCCTTATTTAAACAATTTGTTTTTTCCCTTCGCCTTCCCAAATTGTACCAACATCAAATACAGTGAAAACAGGGGTTATACCATGAGGGAGGGACATATAACCTTTTTTGATACTCCAGCTAGATCTAGAAAACAAGGTGAGACCTGATTGATCCCAGAGAATTGAATAGACCCTCACCTGTGCTTTTGCATAGAACATGAAGAGAGATGGTAGACTCCCTTTCTTATGCAAGACTTTATAAAGTCAAAAGTAATGTACTATCATAAATATCACTAGATTATGAATCAAAGAAACTCTTATGGAGCCCTGAATCTATCATCTCTCATACAAACAGCAATTGTTAGTGCCAATTGGTGTTAACTTCAGTGAGACTCAAATGAACAACATCACTACTTAATGATATTACTAATAGAAACCTATTCAATTCCTACTCTTTGTTGACAACCCATTAAGTTGTTTACAAGGCTAAACAGATGGTAAGCTAATTCCATAGGTAAAAATAGGCTCAGAGATTTTCAAATGACATAGCTACTAAGTACCAAAGACATTGTAAGAAACTAAGTCCCCAGGACGCAGCTTTTTCCTGATATCAAGCAGGATTCTGCACAATTATTATACTTCATTCCTCAGTTTCTTCAGGAAAGGAAATAAAGCTTCCAATGATTTGAAAAGATTGGCCAAAGTCACTCAGATAATGAGAGTTAGAGCTGGCTAATATTCTATTTGGATCAGATAATATCTCCTGAGTCTTGAATGGCCATATTCTTTTTTTTTTTTTTTTTTTGCTGGTCATGGGGCCTGAACTCTGAGCCTGGGTGCTGTCCCTCAGCTCTTCAGCTCAAGGCTAGCACTGTATCACTTGAGCCACAGCACCACTTCCAGCTTTTTCTATTTATGTGGTGCTAAGGAATCGAACCCACGGCCTCATGCATGCTAGGCAAGCATTCTACCACTGAGCCACCTTCCCAGCCCCTGAATGGCCATATTCTTATATGATATGACATAACTGTGGAGAATAATCTAAACAAAAGTGATCTTGAAGATTTAGGGAGGGTTCAATTATTGTTAATATGTTCAGAATTCAAGGAAGGAAAAAGGGATTGAAGATAATGACCAACTTAAAAAAAAAAAAAAAACAGAAGCAGATTCAAAGTAGAGCTGGAAAGACAAGGGAAATAAAGGACTCCATTATCACAGTTTCATGGAAAAAAGAGAAATAGGAACCATGTTTGATAGGCGAAATTCTACCCATATAGGTGACATAAGAGTGAAGACATCGAATCATTGAAGCGGTCCTGAAGGAACAATATAGTAGAAAAACTAGATGCATTTTTTTTTGGTTGTAGGTCTTGCACTCTGGGCCTGGGTGCTGTCCCTCAGTTCTTCAGCTCAAGGTTAGTGCTGTACTAAGAGAGCCACATGCCACTTCTGGTTGTCTGAGTAGTTTATTGGAGATAAGAGTCTCACAGACTGTTGCTGCTCAGGCTGGCTTTGAACCGTGACACTCAGATCTCAGCCTCCTGAGTAGCTAGGATTACAGGCATGAGCCAAAGGCGCCCGGCCTGGATGGAAATTATTTAAGTAAAAGAGTGGTAATATCAAACTGCATTTTAAAGATTTGGTTCTTTTTAGAGAGATGACAATGTACCTTAAAAAATTATATCACTTGTGCTATAGCACAATTGAACAAAGTGCCTGAACAGAGCTTAGAACAAAGTCCCAAGTTGAAAGCAAGTATTCCAAACACAGACATAAACACAGACACACACACACACACACACACACACACACACACACACACACAATTTTAGCCTTCCTTTTGTTCAGCTAATAGGGAAAAGTTTGGCCAAATGATATTTTATATGTGTTTTATTATAAAAATGCCGTACAGATGGGTTACAGTTACATGAATAAGGTAATGAGTGCATTTCCTATTGAGCATTGTTGCCTCCTCCTTTGTTACCCCCCTACCTTCCCTTCCCTCCCACTTCCACAACTTTGCCCACGCCTGCCACATTAGTTGTAAAGATTTTTTTTTCAACATAGTGTTTTATACATCTCATTGTTTCAATGGGTTATCCTGTATCCTTACTTAAGCATTTTGTTTTTTCCCTTCCCCTCCCTGAATTAGAGAAGTGTCTATTCAGGGCCCTGACATCAAATACAGTGAAAACAGGGGTTATACCATGGGGGAGGAACATACAAAGAAACAAAAATAATCAGACATTCTAATAAGTAGCCCTTCTAACTGGAGTGAGGTGGTATCTCAATGTTGTTTTGATTTGCATTTCTTTTATGACTAGGGAGGTTGAGCATTTCTTCATGTGTCTATTGGCCATCCTTCTTTCCTCTTCAGAGAAGTCTCTCTCTAAGTCTTTAGCCCACTTATTTATTGGGCAGTTGTTTCTCTTAGGATTTGTTGTTGAAGATTTAATTTTTTGAGTTCCAAGTATATTTTAGATATGAGACCCTTGTCTATTGTATGGCTAGTGAAGGTCTTCTCCCAATCTGTGGGCTTTCTATTGATCTTGCTAGCTATGTCCTTTGCCATGCAGAAGCTCTGCAGCTTCATGTAATCCCATTTGTCCAACCTTTCTTTGATTTGTTGTGTTTCTGGGTCTCTATTAAGAAAATTTCTGCCTGTGCCAAGGAGACCTAAGGTTTCT
This sequence comes from Dipodomys merriami, assembly GCF_024711535.1. Classification (NCBI taxonomy): domain Eukaryota; kingdom Metazoa; phylum Chordata; class Mammalia; order Rodentia; family Heteromyidae; genus Dipodomys; species Dipodomys merriami. The sequence continues at coordinate 53,511,589 of NW_027206179.1, forward strand.
CCTATTCTGTCCTGTAATGTTTTCAGGGTGTCTCCTTTGACTCCAAGTTTTTTGATCCATTTGGAGTTGATTCTGGTGCAGGGTGATAGATAAGGATCTAGCTTTAGTTTTCTACATGTGATTAACCAATTTTGCCAGCACCATTGACTGAAGAGTATGTCTTTCTTCCATTTTTTTAGCTCCTTTATGGAAGATTAGATGGCTATAGGTCTGTAGGTTCATTTCTGGGTTTTCAATTCTATTCCATTGGTTCTGAGGTCTGTTCCTGTGCCAGTACCAAGCTGTTTTGATTACTATGGCTTTGTAGTAGAGTTTAAATTTGGAATTGATATTCCTCCAGCACTGTTCTTTCTACTAAGGATTGTTTTTGCTATTCTGGGTCTTTTATTATTCCATATGAAGTTTTGGATTGCTTCTTCTATTTCATTGAAGAATGAGGTTTCGAATATTGATACGTATCATATTGAATTTGTAGATAGCTTTGGGAAGTATTGCCATTTTCATGATGTTGATCCTTCCAATCCAGAAGCATGGGAAGTTTTTCCACTTCCTAAGTTCTGCTTTGATTTTCTTTTTCAGGCTTTTAAAATTTTCATTGTAGTTAAGAAAAACGATGCTTAAATGCCACGAAGTAGGTGGCACTGCCTTAACCATATGCGTGTTGTCAGGCCCAAGGGCCTCTTCCATCCTTGTCAACTTTCATTTCATTCACCACTGGCCAAATGATTTTTATTCTGGTTAATGATCAGTGATCTTAGACTTCTGGCTCCTTAAAGAGAAAAGAGGGAATTTTGGAGGACAGTTGACTGGTTAAAGTAAATGTTTCACAATGTGTGCCCTGAGTAGAGTCTCACTTAACAACTTCAACAGCTGTCATCACAACCATGCTGCTCAAACAAAGCTTTAAATCTAGTGAATTTCCTTCTTTATTTTCTAATTTCCTCCTTCAAGTGGGCATCCTCTTGATGCCTTGAGAGACTCTGAAGGCTAAAATTACCACTGAATGCTTCTTCTGTGTCAGCCCTTAATTTTCATCCTTTTCTCCTATTATGATCCCAGGTTCAGGCATAGACATTGAGTGCTTAGGATGACTGAGTGTGATCTTTTGCCATTTGCCATCACTTGAGGTAATTTCAATGTCAACTTGTTCACTTTTAACATACCAACAACACTTGTTCAAATTAAATCAAACAAAACAAAAATCAGTTGTTTGTCATGATTCTCCAGAAGATCATGGAAGACAACTAAATATTTACTAGTATGTGCTCCAAAAACACTAGAGGAAAGCATATTAATATAGACATGTTAGAAGCTATAAAAGAAAGATGTAATCATCTGTACAATTCCTTACCCCAAACTCAAAGACATTTCATGACATGAAAAGGCCTGTGGTAAAAACTAATGGAAGTGGGAAGTGACAGTCCTAAATTCAAAAACATCTCAAAAAAGCTACTTAATTCAACATCTAGCTCCCATCCACGCACTTGGAGGGGCATGATGGACATTGCACTCAGTGTGGTGTGACTTTCTACCCATGGCTGTGCTTCCACTTTGGGGGGGGGGGCAGGGGGTCCAGTCATGGGGCCTGGGCCCTGGGCACTGTCACTCAGCTCTTCAGCTCAAAGCTAGCGCTCTACCACTTGAGCCACAGTGCCATTCCTGGCTTTTTCTGCACATGTGATACTGAGGAATCGAACCCAGGGCTTCATGCATGCAAGGCAAGCACTCTACCACTGAGCCACCTTCCCAGCCCCTTTAATATGTTTTATGAATATTCTTCTTCCCTTAAGATCGAATAGACTGCTGGGAAGGTTATAAGAGACCAAGTAAATAACTTTTTAATTGTGAAAATACCATTCATAGGGGTTACAATTACATGTGCAAGGTAATGAGTACATTTTTTATCAAGCATTGTAGCCTCCTCCTTTGTTTCCCCTTCCCATCCCTTCGGATATCCTCCCTCCCCACCATCCCCTTTCCCGCTAAACCCCCCATCCCGCACCCAAGTTGTTAATGTCTTGTACATCTCATTGTTGCAATGGGTCCACCTGTATCCCTATTTAAACAATTTGTCTTTTCCCTTCCCCTCCACAAATTATACCAACATCAAATACAGTGAAAACAGGGGTTATACTATGGGGGAGGGACATACAAAGCAACCAAGAAATATCTTATAAATATGTTAGAAACAATAGCAAGAAAGAAAAAACATTTGAGTCCAGATTCGCTGGGCACATCTGTAGTCATAGCTTTTCAGGGGTCAGAAATCTAAGGCTCACCATTTGATGTAGACATCACAATGACAGCCCAGGAAGAAAGTCTGCAAGATTGTCTTCAATTAACCAGCAAAACTGTTGGGCTGGAGGTGTCGCTCAACTTCTTGATTACTAGCTGTGAGCAAAAGAGCCAAGTGAATGTAGAGAAGCTCTGATTTCAAGCCTCTGTATCTACACAATCAATCAATTAATAAATAACCAGAAAATAAAGGGTTGAACGAATGTCTCAGGTGGTGAGTACTGCAAAAAACCTAGGACTGAAAAATTAAAAGATGAAGCTAAGTATGCATGCCAGTATTATCAGCTACTGGAGTGGAAGAGACAGGAAAGGTATGAGTGTGGTGAAAGCTCAGACAAAGTCATCGAATTCCAGTCTAAAGAATATATAGATACAAAATGGTTCAGTGATTAAGTGCTCAGCCAGCAAGTCCTGTGTTCAATCCCCAGTACTAAATGATTAAAGGAGTATAGGCAGGTAAATGTAATAGTGGAATATTGGCCCCAAAAGGACACATTTAAAGTCTTTTTTATATTTCCAAGAGAAAAAATAATCTTCATATGCTCAAGAAATTAAATGGGAAACGGAATGGGAATACAGAAAGAAGTGAAGGTTCTACATACATGAGGTAGACATTACAACATCAGTGATCACTTATTAAGGAATCCATCAGTCAAGAAAGCAATGTCAATTAAGATCTTTGAACATAGAATACAGACCTGAAAGAAAAAGGAATAAACAAGATGCAGATGCTTTCTGAATCATAAAAGGAAATGTACTCTTTGGAAGGTGCTAGTGCCTCAGGTATATGGAACTCAGGAGGCTGATACCTGAGGATCAGAGTTCAAAGCTCACCCAGGCAGGAAGGTCATGAGACTCTTATTTCCAATCTGAACATGGCACTGTGGCTCAAATGGTAGAAAACTAACCTTGGGTACAAAAGCTCAGGCACAGTGCCAGACACTGAGTTCAAGCTCCAAGACTAGCAATAACTAACTAAATAAATAATAAATTAAAATAAAACAAAAGAGGATAATTACTCATTTATTATACTGTGGCTGATTGAAAGAGACTTTTTTTAACTTTCTATCTACAATGCACAAAACAATTGTGGCTATAAGTGTACCTAGGTTTAGAGTCCTCCTGTGTCTTGCTTGATTGTTATCAACTAGAGATCTCATATGAACAGAAAGTGTTGAACAGATGGAATAGTTTTCCCCAGTTAGATATTTATCAATCATTTCCCAGTAGTTTGTCCCCCTTTGCCTTAAGAGTCTTATTCGAATCTATGTTATTACTACCATGATCTCTGCACTTTTGTCCCAAAACATTAATCAAGATAATTTTTTGGAAGGGGTCTGGTCGTGAGCCTGCTCTTCAGCTCAAGGCTAGCGCTCTACCACTTGAGCCACAGTGCCACTTCTGGCTTTTTTTTTCTGCTTATGTGGTGCTGAGGAATCAAACCCAGGGCCTCATGTGTGCAAGGCAAGCACTCTACCACTGAGCCACCTTCCCAGCCCCTCAAGATATGTTTTAATCCAGCTTTTCTTTTTCTAGAACCCTCCATTGCCAAAACAATGAGTTGATTTTATCGTAGGCCCCCAGTCTTAACATGGCTTTGTCATTCTTACTTTCTCTTAGTCACATTTTCCTGTGGCAAGAAGCTCTATTTTTGCCATTCCAGAACGGTGTTCCCAAGGCTATCCTTTTATCTGGGAGAACCTAGCCTGTGTCATTTTCCAACCTTCCATAACCATTTTTGTCAGTTTTTTAGGACATAAAATATTCATTCAAGCTACATTTAGTGAACACTGACACCATGTCAGCACAATTCTAAATACTACAGATATAAAATGAACATGAGAAAGTAGGGTCTCCTCAGAAATTACAGTCTAGAGGTGAATTGTTATACTCTAGAGTTCTTTGAAAGTCTAGGATTCCACAGCATGAATCATCTACCAATACGAATATGTGGCATACCACTATGCTTACATATCTGCCAGATAGATAGATAGATAGATGATAGATAGATAGATAGACAGACAGACAGATACATAGATATATAGATTTTTTTTGTCAGTCAAGAGGCTTGAACTATGGGCTTGTGGTATCCCTGAGTTTTTGTACTCAAGGCTGATGCTCTACCACTTTGAGCAACAGCTACATTTCCAGCCTTTTGGTAGTTAGAGAAAGAGCCTCATGGACTTTCTTGCCTAGGCTGGTTTTGAACCATAGTCCCCTGATCTCACCCTCCTGTGCTATATCAAATTAATCCTCAGCTTTTTACTGTGGTAGTTCCCCTATCTGCCACTGTTATAGCCTTGAGATGAGTAACATGTGTCAATTAGCAAATAACTTCATAACCAAGATGGTATCTATTGGAGAATTGAGTCTTCCTGTAGATCAGTGGTGTTCAATGTATGGTTCCAAGACTAGAAGCATTATTATCTACTAAAAACTTCTTAGAAATAGAAATTATATGGCCTCACCCAATCAGAAATTTTGGAGTGGGTACAATATTTGGTTTTGGTTTTGTTTTTAACAAGCTCTTCAGGTGATTCTAATACTCACTCCAGTGTGATCATTGAAATGTAAAAATATCATACCAGCTGGCTGTCAAAATTTTAGCCTTGAGGAACATGAGTAAGAAACCTCATAACAAATATAAACAGTCATGTAAAAGGATACAATTTCATTATAAACTTAGCACCGAATGAAAGAAAAACATCTTATTCTGTCATTTATTTACTAAACTGGTAAAATTTTTCAAAGCCATGATGCCGATGTTGGTGAGGCATAAGGGGGCTAGACAGTTGTTGGGAATGGAAATTCATGATGATGATTTGATAATTAATACCTATGAAAATATCTAACTTCTCACACAGAAGCTCCAACTCTAGGAATCTAATTAAACAAAATTAGAAGCCTGGCCCTGAAGTCAAGTGGAACTTACGAACTTTATGACTTTGAGGAAATTCTTTAAACTAACTAAAGTTCAAACTTCTCATTATGAAAAGAGAACACATGAAAAATTTGTACAAAGTAAGTGGTATAGTGTTGCCAGAAAAATATAGGATATCTGGTTACATTAGCACACAAATAAATAATATGTTAAACGACTTTAAATAAGGATACAGGTGGACCCGTTGCAACAATGAGAAGTACAAGTTGTCATGTCGAAAACGAACTTTACAACTTTGGTAGGGGGGAGGAGGATTGGGTGGGGGAGGGCAGGGAGAGGCTGGGAAGGGATGGGAAGGGTAAACAAAGGAGGAGCTACAATGCTTGATAAAAAATGTACTCATTATCTTGCCCATGTAATTGTAACCCCTCTGTACAGTATTTTCACAATAAAAATATTTTTAAAAATAAAATAAATAATATGTTAATGCAGATGTATTTAATATTAAAACCATAGTTATAATGAATACTACCTACCTGAGATGCAGTAATTCTTGATTTTCAGTATTTTTATTCACTAAATAGAGAAACTACCTCTTACTACTTTAGTACCCAACATATGGCAAAGAATAACTAGATATTTTATATTCACTTATTCTATTACCATTTAGAGGATTTTATGAAGAAAATTAGTGATGGACAAGGCTGCTACTTTAAACTGAGATTACCAGCTCTTTCAAACCCCAAAAAGTTGTACTTATGAAAATTTTGTAATATGTAGATGAGCATGTTTAAAACCAATCTTAAAATGTTACATATATAGAAATACTCGAATAATCAAAGACATTCAATACCCTGAGTTTGAATAAACTCAAATTAATTAGAAACCTGATTTGTTAAAACATTTGAGCATCTCCATTCTGCTGCACTACAAGAAAATACTTGCTCATACATGTATTAAAAAAAAAAACCACCTCCTTTGGTAATAGAACAAAATAGAGAGTTAAAGTAGGGCTGCTGACTTTGGAGGAAACAGAAAGAAACCCATATGCTATCAATTTGTTAATAATAAAATGCAAGCATCCTGAACTTTAAATTGCATTTGATTCAGCAACCAAAAATAAATTCATCTCTTTAAAAGTGGAACGTTATCTCCTGAGGCCAATAAAATTTAGTGCCTTGTAATTATGCCCCCAAATGTATGTGACACAGTTTAAGACATAAAATATCAAGCAGAACAGTGATAGTTACCATTTGACTAAACACTGTAGTTGAATGCAAATGTGAATTTAAAAAAAGACAACATAGGGACAGGGCTGTCTTCACTTTCATTGTGACTAGATCATGACTGCTATGAATGATCAAGTCATTTGGGCTGTCTTCATGACAGATGGAGATACTTCTCTGATCAATTCCTCCTGTCGCTGTGATGAGTATTGACCTACAAGGCCCCTGGAAATGACTGAGCTGTGGTTGAATTCACTGGCTACACAGTGATGCTGTCTAGAAAACAGGAAGGCCCTTTCCAATAGAGATATCTGAGAATGACTTGTGGGATATTTACTATGGGATTGGATTTGAAAATCACCAGATTAAGTAGATAAAGTCGAAAAGCAGCTACTGATGGGGAGAGATTTTCAAGAACATGTTTCTTGGTGATCTATGAAAAAAATGAAAGAAAGTGTTCCTGAAATAACAAAATAAGGAAAAACAACCTGTGGGTTTGCTTATGAAGTGACAGGCAGTAAGAGCTATCATTTACCACAGAGGGAGATATTGATGCTGTAAACAAAGGGATGATAGATAAAATTAGGTTTTCTGAAGTTCATCGCAAAGGTGTGTATTGTCAGGGACCATGTGCTCAGCCTCTTACTATAGCTGCTGTACAGCTGGGTTGACAAAGGCATGCCACCATGTACAGCTTACCTGTTGAGTACAGTAATACCATACCCCTATCTTAAGAAGTTAATTATATCACAAAAATAGGCAATCATCAATGTCTCTAAACTATCCGATATTTTCTCCATTGTTTCTGAAATTGATGCATTATATTTCTTTATGGTCGTTCAGGGACAATAATAGATATGTCTTCCCTATCACACTGACTTCTGATTCATTGTCCTCAGCTCTGCTTAACACATAGGCAATTGTAGATATCAATAATGGACAGAAAGATATTTCTGAAGTGCCTTTTTGTTACCAAACCCTCCCCCAAAGATAAATAGAAGCTATTTCTGGTTGAGTGATATGGTTTCTATAGTTTTGTTTCTATATTCAAAAAACTGTTCTAGTTTCACGCATCTGTAAACAAGGAATGGGTGACAATCTCTGAAGATTTGGGGCCCTTTCCATTTTAATCAAATAGCATAAACTATTAATGCTTACTCTTAAATTTATAATAACAGATTAAATAGTAATACTGCCATCTGAGAATAGAGACACCATGGTACAGTTGCTGCAATGTTGTATTAATAGATAATATCAGATTCCTTTGGGTTTTTTTGATCTGTCAGAAGTTTTCACTGGAGTTGTAAAACACTAAATCTAATTCATTTCTATTAAGAAAGTAAATACATTGAAACCTCATTGCTCAAATCAGACATTTTTGTTTTATTTTGTATTTTACTTTGTTAAGAAACAAATTAGCAAGTCAGTTTTTTTAGTCACTTTGGTATTCAGATATAATTTAAATTGATTCCCTTCTTATATTTATTTATTTATTTATTTATCTATTTATTTATCAGGGTCTGGGTGTGGGCCTTTAGCTTTTTCGAAAACTCAAGGCTGGTGTTCTACCACTGCAGCCATAATTCCAGTTCCGTAGGTATAGTTTCATTGAACAATATTTTTTGGAACTAGAAAGCATCAAAACATATCTTTCACCTATATTTATACATGTTGGATAAAACCCTCCTGTTGTTAAAAAACTCCAGCTGCTCCTATGCCATTTTCCTTATCCTACAAGTAGGACAAAATTGACCTCATAGCATCAATGTATCAAAGAAACCATAAAGGGCATATAGCCCATTGTTTCACAAAGAACAACTCTTCAAAAAAGTTAACTTATTTTTATAAAATAAGTTCATTTACAATCATAAATGAAATTTCGTATAATATACAGAAACTTATTTGAGATGGCATGTTTTAATATTCATTGAGTGTGCATGTTGCCACAATTTGCTAAGTATAGGCCTTGGTATCAGGGCCTTTAACTTTTGGGGTCTATGGCACCACACACTTTTCTGGGTGACATTTTTTCTAAGGTCTCTGTCCAAATGGAAACAAAGTAATGATTAGGACATCAACAGTTCACTGATATAACAGAAACAATGGTGTGTGTAAACATTACTGACTTGTGAAATTTAGAATTTCATCCTGCTCTTAAAATGAGGAAATGAAATCTAGATTTATCTCAAAATAAACAAGGTATGAAAAATGCACAAATCACAGTTCAATACACATACACGGTTCCAAATCTGCTCAAAAGATAAAAGTCGCAAAATTTGATGACTGTAAACACAATCCTTACTTTAGTCATAGCAATTATGTAAGCAGAGAAATAGCAACACAATATGATTGTACCTTCATACAAAAATAAACACAAAATACCATGCTAGCCAAGCAGTCTCTTAATATCTTGCCAGGCTTGTTGGTAAGGCATGCATTTATTCATCCTGTACTGTGGAAAGTCTTCAGGTATCAACAGAAAATAAAAGGAAAATGCATATCATAAAATAATATAAACAAATAAGAGAATCTTATATGAATCAACTTCAGCTCCTGAAATGAATCACTTTGGAAATGCAAACGAAATAAAAAGTACATACAAAAATCCAATGTTATTCTCTTGAGCCTATAAAACAACAGTTTGTGTGTTCTACCTAAAGTAAAAACTATGTCTCCACTTTGAAGGAAATCTTATTTTATCCTGTCTTAAGAAGAGAAATTGTTTCCTTATTCATATAAATATTAGTTCTGTGTTTGTGCAATATGTAATTTAATAGGAAATAGAGGGTATTATGAATCAGGTTCTTGTAAGTCTGTGCTCCTTCATTCTTTATCCTGTTGACTGTGTTATTGACAATATCATCAATCAACACTTATCAGTAAACAAACAAAATTATAGCTGTAAGGGCAAAAATCATATTGTTACACCTGGATTCCTCAATTGAAAAAGTTTAAATTGTTCATATCCTATGAATGTTTACAGAACTGTGGCAAATAACACCTTCATCCATTCACCAAAGGATTTATAACTGTTACCTTCATGTCAGGTCCCATGCTTAAGATGAGAACAATTTAAGATCATAATCCATTGGTGAAATGTTGAAGTCTGGAATGAAGTTAGGCCAAGGGAATATAGAACCAATTTCAGAGAATGAAACAGAGACGCTTCATGATCATGACAAAATTCAAGTTTTCCTAAATAAAGTTCTCTACTGTTGAAATTAAGAAAGAAAAGTGAATCATCTGTAAGACCTTGAAGGGAAGTTGACAATCATGATGAAATAACAAGAGCAATTACTATGTGGATTTCTTGAGACCTCGTTCTCAATCGTTCTTTAAAAATCACATTGATATGCTATATTCTTGGCATAGCTTTGTATATACCACCCAACAGAGAGATTTTATGCTCTCCTACAAACTGTACAGAGGGGTTACAATTGCATGGGCAAAATAATGAGTACATTTCTTATCAAGCATTGTAGCCTCCTCCTTTGTTTCCCCTTCCCATCCGTTCCCATCCTCCCCTCCCAAACCTCCGCCCTTTATCCCTCCCCCACCAAAGTTGTAAAGTTCGTTTTCGACATAACGACTTGTACATCTCATTGTTGCAATGGGTCCACCTGTATCCCTATTTAAACTATTTGTTTTTCCCCTTCCCCTCTACAAATTATACCGACATCAAATACAGTGAAAGCAGGGGTTATACTGTGGTGGAGGGACATACAAAGCAACAAAGAAATAATCTTATAAATGCGTTAGAAACAAATGCATGAAAGAAAAAAAAACATTTGAAAACATATCTTAGGGTTCATTTCCCTAACATCACCTTATCTGACCTTTTCTGCTTGACTCAGACATATACTAGATATTGCAAATAAGGGAAATCATGGGACCTATGTTTCTTTGGGCTTGGCTTACTTCACTTAATATAATTTTTTCCAAGTCTTTCCATTTCCTAACAAATGGGGCAATGTCATTCTTTCTGATGGAGGCATAGAATTCCATTGTTACGAACACATTTTCTATAAATTCTTCCTAGTCTCACAGAAACAAGGCAACCATTAGCCATCGTTGCAACCAGATATATTTCTGTTGCTTCATATTTCATGCAAAGGGCATATTTCTTTAAATTACCAAATATTGACACCATTAATAACTTCATTTACCAAGTATATCTTGGATAGCAAATTCTCATAGTACTACTTGTTCCAAAGGGTCTATAGAACCAGACTATATAAAAATTCTTTAGTTGCTCTTTTTATGCAAGCCTTCTTCATTTCAAAGGAATTTACCAACTAATTGCTGCAAAGAAATAGATGATCTATGAAACAAAAGTCATGGAAATTTTTTATAATTACCGGCTCTGGCTTAAAATTACCCCCAAAATAATAATAGAATGAATGAATGATCAGTATTTGCTAATGATCCCTTACTCATTTTTTTTTTCATTTGAAATGAGGAAAAGATGTTATCTCTGTTAAAGGTATAGCAAGACCTGAATTATATTGTGGCCAAAGAAGGAACTAGGCTTTGAAGGTAGAAAGCATTTTGGTCCATATGTTTTAGAATCAGAAAGGATGTAGAAGAATTTCTTTTGTCCCTTTCAACTTAGAGGTGTATTCCCTATGCACAAATGGAGTGTAGGACTCATGTGGGGAGGGGCTGAATTTTGTAACAGACTTGATCCTTCATAAAGAAGCCATCAGATATTTTGAAAAGGCTCTGCAATGAAACCTTTTGTTTACATTTGTGGATCCAATCATATGCTGTTATCAAGAGATCTTACCAATGCTAAAAAGAATACTGGAGACTTTAGAGAACAGTCTAAGGCCGGAGCAGTATTTATCTGAGATAACATTCCAAGACACCCTTCCTTTATTGTCACTTTCCCTTCCCAATCCTTTCACTAATACTTTTGCATTTTTTGTCCAACTTGTGTCATTTGTGCCACATTTCTCAGACTCTGTCTTTCAGCTCATAATCCTCGAACCATCTTTGCTTGTCACCACTGCTTCACCAATTTTTATTCCACCAACTAGAACACCAACCTCAGAACCTCCCTTGCTTTGAGTGTCTCTGTTATCCCTCATCTCAGATCACCAGCTTCATTCAAAATGCCTCTCCAACTTTGTGATCATTTGTCATATTAGTCTTGGGCTGTCATTTTAGTTAAGATCAGCAAATCACAGCACTAACACAAATAACTTGAGTATTCCAAACCTTTTTTGTAAAACTAGAGACTCTATGTAAAAAGTATTTGAGGGTAGGAAATGTAATCAAATGAATAGTCAAAACTCATTCAAAATTAAACTTTTGTGGTACGACAGATTGAACTCAAGTCCCATGCACCTCTTGAAAACCACCATTGAGCTATAAGCCCAGCCCTCCGAACTAAGTATTTTTAAATTTTTTCCTCCCTTTGTGACAATGCGAATATTTTTCTTGCAATTCTTTATTTTTAAATCAAAATATTTGCAATTCCCTAGACCCAAAGAAACACCAAAACTCTTTAGTGACTTTTCATTGCAAAAAGTGAGGTGCCTGACCTAGTGAGAAATAATTAAATCTGGGCATCAAAAATCTGAGAAACAAGAGAAGGAAATAGAAAATGCTACATTATATAAATATAACCTATTAATACACTTTTGCCTCTATTTTTTCCTTATGTATCACTCAATCTCACAGTTTATTAACACAACTCTTCTAGGATTTAGACTTGTTTTTAACAGCAAAAATAAACACAAGACACTTTAAAATTCCTAAAGGCAATTTTAAAATCCTTCCCCAAATCTGTGACTTTAAGAAATGCAGATTGTATCTCTGGCCTTAGGTGTTCAATAATCCTGGCACAATTAAAATCTTCTTCCATTCCTCCAATAATATATACCTTGAATAATAATTGGAACTTCTTCTATGGATACAAAGTAGTGTCTGTTTTCCATCCAATTTAGTGTATTTTTTTGTGGATTTTATTTCTTCCAAGTTACTTTCAATGATCTATGAGACTTATTACAATGGGATCAATGGACCAATTTTGAACTTTTATTTTCATTATTTTCTAGGCAATGCCAAACTGAGTTGAAATACTTTCTCATACTATAGACTTTGCAGGTTATTCAAAATAGATGGTGAGCATCTAATAACAGGAGTGTCTGTTTGCAGCTCTCTCTTTGGTTGCAAATCACATTGCATAAAATCTTATTTATGAATTGAATAGACTGAGTTCATGTATAATTTTTGGAAATTATTTTCTAGCTATATCCCTCAACCATTAAACTTAATCAATCCAGTATTTCAAATTTGTCTCCAATAGGTGAAGGTGAAAACAATTAAGATTTATAAGTAGCATAACTGAGGTTTGAAATTTCTGTGACACTGAGAAATCATTAATCATCTCAATTCTTTTATAAAATGGATAGTATCTCTGTAATTAGATGGTTTAAAACTGAAGAAACTATTTTTAACCGATGAACCTGAATATAACCTAATTTGTGTAAGATCCAATTTACTGTCAATAGAAAAGTTTTAATGTGTGAATTTGATAGAATAAGATATTTAATATTTCAGTTTATAGTGTCTATTTTTGAATTATTCAATTTGTTGTTCAGTTTTCATTTATAGGGAGCATAATTTTTCCTATTAGTTTAGAAATGTATTTGTTTACTCAGTGAGATACAATTTGTTCATTTAAAAAATATTTGCAATAACTAGTATATGTCTGAGACAAGCAGAAACAGTCAGATAAGTTGATGTTAGGCAAAATGAACCCCAAGATAAGGACTCAAATGTTTTTTTCTTTCTTGCGATTGTTTCTAACATATTTATAAGATAATTTCTTTGTTGTTTTGTACATCTCTCTCCCATGGTATAACCCCTGTTTTCACTGTATTTGATATTGGTATAATTTGTGGAGGGGAAGGGAAAAAACAAATTGTTTAAATAGGGATACAGGTGGACCCATTGCAATAATGAGATGTACAAGACGTTATATCGAAAATGAATTTTACAACTTTGGTGTGGGAGGGGTGCAGAGGGGGATGGGAAGGGATGGGAAGGGGAAACAAAGGAGGAGGCAGCAATGCTTTTTACAAAATGTACTCATTACCTTGCTCAGGTAATTGTAACTCCTCTTTATGGTGGTTTCACAATTAAAAAAATAAAAATAATACAAATAAAAAAAATAACACCACATAATGTGACCCAAGTTTTTCTACAATACCAATGGGTCTTTCCATATACAAAGAGCAAACAGGTTTGCTTCCATACAGCGTAGATATTAGAGAAATGAAAATAAATATTTCATCTTTCTAAGAAGAGTGCATATTCCAAATGATTTTATTTTCTCAGAGAGCCTTCTGCGTCCCCAAAACATCATTGTGTTGATATTTAATTTAAAATGATAGCATAAATTTTATGCCAGGTGTTGGTAGCTATAGCATTTAACAATTGATTATTCCTTAAATTACCTTAGGCAATAAAGAAAATCATATACTGTTTTAATACTAACACTAGATTAAAAATATTTAATACTAATTTTCAAATGTACAGTCTTTTCAAATCTACAATCTTTAAAGTATGGATTAACTATGGATTTATAGGATTTTAAGTCTAAATTGTGAACAAAAATGTGATGAAAAATCCTTAAATTTAGAATATTTTGAATATGACATGGAAAAAAATGTGTATGTGAATTTGTTCTAAAAGTACCCATGATTTTTCATCAAGTACCAATAAAAAGAGGAGAATAAAGTAATTGTTTAAGCATAATTGTCTTTTTTGATTCCATAGTGTCAGGGTACATTTGTACTTTCCATTTCAGTTTTCTGCTAAGTCAGTTATCTTTGTTCTCAGACCCATTTATGAATTTTAAATTATGTAACAATAAAATAAAAAGTGATGAAACATAAGCATAAAAGAGAAACCTTTTGCTTCATTGTAACTATTACGAATACTTAGGAAAGTAACTCTGACATATAAGCTGTAAAAGAACAATCCTGTTCTGTCACAAGTGCTATGGGTGAAGTAATCAATTATAAGATAGTAAGGATTATAAAAGTTTATAAAGCCCTGCATTTGGACTGGGGTTAATAACTTCACATTCTTCCAGAGAAAAACTAAGCCCATCAGTTATCATCTACTATGCAAACATGATTTCTGAAGCAAAGTAAAAAGAAATGTAGGTGGGCCACTAGTGACACCAGCCTGTAACCCTAGCTACCTGGATGCCCTCAATCAAAAGATCTTGATTAGAAGCTAGACCAGGCAGACAAATCCTTGAGAACCTATCTCCAATTAACCACCAAAAAGAAGACATGGAGGTTTGATTCAAATGGTAGAGTACTGTTACTGGAAAACCCTAAGTGAAAGGCCTGAGTTTAAGCCTAGTATTGGCACATACACAAAAAAATTTACATAAAATAGTAGTTATGACTTGTTATTTAAACTGAACAAACAAGCCACACATGTTAAAATTAAAATAATTTTCTGGGCACCAGTAGGTCACATCTGTAATCTTACCTCAGAAGGCTGAATCTGAGGATTGCAGTTCAACGTTAGCCCAGGTAGTAAAGCTTATGAGTCTCATCTCCAGGTGACAACCATAAAGCAGAAAGTGAATGAGGCTTTAGATCAAGTGGTAGAGTGCTAGCCTTGAACACAAAAGCTCAAGGATCTCACACAGGCCTTAAATTCAAGCCCCCAAGTCCGGAATACACATAAAAAATGAAAATAATTTATTTGCATAATCTATTAAAGATTCTATATTTATTTAACACTTTCAGTCAGTCAATCAAATACAGGGCCAAACAAGATTGAATAGAAAGTTTTTTTTTTTCTCAAATATCTTCAAGCATGAATGAAATCAACTACAAAAGGTAATTTGTATCTAATTTATAGGTTGTAAAGACATGGATATAATTCCTCATGATATGACCCAAGTTTGATCATTTTTTCTTTCATACAATTACAATGAAACCTATAAACTCCATACGCAAGTCTCAATTTTATTGTACTTACTTATTGCTTGACCTAAGGCTTGAACTTAGCCTGGGTGTTGTCCCTAGGTTTCTTTGTCCTCAGTGCAAGAGATCTACCACTTGAGCCACAGCATCATTTCTTGACTTTTTGAGTAGTTTATTGAAAATAGAGTTTCAGGGAGGTTTCTGCCCAGGCTGGATTTGAACTGGAGTCCTCTGATCTCAGCCTCCTAAGTAGCTAGGATTGCAGGTGTGAGCCACCAGCTCAAGTCTCAATTTTAGATAACAGGAAATCCAACTTTACCAACTAGTAATATATTTCTACATTTGTACATATATCCTTGTACATATATCCCTCACTCATCTGAGAGCAAGAGCCATTTCTCTTCTCTATTTGAATATCTTATTTACACTTCTCAAATACACTTCTAAATTTCTGTCTTGCTACTTGACCATTTTAGAAGTGAAGGGATGTCAGGGTGGCTGTGTATTTGGAGAAAGACTGCCATGGAACAATGACACTGAAGGGGGAACCCAAATTCCTGTTTCATTCTTGCCTCTTTTGATGAATGCTGAGAACTGCTTTGAGACCCCAATTACTTACAGTGTTAGCATATGACACTAGAATTTAAGTTTGTAATGTAATATACTAATTTGTAATACATCATACTATATGCTATACTAATATCCTTTAAATGATATTAATTATCATTTATAAATATCTACAGGATAGAATAGCTATAGTATAACACTCATATAAGGTACACATCATTCCCATTATACATATAAATTCTGAATTCTCAATCAAAAAGTGGTAGATATGAAAGGAAAACACCAGTTCTTTCTGAACATTATGTTCAATTAAGCTACTAAAACATTCATTGTTTTAAATGTTAGTAATTATTATTCTAAATAAACCAGACTTATTTGCCACATGGTTCAATTAGTTTGAACATATGCTTAACTACTTACCTATTTTATGAACTCAGTGTACTTACCCAATCAAAAGTACAACGGAGTCAATCTAGAATAATACAGACAGAAGAGAAAGAATTCTCATGGCACAGCATTTATAGTCTCATGGGTCCTTTCTACTCCAAGGTTTAATAATATATTTATTTTTATTATTCAGAAAACTAGAAAAATATTCTGATTAGGACATTGTTAAAATCATAACTTCATTGGTTCCCTATGATATCTTTATCTTCCTTTTTTTGGAAAAAGTAGCTCCAACACTGTGTTTGTGTGTAGGTATTGTGGGGGGGGGGTAGTGGAGGGGGTTCATAACAAGTTTAGCTGGGGTTTTCCCAAGAAAACAGTTGCAAAAGTATTCATTTAAAACATCACATAGATGGGAAGTCCTTATTGTCTTCCTAAACTAAGCAAACTTACTCTAGAGAAAGAAGATAAGGGTTTGCTTTCAGAGTAAATTGTATTATTCTCTGGATGAATGGATAGGTTAACCATAAAAGAACCAGTAGCTTGGATTAACCCATTATCTCTTATAAAATACTTGTTATTTATTAGTAATAATAAATATGTATTTAAGCTGTTATAAAGGCCCATGCTAGCCTCACCTTTGCATAAATGATTATTTTTTAGATATGGATTTGTAGATTCTCTGTAAAAACACATTTGAGTCACTGATCTAATTCATATCATGAATCAACTTTGCATTCATCATAGTGCACAACAGGTATTAGTTGATTTTATTTTCCTGAGCCTGGAAAATGCTTTGCACAAAGACTCTAAAGCTTTAGCATGTATTAGAACTATGGATGGTGTGATACTATTATGACCCATCACACTTCATTTAGAGGAACTGGGCCAAGAACTTGCTTGATGAAATGTTTCCAATAGTGTTAATGCTGATCTACACACCACTGACCTATAAATCTACAATGCTGTACAAACTGCAATTTACAGGAATCACCTGCACATTTTAATTCACCTGGCCTAAAGTGGGGGCTTCCTTGCCATGCTACATTTATCAGAGCTCTTGGGTGGCATTTTTTTCACTAAACCACTACTATAGAAATGCCCAGAGAAAAGGTCACCCAGGGCTGTTAGATATGCCTAACTGGAACCCAGTTGTCCAAACACACCAATTATAATTTAAAATGTGCCATAAATTGAACTTGCTCAAATGTTCAGTTTCAGATAAGATAAACAATACTCTAGAAAATCATTCAGGTACCCAAGAATTTAATGCAAATGCCATAAAAGCTAAAACAGACCAAAAACATTTCTATTTCCTCCCCTTCCAGAAATTTAATTCTGAAGTTTATTATCACAACTGTTTCACAATGTATGCATACATTAAATCTTCCAATGATATAATTGAAAAACATAATGTATCCACTATCCCTCAATAAAGCTAAAAATCGTTCAGGATACAAACACATATTAGTTAGCCACTATATATCATGCATTGTAAAGGTTGCAAGTAACCCCAAACAGGTTAGTCTCTGCCTGGTAAGCTTCATGAGATTCAGTAAGGAAATTGGACAATTGACACATAAAAGCCCAGTGATAAAAGCAGACCAAAAGGGGATAGAAAACATCAGTAATAAGGGGTGATGACCGGAAAAAGCCTGGTGGCAAGACTTTGCTCAGAGAAATGTCTGATTTATTTTACCTAAAAGACTCAAGAAAACTACACCTAAAGAAGGACCATTTGGTGGTTTCTCTCATTTGCAATAATTAGTATACACCTAGGATAATTTTATCAGATGAGCAGTAAAGCTCAAAAGCTATGTATATGACCATAGAAGATAATACTCAGCAAACAAACACCAAGATATGGACACAAGAGGTCTTTCTTTGTTGTTGTTGTTTTTAATGCACTTTGTGATTTTTTTGTTTCCTTTGTATGTTCTTTCCCTATGGATATCTCCTGTTGTCACTGTACGTGATATGAGTACCCTGCATCTTGTATATACACTTGTCCAATTTAGGGAGGGGAAGGAGAATAACAAAATGCTGAAATAAGGACACAGAATGACCCATTGCAACAATGATACCCACAAGACAGTATATTGGAAATGAATTTTACAACTTCAGGAGGCAGGGGAGGAGTGAGAGAGGTGAGGGAGGGAAGTGATAGTGACTCGAGAGCAACAAAAGAGGGAGTAACAAATCTTGACAGGTCATGTACTCATTATCTTACTCATGTAACTGTAACCCCTCTGCACAGCATCTTCACAATAAAATAAAAATTTTTTAAAGGACCATGTGAGAATTTTAGACTTCCTAGTAAACACAGAGAGTAGAAGTGGCAAACACAAAAAAAAAATCACATCTATGCCACACCAGCAGTCATTTTCACATTTAAAGAGCCTGATCTTAGCTAACCAAACAACCATGTTATGACTCATTTTGAAAAATAAATAAATAAGCAAATAAAATGAACAAACACAATTTCAGGTGAGATAAATAATATTCTAGAAAATTATTCAGGTACCTAAGGATTTAATGCAAATACCATAAAAACTAAAGCAAACAGACTTCACTTCTTCTAACAGATCTCAGGAAGAGAAAAAGGCTCATTTAGTAGCCTGGACCATATTTTTATTCTCACCAGAGTTCTAATTGGCCAGGAAATTACAAGCTCCAAACATTTCTTGGCCTAATAAGAGATTTTCAGCCTTAGGGTACTACAGAAGGTTGAAACCTATATGATTGAAGGTATGAAGTCTTTTCTTTGGAAGTAATAAAAAGTGTATAGACCCTGCCTGTTCAGCTACTTGTGTTTCTGCATTTTCAGACAATAAAAAATTAAAAACAAAACTGTGCCTTCCTTCTAAACAGAGGATGGAGTCATAATTTACAACATTATAACAACTAGGAATAAAATTTTAATATTTTGATATTATGAAATCAAAGAGAATAAAGTCACTGTTTATGTGGTGGAAACTTTTGAAAGCTCTTGCTACTTGGAGGAGGAAATAAAGATAGGTCTGAACCTTCCTTCCAATATCATCTGTTAAGAGGATTGACCTTTAGCTAGTGGCAGGTGAGAAATGGCTGGAACTGAAGCTAAAGCACTTCTGAACACACAATCCCATCTTCTTCTTCTCCCTTCTCTGTTCTTAACCTTTACCTCCAGTCTGCTTTTTAAAAAGCCAAGAGGCAATAACCAGAAACAAATTGAAGGACTCTCTAGCAAACAAGAAATGTATAGTTCAAGTTTTAAAATCCTCTATCCTTCACTTGAGGAATTTTAAACCTGTAATTCCACAAAGTGATAAGCACACCTACCATCT
Organism: Dipodomys merriami; assembly: GCF_024711535.1. Lineage (NCBI taxonomy): Eukaryota > Metazoa > Chordata > Mammalia > Rodentia > Heteromyidae > Dipodomys > Dipodomys merriami. The sequence goes on from NW_027206179.1 coordinate 53,531,231, forward strand.
GCTAATGAACCAACAAGGTGACACATATGCCCTAGAACTAGCTTTCTGGTTTGTTTTTGGTTTTGTTTGTTTTAACAGGAATCACTGGGATCTAGCGCTATCAACTTATGTTACTCAGTGCCCCAAAGGAATGCAGTATCTATGTGTGCTCTCCTTTTCCATTTCTGATTCTGTTCAGTATTTATTGAATATCTACAATATAGAAAAAGAAGTTACAAGAACATAACCTCTTCAAAAGCTCTATGATAAACACTGACCAGTTTGCATTGCTGTTCACATTGTATATATCAGGTGCCACCAAATTCATATCATAGTTGTCAAGGCACTGTGAATAGTACCTTTTGAGCATACTGCCCTAGTGTCCTTGCATAATGTAGCACTCAGAATGGCATGGCTCACTGCTAAAACCTTGGGGCCATCATCTTTTGTTTATTTACTTCCTATTAATAAACGCTCAAACTGAAGGAGATTTTGTATTCTTGGGACTGAAAGTACTGTCCTTGCTAATGGAAAAACACACAATCCAGACCATTCATGTCCCTGACTTTTATATAGATGAAGCAGAGAGGAGAGTATGAACAGGGCTTTAAAAAAATCAAAGACAAATTAAGGAAAAGCATTAGCTCTTCATGCTATATATTTTTTATTTTGTTTTGAAGCACCTGTTTCTGTAGTTAAGCATGGAGCAGTTAAAGAGCATGGCAATAAAACACGGAAAAGGAAATGAGTATAAACATTTCCTGAGAACTGTTTTATATAGACTTGAGTGCGATGTTACTTCTATTTAAAAATGTGCCACTAGGGCACTGACTCAGGGTATATATTGGATTGTCAGAATGTAGAGTTTTAATAACTGGGCAAAAAAGTCTCAGATAAACTTGATTCTTACACATGAACAAAAAATGCCATTCTTTTCACAGGTAGATTTTAATCCATCTTCCAAGGTGTAGAAGAGTTGAAAATCAATATCAAATCTCAGGGTCCTTCTGCTGAGATATTCAAAATGTTAACTCTAATGAGAGCCATATTAAAAAATAGCATATGTAACCTAGGACTCAACAGTTCACATAAGCCCTAGAGTTTTAGTCAATTTCTAAGTGCATCTTGGATCTTTTAATAACAAAACAAGAACTTTATCAACATCATTTTTAACAAATAATGTAATTCTTTTCCAGAACTGAAAGTCCAATGTGAAGGAAGATATCTTAGCAAAATTATTTCTTCTTGTTTACTAATTATCATTAATAAAAGGAATATTTCTTAAATACTCATAAGTCAGGGTTGAATTGACTGACCACACATTCAAATTGCTGCATCATTCACACTGGAATTACTGCAATGATTAGCTGCAAATTGTCCTCCAAATTAAATTTATCGTTTCATTTTTCATAACTACTTTGATGTGACAGATGAGAAAAAAAATCTGAGAGAAAAAATGACAACAATGAACCCAATTTCTTAGTGTTCTATCTCAAAGATAGAGGCAAAGCATCACTTATAATTTATTCTGGCAAATATTAAACCCTGGCAAGCTGACACCTAGGATATTGTACAACATAAACATACTCCTTTCCCTTAGGAGAATGGACATTTTAACATTGTATTTTGCCTGGTGAGAGCTAATCAAATCAATATCCATGGATGAATGCATGGTGTAATTATTTCACATAATACATTCTTTGATTTAATCTTTATAACATCACCATGGGATAGATGATCAGATTCCCCATGTTAGAAAAAATGAGGAAAGTGAAGTGGGTAATCAGGACAATCTGGAACACACCTATACCCAGAATCTCCTGCATTGCTGCCTCATAGGAAAGGCTACTGCTTTGACCCCATTACTAGATCTGATATTAATTTTGTTTAGCAAATTACTTGTTTCTTTTGCATACAAGAACAAAATTGACTAGGATCCAGATGATACTGAGGGAAACATAAACAATTTGACAACAAGGTACCACGAACATATCTAAGCCTTTGGTCTTCTGATTTTACACTAGTATTGAAATGCAGTAAAAGCTTCAGTACAGGGCTCCTCTTTTCTATGAGAGAGATAATACAGAAAGGGAATAACAATTTTGTTGGCCTTTAAATTGGGTTTATATAATCTAGGCCTCTCGGGTTAGAAATGATGAAAACAAATATTGAGTTTGCACGAGTGACAATTGCAGTTGATGCTTTCATGTTTATAAGACACTAGGATGTGAACATATGCTCCATTTGTAAGACATTCCCATGGATTTCTGTTTCTAAAGTATTACTACTATTCTGCAAGGGTCTCGGGAATCTTCCCTTTCATCTAACTTGCTCTCAGGTTAATACACAGATGCAGATACTGGTGACATGTCCCAAACCACAAAAAAATGTTCACATTATACTTGTTAACAAAAAGCTTCAATGTTCCTTTGCGATGACAGAAATAAAATGTTTACAATATGGATTAAATTGAAAAGCTCTGGGTCAATGGATAAATCTCTTTTTGCCCTTTAAGTTTGTGGGACAAATTGTTACTGGTTTATAATGTATCTTTTCCTAGTCTATACCATTCAATTCTTTTCTGAATACTGATTTTTTTTTTCTGATTCTAGTGTGATGTCTTCAGTTGGTGTCAGTCACTACCTTAATCTCATCAAAAATTTGAGCTTTTTCTCTGATGATCACACATGAAGCTCAACTGTTCATGCATGAAATTTAAAGTCAGAAACTATATGTAGTGATGATAATATGAAAATTGAAATGTTACTAAACCATTCCACATAAACAATCTAATATTAACCTAGATGCCTAGAATAACCAAACACTTCAAAATTCACATTTTAAAATGTGTTTCTTATTTTATAACCATAGATTTGAGTGAATTTAAGCATTCTTAAAATATGTTAGATAATTTTTACTAATTTGTGCCCATGGATAGGAGCAGCAACAAATAAAATCCAAAAATAAACCTCATGTGGCTTTCAAATAAAAAGTATACAAGTATATTTGTCTTTATGATGTGTAACACTAAAAAGCATGACCATCTTTCTGTTTGGTTCACTAATATCAATAACTCAAAGGCAAGTGGTACAGAACTGAAAATCAAAGAAAGTAATAAAAGACAATCCTTAAAAAAGCAGTTGCAAAAGCAGTGACAAAATTTGTGTCACTTCAGTGTTTCACTGTTTCCTGGTGCTCTGAAGGAAGCCGGTGTTTAAGTGAGAGGTTGCAAAGAGTAAACTGAGAAGTGGTTGTGGTCAGCAACCGAAGTGAATATCCACAGCTCTCCCTCTCTGAGAAAGGAATGAAAAGGTAAAGCTGAGATGTTTCAGGAGGCAACTTGACATGCAGAAGAATTCCAACTATGTAGAGAACTCTATTAGGGTTGTAAAGTTAAGAGTCAAGTGAAGTGTGGGGTAGCCTGTTGATGAAACTGAGACATAGTCATCCTCAGAACTGCTTGTAGATATGCTAATAAAAAAGCCCATAATGTGTTTTTTTTAGAACATCTTAACCCTTACAAATGTATTTTTCCTCTCTGAGGTATTTTTGGTGCTGTTTTTAAAAGTAAACTCTGTGGATTATATACTCTGACTTGTCTAAATGTATTTTATCTTATTCTTTTTAATTAGATATACTTATTAATTGTATAAATACATATACTACTTTATGAAGAGCAACATGTATTGAGAAATGCTCATTTGGACAACTTAATAAATATTTGTGAACATATCCATACAACCCAGTCTAGAACATGAAACAGACAGCTGTTGCTTCATTATCTTCTCTCAGACTTTACATTCTCATTATGCCATTGCTCACAATATCCCACTTTTCAATGGCTACTTCTAACAGTGTAGATTAGGGGCTTTTATTTTGAAGGATATACCTATGAATTTTATAATATTTGTTTGAGGTTCTTTCAGTATCCATTATTATAATACTATCCATTCATGCTCACAAAGGTGATATGTAAATTGTTTTAGTTATCATTGATAAAGGCATGCCATTTTTATTTATCTTCCCCTCTACTAACATGTGGGTTGCTTCTGGTCAAGCAAATAAGGTTTTGTAGGTATTCTTACCCTTATATTTGGTTCTTAATATAAAAATTGTGTCTATTGCTATATTTAAGCAGATTCACAGGCAATTTCTTTAAAGTGCAAACACTAATTTATGCACTAGAAGTATGAGTAGAAGTACTAAATAAAATTCTAACTTGTTCTTTATTTTATTTTTTTGCCAGTCCTGAGGCTTGAACTCAGGGCCAGGATACTGTCCCTGAGCTTCTTTGGCTCAAGGCTAGCATTCTACCACTTGAGCCACAGTGCCACCACCTCTGGCCTTTTCTGTTTATGTGTTACTGGCGAATCGAACCCAGGGCTTCATGCATTCTAAGCAGGCACTCTTAACACTAAGCCACATTCCCAACCCCTCTAACTTGTTCTTATAGAAATAAAAATGAACATATGTTAAAGATTTCATTTAGGACATTAGGGAAGAGAATCTGACCTATATTATAATTAATATATAAGATAATCCAGATAAAAATGGTGGCATTGGCTAAGAGTCACAAACTCACAGGTTGAATCCTCTTTGTACAGCTACTTGAGGATAACAAAAAACAAATACATTTAGGTAAATTTGAAAATAGCTGAGATAATCTAGAATCAGATAACTAGTAAGGATGTACTATAGTTGGAAAAATCTTTATTATAGCTCAGATAAACAAGAATCAAAGAAATTGTACTTAGTCCTTTATGTAATATTCATTAAAATTTTTTACATTAAAAATTTACATTAAAATTTTTTCTCACCCACAAAGAGTTATTTGCCCAAATGTTTTTCAACACTCACCAGTCTTCTGGTTTTTTGTATTGTTTTGTTTTTGTCGGTCCTGGGATTTGAACTCTGGGTCTGGGCACTGTCTCTGATCTCTTCACCTCAAACTAGTGCTTACCAACTTAAGCCACATCGCCACTTCCGATTTTCTGGTGGTTTATCGGAGCTAAGAATCTCAGGGAGGTTCCTGCCTGGGATGGCTTAAAACAGTGATCCTCAGATCTCAGCCTCCTAAGTAGCTAGGATTACAGGTGTGAGCCACCAGCGCCTGGCACGTCTTCCTATTTTACTTAATTTATGCATGTACATTTTGGTTTTAATTTATATTACACTATTGATTGATAACTAGGACCGTATTTTATAAGGTAATTGTAGAGTTTGCTACCCTTTTAGATTAAATGTTTATTGAATAAATTGATGGCTTTATTCTGTCATATTGTCTAACTTTATCCTAGTTTTTCTATCATTTCATTTCTTTAACTTTTTTGGGGGGGGGCGGGGGGTCTGGTCTTGGGGCCTGAACTCTGGGCCTGGGCGCTGTCCTCAGCTCTTCAGCTCAAGGCTAGCGCTCTACCACTTGAGCCACAGCACCACTTCCGGCTTTTTTTCTTTTTGCTTATGTGGTGCTGAGGAATCGAACCCAGGGCCTCATGCATGCAAGGCAAGCGTTCTACAACTGAGCCACCTTCCCAGCCCCTTCTTTACCTTTTATAAGACTTTCATTTATTATTTTGTATCATTAGTAGTTTAGATAGGACTTGTGTAGAGTTCAAGGTGAGAAAGTGGTGTGATTTTTGTTTTTATGTGGTCTTTCTACTTTAGTTCTGACATCTCTGTTTTGAAATATGGACCATATTTCATCATAGGGGCCGTGTTTCTTGTTTCTTTGTACTTCATACAGCTTGTTTGTTGTTGTTGTTGTCCCTGCATATGTATTTTAAAAAATTAAAAAAGAACAGATACTCCTCCCAATGTGTACACAAAATAATCTTTTTACAGAGGAAGAAACTTACCAACATTCTACCTAAAGAATTTATGATTCTCTTAATCCCTTTCTAGAGCTGCTTCCCTAGCTAGGGCTGTACATACACTGTCCTGATTTGAGAGATTTATTTATTTATTGTGGGGGGGGGACGGTTGTGGTCTGTTTTTCTCTGACTCCCTTGGTATCTGGCTATAGCACTGAAGACTTTCTCAGCAGCTACAGACCACTGAGCTCTATTTTATTCCCTGCTACTTGTAGACATCCAAAGATGCCGGTCCCATCATCGTTCTGAGTCAAACAAGGAAGACTGGGGCAGCTCTCCAAAAAGCCAAAGGATTAGATGCTCTTTCCATTCCTGTCTTTCCCTCCCGGAGGAATAAGCTGCAAGCTGGGCACTTCCTCCTACTCAGGCTGAGCGGTGACAGCTTCTGTCTGTGGTATTACAAGTTGTCTGGCTCTCCAATTATCAACTGATCTTTCTTTTGTTCTCAGCAGCCCCCAGACATTCAAAGCAGGCAAGTTCCCTGTCAGCGGTCCAAGTCAAGCAAGGCAGGAAACAATCCCTTATGCAGCCCACCAAATAGCTATAACACTGGGCATGTGTTTTCAGCCTTCTCTTTCCATCTAGGAGGAGGACAGGTAAGTAGAGCCTTTCCTCTTAACTGTGTGTGTAAGGGTGCCAACTGAAGGAGGGCTTTTATAAGGTTGGAATGAGATGCCTTTATTTTACCTATCTCAGTGTTGTTGTTCTTGGCTTTGGGATTGCTTGGAACATGTGGCATCCCACTTAGTTGCTAAAGATCTCATAAAAGCTTTGTGGATAGTAGCTTCTCAACTTGGCTTTGATGGACGAAGCAAAGCTTGGGGCTTCCTATTTTGTTCCCTCACTAATATCATTCTCCTGCCTCCAATAGGTTTTATCATAGCATTTTAACAAAATTTCTGTCATAGAAGTTTTGGATGGCCTATAAATGCTGTTTGTGTTTTTGTTGTTGTTTTGTTATTAACATATTTTTCTTTCCTTTGTATTTGTGATTTAGAACTGTGAGGTTACTATCTCTGAGAGTACTAAACACCCAGTTTGCAATCCTATGTATACAAAGAAATTTTACATTGGCTCCAAGGCCTCACAGGTATCCTACAACCTGAAGGCTAATCTTAGAATAATTAATACATGCATCTGAGGTTCCCAATCATGAAAGTAGTGTAAATAAAAAGGTGTATAATACATTCCTCTGCCTACTAGTTCTAAGGGATACTTTTAATGATTATTTTATCCCTCCAACCTGACATGAGGAAAGTGAAGGTACCCTCAACCCAAGGCCAAACATAAGGGAATACCTAATCTCAGCTTTTCAATCCCCAGAATGGTTGGCAGGGGAAGGGAAGCTAAGCAGTTTTTTTCTTTATAAGCCTTTTTACCTCTGGTACTTTGATTTAGCAATGAAAATTGAACCAATACAAAAGTGCTTTATTTCACCTGTTACTTTGTAGGGAAACATTCTTAAAACAGAAGAAATTCTACTTTTCTGTTTATGTGATATGACTACCATTTCACTAGTTTTTAGCTTCTGAGTCTACTCTTTCTTTGTTTTTTTACCATTAATACATTTTTAATATGTCAAGAGGCAGAATAAATTACAATCTTTCAGACTGTGGAGGGACAGTGAAGTATGTGTATATGTTTTGTTCTTCTAGTGAACATTTTAATTCAGCTTGACATCCCCAGATGGATCTAGCTTTAACTAGGGTGATATCAATTTTACAATTCAAAAACACGTGATAGACAAACCTTTCCTGTGTCTACATACAGGCATTAGAAACTTAGCACACACCTTCCCTGTGGATACCTTCTTTCCATTTTGACCCTTACTTTTTGTTCCTTGGAAATTTCCATAGTTTTATTTAAATTTTACTTGACATTAACTGTTTTATAACTATTTTATAGCATTCCTTATTTTTATATATTCTGTTATGGTGTCTGTTAAAATTTTGGCACATGGATTTTCTGAAAGTTAGTGAATTAAAAAGTATAACTACTTCTTCCAATTTAAAAAATAACCTATTATGGGCTTGGAAGGTGGTTCAGTGGTAGAATTCTTGCCTTGCATTAACCACTTGGCAGAAAAAGCCCAAAGTGGTGCAGTGGCTCAAGTGGTAGAGCACTAGCCTTGAGCTGAAGAGCTCAGAGACAGCACCTAGGCCCAGAGTGCAGGCCCCACGACTGACCAAAATAAAAAAAAAGAAAAGAAAAGAAAAATAACCAACTACACTGGGTGCTGGTGGCTGTAATCCTAGCTACTTAGGAAGTTGGGATCACCATTCAGAATCAGCCCAGGCAGGGAAGTTTGTGCAAAACTTATATCCAATAAACTTTTAAAAAGCCAGTAGTAGATCTGTGGTGCAAGAACTAGAGTGTTAGCATTCAGCACAAAAGCTAAGGCACAAGACATCATTTCCTGAAAAATGGAACAATTTCTTTAAAATGGAAGCATAGAATTCCACTGTGTGCATATACATAAATATATATATGGTTTATATATAGTGCATCTCTCTCTCTCTCTCTCTCTCTCTCTCTCTCTCTCTCTCTCTCTCTCTCTCTCTCTATATATATATATATATATATATATATATATATATATATATATATATATATATATATATCACATTTTCTGGATCCATTCATCCCCTGAGGAGCATCTGGGTTGATTCCATATCTTAGCTATGGTAAACAATGCTTCAATGAATATAGTTGTACTGGTGGCTTTAGTGTGGTCTCCTAGGTAGTCACTTGGGTAAATGCCCAGAGGTTGGATTTTGTAGTCATGGTGAAGGTCTATGTGTACTCTAAACATTCATACAGTGATAACAAAGGAGATATACTTAGGAGAGGGTCACAATGGCTCAATATCAATGTACATATGATTATATAAAATGATGCTTATCAAAAGGAACTCCAAGAAATGGATACAAGAGTTTTTTAATTGAACCGTTTGCAGCTATTTGATTGTTTTCCTTTCTTTTCTTCAGGTTATTCCCTTTTGTCACTGTTGTTGATTTCTGTACCCTTTTTCTCATGCATAAGTTTATCTAATTTGGGGAAGCAAAAGGGAAGCAAAGATACGGTGGGACCATTCCTCCCTTCCCCCCGTTGGGGGAAAAGAGAAGTTGGGAGAGGAAAAACTCGGAGAAAATGAGGGAAGGGGTGGCACTCTTCAAAAAATGTACTTGCCATTTCTTAACAAATGGGGCAATGTCATTCTTTCTGATGGAGGCATAGAATTCATATATATATATATATATATATATATATATATATATATATATATATATATATATATATCACATTTTCTTGATCCATTCATCTACTGAGGGGCATCTGGGTTGGTTCCATATCTTAGCTATGCTAAATAATGTTTCAATAAGCATAGTAAAGCTGGTAGCTTTAGTATTGTCTTGGAAAAAATTATAAGTGAAGTAAACCAGGCCCAAAGAAACATAGGTCCCTTATTTGCAATAACTAGTATATGTCTGGGACAAGCAGAAAGTTCAGATAAGATGATGTTAAGTGAAATGAATCCCAAGATAGGGACACAGTGTTTGTTTTTCTTCTATCTGGCTATTGTTTCTAATGTATTTATAAGGTACCATGTGATTTTTTTTTTTGCTTTGTATGTCCCTCCCCCTGTTTTAACTGCATTTGATGTTGGTATAATTTGGGGAGGGGAAGGGAAAAAAACAAATTGTTTAAGTAGGGATATTGATTGAACCATTGCAACAATGAGATATATAAGACACTATGTTGAAAAACGAACTTTACAATTTAGGTGGGGTTTGAGGGGTGAAAGGTTGGGAGTAGTTTAGTTGAGGAGGTGGGAGGGAAGTGTTGGTAGGGGAAAAACAAAGGAGGAGGCAACAATGCTTGATAAGAAATGTATTCATTACCTTGCTCATGTAACTGTAAACCCTCTGTACAATATTTTCACAATAAAAAAACTTATTTTAAAAAATGTGTTCATTACTTGACTTATCTAACTTTAACCCCTCTGTGCAACATTTTTTACAATAAAATTTAAATAAAAATAAAAATAAATAAAAAGTTGAGGGACAGCACCAAGGCCCTGAATTCAAGCTTCAGGACCAACACACACAGACACAGACACAGACACAGACATACACACACACACACACACACACACACACACACACACACACACACACACACACACACACACAGAGCCAATTGAAAGACTTAATTAAACTGATTTCTTATAAAATGGAATATGCTTTACAGGGCTTATATTCTCTTACTTTGGTATTTCTTCTTAGAAACTTTTTTGCATTTTCTTAGCTTGTAAACATAGTTTAACTTTCGGTAAGAAAGCTTCATTTCTCATAATTCAGTGTTTTCTTGTATGCTACAATATAATCATGAAACTAACTAGCCTGACTTAGTGTCTGACTCAAGTGCTTTAAATGATCAGGCCTCCAAAAGAGTACCCTCAAATTAGAAACCAGACACAAGTTTTAGGGGCTATTCACACATCAAGCAGTCATACATTCAGAATTTCCCTTTCACTTCAACAATTCACTGTAATAATTCACAGATACCCAAGAAAATTTTAAACACTTGTGAATACTGTTTTATTATAAATGATACATTTTAGGAATGTCAAAATGAGGAGGAGACTCACAGAAGGAGCAAAGAGAGTTCTAAACTAGGAGCTTCCATGAGTTTTTCCAATCGAGTCAAGTTATATCACTCTTTCTATGAGAAAATGAATTCACTGAAAAGACCACTGTATGGAGCTTTACATCCACGAATTTCATTATGCAATCATGATTAATAGCATCATGAATCATTTGACTAAATTCAGTCTCAAGTCTCTCCCTTTCCCCTACATATCTTGCTGGCCCAAAGTTCCAATTGTTTAAATACAGGGTGACTAGTTCCCATCTTATTATTATTATTATTATTATTGTGAAAATACCATACAGAGGATTACAATTACATGGGCAAGATAGTGAGTACATTTCTTATCAAGCATTTTTGCCTCCTCCTTTGTTTCCCCATACCATCCCTTCCCTCTCCACTCCCCCAACTCCATACCCCCCTAACACTACCACCCCCCACCCACACCCCCACCCTGCCAAAGTTGTAAAGTTCGGTTTTCGACATAATGTCTTGTACATCTCATTGTTGTAATGGGTCCACCCGTAACCCTAAACAGTTTGTTTTTTCCCTTCCCCTCCACAAATTATATCAGCATTGTAGCCATACCATTAACATAACAGACATTCACATCATTCAAAAAATTCTCAAGGCATTTTGAAATTTTCTGTTAAAAATGGCAAGAAAGACAAGACTCATTCAAAAATATAACACAATTACCTATACCAAAATAGAATGAAGCATATTGATCTACTACAATTTGAGAAAATCAATAGGTATCATCCTCTAATGAATAAATTAATTATTGCAAATATGTTAAAATAAGTGTGCAATACTAAATAGTCTATGTGTAAATTTGTAATCTTACCTTTTATGTGTGTATACTGCTTAAAAATGTTAAGCATACATGTTTCCATATAGCATTTATTTCCTTTTTATTTACAATCTGCAAAGTATTACAACAACACTCTTATAGATAAATTATAGATAAGGCTTGTCCTTACTTTTAAAACTAATATACAACAATAGGATATCAAACATGTTCCAAACTGAATGATTCCAGCTAACCTCACAGTTCAATGCCATCTTGTTGACTGTAATTTTTATTAGATAAAATAGAATGTCTCTTTTGTTTCTTTGTTATTCTTTCATTCCACCATCAACAGTGCAGAAATCAATTTTTTTTACTTTACTTTCTTCGCCCAAACCAATCAGTTTATGTTGTTGCTTCTTTCACAGGAGAAAAGAGTTTTATTTTGGCTAATAAGTACTTGCTTATTTGCTCTTCATAAGTTAGGGGCTAACTAAGAAAGCTAACTGTATAGCAGTGGTGGTTATATTCCTTTCTCTCATGGAAGGCTTCTGCTGAACTTGATTTAATGCCAGTACTGTGCTGCATAATGAATATAATATTTTCCATTTCTATAGTGAACCAAAATAACCTATTGTGAGTGTTAGAATGTAATAATCCATACATTATTATGTTTTATTGATAGTTTTTTTAATATTCTGGAATCCATTCGAGCATATCCAACCCCAAATCCTTTCACCAAATTTAATTCTGTGTGTGAGAGCTATTATATACATCATCACAACTTCTTCTATGACTGCAAAACATTTAATTTCATGACTGTAATGGAACTGTAGACATTCATTCTATTTCCATATATTGGATTGGGAAAAATGAAATTCTCTTTTTAATATGAACAGAGTGAATTGTTATCCTCTGACACTTAATAGAAGCTGATATTCAGCTAAGAAGTTTCTTCAGATTATTTTTTCTTTCAAAAACTAGAGGTGATGGATCAATTAAAATTAAGAGGCTATAATTCATCAAACTGCAGCTAGGTCAGCAAATATTCAATGGAACACATACAAAATGTTTCTTTTATATTTTTAGTTAGTAATCAATTTTAATGCCTAAAATTGAAATAGCATCTGATTTTTTTCTTCCAATATATGCAAAGGGTATTTTGACACAGAGAAGCATAATAAAGTAAGACATACTGTAATAATTAACTAAATTATTCCTGGCATGCCATGAACAAATGCAGGATTAATAACCACCTAACCAAATGGTGTTATGTTGGAATAAATTGACCGTCAAGATTTCTCAGCTAGGAAATGAGGCTCAGATAGACCATCAATAAAAATGACTGTGACGAGTGTACTTGTGAGAACTCCTCTGTTTTACATTTGCAAAATATGGCTGCAATAGCTGTGTTTAATGATTGGAAGAAGGTATTTAAAAATTCATTTAGAATATTTTGTCCTTTTTTAATTTCCTGCTGAAAGACATAACTTTTGATGGTCATTAATGTACCATACAGGCACATTTAATTAAATACCTGTACGTTCCAAAAGCCACTGGAAATTGTCTTTCTTATATAGAGAAAGAAAAAGAAAAACACAAAGAACTGTAGCTTTTTTGAGTATGTGGCGTAGTGTAGACATAGATATAAAGAACAATAATAGATTTTAAAAGAACAATGTTGAGAGTGAATGAATCCATGTACTGTACTCTATTGTCATATGCACTCTCCTGAGATTAAAGAACATGTCTGGTTAAATGCATTTAGTTGAAATATTTGGATTTAAAATAATGACTCGGTTTAACACTAATTTTATATTTTATTGTATATAAGTTCTGTAAATAGTTTCTAATTTTATATCCAAAAGTAATGGCCAAAAGTTGTTGGAATAGGAACAAGAGGAAAGAAAGTCTTGGATTTTAAACTGTGCATGGAAAACATTTACATTTTCAAACTAATTGAGATCAGGAAGATGCAGTAAATTAAAACTGTATTCTACTACATCAATAAAAATTAATTTGAAAATGAAGGCGAAATCTATGTAACATTCACATAGAATCCTACATAGAATTCAACTTTCCTGTCATCTTTTCTTTTTTAATTATCGTTAAGTAGTTCTACAAAGGAAATTGAATTTAACATGTATCTTGATCAGTTTTCCTCCTTTCATAATTCTTCCCTGTCTCTCCCAACCCTACCCATTCCCTCAGTCTTCCTACTTCCATTGTCATCTGTGTAATTTGAATGTAATGAGTGTATTCAACCATTCTTCTTCTCTCCGTTCATCCAGTTATCTTTTAAGTAAATAAAAACCTCTTTTTTTCCCTTTTAACATGTCCTATTTTATGTACCATGCACACTTCCAACTCAATGCGTTCAGAATTGACATTAATTCATTTCTCTCTGGCACGCTTTCTTTTGTGTTCCCCTGGCACACCAAATCAAGTCTTTTCATCCTTATTACTTATATTCAACTACCACCCAAACCTGTTCCTTGCTATTATCTTATTCCTTGATATTATCTATCCTTTTCAGAGTTTCTAGGTCTCCACCTTAGTTCAGCCAATGCTCACATCACTTAACTCCTCTCTGAAAAATTTCAGTACCCCAACCGGGTGCGGATCATGCCTGTAATCCTAGCTATTTGAGAGGTGGAAACCTGAGAATTACAGTTCAAAGCTAGCCCTGCAGAAAAGTCCACGAGATTCTTCTCTAATTAAACATTAATGCAGCTGGGAGTGGATCTGTGGCTCAAGTGGGAGAGTGCTAGTCTTGAGCAAACAAAGCTCAAATAAAGTGCCCAGACTCATTGTCTAAGCCCCAGGATAATAACAAAAAGAAGAGACAGATGGAAGGAAGGAAGGAAGGAAGGAAGGAGGGAAGGAAGGAAGGAAGGAAGGAAGGAAGGAAGGAAGGAAGGAAGGAAGGAAGGAAGGGAGGGAGGGAGGGAGGGAGGGAGGGCAGGAGGGAAGGAAGGAGGGAAGGAAAGTGGGAAGGAAGGAGGGAAGGAAGGAAGGAAGGAGGGAAGGAAAGTGGGAAGGAAGGAGGGAAGGAAGGAAGGAAGGAAGGAAGGGCAGGAGGGAAGGAAGGAGGGAAGGAAGGAAGGAGGGAAGGAAAGTGGGAAGGAAGGAGGGAAGGAAGGAAGGAAGGAAGCAAGCAAGCAAGCAAACAAGCAAGCAAAGAAGGAAGCAAGCAGGAAGCAAGGAAGGAAAAGAAAAGAAGGAAAAATTCAGTACCCAACTATTCATGAATATTTATGAAATACAATCCTCACAACCTGTTTTATGGACTATGACATCATCATATTTTTCCACTTTCTCACTCTCCAAATATTCAGGACCTGCTGACCTATAAGAAGTTTTCTATATGTGCCAACATCACTGATATCTTTTCCCTTGCACACACTAAATTGTCTATCCATCTTCCCCTCCTTCCTACGCAGAGCGCTATCTAACTCCTACTGATACCGAAGTCCAACTTCAGAAGTCAATTTTCCTGACCTGATTACAATTCCATCTGAACGCAGTATTTCTTTCCTAGTGCTTTTGACTTCCCACTACCAGAGTAATTTTAGAAATAGTATTGCAACAGCTAATATTGTCAGTGGTCTTCCAGAATAACCTGTAAATTTTCATTGTAGGCACGTTCAACTGAATCAGAGACTAAGATAGTGATGTGCACTCATGAAGTTTGCTGGAGACAGTCTGTTCCTATGTTTAACAATTGTCAGAGAGTAAGTAGGCAAAATAGACACAAAGAGAGGTTGACTGTGAATTGAGGCAATTACAATGTAGGCCTCAATGTTCTTTGGGGAGCCATGCAGTTGAGATGGGCCTTCAGAGATGTCCCCAATCAGTGCAAGAGGAATAAATTTCCATGTTGACCCATCGCTGCAGTAGGATTTCTAAGGAAAGGCTGGAGGTAGGGAACATGATCTTGTGTAGGTGACCATCTTTAGCTAAGGACAAAACCTGGAAGAGACTCAGCTAAGAACTGTCCACTATCAATAATGGGTCAGCTAGAGAAATGAGTTACTTCAGTCTTGAAAGATGGCATATGGGTAGAGCACCAAAGAATCTACTGCAGCTCCTTAAAGACAAAAACTTTTTCTCATTCATTTGTATTTGTCCTTGGCTAGCAGAGGCTCTGCATTAGAAGAGGCACTCAAAAACAAATGTTTATTAAATGAATGCATAGCATGATTTTTTAGTCAAATTCATCTTTCTGAAAGCAATCTGTGCTGTAGATACCTTATGTTCAATCTGAAAATAAGGACCACAGAAAATACAAAGTGCAGAATAAATAGCTTTTAATCTAACTGCAGTCCGTTGGCTTCTTAGAAGACTCATAATGATTCACAGGTCTTTAATCTCCCCAACAGAATGAAAAGTTAAAACAAGGCAGCTAGGGCTAAAATACTGAAAAAAAGTCTTTGTATTAAAAGGACATTTTATATGCTTTTTCACTTGAAGAAAAATGTAAGGCTGCAGCACTTCTAGTTGTTATTGAATCCCAACATTCTCCTCTTATTTACATTTGGCAAAGAGAATAAGGTGGTCAATTGCAGGCTCAAATGGTATTTAGAAGCTGGCATAAAACCAAAAAAGAGGATCAAAAGTCAGCAATATTGTTAAAACAATCTAGAGCATGTTTTATGCCTAAAATTTACCTGAAATACAAACAAACAAACATGAAAGAAAGGACAAACAGTAAACTTCATCTTGCTAGCACAGTGAAAATGATAGGAATGGCTGTTGAGAACTTATAAGTCAATAGATGTTTTTCAATTTTATTTTATTATAAAGATGCTTTATAAAGATGCTTTATTTCATGAGTAATATAATGAGAACATTTCTTGTTGAGCATTGTTAGATTTTTAAGAGTTGGGATTTAAGAGATCCAGATATAAAATAAGACAGCACCAAAGAAACTAAGCGTTGCGGACTTTATCAAGTTGTAGAGGTAGAGCAAACAAGTCAGTTATTGTAATCATTGAAATTGGAAAAGTGGGTCCCTTTATGTGGTAGTAAGTAAGAATGAGAATTGTTAACTGAGTATAGTATCTCACATCAATAACCTCAGCTGTTCAGGCAGCAGAAATTGGGAGGATTCCAATTCAAGGCCTACATTAGGAAATAAGTTACTATGATCCCTATCTCAACTAATGTAAAGCTGGACATGCTAGAACACGCTTGTTTTTTTTGTTTTTTTTTTTAATTTAATTTTATTTTATTTGAGAACATACTGTAAAGAGGGGCTACAATTACATGGGCAGGATAATGCATACATTTCTTACCAAGCATTGCAGCCTCCTCCTTTGTTTACCCTTCACCTCCCTTCCCAGCCTCCCCCCTCCCCCCACCCAATTATACCCCCCTCCCCCCTCTCACACCGACATTGTAAAGCTGGTTTTGACATGACATTTTGTACTTCTCATTGTTGCAACAGGTCCACCTGAATCCTTAAACGACTTGTTTGTCCCCATCTCCTCCACATGTTATACTGACATCAAATATAGTGAAAGCGGGGGTTACACTGTGGGGGAGGGTAGAACACGCTTGTTATATCAGCTGTACAAGAAATATAAATAAGAGAATGGTGGTCCAAGATACCCCAACAAAAGTTGAGACCTTAGTCACTCTCCAGTAGCTCACACCTGTTATTCTATCTACTCAGGAGGTTGAGATTTGAGGATCATGTTTCCAAGCCAGCCCTGGCAGGAAAGTCTGTGAGACTCTTGTCTCCAATAATCTCCTTAGAAAAAAAGCCAGAAGTGGTGCTGTAGCTCAAGTGATAGAGTGCTAGCCTTGAGCAAAAGAAGTTCAAGGACAAAGCCCAGGCCAAAATTTCAAGCTCCAGAACCATCCCTCTCCTCCCCACAAAAATTGAGACCTTGATCCCCATAAAACAAAATCACAAAGAGGACAAGAGACATGGCTCAATTGAAATGGCACATGCCTAGCTAGTACACAAGGTACTGAGTTCAAACCCCCACATAGACAACAAAAAAATGAAGGGAAGGGAAGGGAAGGGAAGGAAGGAAGGAAGGAAGGAAGGAAGGAAGGAAGGAAGGAAGGAAGGAAGGAAGGAAGGAAGGAAGGAAGGAAGGAAAAACTGAAGTGATTCAAACTGTAGGCGAACAGATAATCACCATTTTTCCCCCAAAGGATTCTCAGTAAGGCAAGGGAAAAATTTTTATATCTATCCTCACCAAATGAGACAGAATATGAAAGCAGAAGTACTGTATTATAGAAGGTGACAAAAAGACCATGTGCACTAAAAAAGTAGTCTATGATCCTAGAACTGTTAACATTTTTACTTACAAAAGAATGACAGAATAGAAATTTATATTTGTGACTTTGTTTCAATTGTATTAATATGTTAGTCATTTGAGTACAATGCAAATTTTGCTTATGCATGATTTCAGATAGAGAACCAAGACACATTGGAATCCAGAAGGGGACATAGCACACACAAAACTTTGCCAACATAACTCTCTCTCTGCCACATATATATAAGACTGACTCATGCACATCTGCTATAACAACTTTCCACTAACTTTCATATACTTCTTCATTATTTACCAATATACAAGTCTTAACCTCCCCATTGTCTATCTCCACTGCTAAATTGCCAAGATTAAGGAACGTGTCTAACACTGTATTTATGTATTTCCTAACTCTTCACCATATGACCAATTGTATTACTGCATTCATTTGCTTCTTAACACTTTTAATTTGAAAATAATAAATTTTGTGAGTTCTTTGTTTATAACTTCACTTTCTTCAGAAACCTTATGGATTTCTTGTGTGGTTTTGTGTACTACAATGATTTATAAGAACACATGTAATATTGCAGTAGAGTTATTGCATTTAAATTTATACATTCTTATTTTTATGCTTTCCTTCTATGAATCTGATTCAATAAATTTCAGGTAGAGTCAGCATAAGAGAGAGAGCTCTATTTTCCCTCTTTTTTTCACTAGTTGTCGAACATTCTTTTAATTTTGAATGAGTCCTTCATTATCCAAACTTAAAGAATTATTAAGACACAGGTTCTTAGCTAATGAATATACCTGCTAGAGATAGAGATTCTGAGTAACTCATGAGTAAGTCTACAAAAACCTAGGGGAGACAGAGAAGTTATTCCCAGAAAGTAACCATCTACCACCAGAGGCCCAGTACCTTAATGTGATAGGGGGGATCTGACTCACATTTAAGGCCACATCCATGGCTCTGCTGGCCAGCCTTCCTTAGTTCCTGACATGCTCCAATGACACATTAATTTCTGGCTTCTGCCTCAACTCCATGAGCTAAACAAAAAGCTTGGAAGAAAACTTCTTTTCTAATTGGGTAAACTATGTCTGTAAAATTGAGCTCTGATAGGAGTTCAGACTCAGATCTGCATTAGAATTAACATTTTTGACCAATCCAACCAAGATGATCTGCATTACTCACTTTGAAAATAGTAGATCATAGAGCTCTTATTTTGAAGCAAGTTCAGCATTGTGTTGTTTAAAGTCACCAGACAGATATTTTTTTAAGACCTGAATTACCAATCATTAGAACTTAACTAAAAACTTCATGTTGCTCCTTGAACTCAGGCAGTGCATTTTGGAAGACAAGACAAAAGCAAATAATTTATTCTCCATTTTTCTCATCTTTGGTCAGTTTCTAAAGTACATAATCCCAGTCTATTCAACCACTTCCTAAGCCATTCACTGGGTATTAACATAGTAGTTACCAAAATGTATAAAGAAAAAAACTGGCACACCTTTGATCTGTATTAATATGGACATATGTACTCATCAAATCTCTTGGAAAATATAAGTTGGGTAGCCCAAAGTACCTCACAAAATTTTTTAGGAACACATTTCCACTCTAAAAAACATTCCAACTATTTTGCTAGATAGAACACTACTTACAATTATGATGGTTATACTTTCCGAGTTAGATAGAGACTTGACTTCCTATAAAAATAGTAGTGTCTCTCTGTTCATGTCCCGTGCTTCAGCAGGTAGCCCAGTTATATACAGCACAACTGTTGTATCTCAAAAATATAAGTAATATGTTCTTTTACAACTGCTTTTTACTTTATTATTCATGACAATTACCAATAATTAAAAAGCCAATAATTAAAAATGAACTGCATTTCACCGGATCACTCTCCTCATCCATTCTTATTCTAACATTCTATCATTAATGTAAGCACTAAAGCAGGTTATGCAGAGAGTCTTATTTCTTATCCAAAATGATTAGCATTGAATTAAACTGGAGTGTAAAAGTTTCATTGTGCATTTCACACATTGCAATCCTTAATTTTATTGTCATTAACTATTCAAAGACAATATTCAAAATAAATCCCTCTCCAAAGGCAATCGCATCTTAAGATAACAATGAGAAATCAGGTGAGAAGTCAGATCACTAAAGAGATACAGTAAGATCTGAGTTTCACGGCAATGGTACTGAATTCAGGTGTACATTTTACAATTGAATTGCCAAGATGAAATTGGTCAGTACTTATGCAGTAAACCAAATGTCCCTACATTGGAGGAGTAAATTAAAAAAAGAATATACTACTTCACAATTTTAAGGAAAAGTAACCAGACAATGGAAATAAATATAAAAGGCCCATATTTTTAAATAATATTCAGGAACACAGTGAAGGCTACTCAGTCATTATCTATGGAAATACACTAGAAGCAAATCAATTTATTAAAAGAGCTCAGATTAAATTATACCATGTCAACTTCTGTTCCGTTATCCAATGCCAACTTTTGTCTAGAAAAATAACATAATTTCTATACTGTAAGATGGAGAACTTCAAACATTATGGCTCAATAAGATTTGAATATAAGCCAGAAATTCTTAACTTCCTTTACTGAATTTGATACGCACACACACAAACACACACACACACACACACACACACACATGCACACGCATACACACACACACATACACATACATATACATGCTACACATGGCTTCTTAAATAGTGTTTGAACTGATTTTAATAACTTGTTGGTCTTACCAATAATGAACTGAATAAAAAATTAACATTCTTATATACTTATATCAGAATTGTTATTTTGCCTTTTTAGAAAGGCAAATATCTTTAACATCTAACATTCTTCAGTCACTGCCAGGAGCTGCATGGAAAAAAACAAAAGTCTGTCTCAGATCTAGAAAATCTCACCATCAAATCAAACAAATAGCTACAGAGCCAAGAGATAACTCCTCTGGCAGAAGGTTGATCAAATTGCCAACAAGCTGCAAAGGAGTTATATTCAGACTAGAGGGAAGTGAAACTGAAAAGGACGCTTTTATAAGGAAAGTGGTATTTGGGCTGATTCTCAAAGAAATGTATTGGGGATTTTCAGCCAACAGGATAGAGTTTCAGGACTAATATTTTTAGTTAGACAAATAATGCAAACGTCAGCCATATGTTAAATTACCACTGAGGAAACCTTGAAGTTCTTTCAAAAAGTATAGTATATATTTTGTGTATATAATTCTGTGTGGTATAAGGACTGTATAAATGTATTACTGCATGAGAGAGTAACAGAGTATGTAATTTCAAAGTGAGTTATATTCAGAAATTTAATCACTGAGCTGTTTTGTTGCTTGCTAATTTTAAAGTTATACTTTCATCTATCCTTTGTTTTCAGTTTTTTTATAGACCAACTTTCAAATCTTTGCTACAGATCAATTTTAACTCCCTTTTAAGGTTTGTTTCTCTATGTGTAACTCTAAAGGTAAAAGTTAGTTCTAGTTATATCACAGCCAGCTAAACAATACTTTTTGCTTGTTCATTAATTGCGACTAAAACACTAACTTTATTTCCATATCTTTCCATTGATTTGGCTAACCAGAAATTTAATTCTCTAGCATGATTGTATCTATTGTGTGGATTATACATCCACCATAAAAGGCTCACAAACTTCATAGGAAGCTAGTGTTTCTAATTTTGTGTCCTGTAGGTAAATTAGGGGAAAAGGACCTTACTCTAAGAATATGAAATTGAACCAAAGAAAAATAAATGTATTTGTGCTCCACTGCCAATGCATACACAAAGGAGAATAGTATAATATAAGTATAATATAACAAAGATTTCTTAAACCAATAGGGAAAGATTGAGTTACTTAAAATCCTGGGATCCACTTCAATCATTATTCAATACTTTATTTTTTTTAATACATTGTGATGACTACAAAAAGCACATCCATATATCACAAAGTTAGGATTATCAAGCCTTCCCATAATGTGTGGAGAAAAGGTATTAAAAAAGTGAGTAGTGTAACTAGGCATTCTAATACTAAATTGAAGAGAAGTGGAGAGAGTGACATCCTGGTCTTGTTCGTGAGAATAGAGGAAATGGCTTTAGTTTTCGTCATTAAGTATAAAGCTGGCTGTAGGTTTGTCATATACAGCCTTTATTATATTGAGGAATGTTCCATGGATTCCTGATTTTTCCAGAGCCTTCATGATAAAGGGGTGTTGAATCTTGTCAAATGTTTTTTCTGCATCTATTGAGATAATCATGTCGTTGTTATCCTTGTTCTTGTTGATGTGATGAATTATAATAATTTGCATCCCTGAAATGAATCCTGTTTGATCGTGATGTATGATTTTTTGATGAGTTGTTGAAGTCGATTGGCAAAAATTTTGTTGAGAAGTTTTTAATTGATGTTCATCAAAGAAATGGGTCTATAGTTCTCTTTCTTTGATGAGTCGATTGTTGCTTTGTATACCCCCATGGTATAACCTTTGCTTTTACTGTATTTGATGTTGGTATAATTTGTGGAGGGGAAGGGAAAAAACAAATCGTTTAAATAGGGATACAGGTGGACCCATTGCAACAATGAGATGAACAAGTCATATGTCGAAAACGAACTTTACAACTTTGGTGGGGGAGAGGATCAGGTGGGGGGAAGGGATGGGAAGGGATGGGAAGGGGAAACAAAGGAGGAGGCAACAGTGCCTGATAAGAAATGTACTCATTATCTTGCCCATGTAATTGTAACCCCTCTGTACGGTATTTTCACACACAAAAAAGTGTTCAAACACTAAGAAAAAAAAAGATTTCGGTAGTCAACTTTCTCTTTCAATTTCATTGAAGAGTTGAAGGAGTATTGTTGTGAGTTCTGCTTTGAAGGCCTTGTAGAATTCCGCTGCAAATCCAAGATGCAAACATAAAGAGGATCCAAATAGGGAGATATGAAGTAAAAATCTCCCTCTGCAGATGACATGGTCTTATATTTAAAGAATCCCACAGTATTTTCATAAAAAAAAAAAGAATCCCACGGAGTCCACTCCCAAATTATTCAAGCTGATTCGAAACTTTGGCAAAGTAGCAGAGTTTAAAATTAACCCTCAAAAATCAATGGCTTTTCTGTATGCCAACAATGAGAAAAGTGTGGCTGAAACCAGGAAAGCAACTCCATTCATAACAGTCCCACAAAAAATAAAATACCTAGGAGTTAATTTAACTAAAGAAGTGAAAGACCTCTACGATGAAAACTTTCAAAACCTGAAAAAGGAAAACAAAGCAGAACTTAGGAAGTGGAAAACCTCCCATGCTGCTAGATCAGAAGGATCAGCATCATGAAAATGCCAATACTTGTACATGTGTAAGACAAGCAGTGTACATATGACCAAATAAGATGATGTTAAGTGAAATAAACCCCAAGATGAGGACCCAAATATCTCTTTTCTTTCTTGCTATTGTTTCTAACGTATTTATAATGTACCATGTGATTTTTGTTGTTTTGTATGTTCCTCCCCCACGGTATCACCCCAATTTTCACTGTACTTGATGCCGGTGTCCTGCATCTTGCATATATACTTCTCTAATTTGGGGAGAAGAAGGGAAAAAACAAAATGCTTAAATAAGGATTCAGGCCCATTGTAAAAATTAGATGTACAAAAAACTATGTTGAAAATGAACTCTAAAACTGGAGGGTGGAGGAGAGGGTAGTTGTGGAGGTGGGAGTGAAGGGATAGTAGGGGGAAAACAAAGGAGGAAGCAACAATGCTCAATAAGAAATTTACTCATTACCTTGCTTGTGTAACTGTAACCCCTCTGTACAATATTTTTACAATAAAAAACATACAAAAGTGGGTTACAGATGAATGTTTATTATTCTATATTAATCAGTCTTACGTGTGAGAGAGGAAAAATAGGGTACTGAATTAGTTCACACACATATGGAGGCAAAGTGATGAACCTACTAAAGCCAAATAAATAGTAGTATAGCTTCAGCCTGAACCAAAAGTGCTGAAGAACAGAGTGGTTGATGATATAAATTCTAGCCTGAAGTCAGCAGGTTGAAATCTCAGAACTTATTTTCCAGTTTTGACCTTCAAGTTTTAACATATGACATCCAGTCATGCAATCAGGCAAAGAAAACTCCCTTTCATTCAGTGCTTTCCCTTAACTTAGGTCTTTCATGAAACCATCACAGCTTTATCTCCCTAGTCTATTCTGAATGTTCATCTCATTTAGAAGCATCCTCATGTCTAGGATGCACATAGATCAGCCAAGCTGACACAAACTGCTACCCATCCTGTGTCCCAAATGTGCCTTGAAACCAGTTTGCTAACAAATAAAATTTTGTACAAATGATGCAAAATCCAAGCAGCTAAAGTTTGAATATTAAGAGAAAATGGGAAATTAATATAAATGTCTAATGATAAAACATATAGCCAAACCACTTCATTCTTAACCTATTCCATACTCAAAGCTCAATTTTTAGTTCAATTTCTTTACATTTTTTTTTATCTAAACAAGTTTGAGTCTAGAAAAAAAAAAAGATTTCCCTTTCTTCTTTTGTCTTTTGCCTTCTGACACTGAAAGAAATCCATTCAAAATGCAATTTCATCTTATGGCCTATCAATACCCTCTTTTTATAAGCAGTATTTTCATTGTTAATTTGTTTCTAGTCCCTACAATATGACAGCTAATTTCTTTCTT
The DNA here is from genome assembly GCF_024711535.1 of Dipodomys merriami. NCBI lineage: Eukaryota > Metazoa > Chordata > Mammalia > Rodentia > Heteromyidae > Dipodomys > Dipodomys merriami. Next base: position 53,555,496 of record NW_027206179.1, read on the forward strand.
AGCTGTACATTTTTTTCCAATACACTAATCAGTGGTTAAATATTTGGTCCCTGAATTGTGTTTGGTTTTTGGATACAAATGATTCATGTTGGCAATTCTTTGGAACATCCTTGGTTCTCTGTTGAAAAACAAAAATTTTAGTCCTTTAATATTTCCCTAAGCTAGTGAAGTATAACTATCTGGCTCAAGGGAAAAAGGATTAAAAACTTTTATCCACAAGAGTTCTAAAACAGCAGAAAACTGTTAAAAGGCAAAGCATTGATGAATCACATTGCATAAATCATAATGTTTAAATCTTATTTGAAATGCATGTGTACATGCAGAGACAAAATGACTGAAAGAATAATTGTTGATAACTTTACATGAAAATACATAACAAGCCAGACCCTAATGGCTCACACTGGTAATGTTAGCTTCTCAGGAGGCTAAGATCAAGGCAGGAAGGTCTGTGAGATTCTTTTTTTTTTTTTTTTTTTTTTTTGGTCATGGGGCTTGAACTCTGGGCCTGAGTGCTTGTCCTCCGCTCTTCAGCTCAAGGCTAGCGTTACAGCCCACTTCCTGTTTTCTGGCGGTTTATTGGAGATAAGAGTCTCATGGGCTTTCCTGCTGGAGCTGGGTTTGAACTGCGATTCTCAGATCTCAGCCTCCTGAGTAGCTAGGATTTCAGTAGTGAGCCAATGGCAAGTGGCTTCTGCCAGATTCTTATCTCCACTTAATCACTGAAAAAGCCAGAAGTGGCGCTGTTGATCAAGTAGTAGAGTAGTATCCTTAAGCAAAAAGCTCTGGGACTGTGCTGGCCCAGCTATCAAGCCACATGATTGGTAGAGAGACGGTAAGAAGGAAGGAAGGAAGGAAGGAAGGAAGGAAGGAAGGAAGGAAGGAAGGAAGGAAGGAAGGAAGGAAGGAAGGAAGGAAGGAAGGAAGGAAGGAAGGAAGGGAGAGGGGAAGAAACAGAGAAAGAAAGAAAGGAAGGGAAAGAGAGAAAGAAAGGAAGAAAGAAAGGAAAAAACAAAAATAAAGAAAGAGAAAAAGAAAAACCAAATCATTTGAGTTTTCATAAATTTGTGCTGCTCAAATTATTCTTTCATTTGTTTTCTTAGGTGCTTTGGAATCTACCCATGAGCTAGAAAAACAAAACTATTAAATTGTGGTATATATACACAATGGAATTCTATGCCTCCATCAGAAAGAATAATATTGCTCCATTTGTTAGGAAATGGAAAGACTTGGAAAAAATTATATTAAGTGAAGTAATCCAAGCCCAAAGAAACATAGGTCCCATGGTTTCCCTTATTTGCAATATCTAGTATATGTATGAGTCAAGCAGAAAAGGTCAGATAAGGTGATGTTAGGAAAATGAACCCTAAGATATGTATTCAAATGTTTTTTTTTCTTTCATGCATTTGTTTCTAATGCATTTATAAGATTATTTCTTTGTTGCTTTGTATGTCCCTCCCCCACAGTATAACTCCTGCTTTCACTGTAAAAAAAATTTTATTCATGGGCAATTTTAAGAGTTTTGAAAAAAAAATTATTGAAGAAATTTATTTGAGGGAATCAGACCTGCCATTTATCATTAGCACTGTGTGCTCTCTACGTAGCCCCCTACAGTACTCTACCAGTGCAACACCTACCCTAAGTAATTCTGCTTTTGAGCAGACACTTCTTTGTTCATGTGAACCAGAGTTTCATTCTTCCTTCTGTACAGGGGATATTTACTTAAAAGCCAAAACTAGTTTCCAGATTTGAAATCACACTTCACAGGTTTTCATGCTAGTAACAAAAACTTCTACTTTGCAGTAGAACAAATATTTTCCCTTTTCTTCCCATGCAGAATAAAAATATCATTGAAAGCTCTTTGACATAGTTGAGAAGTACCTGTATGTTTACACTTGAAATTACCTCCTTAGTATTGAGGGATCTCATTCTCGAGGGCCAATACTACAGATAAAATCAATAAATTCTCTTGTACGATTTCTCTACATATGCTGCAAAAATTTCTGTAGTCTCAGAGTTTTATCTTTATAAACTTACCAATGGTTCATAATTTCAAAGGTACTTATGGATTTTATCTATTCTATTTAGAAGAGTTCTCTTTTTCATTTTTTTAAATTAGGAAATGAATATATGTGCTTCCTGTGTATTTTCTTTTGAAAACTCTTAACTCTTCAATATCAGATTGTTAGAATATTCTAATTCTTCAATATTCTAACTTCAGATAACTTCATTGTCCATAAATAGATTTTATGATAATTCTTTTTAACTTTTCAGCTAAATTCTTCAGAGATAAAAACAAGTTCAAAGTTTGAAATTATTTCATTTTCACTTCTCTTTATTACTCATGTTTCTAATGCTAAGGTTATATGCTTGACTATTTTCTAACATTATCTAACAATGCTGGTTTCTTTAGGCAAATGTACAAGACTGAAGTCAAAAACAAAAGAACATATCAGCCCAACGATCAAAATGTTCTTAGCACAAATTCAAAAATCTCCTGAACAAAATTTGTCTAGAGTTGATGTAAGGATAAATTGAACACAAATGTTTAAAATGTGTAATTTTAAAGCAGAATGTACCTGATGAACTTTTGAAAGAACTGACTGTTCTCACCACTCAAACTCTGGTATATGTCACGATAATTCACCTAATCTTGACATTATCTAGTGCTTGAATTGAACTTGTATAAACATGCTTATTGTAGCAATTTTGAGGCTGTCTATAAATATCTATTTTGTATTCCATTTTTGAAGTATAAGCCAAGACGTTGATAATTAACCAGGCTTATGAAGTATTACTCATAGCCTTTTATTTTTTGATAATTGCTGTTCATTATGTGTACTTAAATTAGTCACAAAATTAGTAATTTTCTATTTATATGTCCCATATTTCACATTAAATGAGTAAGCTAAAACTAAGATGAATTTTAGGTTTCAGCAAAGATGAATAGTTGATGCATATAAAGTTAAAAAAAGTGAAAAAGTGTGAAGATGCATTGATTTTTGGAAAAAGAAGCATTAAATATAGTTGTTATGTAAAACTAGTGCTCTGATGAAACTATACAATCTTAAATTGGAAGGGAAATTAATGATCATCAAATTTTTCCTTTCATTTAACGAGGAAGAAATCTTAACATCCTGGGACCATCCAAACTAGGCTAAAACTTGGATTTCTCACTCCTAGCTGACACTGGGGTTTTGTTCTTTCAACTACGTGTTGTAGCAGTTGCAGCAGATGAAATTTACTTGAACAGGGCATTTGTGCCTCCATCCATCCTTACATTATGATTTACTTTGTTAATGTTTTTCATCTAATTTTGGAAGAACTGCTCACAATGATCTCAAGTACAGAGAGCCTTCACTTATTATTAGGCTTTTTGGACACTGGAGTGACTTTCTGTGTGTTTTCTAAGCCTGCTCACCATGTATCCCTTGGAGATATCTCTAATAGTTTCAGAAGTCAGCTCCTCAGTGACATGTATCCCTTGGAGATATCTCTAATAGTTTCAGAAGTCAGCTCCTCAGTGACAATAAAATTCACTGCAAGGAGATTAAGATAGACTTTCTTCATGGAATCAAACAATCAACCAGTTCCATGATCCATGTGAGAAGTAGCGCACTGACAGACCCCAAGTAGTTTCACATTTTGTCTCACCTGACATATCTGAGCTCTGCTTGTTGAATCAGTATCACATAACAATAACAAAAACAACTACACAAAATCCATGAATCTGAAAGAGAAGTCTTCCCAGGTGCTTTCAATTCCATGATTCTCTGATCATCTTTTACATGTAGCAACAGACAGGCCACCAACAGTGACATGGCTCACAGAATATAATAAATGTGTGAAATGTATTCCAAGAAAATTTGGGTTATTTGATTTCCTGTTTAAAATGGAAACTTCAACTGCCAGTCAGTTTTGTGATTGAAGGCTCAATTGTTAGAGATTTTATAAAAACATAATAGAGACATGAATGTTAGCATATTGCAAATGTACTTCTCAATAGGTTTTTCCCAAACCATGTAAAACTGTATAACAACTGACAAGATCAAACACTACCACCCAGAAGTTCACCTTGATACATTTTCAGTCCACATACTTCCTACCCTCTAGTCAGAACAGCATTGCTGAATTCTAACTTCAAAGATTAGTCTCTTCTTCTTTTTCTTCTTACTTAACATAAGCAAACAATGCAGTTACATGTTCTTTTACTTTTCATTATTTTTGACATTGTCTTTGAGATTCATTACATAGTTATCACTCATTGAGATTCATCATATAGTTAATCACTGATTCATGATCATTTCTAATATTCTTGGTGAATATATCAAAACTTTATCTATTTTCCAGAAAATAAACTTCTTTTTCAAAAAATAGATATTTTGTTTCACATTTAGAAATCTTGTCTATCCCATATAAGTTAATGCTAGGTGAAATGAACCCCAAGAGATTTTATCTTTCTTGCTGTTCTTGTTATTGTACTTATAACAACGTACTATGTGAATTTTTTCTTTGTATGTTCTTCCCACATGGTATAACCCCTGTTGTCACTATATTTGATTCTGTTGTCCTGCATTACACACACACACACACACACACACACACACACACACACACACACACACACACACACACACATACATAATTTGGGGAAGGGAAAGGAAATAACAAACAAAATGCTGAAATAAGGATGAAGGATGGCCCATTGTAACAACAAGATGTACAAGACACTATGATGAAAATGAACTTTACAACTTTGTGGGGTGGGGGGGAGGAGGAGTCAGGGAAGTGGGGAGGAAAGGGATGGTAGGGAATAAAAAGGAGGGGATAACAATGCTCAATAGGAAATGGACTCATTACCTTGCTCATGTAACTCTAACCCCTATGTACAATATCTTTACAATAAAATATATATAATAAAAAATAAAATATGTATGTACAGAAATAAAAAAAGAAATATTGTCTATTCAAGCTGAGACAAACACTTACCTGAATTTTCTACTGCAATACTGGTTGTTAAACTTTTTCATTTAGATCTGCCATCCTTTTGGAGTTGGGTTTGTATTTGTGTGTTTGTGTTTTTATGTGTTTGATGGCATGAGTTCGAAGACAAAGCAATTTTTTTATTTCTTCATTAATATTCAATTAACTCAGTATTTTTGACTAAAAGCAAATATATTAGATGCAACACATAGCATTTTTATGTACTTCTAAGACTCCACTTAATAGAATTTCTAAGATTAGATATTTTAAGTGGATATTGCTAAAACATTGCTAAAACATTGATGAGATGATTCCTGAATTTATTAAATTTGATAGAGACAATCTCATAGTAAAGTCTTTGAATATGAGTGTCTAGAAAGAATTTACAATTGTGTTTTCTGTTGTCAATGTACATTTAATTATAACTATGTAAGGTAATATTCATGCATTTAGGTATCACTAGGAAAGTTCAGATATAATGACCTGTGAAATCAAGTGCACTTAAGACTTTTTCTTCTTTGACAATAATTTTACAATATTTGTCACCAATGTTCTTTTAGAGGAGTTAGTATTACACCAAATGCAATTTGTTTTTTCCTTTGTAATATCTTTATAAAAGGGTAGGGAAGATGTGGTAGGGTGGTATAGCAGAGGAGGTGGGAGGGAAGGGATGGTAGGAGATAAACAAAGGAGGAGGCAGCAATGCTTGATAAGAAGTGTACTCATTACCTTACTCATGTAATTGTAACCCCTCTGTACTGTACAGTATTTTCACAATAAAATACTAATTTAAAAAATTAAAATTAAAAAGTTACTGTGCAAAGATCAACAGCAATCAGATTCTCAGTGTTGGATGTAGACATTTTTCTTTATAAAATAAAGACAATTTCAAGACTACAACAAAAACAGATCCAAGTTGAAATTCTATTAAAACAGTTTTAAGGCTAGAGAAAGAAAATAAAAAGTATATAAAAAGTGAACGTCAAATGTAACATTTTTCTTGGGTTTCATAAGGAAGCACTTCTAAGGACTACTAGGTTAAAAGTTTGTTACATGAGAAAAATCTTTAAAAAAATTAAATGCCTGCTTTATAAAATGAAACACAACCCCGAAACATGAAACAAAACATAATCTACAAAAGAATAAATGGGTAGGAAACAAATAAGTAGTAAAAAAGTGGCATCAGCAAGATTACAGAAGTAACACCAATCCTAATGCTGAATACACTGGTGGAGAGAAGAGAGGTAATATGCCTGGCTGAGTCACAGGATCCTCTCAGAGAAAAGCAAAACATACTTCAGACGGGGGGAATTTAATGGAAAACATCACTGTCTGGACTAGAAGTAGAAGCTGACTTTCTGAGACCTGGACTCTATGCAAACTGTATTTCTTGGGGTCTTCTTACCTATAAATTTCCTCTATCTCTTTTGAAATTGTAATTTTATCAAAGCCTGTATTCTCTTATCCTCTTTCATATATTCAGTCTCATAGAAGCTATTCCTTTTAGATGTACATTTATCTTGCAGTTCTCACACCAGATTTTGTGCTTCTCATGTCTTGAGTATCTGTAAAAAGCAAGCACCAACTTCAAAGGTTGCAGGCTTTCTTGTTAAGAATGGGTAGTTCCAAGAGACTGTCTGCATGTCTGCTAGGACACCTTTCAAGCACAGGTGTTACCAGTCTCCTCTATTTACTAGATTTTAAAGAAAAAAATCTCAAGTATTAACAAAAGCAACACAGAAATAACACTATGTAAATAAGGATAAAAACTTGTACAAATGAAAATTTTAGAATGTTTTAAGATAATACTGGAGCTTCTAAAAACATCTGATACATAACCTGTTTGAAATTACTCCCATTTATATATCAAAGTTTAACTCTCTAAATCATAGCTGCCCCTTAATCCTCTAATACTAGCTACTCAGGAAGCCAAGATCCTGGTTTCAAGGGAGCCTAGGCAGGAAAGTCTATGAGACTCTTATGTCCAACTAATCACAGAAGCCAAAAGTGGTGCTGTGGCTCAAGTGGTAGAGTGCTAGCCTTAAGCCCAAATGAGGTCAGGGACTAGCACCCAAGCCCAGAGTTCAAGCCCCAGGACAAGCAAGAAACAGAAGAAGGAACAGGAAGGAAGGAAGGAAGGAAGGAAGGAAGGAAGGAAGGAAGGAAGGAAGGAAGGAAGGAAGGAAGGAAGGAAGGAAATAAGGAAAGGAAGGAAGGAAGGAAGGAAGAAAGAAAGAAAGAAAGAAAGAAAGAAAGAAAGAAAGAAAGAAAGAAAGAAAGAAAGAAAGAAAGAAAGAAAGAAAGAAAGAAAGAAAGAAAGAAAGAAAGAAAGAAAGAAAGAAAGAAAGAAAGAAAGAAAGAAAGAAAAGAAAGAGGAAAGAAGGAAAGAGAGAAAGAGAGAGGGAGGGAGGGAGGGAGAGAGGGAGGGAGGGAGGGAGGGAGGGAGGAAGGGAGGGAGGGAGGGAGGGAGGGAAGAAGGAAGGAAGGGAAGGAGAAAGAACAAAAAAAAGTTTATTGCATGCAGGAATATTCACAGCTTTATATTTTTATCAATAAGATAGGCAATAATGAGAATGCTTCTTTAATACCATAAAAGATTGCTTGCTTTTAGCATATGTATAAAGTATTATGAAAAACACAAGTATAGTTCAAAAATATCTTATGATCAGATAGTGAGACCTTAAAATAGCCTGAACAATAAGTCTGCCAAAATAAAGATCTTCAAAATGTTTTCATGATTCATATAATCAAACAATGGTATTAATGATAGGATTTTGACTCTTATTATAATGTTCTGTAGCTGAAAGTACTACATTGCACTTAAAAGAAATGAAATTCAAATAGATGATAATTGACCATTAAAATTCCAAATATGAAGAATTCTAAAGTAATACACTAATAGTAAATTCTATCCTATGCATATAAAAACATATAATGAATGATCTAATAATAATACTATTTTCCCAAAACAAAACTCCATAGTCTAACCATAGGGTGATTATATTAAAAAAACAACTCAATGAATACTATGAATAATTCATCTGAAATATGGAAAAAAATGCTAAAAATTGCTTGGTTCACATTTGTGCCACTGTTCATTTATTATTCTCATGAATAGAATCATCGTCATTTTCATTCAAATCTGAATGTGAAATCTGTAATTATAATAAATGAAACAACATCATGGTTCTAATTCATTAGTTTGAAAAGTAATATTGGCCTATTAAACAAATTCTGCGTCAAGATTTTCATTTCAGAACACTTTGCTGTACATTATTCTGTATTGGCCATTCATTTTTGTTGCATTTAGATACTCTACCTATTATAATTAAATCATCATGGCACTCTTGATATTTTTGCTAATTATGGATGATGGATGCATCATTGTTTGTAGAGGCTGATTGGAAACAAGGTGTTCATTATGTTGTGCCTACTAATATGTTCACTTCATTAGCCCAGACTCTGTGCTTGTGTCTTATCATCAAATTTTTACAAATATTATATTCTATGCTGATGGATTTCTATTGGCAATATAGTCATTATACTTGTTGCTACTGAATGCGTATCACTTATGTTATCGTATGAAATGTTCTGTTACTATAAAGAAAATTATGATTTTAAGAAATGCCTGAGATAGAAGCATTCTTTAAAATGCCTATATCTCAGGCATTTCTTTAATAAATCCTTGATCCAGAGATATGCTATTTGGGTAAATGAACACAAAGGCTGCTAACCCCACAAAGTGTTATATTTTTCTGTTACAGACTCCCTAATCAGACTCGATGGTCATTGAAATCTAGTTATTTTGAAACGCTTCTCGATTGTTTATATAATGATGAATTCCACTGTGATGAAAAAACAAAACAAATTCTTACATGGTTTATATAAACAACTAAAAATAGAAGAAATAATATCTTTTAAAACAGACATTTGTGCTGATTGTCATTCCTAGCAATGAACTGGAGATGCAGGTGAAAGAAATAATTGAGCAGTGATTTTTCTTCTTTCAGTGGTAACATTAAAATTGATAGTGGCTTTGGGATGTTATAGATGGAAAATAGTTAAAATATGCAGAATTTGCATATAAAATATACCTTGTTTCTTTTAATCTTTGAATGATGTGTGTGTGTGTCTGTGTGTGTTTGATTGCAAGAAATGCATCCAAATGGTAAATAAATGCCTATCATTCCAAGACTGCAAGGTTTGTGTGCATTAAAGGTCAGTATTGTGAGTAATCAATTTGATGCTCAAATTTCTAAATTCATGTGGTCAGATTGCTCTACTCACACTTGATAAAAATTTGTAGTGTCTGTCTTAGCCTTATAACATTGTTTTTATGAACAGGTAGGTGATCAAAAGTCAACCTTCATCTTGAAAAAAATACTCATTTATATTTTTCTTTGTCAGTTGTGAGGTTTGAATGCAGGGCTTGGGCATTGTCCCTAAAATTTTCTGCTCAAGGACAGGGTTCTATCACTTTGAGCCATAGCTCTGGTGGTTAATTTTAGATAATAGTCAATTGGAGATAAGAGTCTCACAGACTTACCTGTCTGGGCTGGCTTTGAAGCACAATCCTTCAATCTCTGCCTCATAATTAGTTAGAATTACAGGCATGAGCCACCAGTGCCTGGCTACCAATTTACAATTCTGAGTTACCTATCTATGATTATAACTAATTAAAACAACATTGAGATTCTACCTTACTCCAGTTAGAATGTTCATTATCAAGAAAATTAACAATAACTAATGTTGGAGTGGATGTGGCCAAAAGGGAACTCCATTACACTGCTGATGGGAATGTAAACTTGTTCAAGCACTCTGGAAAGTAGCATGGAAGTTCCTCAAAATACTAAACATAGAGCTTTCCTATGACCCAACAATTCCACTCCTGGGCAATTATCCAAGAGAACACAAGCAGGCTACCAGCACAACCATATTCTCTGCAGCATTATTAGCCAAGATATAGAATCAGCCCAGATATTCCTCAGTGGACTAATGTGTCATCAAAACGGAATTCTACGGGCTGGGAAGGTGGCTCAGTGGTAGAGTGCTTGCCTTGCATGTCTGAGGCCCAGGGTTCGATTCCTCAGCACCACATAAGCAAAAAGAAAAAAGCCAGAAGTGACGCTGTGGCTCAAGTGGTAGAGTGCTAGCCTTGAGCTGAAGAGCTGAGGGACAGCGCCCAGGCCCAGAGTTCAGGCCTAATCCAACAGAAAGGATGGTATTGGAAAGCTTTGGGAAAAAATTATAATAAGTGAAGTTAGTCATACCTATATAAATATAGATTGCATGGTTTCCCTCATTTCTGGTAGCTAGAATTTGTCTATAAATCTACCAGTAATCATACCAGATGGGGAAAATCACTGGGACGTGATAAATTATATAGGTCTTTATTAATTCCCACAGAGAAAGACCAAAAGTGGACATTGTTAGGAGAACATAAAGTAATAATTAATACCTATGTGCATCTGATCATATAAAATAGTATTTATTGAAATGAACTCTGGGAAATGAAACTAGAAGGTTTTTTTTTAATTTGTGCCATTTTTGTTTTCTTTTTGTCTCATTTGTCTGTCTTTGGGAAGGTGAGAGGGGACACAGAAATGGAGAAACAGAGTGAGCAAATGCAGCAGTGATACTCACTAGACTATACAACTTGTGGGTAGAAATGAGAAGGAATAACTGAGATAGAGTGAAAGAAAGGATGACATTGTTCAAAAAGAAATGGACTCTTGTCCTTACTAATGTAACTGTAACCCTTCTGTACAATGCCTTTAAAATAACAATAAAATGCATAAATAAAAAAGTAAACCAAACTTATAAAATATTTTGTCATAAACATATGTATGCACTTCATTGAACATCATAGAAAATAAATAACAAAACATATGTGTTTCTATTAAAAATTTGAGAATGTATTCTGAATAATCAGAAACATATGCATATAGAGAAGTTTTAGAAACCAGGAAAGTGAAAAAATAGTATGTTTTTGTTTGGGGGATTTTTGATACTTTGGAAACTACCAAAATCATGACTCTTCTTTTTGCTATACACAGTGTTTACTTATTTTAAAAAGGCTACAAACATAATGGCTCAAGCCTATAATCCAAGATATTAGGAGTCAGAGTTTAGGAAGGTAGCAGTTTGAGGCCAGCTCCAAACTAAACTAAACTAAACTCAAAGTTAGCAAGACTTTATCTCAATTAATAAGCAAGATATGGTGGGCATCCATGGCTCCAGCAAAGTAGGAAGCAATAGATAGGAAGGCCGTAGTCCAAATTGGCCTGAACTGTTATAGATAATCAAAAATTGACTACAGTAAGTAATGACTTGCATAAGGCTTGATGGTAAATTACCTGACAAGTAAGCAACTGAGTCCCTTAGGTATTTTTTTGTTTGTTTTTCTTTTTGTTTGTTTGTTTGGTTTGTTCTTTTTCTCTTTTTCTAAATTTTATCTTATTGTAAAGATGCTGTACAGAGGGGATATAGTTACATGAGTAAGGTAATGAGTCCATTTCTTGTAGAACATTGTTACCCTCTCCTTTGTTTTTCTCCTACTATCCTATTCCCTCCCTCATCTCCCCCACTCCCCTCCCACCCAAATTTTATCTCTTGCACCCTCAAGAACAAAACTAACCAAACAGAAATAAAAATGAAATGTAGAATTTCCAACACTAAACATGATCTCAATATCCAGTTGCACAGATGTTAGTACTTTGTATTAATTCCTTCAGATGTGTATGTGTGTGTGTGTGTGTGTGTGTGTGTGTGTGTGTGTGTGTGTGCGTGTGTGTGTGCGTGTGTGTGTGTGACTTCAGGAACTAAGTAGGCACTGTCTTTTAGATTTTCACTCAAGTGTAACACTATACCACATGGGAGTATGAACGTGTTCAACCACTCTGAAAAGCAGTGTGGAGGTTCCTCAGGAAGCTACACATAGAACCTGGCTATTATCCAGCAACCCCACTTCTGGGAATCTACCCAAATGTCCACAAACAAGGCCACACTAAACCCACCAGTACAACTATGTTCATCACAGCATTATCTACCATAACCAAGATATGGAACCCACTCAAATGCCCCTCGTGGTACATATATACAATGGAATTTATGCTTCCATCAGAAAGAATAACACTGTTCCATCCATAAGGAAATGGAAAGACTTGGAAAAAATTACATTAATTGAAGTAAGCCAGACCCAAAGAAAAGCAGGTCATATGATCTCCCTCATCTGTAAGAACTAGAATATGTATAAGGTACTCTAAACTGTGGATCTCAAGATCCCAAATGCTTAGTGTAAAGGACTATATATAATGAAGCATATTAACACGAACTCCAACTTTTGGAAAAAAGAGGTTCTCATTAGACCTTCTATATAGTTCACTCTTTTTCTCTATTGTTTTCCCTGCCATGGTTTCCCTTATTTGCAACAATTAGTATATGTCTACGATAATTTTATGAGATAAGCAGAAAAGCCCAAAAGTTATGCACATATGACTATATAAAATGATGCTAGGCAAAATGAACCCCAAGATATGGACACAAATGGTTCATCTTTGCTGCTGTTGTTTTTAAATGTATTATGAGATGGTTTTGTTTTCTTCGTATGTTCTTCTTCCTATGGTAAGTCTCCTGTTATCACTGTATCTGCTAGTGGCACTCTGCATCTTGTATATACATTTGTCTAATTCGGGGAGGGGAAGGGGAATAACAAAATGCTGAAATAAGGATGCAGGATGACCCATTGCAACAATGATACCCACAAGACACTATACTGGATATGAACTTTACAACTTCAGGAGGTGGGGAGGAGTGAAAGAGGTGGGGGAGGAAAGGTGTGGGGGAGAACAACAAAGGAGGGAGTAACTATGCTCTACAAGAAATGTACTCATTACCTTACTCATGTAACTGTATCCCCTCTATACAGCATCTTTACAATAAAGTTAAAAAAATAAAAATACACTATAGTACATGGGTCACAGCTTCATTTTAGTGTTTCTGGTGGTTAATTTGAGATATTCTTATGGACTTTTGTGCCTGGGATGGCTTCAAACAGTGATCTGGCACCCAGGCAAAACCTTACAATTAAGGACTCAGAGTTGTATTCCTTTTGTCTCAAACTCTTTCTCATGTTATCATGATCAATAGCCAATGTTTAAAAATTTTAATGCACATTTTGATAATTTTACTGTGCATACACTTAGTGATTAACATCACAAATACAAGTTGCTTTAAATTTTACATAAGTGCCAATACATTTCATATATTATTCTGTGATTTTATCTCCACCACCCTAAAAGGTTTTTTTTTATTCTTTTACCTCCTAATTGTTAGTCCCAATTGAATTATTGACATGAATTTTGTGTATATAACTCCCTTTTGAGAAAGGAATAGACAGGAGGCTATACACTTATCTGTTAAGAAACTATTGCAGCAATACAAGTCTTGTACAAATTTGTAATTTCAGTTATGAAAAAGCTAGCAGCAAAATGGTTGGATTTTAATGTTCCTCTAGATAGGAGACACTTTATCGTCAATTGAAGCATTACCTGAGTTTATGTTTTAAAATGCTGCATTGATAAGTAGGCAAATGTATATATTTATACTATTTTCCATAATCTTATTAGTGTGGCTGGATATTTAAATATGTTTGTTGCCTTTTACCTTCTCTTTCTGTGAATTTCTCTTACATATTCATTCCACTAAGTCATCTGACAGTTTGTCTTGGTTTGTAGAATTTTTTTTTAATGTATTGATTGCCTCTGTCCTTTGACATTCTATATGTAGTGCAAATGTTTAATTTTGGTCTATGACATTTCCCACATTGTGATATCTTTTGTCATTCAAGTTATCTTTCCAAGTCATATTAGACACATTAGACAGACAGGAATGCTAATGAACTGTTTACTCCTCATAGTGGGAAAATTTTCAATTTTTTTCACAATTAGAATTGCTTGTGATTTTGTAACACAATAATATTCCATTTATCTATTTAGTTTTCCATTTATCCCACTGGTATGCACAAACATGTATATACACAAGCACCTGTCTTGTTATGTCTTTATAATCATAAAGCATCATTCCTATTTAATTCATATTCTACAACATTGTCTAGAAATTCATATTGATTCCAGATTCACTAAACCCAAACTTGATGGTTAACTCTTGAAACTTTTATGTAATTTTCCCAAATTTTGTTGAGATTAAAGGCAGGATAGTAAACATATCTAGTAACTAAAATCCATATGTGAACATTATATACCTCAAAACTTGCTTATATAAACAAAAGCCTTTACATTTTCTGAAATGTTGATGAAGAATTATTTTTCTATATTAAGTTTACTGATTTTTTAGAAACCATTTTAATGGTTAAAAACAATTTTAAACTTTTTCTATTTATAGAGATAATCTTTGGTACCATTTTAATACATTAACATGATTAATTATATCAATATATTCTTTAAATTTAAAACATTTCAAAAATAAATTTACCTTTTACAAGATTTGTAGTATTCTTTTCTTAATCTTTTATTTGATAGTAAAGGTGCTGCAGAAAGGTTACAGTTACATAAATAATAAGAGTACATTTCTTGTTGAACATGGTTACTTATTCCGTTGTTTTTCTCCTCACTAGCCCTCCCCCACCCATTGTTTGTAGTATTCATTTCTGAATCTAGTTAACTGATATCTAAGTTAGTAGTTTTGAATCAATAAGATTGCAATTTTCCTTTTTCTGTGATTTCTTTTTTGTGCAATCAAGATGTATTGTCCTCATAAAATGACTTGTTGAATTCAGGCCCTTTTTACAACTACTTACAGAAAACTGAAAAAGAAAAGGAAATGTGTACAGTGTTAAAGAGATTCCTCCTCTCTGGTGTGGAAAAGTTGTAGAAGATTGAATTTATTTATAATTTTAATGTTTTGAAATCACACAAACCTATTTGCAAGTATTTCACTATCGATTCAATGCCTTTACTTAATACAACTTATTCAAAGTTCTAATTTTCCTTTTGATCTAGTTTTATCTGCTAACCTATTTTAAAGATAAAATTATTTTCAACTGATACTGTGTATTGCTATCAACTGAGATGGTTTATCTTCGGCTGAAACCTGATGGCTTACATTTGTAATACTCAGGAGACTGTAATCTGGAGGGTTGTGTTTGGAGCTACTATAGACAGAAAAGACGGAAAGATTCCATCTCCAATTAATAAGTTAAAAGGGTGCACTATTGGCATGGCTTGGTAGAGAGCCAAGAGTGAACAAAAAATTCAGTGGGAGTCCAAAGACCTCAGTTTGAAGCTGAGTATCAGCATAAACAAATGATGATTTATTTTCAAAAATTGGTTCAATAGAATGCTTTTCATTTGCCATCAAGTCTCCTTTTCCCTTCAGAATATTGGTTTTTGTGACTGGTCTCTTTTTTCCCTTGAGCACATTCTCACATGATGTACCTGTATGATTAGCCTTCTCAAAAAATTCATTGTGTTTGAAACTTCATTTACTTATATTCCAATATGTTTTTGTTCTGGTCCCTTTACCTCTTTCTTTGGATGTGTTGCTTTATCTCATTAATAATCACAGTTTTTCAGCCCTTATTTTCTAGATAAAGATTTCAGATTAAAAACCACCAAGTCTTAGTCATACCGTGTGCTTTAATATGAATAATCAGCATGTTCATTCGTATTCAGTTCTAAGTATTTTCTTTATACTTTCTTACTTTATCCAAGAGCTCTTTTGAACTGAATTATGAAATTTACAAACATACAAGATTTCTTCCCTCTTTTTAGTTCATGAATAGAACCCATAGACTGTGATGCATATCCTTTATATCAAAATGCTTCACATTTTTACCTTTAACTTGTTTTCCCTTGGTTTAATGCTGCTATTCCTAATGGCATTGTCTTCACATATTTAACCTAATATTAAATGAGTAACAATGTTGCTTTGAAAAGCATGGAGAGAAGTTCATCCCAAGAGAGGCTCTGATTGGTCTCAACACCACTATCATCTCCAGTCCATCACTGACTTTGCATATCACAGTCTGTAGTGTAAACAGAAAAACATAATTGTCACCACCTCTGTCACCTGGTGAGAAATCTTCTCAAGGAAACACTCTAATACTGAAGAAGTGGCTTTGTCATGTTTATGTTGTCTGCCTTATTTTAGCACTGCACTCTAGTTTCCTTCCCTGGGTGCTTCCTTGAAGGAACAACAGAACAATCTTGTCCACTGCTTTCCTCCTTGGAAAAAGCAAAAAAATCCAATACATGAAAAGTTCTTCACACACACACACACACACACATACACACACACACACACACACACACACACACACACACACACACACACACACACACACACACACCTCATGAATTAAACCATGATGAGAATCAGCAAATAAATTCAAAGACTAGAGATACAACTTCTTAATTTAAAAATGACTACACAGTCTCAAAAATTTAAAAAAAAATCTTAGAGATAAGAGAACTTCCTTTTCAAAAGTAGACTTTTTAATTATGTCTGGTGTCTTAGTATCCAGCAAGATGATAGCTGTTAAATCCTGAAAGATATTAGAGAAAAGCTAGGTTCTCTTCAGTACTCAGTGATTCTGCGTATGTTTTTAAGATTCTCATTTCTGCCACTCATTAGAAGAAAAGATAGCATATTTCTAAGACAGTGTGTTTTCTGCACATCCTGCTGGATTGAACATTCTTTCCTGGTGGTAATTTTCTTAAAGATAATGGTTTCTTTTATGTATATGTTTTTTTAAAAAATGACAAATGCCTTTCTGTACAGCGTTTCATCTCCATAATAGCTGGAGCCTAAAAAAAAGGGTTGGGTCCTAATTTAATATAATATTATATTATAACAAAAAGGAAGACAGGAAATATCATTCCTGACCTCCATCGGTCATCTCATTACATACCATCTTTCCCTTAATTCAGGAACTACTCAAATTTGGCTTTTTATGTGTCTTATTTTCAGTCATTCTCAGCAATTACTGCCATAATTTATAATCACATAGAGTCCCATAGGTTAATTGCAGAATGTTCTGTAATTGTATTTTCCTTTCATTCATTTCAAAGATGTTGCCTTTATTTCATTTAGCATTCTCAATTTTTCTGCTATAGAAATAGTAAGCAGAACTGTTCATGATGAACTTCTGTTGTGTTATAGGCCTCTTTCTTAACCCTTACCTAATTCTTTCAAAACTTACGTAGCTAGTTTTCATATCTTTTTTTATTACATTGCCATTTATTGACCCTAAACTCCATTGCCATCAATAGAGAAAAATGTTAACACTTAATGTTCCTTAAAGTTTTCTAATGTTTGGAAAGAACAGAGCTCCACAAAATTAAATTTGATGGGAAATTTTCACCACAAAATCAGTACAAACAAATAAAATTAAAAATATTTCCTTATGCAGTGGAATCTGGCTTTAAAATATCATGTCTTGGTAGGTAACTTCTTGCAACATTTGAATGTAAGCATTTTAAGGAAAATCTTTTTCCTCAATAAAAAGATTCTTTACTTAATACAGGCACTTTTCTTATGGAACTCATTTCAAAGCATACTTTATGGTGCTGTAATTAATTTCATGGACAGCTATTATTGCATAACAGAGGTCACTTGTGTTTATACTTTCATAAGGAAGCTGTGAGCCACACAGAAGCTACTTCAAGAACTAATATCATATAAGCAGTAAAAAATAGTATGAGTAAAAGACCTTTTTTGAGTTGATGTATGCTTTATTATCATAACAGGTGCTAATGGATTTTTAATCATTATAGCTTTGACAGTAAGTATAGAAAGGCCATAGTTTTCCAATAAAGCAAGATGCAAACACTGAATTTGTTTGGTAATATTGAGGTTTTATAGCTTTCCTCTTAGACTGATTAAAATGAAAGCAAATCTCTTTAGTGTTAAAAGGCTCTCAGTGTAAAATAATGTTGTTGTTTTAAATCTGAATCTAGAGGCTAATTATCACCCTCTTTGGATCTTTTTACTGAATAAAGAAACAAGAAGTTGCTTCGAAAATAACTCTCCTATCAACAGTAGCAGAGTACCTCTGTTGTAAATTTAATCTTTGGAAGTATAATCTCTAGAACTAGATTGCCTGGGTTTTAAGTCTAACTTTCTTTACACTGAATGTATACATCTTGGACAAGTTACTTCATTTCCCAAAGCCTCATATTCACTTCTGAAACAGGGACAATAAGAAACAATAATCCCATCCCTCACAGAGGTGTCAGTATTATGTGAGCTAAGAGTTAACTAGTGAAGAAGTACAGTGTGTGTCCCTGTATTTTTGTATTTTTGCCTCTATATCCTCTTTGATCTATTTTACATTTTTAATGTCTTTAACATTTTCCCCCTCTGTATCTTATTTAATTGTGTTGGTGTTCTCATACTATCTGTTGCCTCATATGTATATTATACCTTAGAGTCCATTTTGAGATGTTTGAGATCAAAATCAATCACCTTTCTCTTTAATATAATACTTACTCCATTTTATACTCTGAATTCACTTGACTTTCTGGACTCTCTGAATCCCAGAGTTAGTGGGTGATTAAAAAAGTATAAAGGAATTGTGTTTCACAATAAAGAATATTAGTGGTATTAAAAAGAATGTAGAGGATTAAGGTATAAATCCCAATATTTCTATTTGGGAAAAAGATAATTTACAGTCAGGGCAAAAAGAAGAAACATGGTCAAAATGGAAGATAAAGGACCACCAAAGTGTAGTTCATTGATTCTGAGACATGAAAAACTAACAGTCTCAACTTGTCTTGTTGTTTTTACTCTGAACTCTAGTGTGAAGATATTCCAGGGAGAATAACAGGTGTGCCATGCCAAAGAAGGAGAAAGAGTTCCCTTGACTGAAAACTCAAGATATTAATTAAAAATAAAAAAAACTCAAGGGCAACTGGAAGTATTAGGAGAAAGACAGTTGAGTGTTCCACATCTATACTATTTTTATGGTGTGTTCCATAAACATGCAAATTTTTAAAATTTTGCATATCCCATGAATCAGTGATTCCACCTCTGGGTTTTTTTTTAAAGGAAATTGTGATGAATAGCAAAAATTATTTATCTGCCATAAAGCTCACATAGCTCTATTCATAACGGTGAAAAATTGGATACAGCATAAATGCTGAACAATAAGTGATTGCCTTAATAAATTTTGGCATGTAATTATGCACAATTATGGAACATAATTTATTATCATGCCTATAAAATGAACTAGTTTGGAAATCACCCTGGAGATGATTATAGAATTATATAAAATACTCCAGATATCAAAAACAAAATATAGTACAATATATAGAAAATTATTTAACTTTTATTTTTACAAAGTATTTTTATATATAGTTAAGACATTGCTAAAATAAAGAATAAAAGTTTAAATCATCTTTTTTCATTTTTCTCCATGATTATGTACATGCATACATGCATTCATGGAGAATAAGTATCTTTTGTTAACATTTTTTTAAATGTAGTTTGTGTTTCTTTTTCTTTATATTTATTATCGTTAAGTAGTTGTACAAAGAAGTCACCATTCAACAAAGCAGTTTATGAATACAATGTGTCTTATCAATGTCACCCCTTTCCACATTTTCATCCATCCCTCCCAACCTGCCATTTTCCTTACCTTTCTTAATTTTGTAGAATATGTGTTGAATTCCTCTTTAAAATTTAATTTTATTGACAAGGTGATGTACAGTTGCATACGCAAGTTAGTGAGTACATTTTTTGTACATTGAATTCTTGACTCCATTTATTCCCTTATTCTCTCTACTGTCTAGCCCTCTCCCCTTGACCTCACTGTATTTCTTTCAAGTACCCATTTCCTGGTGTTTATTTTGTTAAACTTTGTCTTTGCCTTTCTAAGGTATTACACTAGTTTTGTTTTTTAAGTGAACACTATAAAAATTATAGAAAGACAGTATTGCATTATTCCACTTTAAGCACATTAGAGAAAACACATTAGAGGAAAAACATGGAATCATAGTTATAAGCCTAGGCAATATATGGCAATTATGTTCACTGGGTATATATTTTCAGATATAAAAGACGAATGAGTTCTAGAGATGTATCTGTACTATTTTGAAGGTCTAGTTTACAGTCTTGTATTGACTGAAATGTGCCCTAAATTTTTTTTAAACTGGAATAGAGTTCATGTTATCTTGCCTTAGCACACAGATGTATTCTACTTTTAGCAAATAGAATACATTTCCCTTCTGAATCAATTAGAAACAAATAAAAACAGGTAACATATAAATGAGCAATTCACGAAACTATATACAAGCAATAAACAACAATCATTGAAAGAGGAAACAAATGAGCCCCAGGATTCTTCCAAATGACCCAGGGAGACCCAGACAGGCACAGAAGCTTAAGAAATGGAAATTTCCTCTGGAATTCCAGAGTTCAGGCATCTTGAAAGTAGAGCCCTGACCACTGAATTCCAAAGATCTTCAGAGCATTCCCCTGAGGAATTCATCTGAGTAGTGATTAGGCCGTGCTTGTGATACAAATGGAGCTGGGAAAGAATTACCCCAAAGGACTGCAAGAAATAGTTCCTAGTTGCGCAAGGATGGAAATCATACCTTAAAGCAAGCCGAGTAGAAAACTTCATAATTCATGAAGAAATTAGGGCACTTCTCCAACATGTTTTACTACAGTTTTCCAAAAAATGATTAAGTGACTATGTTACCAAAGAAATCAATTCCAAAACCCAACTTTCTACTTAAATATCTAGAAGAAGTAAAGCAAACTAAACTCAACCTAGAAAGTATCAAACATCAGATCCAGAATCAGTGAATGAAAAACATGAAAAAAAGATCAGTGAAAGTAAGTAGATCAATAAAAGTAAGAAGATCAATAAAATTGAAAGGCGTATGATTCACTATGTCAAAAAAACAAACTTTACAACTTTGGCAGGGGATGGGGGGATGATGGGAGGACAGGGATAACAAGGGGAAACTAAGGAGGAGGCAACAATGCTTGATAAGAAATGTACTTATTACCTTGCTCATGTAATTGTAACCCCTCTGTATGGTATTTTCACAAATAAAAAAACACTTATTAATAATAAAAAAGCCAAATAAAATGAAATAAAAACAAAGCATACAAATTACTAATGTTAGGATTAAGAGAAATGAAGTAACTACTGTTTACACAGACATTAAGAAAAACAAATCAGGGATGAGAGGAAATTTAATACTGTAGATTAAATTGAAAAATGTTTGAAAGTCAGAAAAAAGCTCAATCAAGAGGTAACCTATAGTTTAAATACCCTCTTATCTACTGAAGATATTAAATTTTAAGTTACATCTGACAAATGTCAGATGCCAGCAATTTATAATCTTAGCTACTCTGACAGCAGAGATATGAGGATTTTGTTCATAGCCTTGGAAGACCGATTTGGGAGACTTTTAACTCTAGTGAGTCAGCAAAGCCTCTGAAGTGGAAGTGTGTCTCAAGTGGTAGAGTCCATCATGAATGATAAAGGTGAGGGAAGAAAGGCAGGAGAGAATACATATAAAGCATGGAATTCAAGCTTTAGTACTAACACACAGACACATAGATGCAGACACCCACCCACACTCACACACACACACACACAGATTAAAAAAATAAAGAAAAAAAAGAAGAGGAGGCTAGTTCTCTTCACACATAATTAGAAACAAAGAAATGCAGCCAAAAGTTTAGCAAATTGACTCTTAAAGCAAAACAGGGCTGGGAAAGTGGCTCAGTGGTAGAGTGCTTGCCTCACAAGCATAAGGCCCTGGATTCGATTCCTCAGCACCACATAAGCAGAAAAAGCCAGAAGTGGTGCTCTGGCTCAAGTGGTAGTGCTAGCCTTGAGCTGAAGAGCTGAGGGATAGCGCCCAGGCCAAGTTCAGGCCCCACAGCAGACCAAAAAACAAAACCAAAAAAAAGAACAGATAATATCTTATAAACAAAGTAAAGTAAGTAAAGTTCATTGCAGGAATGCAAAATTAGCTATATATTCAAAAACTGTTATTGACTTTCAACAAAGATGAAATATCAATTAGGAAAGGCAAGATGCATTTTCCATAATTATTATGGACAAAATTGAATATTCACATTTTCTAAAACTTTCTTTTCTACCCCAAATTAATTTTAAGATATTTTATTTAATTTTTTAAATGTAGTTGGTGGTTTTGCCTTTATTGTGGTTTCTTTCTTTCTTTTTTTTTGGTCAATTTGCCCACTTCCAGATTTTTCTGCTCATGTGGTGCTGAGGAATCGAACCCAAGGCCTCATGCATATTTTAAGATATTTTATAAAACCTGATGTAGAACTTGAGTAGCTATATCACACCCAAAAGAAAACATGAACACAATATCACCTTTTTGACTCAGATTAGTCAGAGATATCTTTCTTATAAACCTAAAAGCCTATTCATAAAGGAAAATAATAGTAAGTTGGCTTTATTAACAGTAAGAATTTTTGTCATTGGACAGACAATATTAAGAAAATGAGCAGTATATAATAAAATGTTTTCAAATCACATCTGATAAAGGAAAACCACTCATGATAAAGAACATGTCATTCGAAACTGGAGCCACAAATAAAATTTTTAAAAATATATTTTTTAAAAACTGTGAGATAATTATTGAACAAATACTTTACCAACTAAAGTACTGATGGCCAAAGGAAGATTAAAAATATAAGCAACATATTAATCATAAGGATATAAGTATATCCTTCATGGGATACACTTGTCTATTAGAATGTCTAATATAAAAAAATACTGACCACCTGAAGTATCCACAGAAACATAAACTGGAACTCATAAGTGCCACTAAAGTTGAATGGTGCATTCAGTTTAAGAAAGAGTATAGCACTCTTAAAGTGCTAAACACAAAATGATCATATATTGCAGTCATTCTGTTCTATCTTAACAAAGAACACTGGGTAGAAGTACATATTCATCTTAACAATTATACACTTTTGTTCTCTTGGCTATCATGATTATTATGAGTACATTCATATGTCAACCACTTTTCAATGGCACACTTTTCTGTATGTTACTATATGTTAAATAAACATCAGAAATTCTATTAATCTTTATTGCACAATAATTTCTATGAAAATATATATAATTAATATAATTAATCAAAGGACAGCTAATACCTAATGGAAGAATCTTTACAACTTAATAGGATTATTGAGCATGTATGTATTTATTGAGGATTTATCAGGCATCGGGTACAAATTCAGTTCCACAAAGAAATTCTTTTGATCCACCCATTCACAATCTACTGGCAGAGGCAAAATGTAGACATCATCTGATCATGAGTTCTACTCAAGAGGTCAGAATGAACTGAGAGAGAAAATGGTTTCTACACTGTGCTATGAAACTCAAATTCTATCCAGTTTGCCACTAGGAGCAACTTAAGAGAAAGAGTAACACTATCAGATTATATATTACAAAAACCCTTGTGAAAGTCATATGGAAAGAAGGTCAGGAAAATAAGACTAGGTACAACAGGATTAGGCAGAGAGTTTTGCTTATGGTTTAAGCAAGAAGTTCCGAGTACTTCAACCATGGGAAGGACATGCAAAACATTGACAATATTAGTGAAGGTAATAAAGGAAGCTTCAGTACCAACAGACACTGAACTTGAACAATCACAGTTGGACTATTGTAACATTCATTTATTTAGAGCATAAAAGGACAAGTATTGATTGAACAGGAAGGAAATGTGTGCACTATTGTTAATGTTGAAGCTGATGGACTTTAGGGATAGTTCTATACACACATATTTTAATAGGCATACTTCTAGATATTTTCTAGAGCTCCCAGAACCCAGTACAGCTCCACTGTTCCTTGTTAGAAACTTCATTATGTTCTGCTGACTGTTTTTTTATTTTCTGGATAAAGAAATAGTACTTAACTTTTATTGTGAATTTGTTTATAGACTCATTAATGGCTAACCATTTCATGTGAATTTTATTATGCCATGCTCACAGCAAATTTTTGCTAGTTCTCTATGTTTGTGTTACTTCTGAGCAATGTGAGGTTTAGATTATGTAACTTTCCCAGAAATATTTTGTGAATGGATTGGAGTTCAACATGTTGTTGCCATATCACTGTATTTTAAAGCTTATCCTAGAAAAGTAGCAGATGCTATATCCCAGACTCACCATGGAAAGCCCCCTAGGCCTGTGAGTAAAAAAAAAAAAATTGAGAAAACATTTTGCATCAAAAATATAGAGAAACAATAAAATGAGTACAAGAGGCAACCAGCCTTTCTCAATTATCTATGTTCTTTAGTTAATATTACAGATATGATTGTTTTGCCTCACTGATTTCATACCTGACTTCAACCTATTTTCTTGCACAGTATCTGGTTTCATGGAAAGTGATAGCTCAGTAATTCAGCCCTCCTCTGCAACAACTCATCTATGAGCAATGCTCTATGGCTATCCTCATACGAACTGAGGATGTATACAAGTTAATTAATCTCTCTGACTTTCAGTGATCTTATCATTTAATGACAATGATGCCACCAATCTCTCTATTTTAGCAGAATCCACTTAGAAAATATATTTTTTTCACTGAATTATTTTTCTTGTGAAAATGCCATACAGATAGGTTACAATTACATGAGCAAGATAATGAGTACATTTCTTATCCATCATTGTTGCCTCCTCCTTTGTTTCCCCTTCCCACCCCTTCCCATTCCCACCCCACCCCCCCCAAGTAAAGTTGTAAAGTTCGCTTTTTGACATAACGTCTTGTACATCTCATTGTTGCAATGGCTCCACCTGTATCCCTATTTAAACGATTTGTTTTTTCCCTTCCCATCCACAAATTATACCGACATCAAATACAGTGAAAGCAGGGGTTATACTGTGGGGGAGGGACATACAAAGCAACAAAGAAATCATCTTATAAATATGTTAGAAACAATAGCAAGAAAGTCCTTATCTTAGGGTTCATTTCTCCTGACATCAACTTATCTGACAGTTCCCTTCTTTGCAATAACTAGTATATGTCTGAGACAAGCAGAAAATATATTTTTAAATGAAGGCAAAGCTATGAAGTGCCACAGAATTTTTAAGAGAATTTCATTGTTTTTGTTTTGGTCAGTCATGGGGCTTGAACTCTGGGCCTGAGCACTGTCCCTCAGCTCTTCAGCTCAAGGCAAGCGCTCTACCACTTGAGCCACAGTGCCACTTCCGGTTTTCTGGTGGTTTATTGGAGATCAGAGTTTATCAGACTTTCCTGCCAGGGCTGCCTTTGAACCGGGATCATCAGATCTCAGCCTCCTGAGTAGCTAGGATTACAGCTGTGAGCCACCGGCACAGGCCTAGTTTCATCGATTTTGACTTGTTTCTTCCTCTATATTGTCTTAACAATCTTCTAGGTATCATTTTGAAGGGCAAAGACCAAACAAAATTATCTGGTGCCAATTTATTCCCAAGATTTTCCTTTTTTACTGAAAAGGCTCTGATAAATTGTCCATATACCTTATAAATCAACGAAATACTATACTCTTTTATCTACCAAATTGTATACCTCCCATCTTTTAAACTATTGCTTAAAATCCAGTTATCAGTTTGTCTTTTAAGTTGACTTTATGGCATAAAAAATGAATTTGGTACACTGCTTACGTATATCTCTGTATATACTTTATTACTACATTCTGTAATAAAATGTGAAGTTGAGCTATTAAGTTCTTAAGTTAGAGACTTAGAGCCAAATAAAAGTTTTAGGCATTGTTTGGCTTTGACAAATGATACCCCTTCTAAGCAGTCAATCTCTAGTCTACAAAATGAACTAATAGTAATACTTAACAAAGAAGGTACTTAAGATTAAAGCATACATATAAAATAAGACAATTAAGGTGGTACCTACCATAAATAAACTTTACAACATTGGTGGGTGGGGGAGGCTGGGAAGGGATGTGAAGGGTAAACAAAGGAGGAGGCTGCAATGCTTGATAAGAAATGTACGCATTATCTTGCCCATGTAATTGTAACCCCTCTGTACAGTACGTTCACAAAAAATTAAAATTAAAATTAAAAAAAGATAATTGGTATGAACATTATACACACACACACATGAGCGCACACGCACACACACCAAGTTGCTATCACAACATTCTTTTGCTTCTTTTGCTGTTTTTGCTTTTGCTTTTGTTCTTTCTTATATCTTGTTTATATTCCACAATGCCATATCATCTTTCAATAATAATGTTTTCTCATTGCTTAGTCTCTGTTGATGATTTCTAATTCAATGAAAATAAAGTTCCTGTAAAAAACTTCAATGTTTCATTAATGGAGTTCACTAGAAAGTACTGTTGTGCATTAAACTACCATTAGTGTAGAGATACCATAGTTGGTTAGCCTTCTTAATAATTTTGAGACTCCTGGGAATGATCTCTAGGTCTTTGAATTTTTAATTGATGTCCTTATGTTCTACTAATTTGCATGACCAGATCATACTTCCTTATGTTTCTCTAATTGGTTGTAGCAACAACATTTGGTGAATGTTGTAGAAGTTTTAGTAAATTTTATGGATTTGTGCCCATGTAATTATGCAGCTATGTTCTGCAATCTTTGCATAATGTGATCTTTTACACTTCATTTTTCAAGAATCTAAACTCTACTCCAATCATGTGACCTACTTTGTAACCACTTTCTCCCTCAGCCTAGCCTAGCATGCAAAGAAATTTTATTTGGATAGCTAATAGTGCACCTACTTCTCAGGGATAGGTTCATCTCAGCCAGGCTCTTAAAGAGTGTTAATTTATAAATTTTTAAGGAAAACTCTATAAAATAGGTCATGGTCTTTGCATTAATGTGCTCATTGCATTATCTGATTAAAGCTGTGTGTAGGAAAGATAAATTCAGATGACATGAAGAAATTATATTTTCAGAGGTAATGAACAAACTTAAAGCATCATGGACAGAACAATATGTCCTTCAGCCAGCATAATAAGCAGCCATACTTCAGTCAAGGTCAGCAAACAAAGGGTGGGGTAGAGAAATTAAATGATTTACAGAGAAAAGACCTAAGTAGGGCTGACTTTCTCAGTCTCCTGGATAAAGCTTCCTCTCTGATGATATTTCTTCAATAAGCCTAGCAAAAGAAGTTTTCTTTCTATATCTGTCTCTCATACACACAGATGCACATACACACACACACACATACACACATCTTTCTGCCTTCCCTGCCACTCTCTCTAATTACTATCTCTCTTTGTCTCTCCTTTCCTGAGTGTCCTACTCATGAATTTTTCCTTTCTACTTCTATTGAAACATAATTAAGTCTCCCTATGGAAAATTTGCATTTTTTACTTTCCCTGACATTTATCCATTTTAAACTCCTTAAATATAGCCTTACTTGTTTCATGTCAATTTGTGGGAGAAGCCTCCTATGAATTTAAGAGATAATTCTAAACTCGTCAGTAGTTAGCCTGAAACTATTAACCATCTCACAGGAACTTCCACTTTCATAAGAAAAATGACAAACCACCCACAAATATTTTAGCATATAAATAACAACCCAGAGAATGAATTTTGAAAGGAATCCACCCACTTTGGTGTACAAAGATTCTCTAAGAACATTTTTTACTTCGCTCTGGGCCACTTACCCTCATTGTATATCTAAGGAACTGGCATGATCTTTGACTGGCAAATTGGGAAAGAAAACTATGTGAATATGACTCAGTTCTATGACTTCTTCCATGTCTAAGCTTTCGATACAACCAAATGGGAAAGGTGGGGGTTAGTATTAGAAACTCATTCAGCCTAAAACATACAGTACTGTTCTCAAACCTGGACTCTGAGAATATGTTACTTTATCTTAATTTACTCCTCATTTTTCAAGTTATTATGGAAAGGGTGGATGTTGAGTCTTCTAAGCCATGTCAGAATGGTTATTTTTCATTATCAATTTGATCAGGCTGAGAGACAAAAGTACACTATGGTTGTCATCTATAAGAGTGTTTCCTGGTAGGAGGGAATGTCTTCCTTGAATGTGAGAGTCACCATGCCTTAGGTTGAAGGCTCAGAAGTAATAAAAAGGGAAACAGGAAGAAGTCCACTGACAGGCCATTCTGTCTTTTTCTGGTTTCTGGCAGCCATGCATTTCTCATGATGGACTGAAACCTCTGAAAACATTGCCTAGTCTATACTGTTTCTGTCAGGTATGTTACCACATTAATGAAACAGACTAATACACATGTGTTAGAAATCCATACCCTCTGATGCCAAATTACTTTTGCAGTGTTCACCTGGTTTTCAATTCTGTCCTATTTTATTTTCTTTCCATAGCTCTTGGTTTACATAACTTCAGAGTTTCATATGTGACAAACAAAGTACTTATACTTCTTTTTTTTTTTTTTTTTTTTTGGTCATAGGGCTTGAACTCTGGGCCTGGGCGCTGTCCCTCAGCTCTTCAGCTCAAGGCGAGTGCTCTACCACTTGAGCTACAGCGCCACTTCCCGTTTTCTGGTGGTTTATTGGAGATAGGAGTCTCACAGTCTCTCCTGCCCGGGCTGGCTTTGAACCGCGATCCTCAGATCTCAGCCTCCTGAGTAGCTAGGATTATAGGCGTGAGCCACCAGCGCTTGGCTACTTGTACTTCTTATAAGCAGTAGCTTGTAATTCTTTTAAGTGTGAGCCAATAACACAAAACCTATCTCTTCGGTCCCTATACTAAAAACAATGATATTTATAAAGCAAAAATAGCTTAGCATTGGAATACCTGACCTTAAAATACATACAAAATTGTGAAATTCAGGTGATTTAGCATCAACCTTTGCATCAACAATTTACTCTTTTGCCAAGGGAAGATGTTAAATTGTTTGTTTAAATATGTGTTGATGGCTTGAGCACACATTTGTCTAAAATGGAGCAAGCATTATACAAAGCTCACCACATGCCATTTTAAGTACGAATTTGCTTTGGAGACAGATCCTACAGTCCTGCAAGGATGCACTTTCCCTTCCCAAAGACATCCCTAAGCCAGACACTATAATTAATTCTTTGGGGGCAATCTAGAAAAGGAAGACTCCTGTGGCCATTTTCACTTAAAACACCAGCTTTAGTGTGAAAGGTGAGATGTGTTTAGCTCCAAGTCTCAATTACTCCTGCCTTTTCTCTAGTTGCTGGCACAGGGTCACAAGGCTGGTAACAAAAATCTCCCCTAAACCCTTTATGCAATAGTGAACATAAAGTACAACAGACTTCTCTTCTTTTTAATAAGAAAGCTTTTCGGAACTTGATAAAACAGTACTGTATGACCACTTGATTTTCATCTTTATGAAGTAAATTTATTCCCAATCAATTTCCTCTGTTCACAGGTAGATTTAGCTTTCATTAAGATTTGTTAGGATAGTGATATTCAGTATTTGCTAAGTCTCTCAGTAAGACACTGAATTTATTGGCTACCCTTTTCATCTTCTTTCACGGCTGCTCAGCTTCAGCAAACAAATTTTAAAAAGTCATTTTTTTTCACTGGGAGAATGTTGACTTCCTTGTTAGAATTCTGATTACACAGTGCACCCTTTAAATGTAAATTGAAGAAGTACATACAGTTGCTAAAATGTCTCTTTCTCCTTTAATCTGATTAAAGTTTTCTTTCTTTAAAAACTACTAATCCTTTTTCCTCAGATCTCGTTGACATTCAGAGAACTGCCCTTCAACAGGTCAAGTAGATGAATGAATGTTTAGAGTTCCAACTTCATCTAAAGAACATAATCTGGAAAACTTTCACTGACTGTTCCCTTTGGAACATTGGGTAGATGTGGATGGACTTAGAAACTGAATCCTCCATCTAGAAAAGCAATAACAACCCTTGTTTATTGTTGACCTCATTCAGATGGATAATAGTATATTTTATTTCCTTTAATGAAATGGTATTTTCCCCTTGACATGAAACTGTAGAAGGTGCTGTTCAGATGGTCTTCTTCTCCTTCATTGCTCCCTAGCCATGAATGCAGTTCATACAAGGAGAATAGTTAGAGCTCACCATGTATTCAACTATATGTCCTATTGTGTTCATGACCTTTCTGTACTGTCCCTTGAGTCAGATTCATTCACGGGTTAGGTTTATGGCTTAAACTTGGATAAATAAAGTTTCATCTCCCTGGAATTCCACTGAAGGTTAAATACATGCCCTGATGGCAGTTCAAAGTCTCAGTTCAAAGTCTCTTCAGAAATGGGTGTTGTGTGACACACCTGTAATCCCAGCACTCAGGAGGCAGAGATAGGAAGATCATGAGTTTGAGGGCAGCTTGGCCTATATAATGAGTTCAAGGCCAGAATGGGCTACTATCTCAAAAAATCTGTAACTCCTATGTACATCAGCTTGACAATAAAATGTTAAAAAATTATTTATATATCAATGTAATTACAGGGAAATAATGAGTCCAAAAATCAACATTAAAGTGAACAATAATTTTGTAACATCGGAATGACCTTCTTTTTGTATGCAGTATTAGGGCTTCAACTCAGAACCTTGAAGTTGCTAGGCAAGTTCCCTATCACTTCAGCCATGCCCCCATCCCAGACTGACATTTACAATAGAGTAAGGAGATTATGTGGGAAGAGCAAAATAAGTGCAGGAAATCTGGGAAGAAAGAGGAGAGTATGAAATACAAGTGGAGAGGAGGAAGCAGTAGATAAGTTCTCATTGTGCTTTTTCCTGCATCTCCATCACCTCTGTTGATGCTAAAACAGCTGTTTTTGTTTGTTTGCTTGTTTTTTTACTCAGGAGTCTACTTACTCCCCAGCTCTTTGAAATCTTTGAGATAGCACTGCTGGCAGCAGGTGAGATGAAGATTTACAGCTAGTATCAGAAGCATATTAATGCCTGTGTGGTCCGTGGTGTCTTGAGTTTCCACAGTGGTTCCATATAAATTTTGACTTAGGACATAAAGGAATGAAGTAGCCTTTTGGGGATGGAAGTTGATGAGGCCCTTAAGTTAGACTGAGGAGTGAGGAGAGCAGCAGTGGACTGGATACCTATAGTCATTATGATAGGCTTTCTGTACTTAGGATCTGATAGCAGCCTAATCTAAAAGAGCACACGTTATTCAGTGTCACCTGCTATAGGATTTCCCCACAGTGGAATAGCGACATTTGCACTGATAATTCTCCATTGTGGAGGGCTGACCTGTGTCTTATAGAATCTTTAGCATCATTTCTGGCCTCTACTACTAGATGCTAGTGACATCTACCTCTCTAGTGGTGACAAACACATCCCCAGACATTGACAAATGTCCCCTAGGAGTAAGAACCAACAGATTAAAACTCTGCAAGTCCATCCCACTGAATTTCTCACACTGACAAGTCAATTTTTAATATCCCTCCCATTTTTTTTTGTAGGCCATGGGGCTTGAACTCTGGGCTTGGGTGCTGTCCCTGTGCTCTTCAGCTCAAGGCAAGGGCTCTACAACTTGAGCCACCATGCCACTTCCGGTTTTCTAGTGGCTTATTGGAGATAAGAATCTCACAGACTGGGCTGGGAAGGTGGCTCAGTGGTAGAGCACTTGCCTTGCATGCCTGAGGCCCTGGGTTCGATTCCTCAGCACCACATAAGCAAAAAGAAAAAAAAGCCAGAAGTGGCACTGTGGCTCAAGTGGTAGAGCACTAGCCTTGAGCTGAAGAGCTGAGTGACAGCACCCAGGCCCAGAGTTCAGGCCTCACGACCGGACTCCAAAAAAAAAAAAGGAATCTCACAGACTTTCCTGCCTGGGCAGACTTTGAACTGTGATCCTCAGGTCTCAGCCTCCTGAGTAGCTAGGATTACAGACATGAGCCACCAGTGCCCAGCCCCATTATTATTTTTAAATGTGGTTTCTAGAGCTTTAAATTACCCCAAGTATATAAACAATGTTTTAGGACAATGCGTGTGGCTCAAGCCTTTAATCCTAACTACTCAGGAGACTGAGATGTTAAATAATTGTTCAAAGCCAGCCCCAGCAGTAAAAGTCTGTGAGATTTTTATCTCCAATTAACCATCAAAAAGCCAGAGATGAAGCTGTGGCTCAAGTAGTAGAGCACTAGCCTTGAACAAAAAAACTCAAGGACAGCACTCAGGCCCTTAGTTCAAGTCTCAGCACTGGAACACACACCAAAAAGGATTTGGAGGCCTGGCTTACTTGGTAGACCACTAGCCAATGAAGGAAAGAGGTACTGAGTTTGAGTCTCTATCTCAGAAAAGTAACAGAAAGAAGGGATGGTAGGGGAAAAACAAAGGAGGAGGCAACTACACTTGATAAGAAATGTACTCATTACCTTGTTCATGTGATTATAAACCCTCTGTACAGTATTTTCACAATAAAAATCTTATTTTAAAAAAGTGTTTTGTCTGTGTGTTTTGGTTTCATTCTGTAAAGTCAGCTAGAGCAGCAAAAATTCCACTTGCATGTTAATTTCAGAGTGTTTTAGAAAAAAATCCAAGCATTTTAGAAGATTTTAAATTTGTAAAAATAATTATCCATATGCTTATAATACAGAAGAGCTTATAAAAGGCTTTTTTTTAATTTACTTAAGCCATACAATAGCCATGACCCTAAGGATACTCTTTGTTTTGTAGAAGAAAGTCTAAGTAACTAGCTTAAGAACATACAACAGCATCTTGGAAAAACTAGAGCTCAAATCCACACATTTTGGCACTGAATGCATGTGTTTACTAACTCAAATTCACACATTTTTGCACTGAATACAGGTATGTATCATCATATTTGATGCTTTTATTAATTAAACATTGAGTAGTGAGAAAAACATTCTCATTAATAGGAAAGATTCAGAGACAGAAAATGGCTAGTGTTCTGTAGATTGACTTGCATAGTTAAATAAATTTCCTAGTTTGTCCTTTAAAAATGTAACTTTAGCCAGGTGCAGGTAGACACGTCTGTAATCCTAGGTACTCAGGAGGCTGAGATCTAAGGATCGCGGTTCAAAGCCAGCCTGGGCAGGAAAAGTCCATGAGACTCTGATCTCCAATAAACCACCAAGAAACTGGAAGTAGTGATGTGGCTCAAGTGGTAGAGCTCTAGCCTCGAGCTGAAGAGCTGAGGGATAGTGCCCAGGCCCAGAGTTCAAGTCCCACGACTGGCAAAAAATAATAATATATATACACATATATTATACAACACTACTGTATATATATATACTATATACTTTATTTAAAATTATATACAACATAAATATAATTTCATATGCCATGTCCTCCATGGTCTCAGAACCCATAATTATCCATTTCTTTTTCCTTCTATTCAGAAGAAAATTAGATCAGCCATTTGTCAGACATAAAGATATTATTGACCAACAAAAATTTTTTTAAAGTACTCATCTCACCTGCAGTAATTGAGGTTAGGAAAGAACAAATGTGGAAGTGGAGAGAGATTACAAAGCTATCTGTAAACAATTGCAGACTGTTCAGTTGCTACTCCATTCAATCCATTTCTCTCTACCCTTGATATACCCTAAAGCAGAAAGAAAAATAGATTTGACCTATTTTTTACCACATGATTTTACCCAAGTAACTTCACCTTTCCCAATCTTGATTTCCTCATCTGTAAACTGAAAAGGATAATTTACATCCTCAAACTCTTATTGTGCAGTGACTACAACATGGTCAAAATATAATAAATGTTGAAATGTCAACTATTATTAACTGTCCAATCCAAATATCACTAACTTCATTGCCAGCACTTGTTCGACCATAATGATAATAAATTCTAGTAGTCAAATTCTCCTTGTTCTTCCTTTTTCTGAATATGTGCCCATCATTTCTTTTTGGTGACAGGTTAAAAAAAAGCATATTGGAATTTTGGAAACATAAACTAGAAGTCATATTAAATAATGTACATCTTTTACCATACTGCTCATTTAAAATTGCCCCAAAATTTAGTGGCTTAAAGCAATAGATGTTTAGTAACATTTTTGATGGGAGGAGCTCATGTGCTGCTTAGCTGAGTCCTCTGGAGAGGACCTACCAATAAGGCACAATACATGTGTAGATGGGGCTGCTGAAATCTCTAGAATCCATTAGAGTAGAGGACAACTTTAAACTCACTCATGAGCTTCTTAATGGTGTGTCTCCAGTCTTCATTTGCTGATGGCCAGACTTGTAAAGCTTATGTGTCAATTATCTATACAATGGCTCAGAACACAACAATTAGCGTCCTTCAGAAAAAGACAATTGGAAGGGAGAAAGTATTTTCAAAATGGAAAAACCATAACCTTTTAGAAGCGACACCCTACCACATCTTCCATATTTCATTTCTCCAGAAAAGAGTGAGTAAAATCTAGCACATGCATAAGAGAAAAAGTTGCCAAGTTGGTTTGTTCTAGGAAACAGGATCATTGAGAACTATACAAGAGACTCTACCATGTGGATCAGTGGAATCAAATGGAGGGAGAAACTGAAAATAATAGTTAACTAAGGTGAATCAGATTCCCTGCGTTTGGATAATTCGTTCCTCGGCAAGGTCCAATAGGGAGAGAGTATAAATGGTTTTTGAGTGAAATGTTTCTACTTCCTTCATGGTGCCCAGCTTCGAAGTACGTTGAAGAAGGATGCTGTAAGAGAAACAGCTCTGAAGCCGCAAAAGCTAATGAGCAAACACCATGGTACTATTTCCAGACTTGTCACCTTTCTGGGAAATTTTTTCTTTAAACTTCCCTTGGAGGTCTGCATTTATGTCCTTCGAGTTGGGAATTTGCAGTAGCTCATTGCAGAAAGATGCTGTCCCACAGGGGGAAGCCTTCTGCAGGATATTATTTATTCTCTTCCTCCCTTATTCTGAAAGGAAGGGAAATTGAAACAGAGGATCCTTTTGAGCACAGCATGAATACAGAGCTTGTAACTGTCATGTTATTTTTAGTTTAAACTTAAGCCTTCTCTATTTTTTCCAGTAGACCCTTTGAAACTGTTCCTGCCAATGTAGAGGAGACCACATTTTATCAGTGACTACTTTTCTAGCAAACACTGCATCTAAGTTAATTAAAATGCCTCCAATGTTTTCTTTCTCAAGCCTGAACTGCTTCAAGGAAAAATAGCAGACAATTCAACTGACAAGGGGACAAAGGGAAAGTCAAACAAATTGACAAAAAAAAATCATGGGCTGAATATAATCATCACCATATCCTTCAAGCGTACATTTGTTTTACTTGGACCTTTGTTTTTTACTTGTTTCTTCTTAACTTGTAGCATGCTGATGACCATTTAGCTCTGGGATTTAATGACCATGTCATGATCAATTACAATGTGCTGCCTTTTCCTTCCCTTTCAAAAGGTCACTGCTATGAGCTTGGCCAAATCTGGAGGGGAGAGGAGATGAGTTTTCCCTACTGGCTGAGCTACATATGTAAGCAAAGTAGATGGCATCGTGCTGTGAAATAAGCAGAAAAGCCAGCTCAAGTTGTTCAACTCTTATATTCAGGAGTATTCTTCATTTTCTTCTAGTCACCCATTTCCTAAACATTCTTAAGTGGGAGAGTAACTTGTGTAGTCACAAGAAATGTTACATGATTTCATTACTCAAGTTGCATTTGTTTCAGTATTATAATGGCAAACCAAGCAGGAGATCATGGACCACTTACAGGAACTGCACCTGTAAACGTACCCCTACTTCGTTTCTCTTTTCCATCGGGACAAATCCTGAGAAATCGTTGGAAATAATAATATGAAATGATAACTACCCCTGCTGGCTCAAATATGTTCTAGAAGCTAGGAAATTTGTCTCATTTTGTGGTAGTTAATTTTGTATTTCAACTTGTTTAGGTTATTGTGGCCAGTTATTCCATGAAACACAAATCGAGATGTTTCTGTGAAAGTATTTTAAAGATATGGTTAATATCTACCATCAGTGAGCTTTAGTAAAGGAAACTGTACCTGGTAATGTGACTGGACCTCATATAAACAAAGGCTTTAAGAAAACAAAGGAGGAGGCTACAATGCTTGATAAGAAATGTACTCATTATCTTGCCCATGTAATTGTAACCCCTCTGTACAGTATTTTCACAATTTAAAAAAAAGAATAATGTACTGTGTGAAGAGACTTCTTTTTTTTCTTTCTTTTCTGATTCTCTTTTGCTTATCTCCTGTTGTCATTGTTTTTGTTTGTTTGTTTGTTTGTTTGTTGTCCATGGGGCTTGCACTCTGGTCCTGGGCACTGTTCCACAGCTCTTCAGCTCAAGGCTAGTGCTCTACTACTTTAGCTACAGCGGCACTTCAGGTTTTCAGGTGGTTTATTGGAGATAAGAGTTCACAGGCTTTCCTGCCCAGGCTGGCTTTGAATGGCCCTACTGAGATCTCAGCCTCCTGAGTAGCTAGGATTACAGACGTGAGCCACTGGTGCCCGGCTGTTGTCACTGTTTTTGACTATGGTAACTTATGTCTTGTATATATGTTTATCTGATTTGGGGAAAGGAAAGGGAATAACAAATTGTTGAGACAAAGAACAAAGGTTGAACTAATGCAACAGCAATACTCAGAAGACACAATGTTGGAAGTGAACTTTAGGACTTGGAATGGGGAGGGTAGTTGGGGGAGAGAAACTGGGTGAAAACGAGGGAGGGGTTAACAATGTTCAGCAAGCAATGTACTCATTACCTTCCTTACTTACATAACTGTAACTCCTCTGTACATCACCCTTACAATAAAATACAATTGAAAAAAACCTAAATTTAAAAAATAAAAAGAGTAATAACTAAGTTTTCTTTTAAAAATTGCCTCAAGTTTTTGGCGTCAATATCAAGTACATATGCATAGACATCACCTTGGAAAGCACCTTCTTTTTCAGCACAATCAATTCTATTTTATATCAATTCTATTTGAAATAAGGAGACAGAAAGCAGAAAGATACAAAAGTGTTTGCTTGGATAAGACATGGCACCAGTTAGACATTAGATGAAGGCAGAGAAGGAAAGGATGGTGTCAGGATTTTGTATCAGTAACTGAATTTATACATCTCTGTATATACCAGTTGAGATACAGAATATAGATGAGAATAATATTTTTAGAGAAGATGGATTTAAGTTTGAAATTTTGATTTTGAAGTATCTTTGAGACTGCTAAGAGAAAACACACTGTAATTTTTAGGTTTCAGAATTATTTTGATTAGAAATAGAGTTAGGAGAGCACATCAGTTTGGATGTATCCACTCAAGAAAAGATGCAGACAGCAGTGAAGACAAGCTGATATAAAGAAAATCGAGAAAAGGCAGACAAAACAACTTAGAAAATATTTTAATTTCTTCTTTCCTTTGTTCTTAAGAAAACAGTCATTGCTAAAGTAAGAAAAGGTAAGATAAAAAAATTTAAGGGCATCTCAAAATATAAATCTAGGAAGGTATAAATCTCATCTAGCAACAAGATCAGTTTCAGTGAAACAGTGAAAGGGAAGCTTTGTATTGACCAAAGAAGAGATGTGACTAGCAAAACCAGAAATCTGGCTTATCTTCATGAAAATGAGAGACAAAGAAACAGAAGAAACATAGAGATAGACTCGTAGGTAGAAGGGGAAGCGAGTTCTAAAGGAATGCTGGTACTAAACATGGGAGAGCTGAGATATTCAACTGATGATATTTTGTGCTTTATTTGACTTGTTTTAATTAGAGGGGAATTATTGCAGAGTATATTTACATTCTGAACAGGAAGCAATATAATTATTTTCTTTGTTTGGGAAATGGTTTGATGGCTGAGAGGGGAAAGAAATAGAGAGAGAGTAAAAAACTGGTTAGGGAATCCATAAATACTAGAAACAATTGTCAGTCACTGGTGATGATCTATTGTTTAAAAGTTAGGTATAGTAGAGAGAAAATACCTAAGTTTCAAAGGCCTCTGAAATACACAATTAAAAATCTTTTTTAGAAAACATTTTTTTATATTTTTATTATTATTTTTAAGTAGTTGTACAAAAAAGTTCCCATTCTACAAAGCAGTATATGAATACAAGGTATCTGACAACACAAAACTAAAAATCTTGACTGAATGTAAACATTAATGGGAATCTGTAATCCCAAAATGGTCTACAGAATCTGTAATAATAAAAATGAATGTGTATCAATATGATACATACTTTATTCTAGGTGGAATAATAATAATAATAATAATAATAATAATAATAATAATAATAATAATAATAATACAACTAAAATCTGAGGCTTTGAGAGATGCTAAATTTTTTTAAATTTAATTTAATTTTATTTGTGAACATACTGTACAGAGGGGTTACAATTACATGGGCAGGATAATGCGTACATTTCTTACCAAGCATTGCAGCCTCCTCCTTTGGTTTACCCTTCACATCCCTTCCCAGCCTCCCCCCTCCCCTCCAATTCCAATCCTTCTCCTTCCCCCCCTTCCCCCCTCCCCCGCACTGATGTTGTAAAGCTCGTTTTGGACATGACAACTTGTATTTCTCATTGTTGCAACAGGTCCGCCTGTATCCTTAAACAACTGGTTTTTCCCCATCTCCTCCACAAGTTATACTGACATCAAATATAGTGAAAGCAGGGGTTATACTGTGGGGGAGGGACATACAAAGCAACAAAGAGATAATCTTATAAATGCATTAGAAACACATGCATGAAAGAAAAAAAACATTAAAATACATATCTAAGGGTTCATTTAGCACTAGATATGTTTGGGCAAGTATCCATTAGTTAAGCAATACCTAAGCCAAAAGTGTATAGCCAAAGTAAATCCAGCCTTCTAGAATATTTGCAGAAAAAAAAATGTACACATTTACATGTCCATGAACACAATTAATTTTTTTTGATATAGGGAAATTTATACATATTGTAGATTTCTGACTCTCTTTTGAGAACACGACTTTGAATCCTGAGCAAAACTATTTCATTATATGTGAACCTGAAGTGAATTCCCTTATTTCAGGAATGATTTGAAAAAATAAAAAAAGCACCTCAGATTGGCCTGGTATTTGGGCTCAAGTTCAGAGAAGGTTGTGTGTATAGAAGATGAGCTACACTTATTTCCTAGGAAATTCTCACAGGCATTTCTCTTAATGAGGGTCTGGAGAAATAGCTGAGAAGAAACCTTAATGGGAGGTATTCCATCTTGAAAGATTAACGTAGAAACAGGTACTAAACCAAACAAACCACAAATATTTAAGCTGTAAAATGAAAGGGAAGAAAAATATATTCTAAATCTATATTAAAAGTAATTCCATGTAGCTGTATAGAACTCCAGTGAGGGTTGTGGAATGAATCTTTAATGGTATCATTTATGCTTGTCCCAATTCACTATGTTCACAATGAGAACAGCCTACAAATCTTGATGTACCATTTTATTGCGCAGAAAACTGGCCACCATCTCACAGAGCAGCCATTGTAAATTAGAAATATATTCCGTTTGGTTTGAGCACAACACATTTGGAAATTTATGAAGTTGCATAAAAGCACACAAAAGCATTTCAGAGACAGTTTAGCCCTGTGGCTTTCTTCTGGTCTTGGGATTCAGAGAAAGGGGAATTGGGACTACTTACTGTGCTGCTTTTTCTTCAGGGGTCTCAAAATAATTCTACCTAAGTGCAGCCTCCCACTTCTCATTATCTGAATTGTAATCATCCCACATGCCCCAAAGGATGTTAGTATGCAGGACGTAATGACTGTAAAACGTAAACCTGAGAAACTGACTCACACGGCAGTGAGTCTCTGCAGTGAGTCTGGTGAGATTTGCTCCTATGTCTCCTGTTAATTGGCTACACATTAAGTTAAAAAAAAAGATACTCATAGATATCACATGTGACATGGCAATCGCAGACATAAGGAACTGCTGAATCAAAGTTTCCATCATACTCTTTCCTTGCATAAAAAATAGCATGCATTTGGTATTTCCTTAAGCCCTGGTTTCTCCTAGTATATTAAATCTTGGCTTACTTAAAAATTAGTAAGCTTGATATTTTTCTCACTAATACAAATTCACTTAGTATGGTTTTTATTCTACTGATTACCACTAAAAATGTTAGTATATATCCAAAATAAATTGTGAATTGGATAATCTACTATTCAAAGATGCCAATTAGCCTTAATAAATAAATAAATAAATAAATAAATAAATAAATAAATAAATAAATAAAAGACCAGTTACTTTTCTGATAATGTTTTTTAAAAAACTTTAGAAAAGAAACTAACATAAACTACATTAGAAAAGCTGTCAAATAAACTACTGTAAAGAAAATAATATATTTTTCGGGGCTGGGAAGGTGGCTCAGTGGTAGAGTGCTTGCCTTGCATGCATGAGGCTCTGGGTTCGATTCCTCAGCACCACAGAAGCAAAAAGAAAAAAGCTGGAAGTGGCGCTGTGGCTCAAGTGGTAGAGCACTAGCCTTGAGCTGAAGAGCTGAGGGACAGCACCCAGGCCCAGAGTTCAGGTCCCACGACTGAGCCCCCCCCCCAAAAAAAAGAAAAATATATTTTTACCAACATCTATACTTCTAATGGAGGATAACCTCTAAAATAGCCTATTGATTCATGTGTGTCCAGATCTCATGCCTTCCCTTTGTAGTCTGGTCCTAGTGCACAAATACAGCAAAAATGACAGGGTGACCATGTTTAATTAGGTTTAGAAGAGCCTGTGGCTTTCTTCTTGCTTTCCCTGTCTTGTTATGTTGCTGTCTTTTTACTGAGGAAAGCCAGCCTCCACGTGGTAAGACGCATTATGCAGAGACCTAACTGGCAAGCAAAACAAATCACCAGACCAGTGGGAAGACCCATAGTCTGACTGAATAGCTACTTCAATATACTTGAAAGGAGATCTTTCACTAGTTGAGTTTTGAGGTGCTCCTTGAACCATACTTAATTGAGATATGCTTTGATTTCTGACACAGTAACTTGGACAGAACGTATGTCTATTATTCTACACAAAACATTTAAAAGTAATTTTCTATGCAGCAGTGTATAATCCAATATATCATCTAATATTTTTGCCCAATCTCACTCTTCCAAAGGAAGTGTTGGCTGTCTGTGAAGATTTAAAATCTACGTTCTTAGTAAAGACATTTGAACAAAACTCCATGTGTGCAGTGAATACCAGGATAAAACTAAAATCAAAAATATTTTGGAGCCAGGGGCCGGTGGCTCATGCCTATAATCCTAGCTACTCAGGAGGCTCAGATCTGAGGATCACAATTCAAAGCCAGTTAGGACAGGAAAGTCCGTGAGACTCTTATCTAGAATAAACCACTAGAAAACTGGAAGTGGTGCTATGGCTCAAGCAGTAGTGCGCTAACCTTGAGCTGAAGAACTGAGGAACAGCGCCCAAGCCCAGAGTTCAAGCCCCACGACTGACAAAAAATAAAATTAAAAAAATTAAAAAATATATATATATAGGGTTAGAAGAAATACAATCAAGGTGGAATTTAGGATCAAATGATTCAAAAATTACAAGAAGAAAGTTTCTTGCTTGAATTTAATAATGAGATACCGTGATAAGAACCTTGAGGAGACCTACAGGTAGAAGTTCCACAGGAAATTCTCAACAGCTTACCACATTATTCATGAATTTGGAGCTAAATTTCTGAATCTGTAGGAACTTCCTTATTTTACTTATTCATTTATTTGTTTGTTTGTTTGTTGGTTGGTTGTTTGGTTTTTCTGTCGGTTTGTTTGTTTTTCTGTCTGTTATGGTGCTTGAATTCTGGGCCTGGGCCCTGTCCCTCAGCTCTTCAGCTCAAGGCTAGCATTCTATCACTTGAGCCACAGCGCCACTTCTGGCTTTTTCTTTTTATGTGGTGCTGAGGAATCAAACCCAGGGCCTCATGCATGCAAAGCAAGCACTCTACCACTGAGCCACCTTCCCAACCAGGAATTTCCTTAATATGCAAACATTTAACCAATTATTCTGAGTGTACTCTAATCTTAAAACTTACAAATTTACCATCTTATTATCCTTTAGAGTTATTTTAGTAACAAATCCTCCATATTTTAGTTTATATATTCCTTAATCATTATGCTATCTTTTAAAAATTACACTATTTAAAAGTTTTATTTTAATATTACATAGCAACATATTAATAAGCAACATAAAAACTTTAGACAATATAAAGAATTGCATGCAATCCACTGGTTATCCCAGCCTGGCATCCCTTTCCTCAGGAGACCTTTCTTCATTGCACTTTAAAACAAGTTGCTAACCTCTGACCCTTGACCCCAGTCAAGGTGTAGTTGCAATTGAGAAGAGAGAAGTTGTTCGAACAGTGGAGTCATTGGGTTGGGCAGATCTAATTGAACAATTGTGCCACAGACATGGCTTCATGTACCTCATCTGGGCCTGCCAAGTTACAAGTACTTCCTGAAAATGTGCCTGTGTACTGATATAACTTTTTAAACAAATTTTATTATCTTTAAGTAGTTATACAAAGGAGTTGCCATTTAACAAAGCTATTTCTTAACGCAGTTCCTTTTGATCAATGTCACAGCTTTCAAACTTTCAACATTCTCACCTATCCCTCTCAATCCACTCCTCTCCTCACTTTTAGTAATTTTGCAACATATACAAGTTTTTCACGCAAGTTTTTCTCTTTGGAAATAAAGACATGAAATGGGGAGAGATGTTTAATTCACATGAGAATTCTCAATTATTGATGGTGCTTGTGGTGAGTCAGGAAGAAAGAAAATTGAGAGCTGATTAAAAATAATTTCTATATCACTAGAAAACAGTAGAGGATGCAAGTACCATATTTTCAACCATTTGTAGTTTATCTACTTTATGTTGTCCACCACTAAACCCATAATGATTCAAGCATAGTAAATCCTCTAGCTTTGTTTGGATGATGTTTGAGTGCCAAGATGACAATTAACCATAAAGATTTATTGATTGTTGAAGTTACTTTTACTTGGCAAATGGATACCTTTTATTTGACCTTAAGAGAATATATATATAATCATCTAACCCAGATATGACAAATACATTTCACTCTCAAAAAAAGTCTTCATTCATGAATCACTAATGGAAAGTCCAGGTGAAAAGAAAATAAGTTGAAATTTAAAATGGACACGAGTTTAATTGAAGGATGAACCAAAATTTTGTTTCAAGATAATAACTCCGTTTTCATCCCTGCCATGTCCTTAATATAAGTTGAGCATAAAAAATCCCTAGACAAAATGGACAAAAGATAAAATGAAAAGGAAAGTGGGCACTTCAAAGTTTCCAATACTGAATTAGGAAAAAAATCGTGTTCTAATTAGCTATCTGCTATTACGTTGCAAAGATTCATGGACTCTAATAATGACCTTTACATCTCAAACTCTTATGTCCTACTTCCATACCATCCCATTAGAAAGACTGAACTGGTGCCAATGCTCTTAACACCTAGATCTGCCTGATCTGTAAAAGTAGCTATTAATTCTAATGTGTTTGTATTAATACATCAAAATCAAAAGAATCCTAGGCTGGAACTATTGGGTCTGTGTTTTCCCCTTCTCTCTCTTTCTCTTTTTCTTTTTCATTTTGTTTCTCTCTCTCTCTCTCTCTCTCTCTCTCTCTCTCTCTCTCTCTCTCTCTCTCTCTCTCTCTCTCTCTCTCTCTCTCTCTCTCTCTCTCTGTCTCTCTCTCTCTGTCTGTCTGTCTCTCTCTCTCTCTCTTCTTTCCAGAAATATATATACATATATATTTCAGTGTGTCATATATATTTATCTTTCAAATATATAATTGTATATTTAATCTTTAAAAATTAGTTTTTAAGTTTATGTTGAGTATAGAAACAAATTTAAGAAAAGATTTTTAAAAACACAATCCTTACAAAAATTCATGACATCCTAATCATTTTAAGCTTCAAGTTA
Organism: Dipodomys merriami; assembly: GCF_024711535.1. NCBI lineage: Eukaryota > Metazoa > Chordata > Mammalia > Rodentia > Heteromyidae > Dipodomys > Dipodomys merriami. The sequence continues at coordinate 53,599,289 of NW_027206179.1, forward strand.
ATTAAATATCTGCTACCACAATGCTTAATTGTACTTCTATTACTACAAATCTCACAAAACTGTCTCACCGTATGATTTTCTGCTTTATTCATTTATATTAAAAAAATTCACTAGAGACTTGCTATTGACTCAGTCTGCATGTCTCCACAGAGATTTAGTGTAACTTGGGTGTTTTAAATGTGAAGCCTTGGCAACCTCCCCATGCTATTCACAGCACAATATGTATGAGTCACAAAAACGCCTTATCCTCAGGAATGTTTCTCTACTCTAACTTCAGCCTCCAGAATTTGGAACTTAAGAACCAACTCATCAGTGTTTGAACACCAAGCAGCCAAATGGAGTATTCGGTGGTGACCCTGAACTACCAACCCACAGCCACAATGCTCTGCCTTTCTCTGCCAAATTACACAGACATGGATAGACCTGTTAAAAATTATGCTAAGCAAAGTAGGTCAGGACAAAGGGTCCATGTGTTCTCTCAGATCTAGAAGATAGATCTGAATTATTAACAAATATGAATGCTTATACAGGGTCATAAACAGAAGTACACAAATTGACTAAACTGTGGAGTGTGCATGGGAGGATTCCAATGTTGTAACATTTTTGAGCAACTTATATTTCAACAAAATGAATACCAGGAAGCTGTAACACGTTGTTGGGGGTTGGAAAGATGGCAATGGGAGGTGGGGTAGCCTAATGAAGAGAGGAAAGGTGGGCAAACACAGGCATAATTTTCAAAGTAGATATGTGAAAATGTAATTTAAAAAAACCAGAGGGGATGGATGGAGTTTGGAGAGATGGGGGACTGGTGGAAGAAATGACATTGATCAAGATGCATCCTACTCATAAACATGTTGAATTGAAACCTCTTTCTTAAGTACTTAATGGTAATATGAAAGAGCAATTAAGACCAGCCTTTCAGAAGATGAAGTGAAAGGAAAATATTTTACCAAGCACCTCTTCATATGTGTATAAATACATATGTGTATAAATAACATAACATACTGAAATGAACACCAAAAATATGGAAACAAAGGACTTTTTCCTTAATTCGTTATTTTCACATTCTGATGACTCTGTATCCTTTACGTTATATATGGTGAGTACATGTGCACATCTGTGGGAGGGTAGTGGGGAGAATCCAGGGAGAGAGGGTGAAAGTGCAGCAGTGGAATGCACTGGACATTGATGAAAGTTAACTATGCGACTCATGGGTGGAGATTGGAGGGAGGGAATGGGTAAGAATGAGGGAACAGATGACACTGTATGAAAGGAAATATACTTATTGCCTGACATAGGTAAACATAACCCCACTGTATATCACCTCTAAAATAACAATAAAGTATTTTTTTATAAAATGAAGTAAAAATAAAGGGAAGATCCTCATAAAGAATTGTGAATATTGCCCATGCTTCTGTTTGTGCTGTGTCGTTCTCTTGAGATGTGTCAAAAGACACATGGGACAGTCTTTATATGATTAAAAAGAACACTTCACAGCTCTTAGGAACTCATAAATTAAAGAGCAGAATTACTCATGTACAAAAGGATTGCTCATTTATTCAAAAGAAAAAACTTCCCACAAATTATTAAGAGCCTTGTATAATGAGAACTAAATGCTGAAGTGTTTCAAGTCACTGTTGATTAAGTATCAGAAATTGTAAGAAAATTTTTAAATTTTACCAATTGAATGACATTTCCATGTTGCTTTTCCTTTTGTTTTTTAAATTTTTTAGACAATTAAAAAGTTATCTGGACAAAAAGAAACTAACTTTTGCAAAATGATGAACTCTTCCTTTTTCTTTCCATGGTCTCACACTTCATAACAGACTACCATTTTTTAGAAAGAAGGTAGACAAGTAAATATAATATATACATATAAATATATAAAGGGACATCTGTACTTGACAGATAGTATACAAATAGATGGGTGTTTTGAAGATATATTTTTCTCTTTATTAGATTTTCCCACTTTCTATACCACTTATCTAATCTAAAGTTTATTATTTCCCACCTACTAACCTTATACTGTAGCCTTGGGACAAAAACATTCTCCAGTTTGTTGTCAGCAATGCCCTGTATGCCTTAATTTCCTACCATCCTATCATACTCCCAACTCATTCTCTGCCTTATATATTTCTAAAGTTTTAATTAATCTCCATACTAACTCGTACCTGAGCAGTTGTAATCCACTTTCTTTGATGTCAGCCCATTTTCTAAGGCTTTTTAATTTAACTCTTTTTTTACCTGAGCCAATTCCAAAATATTTTTATTATATCTCTGTCAGCATATTTTCTGTACTGACAGCAATATAAAAGTATATGTAATGCACAGAAAAATACATCTTTTCTACAGATACCAATGTTCTCTGCATGGGATGAGAAAGACACAAAAAGAGTAAAAATAATGTGTTTTCTGGTTGCATTTAATGATCAAGAAATTGCTTCACTGAAAACGTTCTTAATGTTTTAGGGAGGAATGTGATTAAATACCCTATGATTTAAATGTCTGTTCCTACATTCTATTTTCTTTTTTGCTGTTTTTCGACATTAATGACTTTCATAGATGAATAAAAGTTGCCTCATCAAGGTTCTTGGATCAAAATGGTGGGAGAGTTCAGTCATTGGCTCTAGTGTCAGTCTGGCTTAATGAGCATGACTTGACTTATTCTCTGACCATGTGATCTGTGGGAGATCTTCTAACTTCTCTGTGCCGCAATTGCCTCTTATGGAAAATGAGATTCTGTGTTGTCTTCCACAGGATCAGACTGGCCCCCATCTAATTCTAATGATGACTAAATGTGATGACTTTGGTTAAAGATTTGTAAATTACTCATCAATGCCAGGAAGTGAGGAAGGGCCTTATTATGCCAGATATCCTCATTATATTCACATGTTAAGACACACGCTGTTCCACTGTGTATTTCACACAGTGCTATAAATGATCATGCAAAATATTTCAGGAAAGATGCTAATTCTGTATCCTTGCCCTATACATTCATTTTTCATACACTGCAGCCAAGTTATCACTATGTAAGTGTTTATATCTCTATACTCTTTTAATTAGAGAAGTCATTGGCCCAACATATATTACTTTAAGCAAGTGGCTCACGAAAATTACTTCCATATTTCATGACAAAAACAGGATCTTCAAAATACCATAAGCTCAGGCATGCTTGACACATCTGTTCCTTCATCCAACTTCATGACAAACCTCCCACATTGTGAATTTGCTCTGATACTTGTTTCTTCAAATATTAAACAATATTTGCTCCATGTCAGTAATTCTTGGCACTCAGATATGTTTTAATTTGTGTCTTATTGTCTGGTTTCAGAAATTTTTATTATATTATGAAAATCAAGTCAGCATTTTTAATTCAGTTCTTAAACAGGAAATCTTAAGGGGTTTCCATTCACATGACTAATGCCAATGAGTTAGAGTATTGCACCGTGTGTCATGCTATGTTAGACATACTACAAAATGTTATAGGACTTAGTCCTTTTGCTCTAGGACCCTGGCTAGCTCTCATTAATTTTTCCAAGGGCTCACAAGTGTCCTGAGAAGAACTCTAATTAGGAATGGGACAGATTGTGCTTTTATTCTCAACTGGTTCTTCTTGAATTAATAGTGTGTTCTTCAGTAATATTCATGTAGTCACTTTTGAACTACATATCAATTTTATATTGATTAATTTCATGAATAATATAATCTTTCATCATTTGATCTTGGCAAAAGTGTATGATGATCAACCTCAACACATTCCACTGCCAGCCTCTGCTCAGGAACTCTCACTTTTCTGTCAGGAGAGCTCAAGTCCTCAACATGGCTCCAGTTTGACCTTGAGACCAAGAGCAATCTGTGCCCATTTTGGAGTAGAAAGTGGTCAAGTGTGATTTTTTTTCTAATTTAAAGTAAAAAAATTTAAAGACAATTTCCAGTACTCTCTTGGTGCTTCTTCAATGGAATGCTCTGCAGAACGTCTCCGGTATGCTGCTGCCCTTTTGGAAGCTATTTTTTTTAACTTTGTAGGTGATCCTTTTGGATCATCACATTTTTTGAAACATTTGTCAAAGCAAAGGCCTGCCTACTGACTCCACAAAATTTGACCCCCTGTAAGGATCATCATGCTTCATTTACATTCCTGAAAGATACAATGTCACCATGAGAATTATGAAGAATGGACTAGCAATGTACATTATTCCATGGGAGAGAGTAAAAAGCAAGATGAACTGATCTTCATATGTCATTTTGGCTGAAAATGGATCTAAATATTCCCTGACTTTGAGTTAACATTAACATAATTCATTTCTTTCAATTTTTTGAATTAATTTGACATTTTACAAATTTTATCTCTTGGCATTCTTTTGAGCTTCTCTTATCGTAAAATTCGCAAGATTTTCCAATTTGAATTGGAAGAAGCCCAGAAACTGGGTCTGAAAAGAGGTAGACAGTCACAGAATATAAAACCTCGAAATAAAATCCAAAAATAATTTGGCAAAGGAAAGGAAAGAATCATACAAATACGTATTTTTTGTAAGTACTTATCAAAAGTGATATATGTGTTTACATAAATAAATATATACATAGTAATGATATAAGGCCCAACCAATGAGATTAGATAGATAGATAGATAGATAGATAGATAGATAGATAGATAGATAGACAGACAGACAGACAGACAGACAGTCAGACAGATAGATAGTTTAGTTATACCTTGATTACAGTTGACATGTAAAAATTAGCTACAAATGTTGTAAGACATGCATATTAAAGAGTGATAAGAATTTAAAAGTAGAATTGTAAGACAGAATTAAAAGACAGTAAAACACATGCTTTATGACTGAAAGTACTTTTGCAATTGGAAACTTTTGGAATAAGAAATAAAGAGACTCTGAGGAAAAGGATGAAGGAAAATAACAATCACCTATTCTTTGTAATGACATAGGAACAAATACTCAGTACAATGTAGAGAATACTTCTGAAATATCAAAACAATCTATTGGACTTGTTGAATTACTTGAATTTTACACATCTGATTTTTTTCAAATTCAATCAATTTCCAGCCAGCTTTTCTACTTTGCCATCTGTTTCTAAAGCAAAACTTAGTGCAAGTCTGTGGAGGATGAGATTTGTTTTGCTTCTTTTCAACCTAAGATTTAGTGAATCATGTCTAGGCTAAATTCCAGGTTGAATGGATCATCAAAACCCAGCATCACACACCCATGTGTTTTCTTAAGTTTGGAGTAAGAGAATGCTGTCTTTCTTGTTTCATTACTTTGAACCATTAAAAATAGATTTACAGTGTTAACAAGCGTTTAAATAGCACAGGCAGGAGTTTCTTCCTAGGTAAAAAAACAGTTAATAGGCATCTTGATACTGCTCATCTCCAAAAATGATCAAATTCTCTGCTGTGTTAACTCTCACATAATTTGAAACTCTGCTTATTCTAAGTCTGATACTTATATGCAAATAAATACTAAGTATTTTGTGTAGGATAATCTGGCCGATGTTGACATATAAAGGTAAATGAACTTGACACTTTTAGCAGCCTGATTCTGATAGGAGGAAACCACGAGCTCAAATTTATCCCACTGGAGTGTAAGAATTCATTGCTATATCACAACAGATTGATCAACAGTAATTCTCTCATTCTCTCAATGGATGAAGAATGAATTTGCCTTGAAGCTTGAAATGAAATGAAATGGAAATACTGCAAAAGTAACAACAAAAAACAAACAAACAAAATACTGCAAAAGTAAAGACAAAAAAACGAACAAACAAAAAAACCTCTTCCAAATTAAGTGTCCTAAATGTACTCATTACCTTGCTCATGTAATTATAACCCCTCTGTACAGTATTTTCACAATAAAATTTTTAATAAAATAAATTTAAAAATAAAAAAATAAAAAAGAGGTAGGGACAAAATAAGAAAAGATTCAGTTGAGATATGATACAGAAGAAATATTGGACATAAACAATAGTCAAAAAATATTAGTTGTTACGTTTATTTCAGCATTATTCACCATAGCTAAGATATGGAACCAACCCAGATGCCCCTCAGTAGATGAATGGGACAAGAAAATATGATAGATAGATAGATAGATAGATAGATAGATAGATAGATAGATAGATAGATAAATAGATATAGAATGGAATTCTATGTCTCTACCAGGAAGAATGACACAGTCCCATTTGTTAGGAAGTGGAAAGACTTGGAAAAAATTATACTAAGTGAAGTAAGCCAGACCCAAAGAAACATAGGCCCCATGGTTTCCCTTATTTGCAATAATTAGTATGATTTTACCAGACAAGTAGAAAAGGTCAACTGCTATGCATATATGGCCATATAAGATGGTGCTAAGCAAATTGAACCCCAAGATAGAGACACAGAGATTTTATCTTTGTTCCTGTTATTTTTAATGTCTTTATAATGTACTATGTGATTTCTCTTGTTTCTTTAGTATATTCTTCCCCCATGGTATAACCTCTGTTTTTATTGTATTTGATTCCAGTACCCTGCATCTTGTATATACATTGTCCTAATTTGGGGAGCGAAGGGAAATAACAAAATGCTGAAATAAGGCTACAGGCTGACCCATTGTAGCAATGAGAAGTACAAGACACTATGTTAAAAATGAACTCAAAAACTTCAGGGAGGGAGGAGTTGGGGAAGTGGAGAGGGAAGGGATGGCGGGGGGCGGGGGAAGCAAAGGAGGGGGTAACAATGCTCAAGAGGAAATGTACTCATTACCTTACTCATGCAACTATAACCTCTCTGTACAGTATCTTTACAATAAAAAATATTGTTTGTTAATATTCAACTAATTTTTTATTCTGCCTTGGGGGTTTTAACGGAGTTCAAGAAGCCATAAAACACTGTATTTTTTATGCTGCAACTGTCATTCCCTTGGGTTAAATTATTTTCATATTTAATGATAACAGAGACCTGACTGCCTTCTTGTAGATCTAAGAGAAAGATGTACAGAAATATATGTGGAAAATGGCAGTTGTGTACTAAGATGCAGCAATGTTCCCTTGGGTGTTTCATGATTTCCTAACCAAGGTCTCAGGAGCTTACTTACTTACACTGCTGTACTAAGACTGAGAATCAGAGGGTTAAACAAGAATATGTCTGGAAACATTAAAACAGAACCACTTTATTTTATATAATTAATATATGCTAACTACAGAACTATATATTTTTAAAGTGAAAATATAAGAAAGAATGTTCTCAAAGACACAACTTAACACACCATGAATCTGCAAAGAAACCAGAACTCAGTGGATTAAGATGAACACCTTGCTGACCCTTGGGTACTGAATTTGTTACACACTGAATTATGTCCTTATGTTTAAGCATTTGTTACTTCTAGAAATGAATTCTAAAATTCTAAAATTGGGTATTCTTTAATAGATTATACATTTCTTATACATTTCTTAAGAGTATCAAAAACATTTCCTCATGTTTTTGATACAAGTGGTAGACTGACTTACAGATTTGTCTCTTCATAGTTATCATTTTAAAATTCAAATTATAAATGCAGTACTAATGTTCAAAATAAGGTTGTTTTTCAATTAGGTATCATTTCTGTCCCTTAATTTTGTTTTAGTAGATACATTGTGATATAACTAGCATATAACATACATATGTTAAGTATGAAAGTGAGCTATTTGATTTTGTAATACATGTACACATATGAAACTATTGCTACAATAACCATAATTAACTCCTAATATTTTCTCAAGCCTCTGTAATCTTTTCCTCTGAGCTTCATTTCACATCCACACATCTTCCATTGTCAGTATTAGTAAGACATACCTTGAAGAATTTAGTATAGATAAATTCATATAGAAAGAACTCTTAGTATGGATTACTTCAAGTAGAATAATAATAATGAAATCTATCTCTGTTGTATCATGTATCAATAGGTGGGATTTGGGGCACCTGAGTAGTAGTCCATAAATCAGATACAGTATAATTATAGTTTGATAATTCTCTCACCAGCTGATAAAAACTTGGGTTATTTCTAGTGTTTAGGCAATACAAATAAATTTGCTATGAATATTGATGCAATATCTTTACCTGGGGGTATATGTCGTCATTTTGGTGGGGGGTTAAATACTTTGAAGTGCAGTAAGAAAGCTAAATGGTAGATGGGTGGTCAACTTTAAAAGTAATTTTAAGCTCTTCTTGATAGTGGTTGTAATGTTTAGTCCCAGAAGCAGTGTATCAGAATTCCAATTACTTCACATTCTTGCCAGCACTTTATTATATGATCAGAGATTTTGGCTTTAATTTTATCCATTCTAAGATAGACATAGTAATGTTTAATTTTTATTTGTATTAGCGTGCTCATTTTCTTTACTTGCCATTTACATCTCTTCCTTGATGAAGTGGTTATATTTTGCTCATTATTTGGGTCGATTCTTATAGGTGCTTTCTGAGGATTATTCATGTGTATTACATACTATGCACATAGCTTCTTTACCTTAAAGATATTTCTCAAATAACTTCCCATGGTCCATATTTTGATTTTTATGTATTTTAATTTTTGATCTGTAGGTTTGAGGTTTGAATTCAGGAAAGGTGCCTTTTCACTTAAGCCATACTTCCAGCTTTTTTTATTCTGGTTATATTTAGAAATAAGGTCTCACTTTGGGCCCAGACTGGACTAGATCCCCATTCTTTTGTTTCTAATTCTCACCATACCTGTAACAACAGGAATGAATCACCACCTACAACATTTTCTGTTAAGATGAAGTCTTATAAGCTATTTTCCCAGCCTGGCCTCAAATTGCAATTTTTTCTGATCTCAACCCTCACATAGTTGAAATGATAAGCACATACAACTATATCAAACCATTGGTTGAGATGAGGTCAATGTTACTCTTAATCTTATCTTTCGAAAATCAAAAACTTTAATTTGAATGTCAAATTTATCCTCTTACTCTGCAGTATATCATCATACTTGGTTGTTATATCTAAAAACCTTTCTTTAAATCAAGGTTACAAATTTTCTTTTCCTCTGAGAAGTTGTGCTATTTGGAATTTACATTGGATATATAACTTGGCAGTTTTTCTTAATGTTGTGTGAGTTACATGCTATGGTTAATATTTTACATACAGATTTCCAAATCATCTGGCTTCATTTGTTGAAAAGCATAGTATTTTTCTAAATTGGACTGCCCTCTGAACTTTTGCCAAAATCTGATGACCACATGTATATCCATGTGTCTATGTGTGTCTGTGTGTTTTTAAGTCTATAGATGGATCTCTATGTCTATGTGGATGTGTGAAAGTATGCATACATGTCTGTATGTGTCTGCTTCTATGTAGATGTATTGCAATAAATGAAAGTATATATGTGTGATGAATTTTCATATGTGCAGATGTTTGTATGTGTATTTGTGATAGATATACATGAGTATATGTGTGATTGTGTATGTGTTTGTGTGGCTTTGTATAAATAAAACCTTAAACTATATTTTAGTAGTAAATCCTTCTGACTTTGGGATAGGCAAAGAATATTTAGACAGGATACTGAATTTATAAGCTCCAAACAAAGCAACCGATAAACCAAACAACATGAAAATTAAGAAAAAATCCTTTCTAAATACAGTTGTTGTTGTTTTTTTAAAAATAGTTATTATAAAGGTAATGTGTAGATGGAGGGGGTTACCATTTTATGTCAGTTAACGAATATATTTCTTTTTGGAAAATGTCACCCTCCTTTCACTCTCTCCCTACAGATAGTTTTAAAGGGAAAAGACACATCCAGACCAGGAGCACATAGTTATTAAAAAAATCATATGTGACAAGGACTTGATCAAGACAGATGAGTGCATGTATGGACGAGGAGGTGTCTGTTTATGAACATCCTGATAAGACATTATTCATATTGCTGTATATAGAACTAAGTTGTGATAAAACATCAGACAAACCCTATTCAATTTTACTTCTTTTCAACCATTGCCCTTTTGCTTTGTACTCAATAAAACCAACAGTACTGACAACACTTCTGAGCTTGTCAAAAACGCAGCACCTTAGTTCCCCTTCAGGACCAACTGCTTTGGAATCTGCAGCTAACACAGTCCTCAGTGACACCACACACAGTAATGTTTGGGAAATCCCAGCATCCTTTTTCAAGCAGAAGTCATCCCAGACTGCTCAGAGCATCTCTCTTCTTAAGCCATTGCCTAGAAGTGTAAACCACCCTGACAGCTTTGCCTTCCAAAGCACAATTTTATCCATTAATATTTAAAATTCTTAGGAGCACTTGCATGCCCTCTTCTGGATTTTTGCTCATTTGTTTGTTCCTACTTTCAGAAATGGGCACCTATTTGCATTTTTCTTTTCCTTTCCAATGGTGGAGAGGATAAATCTCTCAAATTCCTAGTGGTACTTCAGATAATACTTGAACCCGTAGGACTAATGAGAACTCATCTTGAGGGGATCACTTCATTACAAGCCTATGTGCCTTACCTGAGCTTCAGTTTCTACATGTATAATTTACAATAGATAATGACTGTTTACACCTAAGTATTTCTCTTACTAGACTAGCAAACTTTTTTTTTCTTGGTCGGTCATTAGGTTTGAACTCTGGAACTAGGTACTGTTCCTCAGCTCTTCAGCTCAAGCTTAGTGCTCTACCACTTGAGCCACAGTGCTACTTCCAGTTTTCTGGTGGTTTATTGGAGATAGAAAGTCTCATAGACTTTCTTGTCTGGGCTGGTTTTGAACCGTGATCCTTAGATCTCAGCCTCCTGAGTAGCTAGGATTACAGGCTTGAGCCACTGGCACCTGGTTAGACTAGCAAACTTCATATCTTAAGTTTTTAAAGGCTCCAATCTTTAAGGAAACTCAATTCTGGTTACTGGAAACACAATTCTGAAATTATTTCTGTCTATCATAAACATGGTTTGATGCAAGCTTACAAATTCACATATTCAGTGCATAATACTTTAGTTGTCATTTACTAGATTATCAATAAAAAAGAAAGTGTGCATCCTAAATGAAAGGCTGTATAGTCAGCATATACTATCTGCATATTATATAACAAGGAGAGGAGAGAGTCAAAAGTAGAGAAATTCTTGTTGCTTTTTACCCCTTTCTTTAAAGTCATATGAGGTTAACTATACATTTGGAGAGTAAGAGCAGAAATAATATACATTTAACTCCACTTCTATTAGCTATATGAAGATGAGATTGTCATTGTCTGTTCCTCATATTTATATATCAACAAGACACACTATATTAACTTCTATATGGAAGCAAATTGATTATGGGAGTTCACTTTGAATTAAAAATCGTAATAATTAAAAATATTTTATCCTTTCTTAGTAAGAAATTACCTGGGACTCACTGGTATTAAGAATTCATTATACTTAGACAATTTTTTTCATTCTATGCCATCTTAGAAGATCTTTATGAACTATATTTCCTCAATTTTTCAGACACTGAAAGTTCAACTATTGAGTTCTGCATATTTTTCAAAATGACTCTGAAGATATTGGCATGATAACCATTCATTATAATACATTTCAAATAATTTAAATATTTAAGTTTCCAGGGTAGATAATTAGAACATTGTATGGTTTCTTGAAGGAAATCAATTGGTTTCTTGACAGAAATCAATTGGTTAAATTTGACCAATCACCTCAAGATTTCTCTTATTTCAGGTTTACATTTGACATGGCTCAAATATAATGAGCTCTTGTGCCATAGCCTGCATTTAAGGTGAATATATTTCTCATTGAAACAGCAGCATGAGGCACCGTTTGCTGAAATAATAAAGCCAAGCTCCTAAATGAAAAATAATTAAAAAGTAGTGAGAAATGCTTCACCAAGAGAAATGTAATAAAGACACATCCATGGCTTACTTCTAGTCTCTTAGAAACATATCCTAACCTTTTCTCACTTTGATTTTCATTAGTTATTGCTAAATACATTGTGCCTTGACCAAATTCTTTTTAACCCATTAATGTCATTCTGGTGTTTGGTACCTACTCTTAGTCTCAATTATCGTTCTGCTATAGATTTCCACAACAGTAGTAAATAGGCAGGACTTAGAAAACAAGAAAAAAGAAGATCATGTTGGTTCAGCAACAAGCTTTTGATTTCTTTTTTCTGTTGCTTTTAGAGGATTTAGCAGGTTTTGTCATTTCCCCCTGTGCTATAGACCATGAAACAAAATCTTTAAAGTTCAAATGCACAAACTTGGCTGGAGAAACAAATAAAGACTTGACTAGTCTACGAAATGCAACGTTAATTGGTGTCTCTGAGGTTCTGTTTCCATCAGAAGAGTTGTTGGCAATGAATTGTTCCAGAAAAAAATCATGAGGATATTAGCTGAAAGAGAGTAAGGGGGAGAGAATACTAACTGGACTGGTTTGAAAAGAAAAAAAAAAACCTTCAAGTCTTCTATTCAGTATTATCTCACAGCAAGATGATTCATTGGACTTTCAGATATTGGGAGAAAATTCTCCTATGGTGTCTCAATTTTTTTCTCTCAATTTTTGCACATTTTGTAAGGAGATTCACTGACATGTTTTGTACAGGATTATCTTTGAAGGATTTTTTTTGTTGTCGGTCATGGGGTTTGAACTCTGGGCCTGGACACTGTCCCTCAGCTCTTCAGCTCAAGGCAAGTGCTATACTGCTTGAGCCACATCACCACTTTTGGTTTTCTGGTGGTTTATTGGAGATAAGAGTTTCACAGACTTTCCTGCCAGAGCTGGTTTTGAACCGTGATCCTCAGATCTCGGCCTCCTAAACAGCTAGGATTAAAGGTGTGAGACACCAGCACCCAGCTTGAAGGATATTTGTAAAGAAAACAGTCTTGAACATTTAGAAATGTCTTATTTTAGAGGAGACAGTAATTTTGTTGCTGTTGTTGTTGTCTTACTGTCCAGACATATAAAGATAATACCTCCCTCTCTTGCAAATTTAAGCATGTTTGTTTGTGACTCATTGTAAAAAACTGGGGTTTTGTCAGGTGAGGATTTTTCCAGCAGAGACACAAACATGTTGCCAGCACTGCATTTGGGTATACCACCCGTGTTACCTAGCAGTCTGGAGAGTATGGAGAGCCACTGGGCACATGAAATTTACACTTTCTGTTACTACAGAAATAATGAAGCCCTTTCACATAACCGGGAAGTCTCATGTTGTTACCACCAAATAAGAAACTGTGGCAGGCTAGCTTGTCAACTGGAAAGCAGGGTAGAATGTTAACACCCTTCAAACTTGTTACTACCTAGCACTGTTGAACTACTAAACAGCTCCCATGGGTTCATGGATGGAAGACTTAGTGGTCAACTGGTGTCACTATTGGGAAGTGAGATGTTCTGAAATTTTAAAGAGGTGAGCCTAGTCACAGAAAGCTGGCCACTGTGACCTGCCTATAAAAGGAATGTTTGGGATGCTTTGTCCTCTGTGCCTCTCGCTTTCTCTCTCTTCCTTTCTCTCTGCCCCTCTACCTCCTGTCCATGCTTCAGTTGTCACATGCTGAGCAGGCCCTTCTGTTATATGCAGCTGCTCCCGAGATGTTCCATTTCACCTCCTGTCTAGAACAGTTGAGCCAGCTGATGCTGTACTGAAATCTCTGAAACTATGAATCAAAATAAATAATTTTTCCTTTAAGCTAGTTTTCTCAAGTATTTTTGTCCTAGTGACAGAAAGGTAACTAATGCAATATGAGAACATGGACATTTCTGTCTTAGTCAAGACCCATAGATACTTTAAATTTACGTAAGATGAGGTATTGCTCCAAATGTTTGGGCTACAAGATTTATTTATTCATTATTTACATTATAGCATCCACATATAGAACACCAATAAGAAATTTTAATGGCAGATAAATTGTACTCATAAATTGATATGGCGAATTGAAGCCCCTTTGCAGAACTATTAAAATATCATTTAAATAAAAAAAACTTAAGAAGTAATACATGAAATATTTTACTGGCAAAATTTTACTTTATTCAGAGAGGTGTGATTAAGGGGAAAGGGATAGACAAATGAAGAGGGGAGAGTGCAGTCGAAAATTCAATACATATCATGCAAAATTAAGAAGAGTGAAGCAAGAAGTGGGTAGGGGAAGATGGGTGAGGATTGAAAAGAGATGACATTGATCAAGATGTGTTATATTCATAAACTGCTTTGTTAAATGGCACCTCCTTGGTACAACTACGTAAAGGCAATAATAAAAAAACTTATTAAAAACTTATATTTATTAAAAACATATCCATATTATTGATATATATAACTTGTCTGTTTCTTCTGGTTTCTGTTTAAACTCTAGTTCCCAGCAGAAGAGACTTGAATTAGTCCATGAAAGTCATCCACGACCATGTTCATTGCAGCATTGTTTACCATAGCTAAGATATGGAACCAACCCAGATACTCCTCAGCGGATGAATGGATCAAGAAAATGTGGTACATGTATATAATGGAATTCTATGCCTCCATCAGAAAGAATGACATTGCCCTTTCATAAGGAAATTCATAAAAACTTGGAAAAATTATATTAAAAGTAAGCCAGCCCCAAAGAAATGGCATGGTTTCCCTCATTTGTGATAACAAGAATATGTCTATAAATCTACAAGTTAATTTAATGGTTAGTAAAAGACAAGTAATTATACTTAGACATGATTAAGTAAACAACACTCTATGCATTTACATAGTGAGAACAAAGGAGGATATTCTTAGGACAGGATCATGATGGCTCAATACCTTTGTGCATATGACAACACAAAATGATGCTTATTGAAATGAACTCCAAGAAATGGAAACAAGAGATTTTTTATTGTACTGTTTTCAGTGATTTCTTTTTTCTTTCTTTTTATTCTCCTTTGGTTTACTACATTTTGTCACTGTTTCTGATTTCTCTACCCCTTGACTTGTATATATTTATCTGATTTGAGGAGGGGAAAGGGAATCACAAAAACAGTGGGACAAAGGGTGATTCAATTCAGCAGTGATATTCACTAAACACTATATTGGAAATGAAATTTACAACTGGGGGGTAGGGAAGGAGGAGGAAAGTGGGAGAAAAATGAGGAATGGGGTAAGGCTGTTGAAAAAGAAATATACTCGTTACCTGACTTTTGTAACAGTAACCCCTCTGTTCATCAATTTCACAATAAAATTTAAATTAAGAAGAAGAAAGGAAAACTAGGAACTGGAGGTATATCTCAAACAGTAGAGTGTCTGCCTAGCAAGTGTAAGGAACTGAGTTTAAACCTGGTACTGCCAAATATAAAGGATATAAAAGAAGGAAGAGAGGAGGAAGGAAGGAAGGAAGGAAGGAAGGAAGGAAGAAGGAAGGAAGGAAAGAAGGTAATAGTAGACAGGGCTTGCCACGATTATTGAATTCTTCTCATTGAAAAAAAAACTATATTAAAGGCAGAGAAAAATGATTGACCCAGAGTCTTGCACAGATATACCTACACCCATTGTGTCAGTTTTTAACACAAGTAGCAGGTGCTTATGAATGGCTTGCCCTTTGATGTATCCACACTGCACTCATCTCTGTTACCAACAACATTTTTCCTTATTCTGGATAGGACATTCAGTAATAGATAGATAGATAGATAGATAGATAGATAGATAGATAGATAGATAGATAGCCAGACAGACAGGTAGATAGACAGACAGACAGGTAGATAGACAGACAGACAGACATACAGATAGACAGACAGATGTCTCTCTCTCTCTCTCTATATATATATATATGTCTTCATATAGACATATAGATATATTATTGGAATATCTTGAATATATTGAGATATCTTACGTGACAAACTTTTTAATGAGAAAAATGAGGTATCAAGAACTATCAAAAGATGCTGGGTAGAATAAATAACTAACAATAATCAGAAGGAGTGTAAGGGAAATAATTACATATTATGAAACAGGTTACTATATTCCAAATGATTTAACAATCCTTCAGTATACCATGATAAATCTATGAGTAGATATTTAGAAAAGGATAAGAATAAAAGACAAGTACATTAAAACAAAAGAAAAAACTCATTTATTCCAAACTGATAAATTATCTTTCTTTGTTGACTCAGAATAAAATGTTCTTACACATAACAGTTACAACTGAACAGTGCCCACATACTAAGACAAGATCATCATTTGCAGCTCATTATTAACTGTTATTTTCAAATGGAAGTTGGCACCTCATATGGGTTTACTAATCCAAAAAATGAGCAGATCACCTAGTTAGACTGTTTCTTTGATTTGATAGTTTAATTTATTTATTTAGTATACTCATCCATGGAGCTTGAAGAATTCAAGCAGGTAATATAGAAAATGTTTAACTCAGTGTTAGACACATAACAAATTTCAGCCCAGGTTAATACTCAGATTTTGCCTTAGCACAAGAAGTCTGTTTCACTAATTTGATCGTTTTCCAAATGTTCCTACAGATCCAAAATTAGAATATTATGCTTTAAATATTTACAAAAGAAAGCTCACAAGGAGCTCACAGTTTATTTGAAGAGGACCAAGTTCATAAGGTGATTTAAGCAGACAATAAGGTAAGCTTTGATGAAGTTAGTACAAATACTGTAAAAGGAAGGACATAGAAAATACCCCTAACCTCATAGAGGGTAGCTACTTTCCCCTTCGGTTTTATTTTCGTTAAAGACACTTGTATGAGAAAAGTAGATTTGTTCTGGGAAACAACAGCTTATTCCAAACAAGTCCCTACATTCTTTTCCAGATTACCTTCTCTGGGACTTTCACAGACTGCAATAGCCAGAAAGCACATCATGCAGAGAAAGCAACATTACATGTTTGGAGTCTTTTTTATCAAATACTACCAGAGTCAGACTTGCCTTCCATTCCTGATTTATTTTTCCTGAAACTAGTCTCCAACAATGAACCAAACGGAATGTACTCTTTCCTAAGTTTGTCAACACTCAAGTATGAAAAGACAAAATATACTATTATTCCAGACTGAACATCTGAAATGAACTTCAAAGAATGCATTCCCTGTACAATCAAACCTGAAGCAACTTCAAAAACTTCCGGAATCCTTTTCCACTAAGCAAACATGCTGTTAAGTAAGATGGCTTAAGCTACTTATGGTGTTCTGGAGGCTCGTCTTAAATTCCCTTGACACTTCTGCCTATAATACCTGCTAAAGATTTGGAACCAATCCAATGGTAGGAAAATAAAATCTCCCAGACACCAATGAATTTGAAGAGAATAGCTAACTACTTTGGGGGAAGGAAAGATTCTTAAGCCACGTTTCATCCTCCCTGCTTCCTTGCAATCCCTCATAAAAGTAGGATTTGAAAATGAGCACTGGCCTGTCCTTTGTCCACTTTTTGAACTGGAACGAGTGCTAAAGTTTGCAATGGGTTGAAATAGCAAGAAACAGAAAAGGGATAAGCAGACCCATAAGTCCTTTATTGATGTTAAAGCCATTCTAGGAAGCCCCATTCTTCATCCTCATACCATGCAACTTCAAGCCCAGGAACACACACACATACACACACAAACACACACACACTCACACACACACACATACACAAACACACATACACACTCACTCACACACACACACACACACACACACACACACACACACTCACACCACAAATACAAAGTCTGTGTGGATAAGTAACTCCAGGCTCATCATTCTACAAACAAACAAGTTCCTAGTTCTGTAACCATGTCCCCATCCTGGAGCTGGAGTTGACATTCACTTCGCTTTCAAGGATACCTGAAACTAGCACTAACGAAGAGATAACCAAAGAAGAATATCCAGTTACTGCCAGGATATTACTTTATTACCTCGGAAGTGAATCTAGGATATCAATGATTGTCTGTAGACATAGAGAAACTGGATAGCCAGATAATGATAACAAAACGGCCAACAGCAAATTGAGAGGCTAAAAGTTACTCCATGTATCTAGTGTTTTTTTCTTTTATACAAAAGAAACAAAATAAGAAATGTGTTCTGTTTGCTTATGGGCATCAAAACTCATAAATATCTGACCATTTGGTCTGACATCTGGGAGCAAAGCAGTTGGTCTTTTGTGAGCAAGGAGGGGCAAAGAGGTCTCTGAATTTAGACAGAGGAGATGAATTGTGCCCAAGTTAGTGAACACCCATCACTGCCCATGATTTATGCCTCTGAATGTCCGGCTCTTCAAAACAGGTTGAGTAGATGCATATTTGTGTTTACTTCTGAGGTTTACACACCAGATTCCTAAAGGGAAACGAGACAGTGGAAAATGAAGCCTGATTCCTTCCGATGCATGGGGCCTTCTATGCAATGGAAATTAAATCTGGGAGCCTTGGGGATTGCACATTTCTTTAGCTGTTGGATAAAATTGGAGGTTACAGAGGCTTTTATGAGAAGTACAGTCTTTGACTTTTACAGGAAAAAGGTTAAATGCTTTGTTTCTTTTTCTTCAACAGTTATTCTTTTAATAATTTTAGACTTTTCACAGAGATTTTTTTTGTAAAAAGCTTTCATTTCCTTGATAGGTATGGAAATGTGCTCTTTGCAAAAGTAAAATGTGCTCTGCCACACTTGTCTATACATGAGAAACACACCCTTTCAGGAAAGAACAAGGAGAGTTCTCCCTGAATAAGGGGAGAAAACTTGAATTATAGGAAAAGCACCATGTCCCAAGTACATATATTAACCTCAAAAACATAATAAGGTTAACATAATATTGCTGTAGTTGAATACAATAGCCAGGCCACAGCAGATATAAGAAAAGCCTGGCTGTTCCTATAATCTTTGCTATAAATACCATTGGTTGTGATTAGCATTTGGGTAAATCACATTTCAGACCACATAGAAGAAACACACTAGAAAAAGCATTCTTAATCTTCATAACAATGATACCCAGATGATAATACTTGAACCAAGACCAACAAGCAGAGATGCTAGAAGCTATTGCATATGCCTGATTTTCTCTTTAAAAATAGGATGCCCAATTAGGATTTGTTTAAAGACTGAAAAACTTGTAAATGCCTGCCCAAATGGGTCTTAGAGCAAAGCTTTTGATCTTGTGACATTTGTGGTTATTTTTGCTTTATATGTGTGGATAGTGTTTAAGCAAAAGCTCTGTATCTTTTAAAGAAGTTTGACTTGAGGAATTAGGTTAGTGGGGAAACCATGAAGCCAAATGTGTAAGCATTAGAACTATCTTTTTACAACTATCTTTTTACAAACTATCTTTATTTCAAAACTTGGACAAACACTGTATTCTACTGGTTCTCTTTGTCCCTTGGACAAAACTTTAGCTTAGAATGGAGGTATGAAAGCTTAGTGAGAACAGAAACCCTGGGATGACAACTTCAAGTTGACATTCAATAACATGCTTCATCTTTGACAACTTAGACACATTGGACAAGGCACTAACTAGCTTGTCTATGCAGCCTCCATCTTTTGGCTCTCTAAGCTAGTATACTTGAATGAACAAACAATGGGACGCATAATGCCTTACACTGGATTTCATTCTAGAAAATGAAGACAGACGCATCAAGCTAATCAGCTTTACCTTATTTTAATGAAATACCTAATATAATTTTGTATTTCTCCTCACAGTATTAGAGATTCCATTCCAACACGGGGTGAACCTACTTCCTTTGGGTCTCTGGTGAATAGACTGTATAACAAAGGCAGGTAGCATGGCAGAGAAAACCAACTTTCATCAAAGATCATGGGGGAAAGGACAAGACAGGAAGGGGCCAGGTTCCCACAATCCCTTTGAAGATCATACCTCAGTGAGACAAACTAGGCCATAATATCTTCTCACTAGGCCCCCTCTCCTCAAGACTCTGCTACCATCCAGTAGCAAGGCCCCATGTATCAAGTTTTCAACACGCAGGCTGTTAGAACCTATACAAGATCCAAACAATAGTAGTCATGAAGAGACTTCAAGGCAAGTTGACCTTTCATAATACTATGAAAAAGTGCCAGATTGGAGGCCCACGTTGAAGACTCAAATCCAGAAATTCCTACCCTTCTGATTTGCCTGGCAGGGAGGAGGGGAATTAACCTCTTAAACCTTCAGCATATTCATTTGTGAAGGGGTAACATAACACTTTAGTACATGGGTTTTGTGAACATTGATTAAAATAGAGCTTTTATAATGCCTTTATCCTTTAAGAACTATCTAAAAGGCTTTATGTGTAGTAATTCATCTCAGACACTTACCATCTGATAGTGATAACAATACAAAGATATTAGGAAAATTGTTCAAAGCTACATAACTATTAACTAGTACAGCTAGATTTTTTGTACAGCTAGAGTCCATTTTTTGTTGTTGTTGTTGGTTCATGGGGCTTGAACTCTGGGCCTGGGCACTGTCCCTCAGCTCTTCAGCTCAAAAAGATCACTCTACCACTTCCAGTTTTCTGGTTGTTTATTGGAGATAAGAGTCTCACGGCCTTTCCTGTCCAGGCTGGCTTTGAACAGTGATCCTCAAATCTCAGCCTCCTGAGTAGCGAGGATTACAGGTGTGAGCCACCGGTGCCCAGCGCAGAGTCCATATTTTTAATCACTCCACTCCATCACTTTTGTACTAAGACTCTATAACAACCTATTTGTGTAATTATCCATCCAGGTAAAGATTCTTTGAGTAAAACTGGCACTATAATCATAATTCTGAGACAAGATGTGTAAACAGATTGTTCCAGGAAAACTAGAACAGTAAAATACCTTCATAATAATGAATCTTTTAATATTTTACATGTTCTCTAGTATTTAAAACAGAAGAACTATTCTAACCTTGTCCTGTTAAAGACAGGTTTTCACCAAAAAGTAAAAATATAAAATTTGCCCCCTCTTGCTCTGCACTATGTTCACTCTTAAATTGAATTTCTCCTCTAAAACCAATCCCAAATTACCTTCTCCAATCCTGTTTTCTCAGCATCTTTACAAGTGGTATCTGTGGGGATTCTCCCCACCTCAGGTCTTCAGCCACTCCACTACCTCTCCTGGATCAGTTTGTAGCCCCCAGCTCTATCCAGACCTGAGCTCCTCCCTGGTCTCGAGCTCCGGCCAGGCCAGGATAACTGGCCACTCTCACTCTCCACTCAGGCCTACCTGCACAAACAGAGTACCTGATCACCCAGAGCGACCACCTGGATACAGGTAGAAGCCATATTACTCCCTCTCCCCTGGGAGATATGGCCTCTCTAATAAACTTTATAATAATCTTTCTTCTGTGCATGCCTGCCTCCACATGGTCCCCTGAGGTGGCCACTAAGAATTCTTTCAGTACCACTATTTACCCAGATAGAAATCAATCCAGGTCCTTGCTGGCAGCAACTGGTCAGGCTCTACTGCCAAAGTCATTCCCATTAAAGAATCTCCCACATTTCCTGCTTATCTACCAACTAGGAAGCTCCTTCCTCTCAGCTATGAGAGTTTTGAGACAAGTTTGGAGTGAAAATTTTTCACAGTGAGAGGCAACATTGTGCTTGATCTTTGGTTCTCCCTGTTTGTATTGCCATTTCCCAGGCACAGCACACACTAATTTCAGCTACATTGCAACACTGATGACTAGAAATCTGTCTGGCACTCAAAATAAATCAACCAGCATCAATCAATGCATATGTATTGAACACCTATTTTAAGAGTACAGGGAGTCTGACCTTTGTTTTTCAACAGCCAATTATTCCCCCATTGTGCTGATGAAGGGTTTACTTTTTCTCCCAAGGTCCACTACTTTGTCCTTGCCCTCATTGACCCTCATTTGGCTTGGCTTGACTTCCTGCCCAGATCAACTAGGGCATTTCGATTTTTGATCAAGGATCCCTAGATGCTGGCCACCCTCCCTTATCTTATGCAAATATAAAATGTAATGAAAATTCTCCTTCCTG
The DNA here is from genome assembly GCF_024711535.1 of Dipodomys merriami. Taxonomy (NCBI): domain Eukaryota; kingdom Metazoa; phylum Chordata; class Mammalia; order Rodentia; family Heteromyidae; genus Dipodomys; species Dipodomys merriami. The sequence continues at coordinate 53,621,151 of NW_027206179.1, forward strand.
ACTGTCTCTTTCCAGTAGCTGTTCATAGTTTTTAGTTTAGGGAATGAGACACCAGAGCAACTTTTTCAAGAAAGTAATTTATTTGGTCATATATTCCTGCAAAAACAATACATAAATGAATCATAAAATATGGTGGCTTAACTAGTAAATATTTGTTGACTTGCATAATTTCTGGGGATCAAATATACAGAAGCAGCTTCTCTGGCGGGTTCTGGTTCAGAATCTCACTTGAACTCACAGTCACAAAGTTCCCCAAAGTCTCCATAACTGGCAGGCTTCACAGGACCTAGAGAATCTATTTCTAAGATGTTACAAGTCTATTGATTAGAGTCATCATTTCCTCATCTTGTGAACTCCTTTAAGAGCTCTTTGAGTAGTTTCTGGACATGAAAATTAGATTCCCATAGAGGACATGATCTAAGAAAAGAAAAGGAAGCCACAATACCTTTTGTTTGGCCTTGTCACACACGGCTACTTCAACTATTTATTTAACAAGAATCATTAAGCCCAGCCCACATTCAAAGGAGAGGGAAAGCTGACTCCACTTTGAGAAGAGAAGGATGACAAGGAAGTTGTGAGTAAATTTCAGTCAAATACCTGGGACTATTAATTAGGATTCTTCAAAGAAACAGAACCATTAAGATGGAACTCAGACACACAGATCCTGATTTATGTATGTATATATATATATATATATATATATATATATATATATTATAAATATAAAACAAATATATTAGCACCTAGAAATATCCTGCAATCTATAAACAAATTTATTAAAAAGAATGGGCTTATGTGATTATGGATGCCAATAAATCCACATTCTGTAGTACTAATATCCTAACTCAAGTGAGAAGGAGAGAAGCTACGATAGAAACAGGAATTACTGATGTCCCATTCCAGAAGGCCACTGGCAGGGAGAAGAATTCCTCCATATTCAGGGTAAAAAAATCAACATCTCACCTATATTGTAGAATGAAATCTATGTTTTCTATTTCATTGTTTTAATGTTAATCTTATTCCTAAATACCCTCACAGACTACCAGAATAATATTTCACCAAAAATCTGGGAACCCTGTGACCCAGTAAACTGATACATAAAATTAGAAATCACAGTATGTGCTCAAAGAACTTATCAATAACAATGTGTTTGTTCTGTACACTAGAATTTCATTAATTTCACGGCCCTCTTTCTGGGGAAAAGAACCTCATGTATGAATAGACAATTATAATTTCTTGAGCACTTTTCAAAACCTCATTTTATTTCCTGATCATGAAACTCAACATGAGGAAACTAATTTTCAAAGATATTAAGCAAATTGTTCAGTTCTCACCATTAATTGAAAGAGCAAGACAAAAGGTGTATATATATATATTTTTTTTTTCTGAATACAGATTCATGTAATTTTCTTTCACACAACCTTTTCTACAATGGTAAATCTCTACAATATTTGTGGGAATATGTATCAATGTTCTTTGAAATTTTTATAGCAATCAAGTGCCTTTTACAAATAAAGTCCTATAGAAAATGAAGCACTTTTCTTTAAGTATAGTGAATTCTTTCCAAAGGAGTCATAATGAAGCAAAAGACGAGTGGGTGGTAGTAATAAAGCTCACCTATTCTGTCTGCCTCCTTCACCTTGGGCAACCTTTAAGCATTACCAAGTAATGCATTACCTGTGTGATCTGATTTAAAATCCACTAGCGCAGATCACATTTGCTTCTATCTCAAGAATGAACTTTTGTGGAGGGAGCAGAAAAACCCTCTGTTTTTCTAGTCATGAAAGATTATTGGGAATATCACTGGCATTGCACTTTCAGCCACAAGAGCATCTAGCTCTGGTATTTGAGAAGGTCTGCCTGAAATATGACAAAGCTTAGCTTTAGGAGACAGAGTATTACATTGTTATTTATCTTAGAGTGCTTGAACTCATAACATTAAATTTGTTCTAAGTTATATTATTTCTGAATTTCAACTTTCCACAGTTTCATGTGTTGTAGAAAGAGAAGTACAAAAAGGAAGAAAAAAAAAGTAGGATGCCAGAGCAAAAAGGTTTTGGAAAGGTACTTGGCAAAGTGAATGGGAACATAATTTAGAATGTCTGACTACATTACTTTTTATAATTAGAACATTTCATGATTAAAAATGGTTGATTATAAAACCTCAGCCAGCCTGTCAGCCAAGTACTTCAAAAACTCTAAGAAGAATAATTTTCAATCTCAAAAAAGCCCCACCTCCACAATAAGGTAAGATAAAATAACGCTCCCATGTCCCAAATGAGCAAAGAACAAAGGTTCCTGAAAAGTCAAGCTCAAATCAATAAACTCAGTTCCTATTGTGTACTGTCGACATGGACTTGCCCTCTGCAGTACCTTTCCCTAACTTTTCCCAGCTCACAATCACTGAACTAAATCATGTCACTGTGTCTCTTCCAAACTAGGAACGGCTCACTCGCCCCCACAGAATAATCATTTACATATTTCAGATCAATGCAATTCAAATAAACATGACAAGTACTAGTTGGCAATTAAGAGGTATTGGACAAGTGGAAAGGATATGCAAAAAGAAAGACACTTTGGAAGCTCCAACTTAATAGGACAGACCAACGAGTATATAAAAACTAAAATACACTATGACACATGCAGTAGATTTTAGACAAAGGACAGAAGGCAATGTCAAAATTAGAGAGTTCTCAGTATCACATTCTTGTACTACGTGCTACAAAGAAAAATGATTTTTTTCACAAATAGAAAATTTAACCAAGTGAGAGGAAGAGTGGTTGAGTAGAGGGAGAAGGGATGATTTTCCAGGCACAAGAAATACTGTCTAAAGCTTTTTCATTGACCCATTAACTATGATTTCCATCACCAGCAATCCTGGGGCCGTTTCAGTAGCAGAGCAGTCTTCTAGCTTTTCTCTTTTGGTAATTTAATTCTAATCATATGCTTATAACTAATGTCCTGTGGTGAGTGTTCTATGGTTAAGATATCTAAAATAACTTATGTTATTTAGACAGGATACTAACTAAAATAAGTTGCTCACACATTGCTCAAATGGTGAAAGGTTTTCCAGATGAACAGAATGAGGAAAATGAGGATATAATTATTCTAAAACAAAGGCTTGGTTTCTCTCAAAGAAACTATACATTCACTTAATGTAAAGGGGGTTAAAGAACAGGTTAATAGAAAGAATAGAGAATTGTCTAATATTTGTACCTTTCAAAAGGGGAATAACCAGAGCTTCACTGAATGCATATTAATTTAGACCAGAGACTTGTTCATCCTCCATATCATTCTCCAACAAGTAGAAAGGGAGAAAAATTAGTAATCAGTTTGAAGTAAAGTACCATGTGTTACAAAAAGCACCTTGTATTTTTCTATTAAATGAAAAGTGTCAATGGAAAGACTATTTTTACTCTTCTCTGTAAGCTTCCCTAATCCATATGTTTGCATTAGCTATATTTTCAGTCTTTGGAGATCACATCACAGTTATTTGAAAAGAGTTTTCATTTTCAATGAGGCCCATAAAGTTTAAAATGTACAGAAAAGCATGTATTGACTGGAGAGCATTTGAAGACATTAAGTCTAAAGTGAACAGCTATACTTTTCTTTCTGCGAGGGGATGATTTTAACAGTATGCTCTGGCAAGCGAAGATCAGACAGGGGAATTAGAGGGACAATTTGATTTCTTAGGGAGATCAATGAATATGACAGATTAATAGATGGCACACAGCTGGTGTCAGGTTCAGAAGAAGTGATGACAAGGAACAAAGGAGAGGACAAAATATGCATTTATACAACCAAGTCCAGCTCTGTGCAGAAAAATCAGAATGCTCCAAGGAAGACAGAGCTAGTGGTTATCTTTGCTGGGAAAAGAAGGGCAATCAAAACATCTTAGATATTCAGAGTGTCCCCTAGGAAACCAAGCACTTCTTTCTTGTGGATACAGGGACTTTTATGAACAGCACTCTGTGCAGTACCAGCACCAGCCATGGTTCCTGGATTAGTCTCCTGTTAGAACATGCTCCCCAAGGAAGGTAAGAAGAAGTTCACACCTGATGAAGATCAGACATAGGGAGATATGATTTCCTGTGGTCATTGCTCCCCATGGGATGCAGTGCAGTGGAGCAAGGAAAACATAAAATAGCAATTCAGTACATCAGCATTGAAATTCAGTCTTTATTGTCTTTCAAAGATCACTGTCACTTTAAAATCAGAAAAGTAATTTTTGAGGGTTAATTTTATACCCTGCTACTTTGCCAAAGTTTTGAATCAACTCGAGTAATTTGGGAGTGGAGTCCGTGGGGTTCTTTAAATTCAAGATCATGTCATCTGCAAAGAGGGAAAGTTTTACTTCATCTCTCCCTATTTGGATCCCTTTTATGTTTGCATCTTGTCTTATTGCTGTATCTAGGCATTCTAATACTAAATTGAAGAGAAGTGGAGAGAGTGGACATCCTTGTCTCATTCCTGAGTTAAGAGGAAATGGCTTTAGTTTTTCACCATTGAGTATAATGCTGGCTGTAGATTTGTCATATACAGCTTTTATTGTATTGAGGAATGTTTCCTGGATTCCTAATTTTTCCAGAACCTTCATCATAAACGGGTGTTGGATCTTGTCAAATACTTTTTCTGCATCTATTGAGATACTCATGTGGTTCTTATCCTTGCTCTTGTTGATGCGATGAATTATATTAATTGATTTGCATATATTGAACCAGCTTTGCATCGCTGAAATCGTGGAGTTTGATTATGGTATATGATTTTTTTGGATGAATTGTTGAAGTCGATTGGCCAAAATTTTGTTGAGAAGTTTTGCATCAATGTTCATCAAAGAAGTGGGTCTATAGTTCTTTTTCTTTAATGAGTCCTTGCCTGGTTTTGGGATGAGAGTTATGATGGCTTCATAGAATGAGTTCTGTAGTGAACTTTCTCTCAATTTCATTGAAGAGTTGGAGGAGTATTTCTGTATGCCAACAATGAGAAAAACGTGGCTGAAACCAAGAAAGCAACTCCATTCATAATAGCCCCACAAAAAATAAAATACATAAGAATTAACTTAACCAAAGAAGTGAAGGACCTCTATGGTGAAAACTTTAAAAACCTGAAAAAGGAAACCAAAACAGAACTGAGAAAATGGAAAAACCACCCATGCTCCTGGATTGGAAGGATCAACATCGGGAAAATGGCAATACTTCCAAAGTCTATCTACAAATTCAATAATATACCTATCAATATTCCAACCTCATTCTTCAAGGAAATAGAAGAGGCAATCCAAAACTTCATATGGAACTATAAAAGACCCTAAATAGCAAAAAATAAATCCTTAACAGAAAGAACAGTCCTGGAGGAATATCAATACCGAATTTCAAACTCTACTATAAAGCCATAGTAATCAAAATAGTTTGGTATTGGTACAAGAAGAGACCTCAGGACCAATGGAATAGAATTGAAAACCCACAAATGAACCCACAGACCTATAGCCATCTAATCTTCGATAAGGGAGCTAAAAAAATAGAATGGAAGAAAGACAGCCTCTTCAGTAAATGGTGCTAGGAAAATTGGTTAATCACTTGTAGAAAACTAAAGCTAGATCCTTATATATCACCCTGCACCAGAATCAACTCCAAATGGATCAAAGACCTCAGAGTTAAAGCAGACACTCTGAAAACATTACAGGACGGAATAGAAGAGACCCTAGGTCTCCTTGGCACAGGCTGAAATTTTCTTAATAGAGACCCAGAAACACAACAAATCAAAGAAAGGTTGGACAAATGGGATTGCATGAAATTGCAGAGCTTCTGCATGGCAAAGGATATAGCAAGATCCATAGAGAGCCCATGGATTTGGGAGAAGATCTTCACTAGCCATACAAAAGACAAGGGTCTCATATCTAACATATACCTGGAACTCAAAAAATTGAATTCCCCAACAACAAATCCTCAAAGAAACAACTGCCCAATAAATAAGTGGGCTAAAGACTTAAAGAGAAACTTCTCTGAAGAGGAAAGAAGGATGGCCAATAGACACATGAAGAAATGCTCAACCTCTCTAGCCATAAAGAAATGCAAATCAAAACAACATTGAGATACCACCTCACCCCAGTTAGAATGGCTATAATCAAGAATCCTAGTAACAACAGATGCTGGAGGGGATGTGGACAGAAGGGAACCTTACTGCATTGTTGGTGGGAGAGTAAACTTGCTCAACCACTTTGGAAAGTAGTATGGAGGTTCCTCAAAAGACTCCACATCGAGGGCTGGGAAGGTGACTCAGTGGTAGAGTGTTTGCCTTGCATGCAGGAGGCCCTGGGTTGGATTCCTCAGCACTATATAAGCAAAAAAAAAAAAAAAAAGCTGGAAGTGGTGCTATGGCTCAAGTGGTAGAGTGCTAGCCTTGTGCTAAAAAGCTGAGGGACAACGCCCATGCCCAGAGTTCAGGCCCCAAGACCGGACCCTCCCTCAAAAAAAAGAAGACTCCACATAGAGCTCCCCTATGACCCAAGAATCCCACTTTTGGGCATTTACCCGAATGGTCACAAACAAGACTATACTAAAGCTACCAGCACAACTATGTTTATTGCAGCATTATTTACCATAGCTAAGATATGGAACCAACCCTGATGCCCCTCAGTAGATGAATGGATCAAGAAAATGTGGTATATATACACAATGGAATTCTATGCCTCCATCAGAAAGAATGGCATTGCCCCATTTGTTAGGAAATAGATAGACTTGGAAAAATTATACTAAGTGAAGTAAGCCAGGCCCAAAGAAACATAGGTCCCATGGTTTCTCTTATTTGCAATAACTAGTATATGTCTGGGACAAGCAGAAAAGCTCAGATAAGATGATGTTAAGCGAAAGGAATCCCAAGATATGGACACAAGTGATTTTTCTCTTCCTTGCTATTGTTTCTAGCGTATTTATAAGGTACCATGTGATTTTTTTTGTTTCTTTGTATGTCCCTCCCCCATGGTATAACCCCTGTTTTCACTGTTTTTGATGTTGGTATAATTTGGGGAGGGAAAGGGAAAAAATCAATTTTTTAAATAGTGATACAGGTGGACCCATTGCAACAATGAGATGTACAAGACATATCTTGAAAAACGAACTTTACGACTTTGGCAGGAGTGGGAGGGTCTAGATGGGAAGGGATGGGAAGGGAAAACAAAAGAGGAGGCAACATGCTTGATAAGAAATGTACTCATTACCTTGCTCATGTAATCGTAACCCCTCTGTACGGTATTTTCACAATAAAAAAATCGGAAAATTGAATGATGCCAAGAAGGAGGAGGAGGAGGAGGACAAACACGAGGAGGAGGAGGAGAAGGGGAAGAAGGGGAAGAAGAAGGAGAAGAAGGGGAAGAAAGAGAAGAAGGAGAAGAAGGGGAAGAAGGGGAAGAAGGGGAAGAAGAGGAAGAAGAGGAAGAAGAAGAGGAAGAAGAAGGAGAAGAAGGAGAAGAAGAAGAAGAAGAAGAAGAGGAGGAGGAGGAGGAGGAGGAGGAGGAGGAGGAATAACTGAACAACTTCGTATCAAACACTATGTGCTTACCCATGATATTTCTAAAGTGCCTGTATCATAACTGGCACACTAAGCGGTCCTAAGAAATGGAAGTAGTATTGCTAATAAAAGTTGTTGGTCCTAGTGGGGTACAGTACCATTCATTCCTCTTGTAGTCTAACCTCTACGACAGCAGTTATATTTACTTATGCATTTTCAGGTTCATATGAAGTCATCAATAGACATTCTTACCAGTGTAATGTAAGCAGAATTTAGAACACCTGCAGGAGCCCCAGGCAGCTTTATTTACAATATTTATCCTCACCTATGCAACTACAAAAATAATAGTACCATCAGGAGAACAATTTGGAACAAGGGACCGAAAGCGCTTTAAAATCATTAGGCCAAGTTTTCCTTAAGTTTTTATTAAGGAGAGACACAGTCAAAATAAAAATGTAATCTGGAGGGGCTGGGGGTTTAGACCAGCGGAAGGGCGCCCGCCGGGCGCGCGCAAGACCCTGGGTTCGGTCCTCAGCCCTGGAAAAAAAAAATGTAATCTGGAGATAGTTACTGAAGTAAAGGACAGTTATAAATAATATGGTGAAGATATATTTAAAAGAGATTTCAAATGATAATTTAATAGCAATTATGGATGCTAAAGCAATCAACTAAGAGGATCGTGCTGCATGCCCAATACTACAGATTCATAGAATACAAAGGCAAGAACAGAGAAGTATTCCCAACCGGAGAATATATATCATAGTCACTTTTGTAAATAATTTATAATGATACATAAGAACTTGTAGAATGAATGCAAGAGTAGAGACAAATACATTGACTTTGGAGTGGGACTTCTAACCTGGCAAGTTCTTAAGTTTTGTGAGATCTGAGCACCTCTTACATAGAGCAAACTCTGTTAAATGAAGCAAGCTGTATGAGATACATAATGCATTAGTACATACATAGTCATGATTCAATAAATGTTAACTTCTCCAACTAAAAATTTATAAATCAGTAATCCTAGATATTTAAGGGGTAGAGATTGTGGGATCAATGTTCGAGGCCACATGGATATAAAATTTGTAGAATTCCAATTTAATCCATGGCTAGGCACAAGAGTTAACCTATCAAGCTAATGAGGAAGTACAATGATTGGGCTCAGTGGCACATAGGATTGAAGTCTAAGCACTACTGCACATAAAGAAGACATGATCTTAAAAATAGACAACACAAAAGAGGACTGGTAGAGTGGCTCAGGTAGTAGAGTACTTGCTTATCAATGTCTAGTCCCTGGGTTCAAACCTCAGTACTGCTAAAAATAAATGATCTTTAGCATTAGGAAACCAAGGAGAAAAGACTTTTTATATCATTTATGTAGGTTATGATTTCATATTCATTTTGTCACATGCAAAGCAAAAGTTCATAAAGGCACAATCTATGGAAGATTAACATCTATAAAAATAAAAGTATATTGTAAGCACTGATGGCTCATTCCACTGAGCTACACAGGAGACTGAGATCTTACTTAGCATCTTGGTTTAAAGCCAGCAGAGGCAGAAAAATCCAGAGACTTTTATCTCCAAGAAACCAACAAAATGGAGGAAGTGGAGGTGTGGCTCAAGTGGTAGAACACCACAATGCATGAGTATTGTGCAAAAGAAGCCAAACAAGAGCACAAGGTCCTCAATCCCAGCCCCAGTAACAGCATAAAAATAAAAGTATAAATAATAATTAATAATAAAACTCATATGAATATATTTATTTCATTACCATTTTCTTTAGTTTTTTTATTCAAAGAGAGTTTTAATTAACTGTTGAAACTCATTCATTAACACTTTGGGAAGGAGATAGCACCCATCGGTCAAGAAAGTGTAAAAAATTTTCCAGAAGACCTTGGTTCAATTTTTCAGGCATTACCTGGGTTTATCTGGGGTTATTTACTTGTGTATATACTAGACATTCCACACCAAGAAAGGCAGGTCTGTGGGGTACCTGCTAGACTAGTAATAGAAATTCTTTTCTACCAATTCTCTCCAATTGTAAGAATCAGTTTTCTGTACAACAGAAGAGCCTGCTGTTTGCTTCTCTCTGCTCTCCGTACCCTTGATTAGCAGCACTGAGAAGTTTCAACCCTTGATTAGCAGCACTGAGAAGATTCAGGACAGGAACCAAGTGAAACAGTGCATGTTTTAAGCTCAAATCTTCCCAACTTGTACTTTTGTGTTGCCTGGCTTCAAATTGCTCACAGTGATACAGGTGTTTACATTCATCAGCTGACTTCATGGGGAAAAACTTTCATTCTACCCATGGATTTATTTTTTTTCGAAAACCAACCACTTCCTATATTTCTAAGCTCTTTGTAATAAATCATTTTAAGTAACCACTGCTTTCTCTATGTCCAAGGTAACAATAACTTTGAATTAAGTAAAAATTTATATTGTTTCCATTTGGGGCAAAGAGAGAACAGAAAAATTAAAAGCAACTTTTACTAGTTGTATCCCCTAAGTGTAGATATAGAATAGAAATCACCGTAAACATTCCTTCACTTCTCCTCACAGAAGGTATTTATGAAGTAGTTACTAAGTGCACAAACTGTCAAGAATTAAATGACTGAAACAATTAAAATCCACTTCATTTCCCAAATCTCTAAAATCATCCAATAAAAATATGTACACATTATAAGAAAATGATTGAGTAATAAATATTAGTTTTTCAATCATAATTCAAACAACTAATACATTCATGAATCAGATATGTGTTACTCTGGTATATAGCACTAGAAAGCAATCTAATAAAATGTAGCCCTCACATGTGAGTATGTGAGTACACATCCCCTCAAATATAAACACATTTACCCAGACTTCAAGGTCAAAGATGACTTACATCTAGGCTCTTCCAAGTGTATTTGCAACAGTTAAAAAATTTTCCTCTCTCTCAGCCTTATTACCCCATTTGTAAAGTGAGATGTTAATATAACTTGTGTGTAGGTACGTACATGTATTTAAGATAACATGTAAAGGAAGATTTTGTGCCAGTCCATCGTAATTGTTCACGAAGACTTGATCCATTCTGTGGGTGAAAGAGGTTAGGGGAAGGCGTGTGAGACAATTAAAAAGAATTTTACATATCTTATGCTGTTATTCTCAAGAAATTTCTACTTCAGAAGAAAATATGACTACTGACAATGCCATAACAATAATGACGTACTACATATTAAAATATACTATGTATGATGATATGTAATATATTCAATGACCGTATCTTATTAGATCCATAAATCCAAACCTATGTGGGTAAGATTCTGATGTATGGATACCTGGTTTCTCCTTATTAAATCTCTCCATATTTCTCTTGTGTATAGATAAAGTTTGGAAAAATCTGTAATCTGCACTTAATACAAATGAGTAAAAGCAGTAGGCCATGTGACAATTACAGGTAACTGGATATTAAGCAGCCCAGTGAAATGGGCAGCTCTCACTCATTTAGAGTTCTTCTTTGTGTAATTGCAGCCTCCTACCCAATGGATGATGGATATCTTTGAAGAACAAATCAGAAAACTTGAAATTTTAACAATATTAACTTTTGGCTACAAATTCACAATTTGAAATATTCTTTATTTTTAAAAACATATCTCTGAGCCATCAGAGGACAGCTCATGTAGGCTGTGAGAAACAAAGTCAAGAGAGATTTTTATTTATTTTAAAAAATAGCACTTATTCTGACTGTTGTTTGATATTTTACTTATACAACTACTAGTGTTTTCCATTGATGGATAAAGTGATCGATATTGATTGAATTGCCATGCTTAGTGTTTGAACTCAGGACCTTGCCATTGATAAGCAAACACTTTACCATTTGAGCCATATCCTAGCTCTTTTTGTTTAGTTTAGTTTTCAGGTATTATCTTACTAGTTTCCTGGAACCAGTCACATACCATATCACTAGAATTTCATGCATGTGCCTCCTGTGTACCCAATCTATTTTTGAGATCAGTTCTTGCTAACCTTTCATCCTGAAATCTCCCACCTTCCATCTCTGCCTCCCAAAGAGCTGATATTACAGACATAAAACACAACAACCAGCCATCTCTTTTTCTGCATCACCCCTTCTTAATATTCTTCCCTTTCCATTCCCTTCTCTTTTCCTTATTCTTAAAATCTGGGGTCTATTATTTAAAAATGGCATTTTCTGTGTGAAATCAACTTGTAAGGAAATGAAAGGAGTGACTTTTCTTAAGAACCACTATGAATGCTGATAAAAACCTAGAATATCATCAATGAAACATTTTAATTACACTAATATTGATTAGAGTGGTGACAATTTAATTATAGAGATGAGTATAAGATTTCTGTTCTTCTGTTTCTAAGAGTTTCCTTAGCTAATCTTTACAGGGATACAGGGAGAATAATTTTTTTCTGTTGTTGTAATATATTTATTTATTTCCTGGACCTTTTCCTAAAAATTCAGCCAAGAATAATAAAACAGATTGAATCTTCGGAGCATCTTGAATCTAGTTATCAACTCATGATTTGATTTGAAAGGCTCAAGTGTATGCTTCTCATCAAGAGAAGCAAGGCTCATACTATACAGGAAAGGAGATTTTGAGAGAATGCAAAATGCTCCGAGGAGTGGTGATTGGAATGATATAAGGTATGAGCAATCGAGTGCACATAAGTAAGGAATTGAGCATTTAGGAAACAGTCAGCAAACTAGCATTGAAATTCAACAAAAACAAGTAGTAATCACAGCACTGAATTTAGACAAAGAAAGTTGACTGTACAATAAACTATGAAAATATCCACTGGAAGACAACTCAAAAAAGGCTGTGCTCATTTACAGCTGAAGGACAATGGAACAGGTACTCATACCACACCTAAAATTTTACTTTGAATTTTCAGGGAGGTGAATTATCATGTTGTGGTAACTCAGAATGCAAATACACAGGCTCTGACCAAACACTTCTTTATGCGAAATATATTGCTCAAGAGAAATACATGTAGAAAACTTAAATCTGTAAAGAAATTAGACTTTTCCAATTAACATCTCTTAAGAAACAAATAACAAACTTTATTATAAGAAACATACCTAAAAACTAGGATCATTATGTTAGGAAAATGAACCCTTAAATATGTATTTTAATGTTTTCGTTTCTTTCATGCATGTGTTTCTAACGCATTTATAAGATTATTTCTTTGTTGCTTTGTATGTCCCTCCCCCACAGTGTAACCCCCGCTTTCACTATATTTGATGTCAGTATAACATGTGGAGGAGATGGGGACAAACAAGTCGTTTAAGGATTCAGGTGGACCTGTTGCAACAATGAGAAGTACAAAATGTCATGTCAAAACCAGCTTTACAATGTCGGTGTGGGGGGGGAGGGGGGTATAATTGGGTGGGGGGAGGGGGGTAAAATTGGGTGGGGGGGAGGGGGGAGGCGGGGAAGGGAAGTGAAGGGTAAACAAAGGAGGAGGCTGCAATGCTTGGTAAGAAATGTATGCATTATCCTGCCCATGTAATTGTAGCCCCTCTGTACAGTATGTTCTCAAATAAAATAAAATACAATTAAAAAAAAAAAAAGTTCTGGTTTCAGAAGGAAATCTGTAGTTCTCACATACTTGTAGTGAACCAGGCTATTGCTATTTACCAAAAAGTACTAACAATGCTAAGCTATTAACATTAAAGATGTTTATCATCTTTGAAAAAAAAAAAACTAGGATCATTAGATTATTTGTAATTTTTGGATGGATTTGAAATATTTTTGTTAGATAGGGACTTATGTCCTTTGTTTTAAAAGAAACTTGACCGTATGGGAACTGTATATAAAATACGTGGTTATATTGTAAGCGTAATTACTGAAGCATAGCTGAGAAAATATGAAGAAAAGCACAAAGAAACTCAAAATATTAGGGTTATAGTATGTCTTCCTTCATAATCTTTCTTCTTTTAAAACCTCATTACATTTATTTTCATTTTGTTTCCATTACTTCCTTGGTTCCTTTCATCATTTTAGGCATATGTATTTTACAACATCATTTATATTCTTCAATCAAGCTGTTGTTGTTATGGTTGTGACTATTATTGGTAACACTGGGGTTTGAACTTGGGCCTTGTACTTGCTAGGTAGAAGCTGGACCACTGAGCAGTACCAAGCTCATTTAATTTGTGCTGTTTATTTCACACTTCCTGCTTAGGTATATGCTTGTGCCTGTTCTATTTTAGGCTTTTCATTATAGCTGGGATGCCAGGCACATGACCTTGTGCCCAGTTCTCAGTTGAGAACTTTTTTTTATCTTTTTCTTATCTTGTGCAGGTCCAGAGGCTTGATCTCAGGGCCTATGTACATCCCTTAGTTTCTGTGGCCCAAAGCTAATGTTCCACCCCTTGAACCCCAGCTCAACTTTCAGCTTTCTTCAAGTAGTTAATTGGAGACAAGGGGCTCATGGACTTCACTTCTGGGCTGGTTTCGAACTACAATCCTCAAATCTCAACCTCCTGAGTAGTGAGGACTACAGCTATGAGCCACCGGCACCCAGTGACAGCAAATTTTTATGTCAAATTTCACTCAAGTGAGATCCTGAGCATCCCAACTATCTTTAATTAAAGGCATGAGAGATTGGTGCCCATGTGTCCCCAAGTTCATGCCAAGACAACATTTGCCTGAGGTAGATAATTTCCTCTTACGGCTTATAAACTTTGCCAGATTGCTTTTTTAACTCAGAGTTCCATGTAACCTGAATTGTAAAAGATTTGCTGCATTGAAGTGATATGTTTATTTCTACAGAAATATACATTGGTTTTATTAGTGTGGGATTAAGTTTATAATCAGTTTCTTGGCTAGAGGATTTCTACAATATGCCTTAATATAAATTGGGTCATATAACCCAAACATATTAAAATGTGTTGCTTTGGTGGCTTATAAGAGACTCATCTCCAGAGTTTCGGGTAGAGTACACAGAATCTCACTGAGCAGGAAGAACTTCCAGGGCTACCTTTGTATATGACCTCCAGTTCTGGCTACATATGTTGTACAAGCAAAACACTTATTTCTTGTCCTTTTGTTGGAACTTCAGCTAGGGCCTCAGGCCCTATAACTAGGAGAGCTGGATCCCAATTTGCTGTTATATCAACTAGATTGCTTACTAAACTGTCCATACTTACTGATATGGATATGTTGGTTTTCTGTTTTCCTTTGTCAAGTAGTATTCATTTTGTTACTATATTTATGATTTTCTATTCATGGTCATAATTTTATTTCTGGTAAGAAGAAGTCCATTTTAAATTATTCTTCCATGTAGCTAAAATCAGGTATTTCTTTCCCCACTTGTTATGACAGAAGACAGATTTTTTTTACAGAAATACACACACACACACACACACACACAAACACACACACACTTACAAGAAAATCTCAATTTTTTTAATTCAAGGTTGCCATGTATAAGTACTTAAGCAGTTTTAAAAATTTTTAAATGAGTGTGATGAGAAAATTTTGTCCAGAGAAGATATTGAAATGTTAGTGCCAGCCACATATTCAACAAGATTCCTTTTCATGATGGTGAGAAAGTGAATGGATTGCTGCTATAGCAATTAACCAAATGTGAAATGCTGTAATTTAGTCTAATCCAATATTTCATCGGCATTGTTGTAAATCTCTTAGCCCATCAGAGGCAAGGCAGACAAATTGATCTGGAGTATTATAGGTAGCAGTGAAGGATCATAGTTGGTAAAGGACATATCCACCCTTTCCTTTAGAGGAGCTTGTGTAAAGAATAGCAGTTTCAACTAATCACCGCCTAATAAGTCCCCAAAGAATCTCATATACGTCAGAGCAAAGAAAAAGCAATAACAAGAAGTTAAAAAACTGAACAGGTTAAAAGGAATCCAGCATCTAACGTAGGAGATGAAGGACAAAACAAAACAGGTAGAGATCAGGAGTAAACATTCTAGAGACAAGTTTCTTCTGACACTCTGCTGCACTTATAATACTTAAAGATCCAATGGGTAGGAAATGCCTGCTCCTTGGTCGTAATCATATTTACCTCAACAAGTTCTGTTGCTTCTACCAGGGCACCATCAAGGCACTATCAACAGCAGTCCTGTAGTATACAGGACAGACAGATTCTTCACCTAATAATAACTGAAATAGAAAAAGGGCTCCTAAGAGACTTTCTTTTTTTAACTAAGACTTAATTACACCTACAAACAATATATAAGTAGGACTTTTTCTTTCCATGCATACTAAAACAAATTATTATTTTGTATCAAAGTTTAAAGCCAAAAAAACACTATAAGAGCACATTGCCAAATACTGGCACATGGAGGAGTTCAGATCTGTAAACTGACATGGATTAGTGAAGTTTGCTCTGACAGCCAGCAACATAGCAAATATGGCAGAACAAACAGTAGAGTCAAGTTTTCTGACTCAGTTACAGAGTCTCAGTTCAAGAGAATGAGAACATTGTGATATAATTTTGTTCTATTGTGAGGAGATTCTAATTAACAATGACTTCTATAATCCTCAATTATTGTCATACTGTGATCCTTGGTCAACATAAAGCCCCTCTATTTTTTTCAATTTTTCATTGTCTCTCTTATTCTTAACCACACACCACTCTATTTCCCCTTCTATACATAGGAAACCACTCAAATGTCACTATTACATAATCTTGGATGTATCCATTTCTTTTGAATGTGTATGTGTGCAAGAACATAAGTTCACAAGAATATGTTTTCTAGTTTACCTAAATGGTATATATAAAGCTCTAGTACTTTTGCTTTCCTAACTCTGCATTTTACAATATATACAATCACATATTTTAAAACACTACATATATGATATTGAAGATACCTCCAGTACATTTTTTATTTTGCAAGTCTATTGTAAATATCTACTACATTTTAGACCTACTACATCTCAGACCAGGTGGCTTGAAAAATCCAAATATTTAATATCTGAATTTTAAAAAATTGTCTACAGTTCACAAAACGATATACAAATGTCACATTTTTATAGGGATGTTTTTATCTCCATTAAGATGCATTCTAAAAGATGTGCAAGAGTTATATTTGACCCAATTAATATTCATTGAAAGTGTTTTAATAGTTTTAAGGGACAATTCCAGGGGCATGGAGAGAGTAGGAAAAAGCTTAAGCGTTTATTGAATTACTCAAAATGGAAATTTATCTTTTAAAATGCCAAGTGGCCTGTTTTTCTTTGTTAGAAAAAAAAGTCATTGATATATGTACAGTATGAATTCATCACAGCAGCAACATTCTAATTGCAGGCTGTGAAGAGTTCTAATTGAAACAAGATTAATGAAGAGTCATGCCAACCTCCTACAATATCACAATCTGTATGAACACTCAGCTTCCATGAGTCATTTTCCTCACCAAAATAACTTAGATTAAACAGCAACTTCTAAACTAATGACAACATTTCCATCCAGATTTCTCTTTTTTTTCTGTCTTGTATCATATTCCAGGATACAGTACACAGAGCAGGGCTCATCTTGCCACCAGCTAATGTTGTTAAATGTCAGGCATTTAATAAAGTTAAAGGGCAAAAAGTTTTAAACAATTTTTTTTCTGCCTAGCAATCAGCTCTTGAAAAGGCTCAGGAAAACTCATTGATTTATTCAGTTTCAGAAGGAGAAATTTTCTGGTCAGTTTCTGGAAACTTAATCAAATGCCTTTAAAAATAATTAAATTTATATTAGACATGTTTATATCTTTATATATATACATTTATACTGATATCATATATACACATTTATGTATTTAGATTTTTTTCTTCTTTTAGTAATGATACAAGGGGTTTCAATTGTGGTAACTCCATGAATGTGTACATTATACTTTGAACAAGTTTATACTCTCTATTTTATTAACCTTATTACCTACATCTCTTTTCTGAAGAGTACTATAGTGGGTCTATTATGTATATATGGTAGCATGTATATGTATGTGTATTTACATGTATTCACATCGATTTTGTGTAATTCCCTCTCCCCCTCCTATTGATCATCTCCTTAGAGTGTCCCTTTTTTACATTCATGTCCCATAATCATCAGCATCACTAATACCATCATTTTTTATGATTGGAAATACAAATGAAAATATAGGATTGGGCTTTTTAAGGTAGGCTTAATCTTGCTCAAAATGATGATCTGTTTCACCTATTTCCTTGAAAATTGGAGTCTTTCATTCTTCTCTATGGATGAATATTCCATTGTGTGTGTGTGTGTGTGTATATATATATATATATATATATATATATATATATATATATATATATATATATATGCCATATTTTCTCCTTTTTGGGGAGGGCTGTCCTGAGGCTTGAACTCAGGGTCTGGGTGTAGTCATGTAGCTTCTTTTGCACAATGGTAGAGCTCTACCATGTGGGTCATAGCTCCATTTCTAGATTTTGGGTAGTTTATTGGAGATAGGAGTCTCACAAACTTTCCTGTCCAACCTGGCTTTGAAATGCGATCATCAAATCTCATCTTCCTAACTAGCTAGGATTACAGATGTGAACCAATGGCACCTGGCACCATATTTCTTTATTCAAAGGTTTCTGGGTACCTATGTTGATTCCACAGTGTGTATATTGTGCATAGTGTTGTAATAAACATGGGTGTCCAAGTGTCTCTTTTATAGGTTGATTGCCTGCTTCCTATATATACTCAAGAGTAGTATAGCTGGCCATGAAGTAAGTCTGATTTTCTATAAATCTCCACAAGAGTTGCACTAGTTTACATTCCCACCAACGGTGCATCAAGATGAATTTTCCCTTGCAGCAGAATTTATTATTTTTAGTAAATACAATTATATACCCTTACACACACTAAATATATACTTCCCAGAATAGTAAAAGGGCTTACAAACCATTGCAAAATTCCAAAAATGAGCTGCTGTTATGCTCAGTTTCCCCAAATAAGAAGTGTTTTTTTTCTATATTATCTGATTGGCCAAGGACCTACTGAAGCCAGCCAGTTCTTCACACCTAAGAGGAAGATTCTGTAAGTGGTCATCTTCCCAGTGATCTTCGGGGAGATCATCGACTTAGCCCACACCTCACCGCTACTGTTGGACTTAAATGAAAGATGACTCTTTTTCTAGAGCCTTTATTTCTTCTTAAAACATGTTGTGAAGGAAAAGTAATTGTATGTTAGATATTGAGGTTGAAACAATCATTTGAAATATCATCCTATAGCAAACACAAAACCAGATTTCCTAGAAAAGGATAGCAATATTGAGTATTCTATGCTTTTTGAGGACTCTGTCTAAGTTGTATGAGATCTTGCTGCTGTAGGTATTTATAGTTAAATTTTAAGACTTTGTAGGGATTTTTGTTTATAGTGCATAACATAGGATTGATAGATATCTCTATAGCTATCTCAAACTGTAAATTTTACAAGGAAAACATTTGTTTAAATTAATTATATGCTGAATATAAAATGACAGTGACCAATTAATTATCCATATACATCAGGAGAAAGTTTAAAAGTGAATAAGATTGGTCTATTGACATCAAAAGTGCACAAACTACCATTTGGTGGTATCAAGTGAAATGTAGTTTTTCTTCAGGAAAAAATGTATAACACCACTGTGTTAATTACACTGTATTATACCCTCTCTTCATAAACACTGTAATACAGGGCTATACATTGTTTATTTTATTTTATTGTAAAGATGCTGTACAGAGGGGTTACAGTTACTTGAGTAAGGAAATGAATACACTTCTTGCCCAGCATTGTTACCCTCTCTTTTGTCTTTCTCCTACTATCCCTTCCCTCCCCCACTTCTCCTACTCCACCGCCTTCCCCTCCTCACCCCCCCGAAGTTGTAAAGTTCATTTCCTATATAGTGTCTTGTGGTCTAATTGCTGTAATGGGTCATCCTGTGTCCTTGTTTCAGCATTTGGTATTCCCCTTCCCTTCCAAAATTAGATAAATGAGGGCTGGGAAGGTGGCTCAGTGGTAGAGTTCTTGCCTTTCATTCATGAGGCCCTGGGTTCAATTCCTCAGCACCACATAAGCAGAAAAAGCCAGAAGTGGTGCTGTGGCTTAAGTGGT
Organism: Dipodomys merriami; assembly: GCF_024711535.1. Classification (NCBI taxonomy): domain Eukaryota; kingdom Metazoa; phylum Chordata; class Mammalia; order Rodentia; family Heteromyidae; genus Dipodomys; species Dipodomys merriami. The sequence continues at coordinate 53,640,731 of NW_027206179.1, forward strand.
AGAGTGCTAGCCTAGAGCTGAAGAACTGAGAGACAGTGCCCAGGCCCCACGACCGACTCCCCAAAAAATTAGATAAATGTATATACAAGATGCAAGGTACCAAAATCAAATACAGTGACAACAGGGATATACCATTGGCAGAAGAACCTACAAAAGAAACAAAAAAAAATCACACAGTACATTAAAACTATATTGCTGAAAATATGATTATACTGTTTTAAATGTTTTTATTCATGAAACTGGAGCTATTAAAGGTATTCTTATATATTATATATACATTTATTAAAAATAAAATGTGAAGATATAAGAGTATATATCAAGAAAATGTAAGTTTAAGGTTTAAGATAATGAAAGATTCTCTGTTTTGAATTTTTACTCCCTTAACAAATGATGCATATTCATTAGTTTTCCCAGGGTCAAAGTGACTGTCACCCTTTGGATTCCCAAGAGATCATTTTGCACTTGAACCAGTTTCTCAGCTACAGCCTAACAAAACAAACTCACCTGCAAACTTCTCAAACATTTTCTACAGTCTTTTCTGTGGTATGGAGAGAGTTACAGGTGTGTTACCTTCCAACGACTCTTGTACTAAGTCCCAAAGCACCCCAGCAAGGCAGAGGTATATGATTACTTAAGCTCTTATTTCATCCACACAATAACTTTGGATTATGGCTGCTGACCAGCTGGCAGAGTTTCACCAATATGCTAAAATTCCTATAAGCATTCCTTAGTAACTGAAAATGTTCAAACTTGAGCTTGAGTGAAGAAAATGTTAAACATTAATCATTGTCTTAATCGGGTTTAAAGAATTATTTTTCAGCTTGAATAATTTTTTGAAAATACATAAAAGTGTTTTACAAAAGGATCTGAAAGACATTCAGTCAGGGGATATCAGGACCTCTCAAATATGATCTCTTCATTTTTGTCCATAATACTGTGTGTCTTTAGCCCACAGGGAGGTGTGTGGGCCAGGCAGCATTTAGGGCAAACACTTTACCAGAGTCCATAGACTCCTCTCTCCCTCATATTAACTCATCAATATTTAACATCCGGATGGAAAAGAAAGTAAATAATAATGGTGTTCTTTCTTGTCTTCAAAGTGCTTGCCACTTTGTAACTTCATTTTTCTTGTTTTCCTCTTTAGAGACAGAACAGCTGGTTGTCATCTTCCAAATGCTGCAACAATCCCTCATACATTTGAAGATAGTAATTAAGTCATCCTCTCAGCTTTCTCTTTTCCAAAACTCAAATTCCTTTTTAACACAAATTATTTTTAAAAAATTGCCACAATTGTGGGCATGAAAATTGTTAGTACACAGATTTTCTCGGCAAACAACTCTTATTTCTGCAAATATTTCTTCTACAAAAGCTAGAGAGAAAACACATTGTCTTGATGACTTTGAGTTCCCTGGCCTTACCTTTTTTATATCAGAACACCACCAATGAACTTGGGTTCTCCATTAATCTGCCATGAACACTTTGCAGTGCTCAGGTAGCGTAAGGTGACTTTCTGCCCCATCACCCTTCATTTTTACCGTCACCCCTCATATTCTAAAAGGAGAAAAGGAGAAAAGCAGATTCTTCCGTAGCCCCAAGGATATAGTTGTAAATGTGACTCAGGCTTTGAGAACTACCTGCCCCTTTCTCAGCTGGCTGAAAGTTCTCTACTTGTATATTAGAGTCAAATTTGATATTAAATTGAAATTTAAAAAATAAATAATCAAACCTTTCCTTATAGCTATACACACACACACACACACACACACACACACACACACACACACACACACACATTTGTGTGTATGTAACACTCATTGTAAAGAAATAAGAAAGAAAAAATATGACTCATTGGCTGTGTGATCTTAGGCACAGTATTTCATTTCAGATTTTGTCACCTCTAAAATATGCATAATAATAAACTTCAAAGTTGGGTCAAGAAACCAATGTAATAGCTGGTTATTCATCACACAGCCTGAGAAAATTCTTTTCTTTGATATACAAGTGGCATTTTTATTCCTTGGTGTAGTATTCTCCTAAAGTCCAATTAATTAGTTAATTCAGTCTCTGAGAACCAAGAGCTTGCAATTTCAAGTATATCTTTCCAGAATTACACACCTGCACTCTCTCTCTCTCTCTCTCTCTCTCTCTCTCTCTCTCTCTCTCTCTCTCTCTCTCTCTCTCTCTCTCTCTGTCTCTCTCACTGTAATCACATTGACTGTAATGGTAAGATCAAACCAAGTGTGTAAAGAATGTTTTGAGGCGGGATTATCTCATGAATAGCACAAATCTGCCCACAGATGTGTGATTTCACCTCATGTGTGCTGCATACATATGTTTATTTAGAGAAAAAAAATCCTTTAAATCTCAGTGATGCTGAATAACAGTATTTTCTCTGAAATACAAAACAATATATTTCCCATTGCATTATTTCTCAATGGCAAAAGAGGAAAACCCTGATCTTGGAAAGATTTGTCTTGCTAATTTATCTCCAATATAGATCTGGAAATTAATGCATCAACCTTTTACTTCCTTTTGCTTTGAGTAAAGTATGACAACTGCTCCTTCAGAGAAAAGAATAGCTCATATGTGGAAAAGTTGAAAATCTTTTCACATGTAACTTTTAAATGTGACTACAGTTTAACTCTTTAACTATTCTTTCTCAGTGTGTCTCTCTGTGTTCTGTCTCTGTATGTCTTTTCTGTCTGTCTCTGCTTTTCGCTCTCTCTCATTTCTATCTCTTCTCTGAAAATTTGATGAATAGGTAGGAAAGACTTCCACTCACTGTGGGCAAAGCTTCTTACCATGAAATTTTTAGTAAATAGTTATTTGAGAAGGGTCTGGCCATCAACTTGCTTGTAGTTTTGGTAAATGACTTTCAGAATTTCATGGTTTTATGATTCACCCTCTATAGGTAAAATTGATGGTTTATCCAAATAGTTAACTTCACTTTAGACTAGGGCTATACAGAGTAAATGAAAGAAAAGTCTCCTATAGAAAAGGATGTCATTTCTGCCAGAAAACCATAACAAAGTTAGCTTTCTAAGTAGATGAATGAAATGGCTCAATCAACCATCAGATAAAATACATCTGTAACTAGCATAAGCCTTTAAATGTTAGCTAAATAAAAACCAGTACTTACCTAGAAAATTTATCCTTCGTGCTTATAAGAAACTAATCTAATCACTTATATGTCTATAAATATGATTGAGAGCAAGAATGAGAATGAAATGTTTGAAGTAGGAGAAGCATGAATTATTTATATTGAAATGATCTGCTATTCTCTAAATGGTTACATGGACCTGCTACCCAATGACTTAACTTTATATTTTGCTTTCAGTTTGGAGAAATAAAAATGTCAGTAGTATTTAACAAATTGTGTTTAAATTATGAAATATTCTACCCCAAAATGTCCATTGTAGACCAAAAGCATAATAGTAAGTTCCTGTAACAAATGAACACTGAAGGGTTGAGTCATATAACCAAATGAAATTTAAGTATTTATCTCAGTGATGTTCCACCATTCTCATCAGCAATGTTTAAGCCACTATAACGAAAAAGAATGTTTTTGCTTAAATTTTAATCAAGGTTCTACAAGATTCTACCTTATGAAGAGATGTGACGTTATCCCCTCAGGGGTATCTAGAGACCTATTTGATGATAAGCCAATAGGACTGGACTCAGACAATGTAGGCTGTCATAACATCAGACTCTCAGCCCCTCAAGCATAACCACTTTTCTGATATGTTACATGCATGTTACTTAGAGTTTCAAAAGTTGCAGTAGCAAGAAATGTTTTCTCCAAGGCTTCCAAAATTGTTCCTATGTTGTGTTTTTGAACATCGCTTTTGGATTATTCTGTTTTTTGTTCCATGCTTTTATTGGCAAGATTTCTTCCATTTATATACGTCCCTTCAATTACTTTTCCTTTTTGTAAATCTGTTTTGGGTTTGTTTTTATCTGTTTTTGGTGCTGGTTCAGTGGCTTGAACTAAGGGCTTGTGCACAGTTCCTGAGCTTCTTTTGCCCCAGGCTAGTATCTACTACTTGAGCCACAGATCCACTTCTTCCTCTTTTTTTTGAATACTTTATTGGTTATAAGAGTCTCATGGACTTTTCTGACCAGGCTAGCTTTGAACCACAGTCTTCACATCTCAGCATCCTGTGTAGGTAGAATGATAGGCATGAGTTACCAGCACCCAGCCCCTCAATTTCTTTTTATCTCATTCTTCTTTCCTTATAAATTCTTGCAGTAATGTACTGCGTGAAAGTATTTCTTTTTTCTTTCATTTTTTCCCATTAGTTTAATCTCCTGCTGTCACTGTTTTTGATTTTTGTACCCTGTGTCTTGTATATAAGTTTATCTGATTTGGGGAAGGAAAGGGAATAACAAAATGGTGAGACAAAGGAGGAGGGTGAACCAAGGCAATGGTGATACTCACAAGACACTATGTTGGAAATGAACTTTACATCTTGGTGTCACTTGGTGTCACTGGGAAGGGAAAGTGATAGAAAAACAAGGAGTGGGGATTAACCCCTCTGTACATCACCTCTACAATAAAATTAAATTTACAAACTATTGCAGTAGCTAATAGTGACACATTTGTTTTATATCTCAAGAAGTACATATATATTCAATTTATACCTTTATTTATTTTACCAACTATTAGGCATCACTCAGTGGAGGTGCAAACCACATGAACTTCCCAAGAAAGTTCATGAATAGTTTCTATCCCCATATGTTAGCCTCCTCACTTCACACAGCTCTATTCCCAGTAATATAGAGCATTTATTTATCAGTCCAATGGAGGTAAAAGAAGAAAAAAGAGAATCAGTCGAGGTAATTGTGGAACAAAATGACAGTGGCAGAGAGACTAGAAGATCATAGAAAAATTAAGGACTTGAGTTAAGTGTTATTTGCTTGTGGGAAGAGCATGCTCTCTGTGAACACAAGCCATGTGTACAAATGAAGGGTCAGGAATGCCTGTGATGGTGAATTCCCTTGAAGAAATAGTGGATGTGTCCAAAGAGCCAAGAGAATAAATGTATGCAGAAATGCATAGAATCTATCAGCAATTTATTTTAGAAATAGTTGGTGTAAAAGCAGGAATACATATGAATCTTTTTAAATAAGCAAAGAAGAAAAAAGAAAGGAAAGGAAATTGGAGAAAAGTAAAAGTGGATAAATACTGAAAATTTTAAAGAAAATGTATTTGTAAGATAAAGGAGAAAATTAAAAGCTTGGAATCATATTACCAGTCATTGGATATGTTCTCTGGTGTATATGGGAAGAGGATACAAGTGTACAGCTTCTTTCCTGGGTATGGCATCACCTGCCTGTAATGCCTACACTTGAGAGGCTGAAACAGGAAGAGGTCAAGCAAATACAGCAAGACCTTATTTCAAAATACAAAAGCAATGCTAGAGAATAGCTCAAGTGGTAAAGCACTTGAATAGCTAGCATTTCAAGGCCATGGGTTTGAAGCTCAGTACAAAAAAATAGAGATAAATAGAATAGATAGGAGATGATAGATAGACAGGTAGATAGATAGGAAATTGCTTTTAGATTTTTTAAATTTTATTTTATTGTAAAGGTAACATACAGAGGGATTTCTATTATATAAGTAAGGTAATGAGCACATTTCTTTATGGATGGTGTTACCCCCCTCCCTTGTTTTCTCCCGCTTTCCCTCCCTTAAGTGTTCTTCACTTGTGGGAAGAACATGCTTTCTTTGAACAGGAGCCATGTGCACAAGTGAAGGGTCAGGAATGCATACTCTCCTCCCCCCACCAAGTTGTTAAGTTCATTTCCAACATAGTGTCTAGTGAGTATTGCTGTTGCATTGGTTCACCCTACTGTTTCTGTGATACTCTTCTCTTCCCCAAATCAGATAAACTCACATACATGTATACAAAACAAAAGGTACCAAAATCAGAAACAGTGATCAAGGGAACAAACCAAAGGGAGAAAAAATTAAAGACAAAAAAAAAAACTAACTGCAAACAGTACACTTAAAAAATTAAAAGAAAGAAAAGAAAAAACAAAATTTTAGTAAGTGAAGTAAGCCAGACCCAAAGAATCATAGGCTCCATGTTTTCTCTCATTTGTAATAATTCATATATTCTAATATTCTAGGATAGTTCAAACAGAGGTTCACAATAACTATGTACATATGCTCATATAAAATGATATTAATTGAAATGATCTGTACAATATGGAAACAAGAAGTTTTTGTTGTTGGTTTGTTTTTCTCATCTTTTTTAGTGTATATTTCTTTTATATTCATGTAATATTGCAAAAAGTGTGAGTCCATAAGTACAGGAACACATTTAGTATATAATGAAAAGTATTCATTGTGACCTTGTTAGTGAGGTACAGAAACAAAATCACCTTCTACACAGTATATGTCCAATTCAGCACAATTCAGCATAGTGCTTCCAAATATACACTCCTGATTTTTCTAAGCAATGTGTATCAAGCAAGTGTTTAATTTTTGTAAGAGTTAAATCAAACAAAACACAAGACCCAGAAAGAAATGGTGTGTCATTATAAAAATGAAAGCATAATTAGTTGTAATATTTTAGAATACTTAGAACTGTTTACTTCTTGCAGGCAGTAGATTTTACAAATAAAAGCTGAGGGTGAATTAATTGTTGCAAAATAAATACATAATCAAGCAAATAACCTTTTATAATTCTGAAACAAGCATATAATAGAAATAATTTCAAAGATGCCTAATCCAATGGAATTGGTTCTCAAAGTAGATTTATGAATTAACAAACATAAAGTTCTTGCAGTCAAGATCTCTGGTTGTCTGTGTTTAAATGTATACTATACAATACATGCACAGGAAATTAAATTTAGGCACCCTGTGGAAAAAAAAAGCAGGTGGGAGAATAGAGAAAAGGAAAAAGTAAATGAGTCAAAGGAGAATAGGAAAGCAAAGAAACTAGAGAAGGAAGAAGATGTGGAAATGAAAAATTATTTGAGTACTTGGAGATTCTATTTATCTTCTTTGTTCTACAACTTCTATTGATCAGCATCAGTGTTGGCAAGTAGCTTGAAGTTGTGATCCTGAATTGATATTTAATTAAAACCCAGTTCTATTCTAATAATACAGCAAACACATCACAATTCTGTATGTAAATAACATCAGCAGATGAAGGATAAAAGAAGAATCAAAACTAAGTGCTAGGAAGTTTGCAGAAGAGACAGAGAGCAAATCATGTGAAGAAAAACAATAATTAAACTCTGCTTCCAATTTATTGTTATTGTGGCTTTTATTAAGATTCTGCTTTAGTCCAAAGGTTATTTTTTTCTGTCTTATTCATCTTGCCAAGGAGACAAAATAAGCACAAACAGTATTATATTTCTCTCTTCCATCATATTACAGCGAAATTTGGTCCTCACCAATGCACTCCCGACTCTCAAGGTGTTGATTATTTTCCATTTCCTATTTTTCAAATATACATTTTATTTACTTTATTTTTAATTTCAGATGGTTGTACAAGAAGATTACAATTTAATATGCCCATGTATGAGTCCAGTGTTTCTTGTCCAGGAGTCATTTTTCCTTCAATCATTTGTCTAGTGAGTACCACAGCTGCATTTGGTCACCCTTTGTCCCACCATTTCTGTGCCCTCCCTTATTGTTTTCAGAAGAGATAAACTTACATACAAGAACAAAGGCAGAGAAAAAAAAAAACAGCAACAAAAGAAAAGAAACAAAAAATACATAACAATACCCTCTTGTTTCCATTGTTTCTTTTCCTGACCATCTCTTTAACTTGCTTTGAGTAAAATTCTTCCCCCAAATTCTTAACTGTGTTTTAAGAAAATGGCAGGAAATGAGAACGATTTGTGAATTACCTGCAGAACCATTAGCATTTGAAAGATTGGGATGTCCAATGTAGCCAACTTCCTTGAAAATTGTTACAAATTCTAAGAATCTTAACAGATTCTATAAATGTGCTGTAGCCCTCCTCAGAAACTATTGCTATTTATATGTGTTCTTACTTATGGGGCTATATGGACATTTATGTACATAATGAGAAAATGATGATGCAAATTTGTCTGTACCTGTAAATGTCTTTCTAAATTCAAATAAATTGCAGTTATAATAGTGTCTCAGATATTTGTTCCCTAGCCACAAAGTAGCTAACATACAATTAAATTCCTTGACATACTGGGATGGTTTGGCTCCTGGAGGTGGGAAGACTTACTAAATATCACAGCTTCTCTTCCTCTCTCAGTAACTGGGAAAAGTTCCTCATGAAATGGAATCACCAAAATTTCTCCTATTAACCCACTGTGTCACAATTCCAAAGTCAGCAAATGGCAAGCATCTGAAAACATCCAATGGAGAGACTCCTGCAAGAAGATGGACTGGAGCAAATAGAAACACCACTAATGACATTTTAAAAGTCATGAAATTCCGGTTGTGAGACAGCCCAGGAAAATCCATCTACACCTGCACTGGCCCATCCCACCTGATCCTCTCATAAGGCAATGACTTCCCAGAAGACCCCATGCATTTTGGAACACAGAAAAGAAACAGCTCTGTGCTTCTCCATCCCAACATTTTCCAGGGTTCAGAATCTAGGACACTTGCTGCAGAATTCTCCTATCTTCATGACGCAGAGCTGAGAACCTGATGTGGCTGTTCAGGTGAATTTCAGAGTGAGAGGAATTACCTTCACAATTTGTGTGTATTTGAGAGATGTGTGCAGCAACATGTCTGCACAGGCAGGAGCAAGAGAGAGGCTCATTGCAATGAGTTATTCTAGTCATAAACTAGCCAAGGGTTCTGAAAGAAGGAGATTGGAGGGGCTAAATGAAAGGCTTTTCTTTTCGCCAAGACTAGCAGAAAGGAAGTAAAGCCAGAACTAGAGCCTCCTCGGCAGTTAGGCACAATCTAATTATTTGAATGGAGAGAGGTGTTCTGATGCCAGAAACATAAAACAGACAGAATACATTCAAAGATGGAGGGGAAAGGATGTGATTTGGCTAAATTAGAATTTCTGCCTTTCTGCATTTCCAACCCACTTTAATTCAAGCAGCTCACATCTGGCATTTCATATGAAATCAAGAGGAAAACCTCACTGAATCGAGGCTAAGCAGCTCTAGGCTGGGAACTAGGCCCATGTGCTCATGGAGGAGAGAAAACAAAATCACAGACCAGGCCAGCTTGCCAGGCTTTAGGATTTGTAACTTAAATACTTCCATTTCCATTGGATATAGCTAATACAGAAATAGAATGTTCTCAGTGTAGAAAATGAGAAGTAGACATCATATTAAACCCAGTATTTCAAAACCTTAACCTTTTTGCAGAGGGGGGAATCGGTCATGAGTCTTGAACTCTGGGTCTGGGCACTGTTCCCTCAGCTCTTTAGCTCAAAGCTACTGCTCTACCACTTGAGCCACAGCACCACTTCGGTATTCTGAGTGGTTTATTGAAGATAAGAGCCTCATGGCCTTTACTGCCCAGGATGGCTTTGAACTGAGATCCGCAGATCTTAGCCTCCTGAGTAGCTAGTATTACAGTGTGAGCCACAGGTGCCCGGCTTTTGAAAACCATAACGTTCTAACTCTTCTTTGCCCTCTAAACTAGATGTGTTTTTCTTTAACACTCTTTTGGAATACATTTACTATTTTTATATCCTTAATTTTGGATTCAATGTTATTTTGTTTGTAAGGGGAAAAGTTTTCAGACATAATACTTATTTTAATTCAAAGATAGAGTTGGGATGCTCTATATACTGTGTAGGCATATAGGATGACATGAAATAAACCCCACAGAAGTTTGGTCCACTGTCCTCACTATATACATTATGTTAAATTAAAATCTGTCAAGTCTCTTCTAATACTCAAAGCTGGGGCTAACAAAATAACCAAAAGGAAAAGACTGTGCTCTTAATCACATTTGTAAAGCTCTGGATGCATCATTTGAAAACCTAGGTTGATACATGATCATGATAATCCCTCAGGACTGAAAAAGAAGAAATTCATTCCTTGGAAATCCCATCTCTACTAATCTTACTTAAAAGACTTGCTGCCAACATCTTGTATTGCACAGCCCAAGTTTTAGTCCCACTTATAAATGAATATTTCAAAATGATTTATCAGAAGCTCCTTAATTCTGAGTCCAATCTGGCCTGAAAAGATAGGCACCACAAATTTGTAAGGACTCCTGGGGTATTTCCCAGTTTAGCCTGGCTTCTAGTTGTGATCCTTTTGTGAGTTTGCTCTCATTATTTTGTTCAGTTCTCAGAGATCAGTGAGAGCTTTGGTTCTTATTGCTTATATTCCCCCAGAGGAGTTCTGAGATATGTCAGATTACTCTGTTTTCCCAAATTAACAACAACAACAATACCAAAAAATACATAGCACAGAATTTTTACATTCTCCAGGATATCAGTGTTGAGTGTTGTATACACATCTGGTTGGTCAGTCAGGTACATACCCTCACACTCCACATCATAAGGCTCTGTAGAAACAATAGGTCAATTGTTCTCACTCTCTCCCCAAAGTCTAGATTGTATGTGAAGCAATTGCCAAAAACTAGTCACAGAATCCTGTGCTCAGAAAGGCAAGTCAGAATCTGGAGAGATAAAAGCATAGATTAAATTCAAAGCTAGATAGAAATGCTAGACAGATAGACAGATAGCCTCCATTACAGTAAGCTTAGGCCCTATTGAGATAAGAAAGAAAGCACAAAAAATAATATAATGATGCTGGGCACCAGTGGCTCACGCCTGTAATCATAGCTACTCAGGAGGCTGAGATCTGAGAATCATGGTTCAAAGCTAGCCTTGGCAAAAAAGTCCCTGAGACTCTTATATCCAATTAGCCACCAGAAAAACAGAAGTGACGCTGTGGTGGTAGAATGCTTGCCTTGAGCTGAAGAGCTGAAGGACAGTGCCCAGGCCCAGAGTTTAAGCCCCACAACCGAAGGAAAGTAAGAAAATAAATAAATAAATAAACATAATAATTTAATGAGCATTGATTCACTGAACACCTTAGTCTTCACACAGGTAAATTTACAAACAAAGAATATATACTGTGCTATTTATGAGCAGCAAGATATTACATAGACATACTACTGTTGCCATTGATAACCAGAAAAGTGTGAACACCAAAATGCCCTTCATGTCAAATGTAACAAGTATGCAGATTCAACTAAATGAGGCAAAAAAAATTTGTGGGGAAAGTTACTAAAAAATCCAGATTTTTATTTATTATTATTTTTACATATCATTGACATTTCATTACATATTTCAGAGAATCTAAAAATGTTCATGGGATAGTTAGACATGTATAGATTATATATAAATATCATGTCATGTTGTTATTTTTTAAATCTCTTTAAATTATATTTTATTGGCTTTAAGTTGTATAAAAACATTGCCATTAAACATATCAGTATATGAGTACAATGCATCTTGATCAACATCACTACTCTCATTGTTCTCCCTCTCCCTTCCAAAACCACCTAGTGTCTCAATTTTCTAAATTCTATAGACTATACACTGAATATTATACATGTCATTTTATTTTATTTTTATTTTTATTTCTGTGCCAGTATTGGAGTTTGAACTCACAGTCTCATGCTATTGCTTAGCTTCCTCCCTCCTCCAAAGATGGTACTCAGTCACTTCAGCCACATCTTCACTTCCAGCATTTTGCTGGCTACTTTAAAGTAAGAGTCGGGGCTTTGTCGTCCTGGGCTGGCTTTGAGTCTTGATCTGAAAAGATCTCAGCCTTCTAAGTAGCTAGGATTATAGGTGTGAGCCATTGACAATTGACTGCTCTGTTATTTTATAAAAGAAAAGAGACTTAAACATCTGCAGATTTTGATTCACAAAAGTCCTAAAACCTGTCCCCTATGGAAACTGAGACACAAAGGTGCCACAAAGCATAATTCCTTAGTCACCAATTCAGTTTGATGAGCTATACCTTCATCTCTTGTCTTTCTCTCTTAAAACTTTCAAGTCTTAAGGTGGTTCAAGTACTTGGAGTCTGTATTTTTTTTAGAATAATATCACAAAATTGTGTTTGCCTCAATTATCTTATATGGTCATATGTACATAGCTATTGACCTATTGTGATATCCTTTGCTAGGATATCTAGACATATACTAATTATTACAAATGAGGAAAACCATGTTTCTTTGGGTCTGGCTTACTTCACTTAATATGATTTTTTCCAAGTCTTTCAATTTCCTTCCTTCCATCCTATCTGATAGAAGCATAGAATTCCATTGTGTGTGTGTGTGTGTGTGTGTGTGTGTGTGTGTGTGTGTGTGTGTGTGTGTGTGTGTATCACATTCTCTTAATCCATGAACTCCAAGATACGGAAACAAGAGGCTTATTTTTATTGTTGTTGTTGTTTATGTACTGTGAAGTTATTTATTTTTTCTTTCATTTTTTCCCCTTTGGTTTATCCTCTGTTGTCACTGTTTTTTTTTTATTTTGGTACCCTGTGTCTTATATCTATGCTTATATAATTTGGGGAAGGGAAGGGGAATAACAAAATGGTGAGACAAAGGACAGTGAATCAATGCAACAGCAATACTCACAAGACAATATGTAGGAAATGAACTTCACAACTTGCTGGGAGAGAGGCCGGAGCTCAGGCAGGCGGGAAGGAAAGTGGGAAACAAACAAGGGAGGAAGTAACAATGTACAATAAGAAATGTACTCATTACCTTACAAATGAAATGTAACCCTTCCGAACATCACCTTGACAATAAAATTAAATTTAAAAATGCATTAGTTTACTAATGATGGAAAAAAACAAACAGATACTATAGAAAAAAATATGAACATGACCCTAAATAGATAGAACAAGTTTTATTCAGCAAGGCAGAGCATACCTTCAAGCTACAGTGTAAGCATCTGTCTTCACAGCTCCATTAGTTTGGCCCTGAACTTCAGCCTTTGGAAATGTCAGTCCTACGTAGGTTGCAGAGACATAGCCATGTTACTTACCCTTGATTTACAAATATGAGTGAAATCATTGACACGGTTTGAATTCACGTCCAAAGGCATTTTGTAGCTGTACATTTTCAAAATGAGGAAAATAAAAATAGAGTTGAGATCAACATGGAAGTTACATATAGATGTAGTTATAGATAAGCACAATGTAAATCTTATATTATTTTAAACAATTTCCCCACAAAGAATTTTTTAAAAGATCATGCCTTCCTTATAAATGAAATATTCCCATACTTTCTTAAAGAAAATATTTCTAGGACCACTTTTAATTGCATTGTAATCTACAAAGTACATGGAGCACGTTCCATATTAGACTTAGTATTTATGTTTGGAGTTACCTTTAGAAAATAGAATTTCTGAAAGGTGATTGCCAAGCCTTAAAATCAAGTATAAACACTTAGAGCTTGAAAGAGCAGGTTTTCATTTTATTCGTGGATATAAAAAACTGAAGAATACAATACCGGAGCTTTGCTCAAGTGTTAATTACATAGTACAGAAATGGGAGAGAAACATCTGAACAAGCTACAAATAAAAGAAGAGAGCAAAATGTCACAATGGAAGAAAAAGAAATTGAAATGCATCAAAACTATATATATGGTACAAAGGTTTTAGATGAAGATAAAATACAGATCATTTTTTCTTACAATGTTTTGCATTTCTTTGTTCTGAGATGGCTTACAATGCTATGAAAGTTATCTCAATGTATTTAAACTTCCCAAGTACTCAGAAGCTTGAGTGTGCATTGTTTAAAAATGAAACAGAAGTTAAGCCAAACTTTATTCTGAAAGGAGATTTCAGTTCAATTTAGAATAGCACCTAATTCATCCCTGCTGATTTTTTTTCATTCATGTTGGCAATGTTAATTTGTGTTTCATATTATTTCACTCTCTTTACTCACTATTTTTGCAAAGAAATAAAAATAAATGCAATCTCACCTTTGAGGAGTGATAATTATGTTTCTGTCACTTGTATGAAAGATCTTAGTGACTCCCCTATGCCTGAGGCTTTTTGAGTTATGGGTCTTTCACCTTTGTGACAGGAACACAATAACCATACTTCACAGGTAAGGCACTTCACCATTGTAAATGGGAAGCGAGGGTCCCCATTCCTCTTGGCAAAATTCTTGTCACTGGATGTTGGAAGAATTAGCTCTGAATCAATCAAGGTACTGAGTCCTTGAGGAGATAGCCTTCTACCCAGATAGCATTTCGGAGATTAAGGAATTAGTCTAAGCATAGGACATACACACACACACACACACACACACACACACACACACACACACACACCACAAACACAAAACACAAAACACATTACACATACATCTCTAGCCATAAATAATCTATAGATTATAATTTTATAATATATGATGTAGATGGTGCTGTATAAAAATTACATCAGGCCATGTAACCTCAGTAGAATCATTTTTTTCCATGGTTGTTCTTTGAAGGTCTGTATGTAACTTTAAACATGTTTATAATTATTGCCTGAGATATTACTAACAGCTATAGTCATTTACCAATGCCAATGAAATATAATTGTCAATTCTCTTTTAACCTGTTCACAACTTTGATCTTCGTAATTATACTCCCTGTATAGCTGTGATTATGGGTATGGAACTGCAAAGCAGATTATTATAGATATGAAAGCAGATTATTTCTTGAGAAGGGATCCAGTTCACTTTGTTCTCAGGCTCCCTTGACTCATAGACCTCCCAATCTTTACTCTCCTGACAATAGCTGGGATTACAAGTGTGAGCCTTTTCACTCAGCTGTTCTTTCTCTTGACCAAACTAATCCATCTTCACTTTTATTTCTGGAAAACCTACTACATGATTGCAATTACATAAAATTCAACAAAATGGCAACTCATCTACAATGACAGAAACTAAAACTCATTGTCCCAGAGTGTGTGGGTGCAAGAAGGGTTGAGTGTTGCATAGTAGTAGAGAGGCACAATGATTAAAGAGCTCAAAGAAACTATTTTTTATTGTGAAAATACCATACAAAAGGGTTACAATTACATGGGCAAGGTAATGAGTACATTTCTTATCAAGCATTGTTGCTTCCTCCTTTGTTTCCCCTTCTCATCTCTTCCCATCTCCCCCGCACCACCGCGGAAAATATTTTTAAATTTAAATTTTATCGTAAAGGTGATGCATTAAGGGATTATAGTAACATAAGTTATGTAATGAGTATTTCTTTATGAACTATGTTACTCCCTCATTTTCTCCTACCCATTTCTCTCCAGAGCCACCTCCCCCCAAGTTGTAAAGTTCATTTCCAACATAGTGTCTAGTTAGTAACACTGCTGAATTGGCTCATCCTTTTCCCCACTGTTTCAGGTACAGATTATGAAAAACAGTGATAAAAAGAAATAAACCAAAGGAAGAAAGAAAGAAAGAGAGAGGGAGGAAGGAAGGAAGAAGGGAAGGAAGGAAGAAGGGAAGGAAGGAAGGAAAAAAACAACTGCAAAACAGTACAATAAAAAATCTCATTTCCATGTCATGAAGTTCATTTCGATAGGCATCATTTTATATGGTCATATGCACATAGTTATTCAGCCATTGTGATCACCTCTGAAGAATGTCTTCCTTTATTCTCACTGTGCAAATGCTTAGTGTGATGTTTCATTAATCTTGTCCAACTGTAATTATTAAATGTCACCCTGAATCAGAACCAATTCCAAATGGATCAAAGACCTCAATGTAAGATTAGTACCTTGAAAATATTACAGGAAGCGATAGGGGAAATACTAGGGTGCCTTGGAACAAGTAGAAACTTCCTAACTAAAGATCCAGAATCACAACAAATGAAAGACTGAATAAATGGGATTGCATCAAACTGAAGAGTTTCTGCATGACACAGGACTTGGTAGCAAGATAAATAGAAAATCCACAGAATGGGAGATCTTTACTAACCATGTATAAGACTAGGACCTTATATCTAAAATATACTTAGGGCCCCCCAAAATTAAACTTTCCCAATACAAATCCTCAAATAAAGACTTCATGGAAGAAGAAATTAGACTGACCAATAGACACATGAAGTTCAACATCTCTAGCCATAAAAGAAATGCAAGTATAAACACTGAAATTCCACCTCACCCCTCACCCCAGTTAGAATAGCCATTATCCAAATAGTAATAAAAATAATAACAATAACAGATACTGGTGGGAATGTGGCCAAAAAGGAACTCTACTGAACTGTTCGTGGGAATGCAAGCTTGTTGAACCACTCTAAAAATCAGTATGGAGGCTAAACATAGAGCTTCCCTATGATCCAGCAATCCTACTCCTGGACATTTACCTAAATTACCACAAGCTAGCCCACACTAAAGCTACCAGCACAACCATGTTCATTGCAGTATTGTTTACCATAGCTAAGAAATGGAATCAATCCAGATGCCCCTCAGTAGATGAATGGATCAAGAGAAGGTGGTATGTATATTAATAAAATTATATGATTCTATGAGAGAGAATGACAATATCCCATTCATAAGAAAATGGAAAGACTTGGAAACAAATTATATTAAGTAAAGTAAGCCAGACCCAAAGAAACATAGGTTTCAGAGTTTCCCTCATTTGTAATAACTAGAATATGTCTATAAATCTACTAGCTAATCAAAGATAATCTTAACAGGAATAGTTGAAGCATAACCATTACAGGAATGATAGTGTTACAAGTCAGAAAAATCTATCCAAATTTATGGAACTGACACTTAAAATGTTTGCAGTTTATTGTAGGCTCAGTTATAACTCAACAAAGCTGCTTAAGAACCAGATTGTTGCACAAGAAAGAAGTTATGCCTGCATCAGAAAGAATGACATTGCCCCATTTGTTACAAAATTGAAAGACTTAGAAAAAATTATATTAAGTGTAGTAAGCCAGGCCCAAAGAAACATAGATTTCATGGTTTCCCTTATTTGCAATGGCTAGTATAAGTCTAGGACAATCAGAAAGGTCAAGACATATGATCATCTAAGATGATGTTAAGTGAAATGAACCCCAAGATAGGGACACAACTTGTTTTCTTTTGCTTGCTATTATTTCTAACTTATCTAAAATGTACTATGTGATTTTTTTGTTTCTTTTGTAGGTTCTTTCCCCATGGTATAACCCCTGTTTTTACTGTATTTGAAGTCAATGCCCTGCATCTTGTATATACATTTTTCTAATTTGGGGAGAGGAAGGGAAATAACAAAATGCTGAAACAAGGATACAGATTGACCCACTGTAATAATGAGATGTACAAGACACTATGTTGAAAACAAATATTACAACTTGGAGAGGAGGGGAGGTAGGAGTTGGGGGAGTGGGGAGGGATGGTATGGTAGGGGAAAAGCAAAGGAGGACCTGACAATGCTCAATAGGAAATGTACTCATTATCTTACTCATGTAATTGTAACCCCTCTGTACATTAATTTTACAATAAAAAAGATAAAAACAAAATGCCAAGAGAAAGGCTAGAATGTTTTTCTCAGGAGAATACAGGTAGAACTCAAGGGAAAGCAGCTTGGACTACTGTCTTTCATTATCAGTCTCTTACTTATTTTGATTCTAAGACACTTTATGTAGTGTATTTTTTAATAGAGAGAAGTCTCTTACTTTCCTGAGTAATCCAGAAATATCCAGACCAAAAAACTCTAATGTACTACAAAGCTTAAAGCCCACATTATTATGATAGTTTAAACAATAACATTAATAAATTCTAGCTAGAACTCTCAATATATTTGTAGAAAAAGCCATTTGTACTTCCTCATAAGTCCAAAATATAAGGAATATCATCATAATACTTTATTAGATCACAAAATGCTCATACATTGAGATGAAAGAATTAACTTCACTGTATCGACAAAGAGAGCATCTTTTAGAAACCAAATTAGCTTAACTTACAATAATTGTTGGTAGGGACCTCTGAAATACCCTAGAATCACTGTCATGTGCCAGAAAGCGGAGTAATTACTGGCTCCTTATTTAACAACTCTGAGCCTTTCTTACATATAAAAGAGAAGTTGGACAGTTTTCTAAATATACCTTAGCTTTATATAGTTACATCTATAACATGATCAAATTTCATATTTCATATTTCATTAAATATACAAAGCCACTGATGGCAAGATGCATGTTTTTTAAGCATGAAGTTAGAAAAATATTGCCAATTAATTAAAATGTTCCTGTCTCACATTTTATTGAAACAATACTTTAAAATATTTATATATAATGATATGGGTGTATATGTATATGTAAATGTATACAGTACAGTTTTCTTTTCATTTAGTACCCTTGTCCATATGCTTTAAAAGAAGTCTAAATAAAATAAATTATGATACTTGTAAAACTTCTCTACATTTAGAAGTTCACTCTTTAGGCTATGCTGTTTTGCTAAGAAGAGCATGTGTGCAAGATTTCTTAAGAGTCCTTCATTATTGTTTCCAATGATTTCTTCTAAGTGATCTGCACCCCCTCTTCAAAATTTATTGGGAGCATAGTAAATAGTCTACAAGTTCTTTATTGAGGAATCTTTCAGTGGTTAGTTGAAAAACATGTCCAAGTGTTGTGCTTTTTCAATTACATCTCTAAGTGTGCACAGGTTAGGAAGGAATAACACATTTACTTTCTTTTTTTGGGGGGGGTCCAGTCATGGGCCTGAACTCTGGGCCTGGACGCTGTCCCTCAGCTCTTCAGCTCAAGGCTAGCACTCTACCATTTGAGCCACAGTGCCACTTCCGGCTTTTTTCTTTTTGCTTATGTGGTTCTGAGGAATCGAACCCAGGGCCTCATGCATGCAAGGCAAGCGCTCTACCACTGAGCCACCTTCCCAGCCCCCACATTTACTTTCAAATTAAGGAATATGCTGAGATCTGAGGATCAAGGTTCAAAGCCAGCCCAGGCAGGAAAGTCCATGAGACTCTTATCTCCACCAGAAAACCAGAAGTGGCACTGTGGCTCAAGTGGTAGAGTACTAGCCTTGAGCTGTAGAGCTGAGGGACAATGCCCAGGCCCAGAGTTAAAGCCCCATGACATACAAAAACAAACAAACAAAACAAATGAAAGAATTTGACAATATCAAGAAGATCCAACAAAGTATATAAATTACTACCTTGGTACTTTATAGTAGGTGTACTACTTAAATTAAAAATGGCTGAAAACATATTCTTACGAACCATCAATTTCTTCTTTCCTTTTCCTCCTCCTCTTCCCCTCTTCCTCTCCTCCTTCTCATCTTCCCCTTCCTACATTTCCTCTTCTTCCTTCCCTCCTTCTTCTTTCTTTTCTTTTCCTTCTTTCTCTTCCTGATCTGAGCAAGAGCAGACTTTAAACTATCCAAGAATTAAAATAAGTGCAAGCACTACTCAATATTAGGAGATGGTTTTCTCAATATCAGTATTTTATTATATGAAGTTGGTAATATTTGTAATTATACATTCAACTGATGCTACTGTCTACTCTAAGGGAAAACTTTGGGACAAATTTAACCTCATGGTCATTTCTGGTGTGTCCATCTCTTACATACACTAATGTATCAATACTTAAAGAGATGATTGCTATTTCTTCCAATAAATATCATATTTTCTCATAAAAATGAGCTATCTCCAATGAAAAATTTGTCTCTTGATTTCTGTCTAGTGCTCATTTCTCTTTGCCTGAATGGATACTGGTTCCTCTTATGAGGCAATAAGGTTTGTTACCTCTAAGAATTTGAAAAGCAAAGCATTGCAGGGTCATTAGTAATATTATTGGGAGGCAGGCTGTAAATAGGAAATAAATACCCATTGATCCTCATCAATTTCCTGAAAAATGAATGGGCAGGATAAAGTACCCAGCTGATCAGAAAGAAAATATGTATTTACTTTTGCTTGTTGAAGCTTTGGAATGCGTACAGTAGCAAACTGGCTGTGGGACCAATTTCTATCTGCCCTTGCTGCCCTGCAAATGACATTCTTACCAGGCCATTAAGAAAACTGTTATAACTTCTAGTGAGACCACCTGCTAGGTCTCAGTGCTGGGACGATTACATCTATCGGAAATAATGACCCATAACTAGAATAAAACACATTAATAACATCACATTTACCCAGGATAATGCATTTCACCATTTTATATTGCAGAGACCAAGTTAATCAGTAAAAGCATTACCCAAAAATGAAGCAACTAATAGGCACAGAGTAGATAATGAATATAAAAGCAGAATGTTCAAGCTATTTTTTTTCCTTTAGAACTGAGAAGATGTGTAATGGGTAGTAATGGATGGAGCACTCTGTTGGAAATGGGTAATCCTGTCTTCTTTCTGTGGCTTCATACATGCAGAGGAAGAGCTAGCAGTGGCTTCCTCCAGACATAAAAGAAAACACAAGGTTGGGTATAATAGGGACTCTGGATTTGGAGTTGGGAGACCACAGGTCTTACTCTAGCTGTGCTGTTAATGAGCTGTGTGACCCTGGACAATTCACTTCACCTCCTGGAGCCTCAATTTCTTATCTGAAAAATGAGCAGCTTAGATGAGGTGATCTCTGTAATCCCTTCCAATTCTCATATGTTGTGATTTGAAGTAGAATGTCAACCTGACATGGGAAGGCTGTGAAATGTAATAAAAGTGACTTTAAAATCTTGGAGCTCCATGATCCTCAGAAATGGAAGCAGAAATGATCAGATTGCAATGACATTTAGGACATTGCCTTGACACAGTCAACCAGGCCCTGTCAAACACAGGAACTTTGGAGAAGTGCCACACAGGACAAAGCTAGACAAACTTGTAGTCCTTCTGTTACTTTTTCAAACAAGAACTGGGGCTGAGTCCAATCTATTTTATATTTAGAATAACAGAAATAATCAATTCAGAAATAAAACTGAGATATACAACTTAAACCTCAACTATTATTATGAATAGCACACTCAGGATATAACCTAACTATTCAATATGTCCACAGATTAAAGGAACACAGAATAGGTGATCAGTTAAGCATCTTAGTCCTCAATATATTTTACATATTTCTTATGTTTTTCTATGTCAGACCATTTTTATCTTAGAGAAATATTTTTTCCTAACTAAGCACAATAACATTTCTCCTGAGATATAAAATGACTAGAAATAAGTGTAGGAATTTTTTTTATTTTATTGTGAAAATACCATATAGAGGGGTTACAATTACATGGATGTGTAGGAAATTTTTATATGGAGAAACCCAAAGACCTAAATGTGCCTAGACCAGTGCTGTGTGTATGCTTTGTCTTTGTTATCCTAATTTTTGGCTCCATTCTTATGATTACTGTTAATGCTTTAGAGGGAAAATCACAATGACCTTTTCATTTTAATCAAGATGCAAAATATGTAGTTGGGAGAGAATGGTACAGTATGTGACTGAATATTATATAAAGAACTGTGTTAACACCTGCACACCAAATCTTCTGGGACACAAAAAGTCTGATCTTGCTATACAATGTTGTTCCATTTTAGCCTTAGAATATTTATCATTTGAATCAAATCCTAAATTAGTCTACTTAAAAAGTAAATTACTAGAAGTTTAATTTTCTTGTTTTA
Source organism: Dipodomys merriami (assembly GCF_024711535.1). Taxonomy (NCBI): domain Eukaryota; kingdom Metazoa; phylum Chordata; class Mammalia; order Rodentia; family Heteromyidae; genus Dipodomys; species Dipodomys merriami. The sequence continues at coordinate 53,662,264 of NW_027206179.1, forward strand.
TTTTTAAAAATATCCCACTACAGGAACCAGACACCTGAAAGCAATTGGGTTGTTTCTTTTTGTCCAAATTCAAGTGAAATAAAATATCAAAACCAGCAAGTCCTTCCTCCAAATAAGTGTGCAGCACATTTATACAAATAATCTTTAGTCAAAACATTATTTTAGCCAAACATACTCAGAAATCCTCCTTAAATCAAGTGTTCTCCTTGTTATTCCTAATACAAAATCTAGAAGAAAATAGAAAGTCTGATAGTCACTTGTAATAAATGTAGAAATGATTGAAATAAGATGTTAAAATTAATTATATCTGGCTAACATTCTTTAAAGAGACAATGACTCTATCGATAAGAATCCTAACAAATGTATTTCATCACAGAAATAAATTAACAACTCTTCATCATCTGGAACTTTAATAAATCAATAAAAGATAATATTTACTCTATCCTGCTGGGATAGCTTTTTATATTTCTAATAGAACTTAATTCTGGTTGCCATAGTTTCAACAGAGTTTTAGAATGAGTCTGTTTTATCATAATTTCTGCATGTTAGTATGTATATAAACAACTGAATTCTAGATTCAGGCAGAAGCACTCATTTATGAATAAAGAAAATCTTTTATCATAAAGTGATTGAACTAGGATTCAAAATATGCTATTGAGCCCTTGCCTTCCTCAGAGAGCTCAAAATATTTCTGAAACTTTAAATCACTTATATATCTGAAAAACACATCAATGGTATAAGGAGGAGGCAGAGGAAGATTTTAAACATTGAAAATGGTGTGGAGATTTACAGAATGTACAATCATTTACTTACCTTATACTATAAAGCATAAGGAAAAAATTAAATTTTAGGCTAATGGGATAGCTTTAAGTCTATTTTCTCAACAAATAATTGTCAATTGTTAAAATGTTAAATGCTTCTTTAGTGTTTTCTTGAAATTGTACATGTGGATTTCAATTTAGTCTGTCACTTTTATGTGTACAAGGCATCTTAATGAAAGTCACCATTTCCTTTGATCTCCCTCCCATCTATCCCACCCTATCCACCTCCTCAACTTTCCTTGTTCAGTTGAGCATTACGGCTATATTCACCCATATTTATATTTTTCATTAGTCTTCCCCTTACCTTTTGGATTCCACTCCCTTCAGTCAAAACATGTTTCTGTTGCCTAATATTCATTTTGTTTCACTGTGTGTTCATTGTTCAAAGGGATTACATTGTGGGAACTTTCTTCTACATATACTATCATTTTGTCAGTTTGATTATGTATGTATGAGCATATGGCCATGGATGTATTCTCAAGTATAGTTATATTTTAGAGATTAAGCTCAGGTATCTTACAACCAACATATGATTCTGGTGCCCTGCATCTTGTATTTTTTTCTAATTTGAGAAGGGGAAGGAAATAACAAAATGCGGAAATAAGGATACAGGATGACCCATTGTAACAATGAGATGCTCAAGACAAGATGTACAAGAAAAGAACTTTACAACTTTGCTGGGGGTGGAGGTGGGGGAAGTGGGGGGGGATTGGAGGAAAGGGTTGGTAGGGGAAATATAAGGAAGGGTGTAACAATGCTCGATAGGAAATGAACTCATTACCTTGTTCATGTAACTGTAACCCTCTGTACAGTATCTTTACAATAAAAATATATTTAAAAATTATATGTATGTAGATATATAAATATATGGATAAAATTCCATTGTCATCGTGTGTGTGTGTGTGTGTGTGTGTGTGTGTGCGCGTGCGCGCGTGCACACACAGGTGTGTGATGTCACTTACAAGGAATTAAATGTACTTGGAAAAATATCATATTGAGTGAAGTAAGCCAGGCACGCTCTAAGAGACAAGGGGCACATGTTTTATCTCACATATGGAAGTTAACCTAAAATATAAAATATAATGCATCCAATTCAGTGTCAATCAGTTTTATCCATTTATAATGTTCACCATCCAATGGTGTTTCTATGATCTTGTTCACTTAGGAAAACATGCTTGACTTTGCTATTTCTTTAAGGTGATAAAAGCCCAGAAAACATAAAATCAAAAAGGAATAACTGGATCCAATCACTTGGGAAATAGGATGATTAGAAATCACAATTAGAAATAGGATAATTAGAAGTATTCATTCTCTAAGAAAAGCTGAAAACAAATTTTCATAGCCAAACAAATCTATGCCCATAGCAATTAAAATGTCAATTAATTTAAAGTTATAAAATTTTAACTTTTGAAGAAAAATAAGTCTTTTCTATTTATCTCTAAATCTTTCAAGGTGTATTTGTCCACTTGTAAACTTTTGGAATGCTCTCCATAAAATCCAAAAGAAGATGTCACAAGAATAATGAAGGACAGAAACTGAAACTAAAATTATCTTTTCCCATATGGCAGTATGAAAAACAATCTCAAGCAATAGACAATTTTTAAGTAAGTGAAGACACCTCAAGTTATTACAGAAATGAATATAAGCTTGGCTTATTTATTATATACTCTTTGTATTTAGCAAAAGGTTAGCTTTCAATATATTCTATTTGAAATTATGTACTATTTTTAGCATTCATTGGTTTGTAGAATCATATTATTGAGCATGCTATTAGGTATGTTATTTTATTATAGATAACATATAACATAACTTAGACTTAAATTGTGACCATTTGCATGAAATTTTCCTATAATACATTAACAAGGCTATATGCTAATAATTCAAGACAGATCAAAATAAATAAGACTTTTTTTGGGGTGCAGTCATGGGGCCTGAACTTCAAGGCTAGCACTCTACCACTTGAGCCACAACACCACTTCCGGCTTTTTTCTTTTTGCTTATGTGGTGCTGAGGAATCAAACCCAGGGCCTCGGGCATGCAAGGCAAGCGTTCTACCACTGAGCCACCTTCCCAGCCCCTAAATAAGACTTTTCTTACCTAAAGGAAAATGCATTAGAAAATGGAAGAATGAGTAACGATGTTAAACCAACTAATACTTTATAGTTATACAACATGAGCTGGCATGGGAGTATAGGGAATAAATATAGAGTGGAGTGCTATTAAAGATAAATGCTCTTTAAAGGTACAGAAAAGGCTTCAAGAAGGAGATTGCATTTGAATTGGGTATCATATGAAAGATAGACTCAATAGTATAAGATTAGTGCATTATTCATTTTTTCTTACTATATCAAAGCACCTAAAGTTAGTTAGTGTTAAAGATAAGAGACTTATTTAGCTTATATTTTGATAGTTGAAAGTTCAAGATCGGTTAGCCAACATGGTTCAGGCAAGTACCTAATGGTTGAATGATATCACCATTAGGATTAAAGATGAAAGAGGTAAGAAGAGTCAGGAAGACAGAGTGAAGGGTAGGTCATGCTACTATTCATGTAACAATCTTCTTGCAAGACCTAACTCAAAGTCTCTGGGGAACTACCACAATGCCTTCCAAGGGCATACCAGCAACAACCTACTGGCCTCCACCTGGCCTCACCTCTTAAAGATACTGCTATCTTTTTAACATACATATGCTAGAACAAGCATGAACCACTGGGGACCGACACAAATCATAGTGTGAAGGATATTTTGGAAAGAGAAAAACATTCAGTAAAAACAAAATCAATGACCAGCACAACAGAGAAAAATAAACTTTCAAGAATTTGTCGAACTTTTAGTAGCTATGGGTATTATTGAGCATAGATTAGTAGAAAGACATGTGGTGGAAGCTATTTGAAAGCCACACACATTGTAAAATCTGCAACTCATTCATAGAAATTGAGAGTGGAGCCTAGTTCTATCCTGTGGTAGTAGCAACTATAGGGTTAAAGAAGGGACTTCACCATGACTGAAAAAAAAAAGAAGAGGCTTCAGAGAATATTTGTGCTTTGTGATCCAGAACATCTTTTCATCTCTTTCCTTTGGTTCATTAGTTGTTAACCTTGGTCCTTTGGTCATCAGTACAACTGTGTTGAGAGAGAGAGAGAGAGAGAGAGAGAGAGAGAGAGAGAGAGAGAGAGAGAGAGAGAGAGAGAGAGAGAGAGAGAGAGAGAGAGAGAGAGACCTTTAGGTGGTGATGAAGTCATAATGACCAGTCCTCGTGAATAAATTAATATCACGATGAGTGTAGGCTAATTATCTCAAGTGATATTATAATGTTGGTTTTTACTATTTTTTTTGTTGTAAAGGTGATTTACAGAGGGGTTACAGTTACATAAATCAGGTAATGAGTACATTTCTTTTTGAACAGTGCTGCACCCTCCCTCATCTTCTCCCAGTTTTCATCCTCTCAACTCCTCTCCCCTCCAACTTGTATAGTTCATTTCCAACATAGCATTTAATGAGTATCATTGCTGAATTCGTTCACCATTTGTCCAACCCTGTCTGTGCTTCCTCTTTTCCTCCCAAGTCAAATACAGTTACATACAAGACAAAGGGTACAGAAATCTAAAACAGTGACAAAAGGGAAAAATCAGGGGGAAAGAGGGAAAAAGAAGGAAAGAAAGAAAGAAAGAAAGAAAGAAAGAAAGAAAGAAAGAAAGAAAGAAAGAAAGAAAGGAAGGAAGGAAGGAAGGAAGGAAGGAAGGAAGGAAGGAAGGAAGGAAGGAAGGAAGGAAGGAAGAAAGGAAGGAAGGAAAGGAAGGAAGGAAGGAAAGGAAGGAAGGAAAGGAAGGAAGGAAGGAAGGAAGGAAGGAAGGAAGGAAGGAAGGAAGGAAGGAAGGAAGGAAGGAGGGAGGGAGGGAAAGGAAGGAGGGAGGGAAAGGAAGGAGGGAGGGAAAGGAAGGGAAGGAGAGGGGAGAGGAAGGGAGGAGAGGGGAGAGGAGGGGAGGAGAGAGGAGGGAAGGGAAGGGAGAAAGGAAGGAAGAAGGGAAGGAAGAAGGGAAGGAAAAAAGAATGAACCATACAGTACAATAAAAAACCCTCTTGTTTCCATTTCTTGGAGTTCATTTTGATAAGCACCATTTTATATGATCGTATGCACATAGCTATTGAATCTTTGTGATCCTCTCCTAAAAGAGTAGTATGATGATAAAAGGATGAAATTCATCTCCTTCCTTCTCTCACTCATATAATCTCACATATTGCTTTGCCCTTCTGCCTTTGCCATGGGATGGTATATCTAGAAACCCTTGCTAAAGGACATAACTAGCAAGAGCAATAGAAAGCCCACGGATTGGGAGAAGATCTTCACTAGTTATACAACAGACAAGGGTCTCATATCTAAAATATACTTGGAACTCAAAAAATTAAATCTCCCAACAACAAATCTTCAAAGAAACAACTGCCCCATAAATGAGTGGACTAATGACTTAAAGAGAAACTTCTCTGAAGAAGAAATAAGAATGGCCAATAGATATATGAAGAAATGTTCAACCTCTCTATAGAAAAGCAAATTAAAACAACGTTGCAACAATGCTTGATAAGAAATGTACTCATTACCTTGCTCATGTAATTATAACCCCTCTGTTCAGTATTTTTCACCATAAAAAAATTGAGATTCTACCTCACCCCAGTTAGAATGGCTATAATCAAGAACTCTAATAACAACAGATGCTAAAGGGTATGTGGACAGAGGGGAGCCCTACTGCATTGTTGGTGGGAGTGTAAACTTGTTCAACCACTTTGGGAAATAGTATGGAGGTTCCTGAAAAGACTCCACATAGAGCTACCCTATGACCCAGCAATCCCACTTTTGGGCATTTACCCAAATGATCACAAACAAGACCACACTAAAGCTAAGAGCACAACTATATTTATTGCAGCATTATTTACCATAGCTAAGATATGGAACCAACCCAGAAGCCCCTCAGTAGATGAATGGATCAAGAAAATGTGGTATATATACACAATGGAATTCTATGCCTCCAGCAGCAACAATGACATTGCCCCATTTGTTAGGAAATGGAAAGACTTAGAGAAAATTATATTAAGTGAAGTAAGCCAGGCCCAAAGAAACATAGGTCCCATGGTTTCCCTTATTTGCAATAACTAGTATATGTCTGGGACAAGCAGAAAAACTCAAATAAGATGATGTTAAGCAAAATGAACTCCAAGATAGGGACACAAGTGATTTTTTTCTTCCTTGCTATTGTTTCTAATGTATTTATAAGGTACCATGTGACTTTTTTGTTGCTTTGTATGTCCCTCCCCCATGGTATAACCCCTGTTTTGACTGTATTTGATGTTGGTATAATTTGGGGAGGGGAAGGGAAAAATTGTTTAAATAGGGATACAGGTGGACCCATTGCAACAATGAGATGTATAAGACATTATGTTGAAAACGAACTTTACAATTTAGGCAGGGGAGGGCAGGTAGTTGAGGAGTGGGAGGGACGAGATAGTAGGGTAAAAACAAAGGAGGCAACAATTCTGGATAAGAAACATACTCATTACCTTGCTCATGTAACTGTAACCCTTCTGTATAGTATTTTTACAATAAAAAAACTTATTTTTTTAAAAAAAGAAACCCTTGCCAGTTGCAGGCTCCATAATGTGGGACTCCACACCCCCCACAACTGGGATAAATGAATGTCTATTCATTGTAAATTACTTTCTTAAACGTGCTGCCATAGTAGCACGAAACAGACTAATATACTCCCAGTACCTAAAGTAGGAATATTAACTGTCTTTGCCTTTTAAGTTGACATTGAATATTAAATTGAAGCTTGTGCAAAACCTTTAGACTTATCCCTCAAACCCTCTGTACAGAATTTTTATAATAAAAATGTACAAAAAAGAATACCTAAAAATGCCAGGAATGGGAGAAAATAATAAAGTAAATTTAACTAGCCAATGAGAAATAATGCCCAATTTGCCAGTGTTCTTTATGTGAATTTTTCCTTCATTGTAATGGACCTGCACTCTCACTTTACTTTTTAATCACATGAAGAACATGAAAATAATCATCATAAGACTCATTTGCACCCCCCTTGAAAATATGAATGATGAAATCTCACCTCCACAAACTCCAAGTTTACTTATGTTGGCCTTGCAGAGTATTAAGAAGGCCAGATGATTACAGAGTTCAGTACAGATTGAAAGCCACCACTCCCATGTGTAAATTCTCAGGCAACTTGAAGATAAGTTGACAATAACTGTCGATTTACTCTTCCCCTTTAAACACACATTGCTATGAAAAGAAATTGTGACTTTTCATACCGATGATGAATCACTGACTTGAGTTCCACTAGACTGACCTATTTTCTAGTTTTATTCAAGGGGAGACTATAAAACTCTGTGGTTTTAAGTCTATCTTGTCAAGTAGGTTCACTGTTGGTTACTGGTCCTTTTGACTGCTTTCCACATTCCTATTCTACCCTGAGAATCAGAAATGTGAGAACCCCTAGATCCCTTGCCAGCCCTATGCGATCATTGTTGTTTGGTTTCCTTTTGCATGCATATAAAAGTATTGCTTTTCTTCTTTCTCTGTGGACAATTTGGACATACTAAATACTAAAAATATAGTGGAGTGGCGCTTTGGCTAGATATGCATCATTGTTTGACTGAGACATATGGAGTGGGACCCAGACACTACACAGTAATCTCTCCTCTTCTGGTGCATTTCCTATTTTCATACTCTATTTCTAATATATTTTCATAGGCCACATCTTTTATATTTTGTACACAATTACTTAAACAAACCTCTGTGTTACATGATTGCAAGATTCCTAGTGTTGGTTCTGAATGTGAAAAAGACACCTGTTTTTATAATTCAGAAAAGGAGTCCCATCGGTAAATTTTGAAATATTTTCTTAACCCAGATTCCAACTGAGTCAATTTTAGTCAAAATTTAAATAGCAACCTTTTCCTCTTTGTGCTTCAGTTCTAATATTCTTGCCTGGATCCTCCCTGAGGTAATGACTATATATGGCTAGACAAGAACATAGCTCAATACAAGGAAGTATAAACCAGAAAACTACACTAATACACTTCAAAATATATTATTCACATAATATTTGTGGTTGAAAATAATTCTGGTATGTATTCCCATTTGTCTTGGCATACATAACCTCTATCTAATTGGACAGACTATGTTTTCAACTTCATGCCTTTATACTGGTAATTCCTCTCTCTCTCTCTCTCTCTCTCTCTCTCTCTCTCTCTCTCTCTCTCTCTCTCTCTCTCTCTCTCTCTCTCTCTCTCTCTCTCTCTCTTTCTCTGTCTCTCTTTCTTTGTCTCTTTCTCTGTCTGTCTGTCTGTCTCTCTCACACACACACAATTGATACAGTCATGTATATGTCAGTGTTTATTTTTATCCATAGATGCTTGGTGCATATAAGTCATGACATGACAATATATATTAACCTAAGTGTGAACAGTGTAGTAAGAATAAACATGACAAAAATAAAAATATTAATAAAACATTTAAAGTTATTTCAAAATTCTAGAGCTGAAAACATAATGAAGGAAACAAAATTTTCAGAGAGAGTATCAATAAGAGAATTGAAGGAAAGAAAAAGAAATTCTGAACTGAAGATGGGTTATTTGAAACTGCATAGTCACAAGAGAAAAATTAAAAAATAACCACCACAAAATGAATGAAGATAGCTATGAAGTTGATAAGAGAGTACCAGGAGAACAAATATTTAAGTAATAGAATTTAAGAATATGAGAGAGAAAAAGCTTAGAAAAACAAGTATTACTTTCTTAAAAAAGTTTTTTTAAATAAATTAAAGTAAGAAAATGATGGGAGAAAACTCCAATCCGTACTATATGTATATAAATATATACACAAAAAGCTCCAAAGTCTCCAGTAAGATTCACTCCAAATAATCTTAAGATAGACTAATAATAAGATATACACTCCAAATATATTAAGCTATACTATAAACAAAATGCCAAAACTCAAAATATGAACTTTAAAAATTTTAATTGTTATTATAAAGGTAATGTACAGAGGGGTTACAGTTACAAAAGTCAGGTAAAGAGTATATTTATGTTTGGAAATTTCACCCCTTCCCTCTCAAGGACAAACTCTTAAAAGCAATGAGAGAGAGAAAGCAACTAACTTACAAAAAAAGTTTCTGGAAGGTTAATAGTATGAAACTTTGCCGTCCAGAAGAAAGTGTTATATTCAAAGTGCAAAAGGAAGAAAACTGACAACTTATAATATTGTACTTGGAAAAGCTATCCTTCAAAAATGAAAGAGAAAGACTTGCCTAGACAAATAAAAGCAGGGAGAGTTATGTACTTCAATACTTATAAGAAACTTTGCAAAATTGGTTAACTACATGTAGAAAACTAAAGCTAGATCCTTATATATCACCCTGCACCAGAATCAACTCCAAATGGATCAAAGACCTTGAACTCAAAGCCGACACTCTGAAAACATTACACGATGGAATAGGAGAAACCCTAGGTCTCCTTGGCTCAGGCCGAAATTTTTTGAATAGAGACCCGGAAACACAACAAATCAAAGAAAGGTTGGACAAATGGAATTGCATAAAGTTGCAGAGCTTCTGCAGGGCAAATGACATAGCTAGCAAGATCAATAGAAAGCCCACGGATTGGGAGAAGATCTTTACTAGCCATACAACGGACAAGGGTCTCATATCTAAAATATACTTGGAACTCAAAAAATTAAACCCCCCAACAACAAATCCTCAAAGAAACAACTGCCCAATAAATAAGTGGGCGAAAGACTTAAAGAGAAACTTCTCTGAAGAAGAAAGAAGGATGGCTAATAGACACATGAAGAAATGCTCAACATCCCTAGCCATAAAAGAAATGCAAATCAAAACAACATTGAGATATCACCTCACCCCAGTTAGAACAGCAAAAATCAAGAACTCTAACAACAACAGATGCTGGAGGGGATGTGGACAGAAAGGAACCTTACTTCATTGTTGGTGGGAATGTAAACTTGTTCAACCACTTTGGAAAGCAGTATGGAGGTTCCTCAAAAGACTTCACATAGAACTCCCCTATGACCCAGCAATCCCACTTTTGGGCATTTACCCAAATGTTTACAAACAAGACCACACTAAAGCTACCAGCACAACAATGTTTATTGCACCATTATTTACCATAGCTAAGATATGGAATCAACCCAGATGCCCCTCAGTAGATGAATGGATCAAGAAAATGTGGTATATATACACAATGGAATTCTATGCCTCCATCAGAAAGAATGACATTGCTCCATTTGTTAGGAAATGGAAAAACTTGGAAAAAATTATATTAAGTGAAGTAAGCCAGGCCCAAAGAAACATAGGTCCCATGGTTTCCCTTATTTGTAATATCTAGTATATGTATGAGTCAAGCGGAAAAGGTCAGATAATGTGATGTCAGGAAAATGAACCCTTAGATATGTATTTAATGTTTTTTTCTTTCATGCATGTGTTTCTAACGCATTTATAAGATTATTTCTTTATTGCTTTGCATGTCCCTCCCCCACAGTATAACCCCTGCTTTCACTAAAAAAAAAAAAAAAAAGAAACTTTGAAGGAGGGGAAGCTGAGAGTAAAGGATGCTTATTAGTAACATGAATCATATGAAAGTATGAAATTCATTGGTGAAAGTAAGTACACAGTCAATTCAGGTCTCTTAAAACTGTAATGGTATATAAATCATGTATATCTCTAGTATAAAGTTTAAGAAATTAAAATATGCTAAAAGATACAAACTATAAAAAATTGTAAACATAAAATAATGGGCATAAATTTAGTTTGGAGTTTTTGTATAGGCTCAAAATCAACTTCTCCTAATCTTAAAACAGCCTGTCATAACTGTAACATGTGTTATGTAAGCTTTATAATAGCAAAAAGTAAAACCCTGAACATAGAAACTTAAAAGTAAGGAATTCAAGCACATTATTGGAGAAATCACCTACTAGAGAAAATCAGGAGAGGAAGAAAGAAACAAAACCTACAAAGGAAAAAAAATGAGAAAACAATAAGCAGATGACAATAGTAAATACTTATCCCACAATTATCTTGAACATGAATGGATTAACTTCTCCAGTCAAAACACAGAGTGGATAATTCATTACAGAAGAAGACTACAACGAAATAATAAATATTTGAAGTGATAAATATGTTCATTGTTCTAATTTGGTCATTCATTCCACATCACAAATAGTCAGAACATATAAGAAAATAACGTTCAACATCACTAATAATCAGTGAATAAAAATTAAATCTACAGTACAATATAGCCTCACAGAGATGAAAATAAATACTACAAAACCTCTGAAAGATAATGTATGTGAAATAAGAGAAGAAAAGGAAAAGTGAGCATTTGGTGGTAAATACCACTCAGGAGATATTTTAGAAAGTTAAAAGTAGACCTGTAAGATGCACCAGTAGTACTATTAATTGCTTTTATCCAAAAGAAATGAAATCAGTATTAGCTTTATTATTACTTAAAATCATAACTTATTTTAATTTCAAACTCTATCATAAAATAAAAGGGAAACTTATCTACCCAAATCTTCTAATGCCTACCTCAGTCGCAAAGTCAATTACATGTGTTTAAGCAGTTTTTATACTTGTTGATACCAAAAGCCTTACAAAATACCATAGAATGGGTAATGTAAAAGTCTTGTGTTTTCTTACAATTTTGGTGGCCTTAGGCATATAACTAGCTAATTTGCTTTCTGGTAAGTACCCTTTCTATTGTTAGCAGATGGCATTTTCTTGAAGTCTGCACATAGATTTTTCTTTAGGCATACAGGAAAAGAAGGACAAAGAGCGAGGGGAAGGGAGAGGAAAAGAAGGAGAATAGTGGAGAGTGAAAGAGAGAGGGAGAGATCTTATTCTCTTCCTAAGAATCCCATTGTCAGGACTCCAAATTTATCACTTTAAACTTAGTTTCCTCCCATTACACAACCTCCCAATGCTATCATTTGGTGGCAGGTGGGTTAGAACTTTAATAAATGAATTCTGAAGGAACACCAGGACTGAGATTTCAGAGCACACAATGAGAATCTGAATTTTTTTTTTCATTCTTGCAATCTATCCAAGTATCTTAAGTCTGCAAAATTCATTTAAAACATGCATTTCCTTTCCCTTTGGCCTCCATCAATATTTCATTACAAATGTCAAATGCACTAAACCTCTGGTACCACTCTCATTAAGACTTAATGTCTAAAGATCAAAATTTCATGGTGTCCATCCAGCATTTGAAATACAGATGGAATTAGTTTCATACCATATCTTACGAAACTGTCCACTTGACCTTAACTTCAGGTTTTTGTTCTTATCTTCTCCAGAATACCCTGGAAGTGGCTCCATTTTTTTCCCCCTTCAAGTTCCTTAAAAATGATTACCGATTTCGATAATGGCAACAAAATATTTCTTTTCAAGAAAAACTGAAAAACAGAGAGAAGAATAAGGAAGAAACAAAATAAACATCTAGTGATTTACTAAAGCTATCATTTTGCTCCATTTCCCTCTCTGAGCACAAAGTAAAATCAAATACATAGCAGCCTTTTTTTACTTTAGCATGTATTGTGAAGACTTATTCATGCTGTAAAATTGCTTTTGAATATGTTTGTCTCTACTAATTTTATCCCTACAAATAAAACCAATGAAAATAATAGCACCAATCAGAACAATTACTTAAATTGTAATTGCCTCCTGCACAACTAAATCTTTAGTGGATATTATACTATAGAATTCACAGAAATGGTGTCAGTCAGTATTAGTTTCATTCAAAATTTGTAGATGAAGACACTGGAAGCTAGTACAATTAAAATAATTTGACCTTTCACACACAGCAAATACACAGAAACAGAATTTATAGAATTTTATAGAAAGAACTCTTCAGAAATGGAATAAAATTTTAAGTCATTTGAGCTCTTTCATGTTTTTGATGTCTAATGCTAAATTGCTTCCCATAAATGATATTTAAAAATACCTGCTTCACAGCATTTTTCTCAAATAGTTGCAAGTCTGGTAAGTAAAAAATTTGTAATTTGCTATGTTGGAAAATATTATCACGTTTTCACCCATTTGCTTTTCATGCCTGAAAATTGTCTCTTTTTGTCTTTTGTTTTATTAATGAAATTGTACCAGTATTTTTTTTTACTTTTCTTTTTCTCTCTCTCTCTTTTTAGGTTTTTTTCAGGGGGAAGGGAGTTATAGAATGTTTTGTTTCCCACTACAGATCACCCAAAGCAGAGAGGATAAAGTATGTATTATAACAGATTAGTTCTTTTTTTAAAAATATGTTTGTCTTTTAAATAGTTGTACAAAGGAGCTGCTATTCGACAAAATACCTAATGAATATAGTACATTTTGATCAGTGTCACCATTTCACCATTTCAACATTCTCACTCAAACTTCCAAACCCGTCCTACCCTTACTTTTCTTAATTTTGTAGCATACTAAATTTTTTTGCCATTTACCAAACCAGTTTATGTATACAATATATTAACTTTTTTTTCTGGAGCTTGAACTCAGGGCCTGGGTACTGTCCCTGAGCCTCTTTGTGCTCTACCACTTGTGATACAGCACCACTTCCAGCTATATCTGAGTAGTTTAAGGAAATATGAGTCTCATGGACTAGCCTGCCTCGGCTAGCTTTGAACTACAAATCTCAGCTCTCAGACTCCTGAGTAGCTAGGATTACAGGCATGAGCCATCAGTGCTCAGTTTAACATTTTATTTTTATCTTTTGGCAGTAATGAGATTTGAACTCAGGGCCTAATACTTGCTAGACAAGGGCAAAATTATATTTCTTTATAAGATAACTATTCTATCATACACACACAGAGACACACAGACACAGAAACACACACACACACACACACACACACACACACCATACTTTATTCATACTAAGGGGGTGAAGAAGTTCAACGACTATTATATAAATATATATATATATATATCTGAATTTAGCATAATGAAATTCATCAAATGTTATTTGAAAGGGGGAGGGAAAAGGAGAGGAATGGGAATATGGTAGAATGCATCAACTTTTAATGCACATTGTACACATAAGAGAAATATCACAGTGGAAAACCCTCATATTATAACTATATACTATTCAGACTTTTTTTTACATTTTAATAAGTTTTTATTGTGAAAATACTGTATAGATGGGTTACAATTACATGAGCAAGTTTGTTAGTCCTATCCACGGAAAAGATAAGTTGGATCAAGAGCCAGGTCTTCTGTAATGATCACATGTGAATATATCTGCTCATTCTAACCCACAGACAAATAAGACTGACCTAAGCCAGGAGGCATGCCTAAATGAAGACTGCACCATGATGCCCACAACACTGGTAGAGAACTCTTGTGCAACTCCACATCCTTAGTAGCATATAAATGCAATCATTTGAAGAAAGACTATTGTTCTCTACAGCAAGTGACACTTTTCCTATCTCCTCTGTGGCTATCTTGTCCTTTAAAGATACCTTAAGTGATTTTCCTCAAGCATTTGTAAGTATCCCTGACATGTTGTTTCTTGTACCAAATTCTCTCTTGATGAAAACCTAACTTGTAGGTTTTAAAAATATATATTTTCCTCCAGCTTTTTATTTTTAGTTCTTAACAACAACAGCAAAACAAAAAAAAATCTAGAGATAAAAAGACCACATCTATTAGAAACTATGAGTGGCTTTGTGTAGGATTTTTATATATCCTTTCAAATCTAACAGAAAATCAGACTTGGCACCAATTTACAATGCAGCAACTACATCTTCAGACCAAGAGCCACATCAATGAAAATTCGGTGTGAACACAATTTGTATGTAGCTGAATTAGGTTAGGTAATATCTGACTTTGTCTATTTCAATTTCTACTCACCCGTGATTACTATAAATTTTTTATTCTCTTCCAGAATGTTGCTGCTAGTTTCTGTGCCCTGGCCTCTGACATTGCCTACTACAGTGAAATATGTCTTCGTTCATTAATTCCTGTGTAAGTTTCTGACTTCCATACAAGTCACAGAGAGGATTTGTGGCGCCGTAAGGCTTGTTAGAGCACCTGTCCTGTGAGCACCTTTTGATATGCAGGCCTCACCTCCAGCTTCAGGTTGCCATATCCACAGACATAGCTACCTTCATTGTTTCTCTGGGGTCTCAAAGTTGAACATTGCATGAGACCCAAAACCTTAAGGCTGAATAAGAAACTCAACTCCTCTGAGAGAGAGGAAAGCCCTTAAGCTTTTCTGCCTCATTTCCCACTTCGCTTTGGGATGGTGAGAGACAGTGAAGAAAGACCTGTTTACTCTCAGTAGGATTTCTTGACTAACATTAAATCTCTCTCAACTCCAGAGAGAGACAAAGGATGCATGTTTTCCCTTATATGTGGATGCCAGATTTAGCTTATAAACTTGTAAGTAAATACATTGGGTGTAATGTGAGTGTATAAAAAAGTTATTTACTGAAATACGATAGATTCAAATGAGACCTCCATCAGTGTAATTCCTTACAAAGGCAAAGTCAAAGTCCAACAAAATAAATACCAAGAAGTGATTACTTGAAAGGAATGGGGTGGGGTCAATGGGGAAGGGGTAAATGAATGAAGAGGAGAAAAAAGAGAGAATGCAGTAAAGAATTGTTTCTAATGTATTTATAAGGTGATTTTTTTTCCTGTTGCTTTGTATGTCCCTCCCCCACAGTATAACCCTTGTTTCCATTGTATTTGATGTTGG
Source organism: Dipodomys merriami (assembly GCF_024711535.1). Lineage (NCBI taxonomy): Eukaryota > Metazoa > Chordata > Mammalia > Rodentia > Heteromyidae > Dipodomys > Dipodomys merriami. The sequence continues at coordinate 53,677,848 of NW_027206179.1, forward strand.
TATAATTTGGGAAGGGGAAGGGAAAAAACAAATTGTTTAAATAGGGATACAGGTGGACCCATTGCAACAATGAGATGTACAAGACATTATGTCAAAAACCAAACTTTACAACTTTGGCAAGGGGGGGGGGGGGGAGAAATGTAGTTGTGGAGATGAGAGGGCAGGGATGGTAGGGGGAAAACAAAGGAGGAGGCAACAATGCTTGATAAGAAATGTACTCATTACCTTGCTCATGTAATTGTAACCACTCTGTATGTTATTTTCACAATAAAAACTTATTTTTTAAAAAAGAATTCAATATAAATCCTACACAATTAAGTGAAGTGGGGGAAGGGGTGGGTATGGGGGATATAGATGAGAATATTGAAAGGGGTGACATTGATCAAGATATATTCCCTTCGTGAACAATTTTGTAAAATAGCAAATCCTTTGTGAAACTACTTTAAAATATGTTTAATATCTCAGTTCTATCATTAAGCTTATTTATGAAATGTTGTTTGTTACTATTTTTGCCACCACTGTACATTTTTTGTCCATTCTGCTAGTACATTTTTATTCTGTCTATACTGCTAGTACATCCCATTTTCTTGTTCATTCTTCAAGCACACCCATGAAAAGTGTCAAGGAATTTTATATAAAGAGTCATTCCAGTTTTTCTTCTTTTATTATTAGATATTTTTATTATGAAGGTAATATAAGAAGGGTTATCATTTCATAAATCAGGTTATAAGTATATTTCTTTTTGGACAATGCCACCTTTTCCTTCCCTCTCTCCCAGTTTTGTTCCCTACAGTTTTTCTTATTCCCTTCCCATTAATTCTAATTTATTGAGAAAAGTGGCTTTGAATATTTGAAAAAGGAAAAAATGAAGGATCTGCCTCTACCCTTTCTGTCCAATCTTTTTATGTATATAAAGATGAATATGAAAGATAGAGTCCTGCCTTAGCTCCCAGGGTCAAGCAAAGCATATAATCAGATAATAGAAACATTATCATTTTCATCCTCATCTCTAATGATCACATAGTCTCACAGAAAGGCATTGGTAAAGAAATGGCCAAGCAATCTTATATGAAAAGGGAAAAAAACCTATGAGCCCCAAACAACTATTAACTCCTTATTACCAAAGATAAATAAATACACTTGTTTTGAGCAACAGATTTTTGACAAAGATACCAAGGCAACTCTATGGTTTATATTTTTTCAGTGCTAAGGACTGAATGCAGGGCCTCATGAATGATGGGCAATTGCTCAATTGATCTACCACTGGGGACATGCCCCAGCCCATGCCAAAGTAATCATGTAATTTTAATAGTCTTTTCAACAAATGGGACTGAACAATTTTAGGGGGAAAATATCTCAACCCTTACATCACAACTTATACCCAGAATAACTCAAAAGGATAACTGACCTTATCACAAGAGCTGAAACTGTTAAACTTCTAACATCAAACATAAAAGAAAATATTTATGACATGGGTTTATACAAAGATTTCCTACACATAAACTACTAAACTGGTGGTAAATTGGACTTCATAAAAATTAAAACCTTTCATATAACTTATCAATGAGATATTGAAATTCTACTTCAGATATATAAAGCCTTAAACCCAGGACCCCTCCTCTAAATGGTCTCTTGTACTTATTCTATAGTAGAAATGCATATATATACACACCTATATATATATACATATACATATAAGCATACACATATATAAATATATAGATATGTGTGATATATTGATATATATTGATATCTATCAACATATGTATGTATATGTATATCTTTGGGTATACATATACATATATATAGATATGTGTGATATATTGATATAGATATTGATATCTATCAACATATGTTTATATATATATATATATATATATATAGAGAGAGAGAGAGAGAGAGAGAGAGAGAGAGAGAGAGAGAAAATTCCAAAGAGTAGACCAAGGTCAATGTTAGCAGCTAACAAGAGTGCTAACTGAAACTAATGTACTAACTAGAAAGTTTCCAGAAAGTAGACACCTTATTCTTCAGCATATGCTATGGGAATCCAGTAAAATGTATAAACTTAACAAAGTGAGGAATGTGCCCAGAATGGAAATAACACTGAGCAGCAGGACCTAGTCTTACCTCCTCAATGAATATTAGTATAACCTTGAATCTTTACACTCTAGATTCCTTCTACTTAAAACACAAAGGTTGACCTACAAATGTGATCCATCAAGCCTCTTTTGTAGTTATTACATTAACAAATAGAAGATATTCTGCCTTTTTATTAACAACCTTACTTGGCAAGTTGTAATGGTATATAGCTCCTGAGAGTGAGAAAGCCATGATTAGAACAAACAGAAACAAAGGCCCAGATCTCAAGTCAGAGCCATCACAATGGCACCTCCCCTTGGCAATTGAGCTGGTAAACCCTACTGGGCATCGTCTGTCATGGCTGCATGAAGTCAGAGGAAAAGAGGTAGGAAATGTTCACCAGCTATAGTGGGTCATTATTCACCAATTACACATGGTTCTATGGGGAAAAATATAGAAGGTTCTCAATGACTGGCAAATTATCCCCAAAAGCTTCAACAGAGATGAATGAGTTTCCTGTCTAACCTGGGAACTGGGCCTGCAGATTCACTTTGGGAAGAATATAAACTTCTCTATGCTTTCTGAAAATTTCTATCCAAACTCCCCACAGGCCTGTGGAGTCTAGTACTTCACAATCTCACAGCCATTAGGTACTCCAAGCCTAGTGATGAATGATGCAAGGCTGTGATTCAGAATTCTCTACCCATTCTAAAAGTCCTTGTAAAATAACAGTGTGTACCTAACCTCTCTGTAGCAATTTGAGAGATACTTTACTAAATGTATTTCAATGATGTCATTCACTTCTATTATGGAAAAAAATCATAAAACATCAAAGGCAAAACCATATTTAGTCTGATTGGTTCTATAATTCCAAATACTGTTCTGTTTTTCTGTATTCCTAACTGACCTAACTAAAATAGACTTGTACTTCCGACTTTTGTAGTGAAGGGGATAGAGAGTTACAGAATTAACCATCACAGAGTTTGGCTTTGATACAGTTGTTAAATGTTGAAACCTATCTGAGACATTCAAAATATTTCATTTCCTTTCTGAATCCCATCAATTCTTCTCCCTCAACTCTACAAAACCTACTTGCAGAAAAGGCAAAACTCTAACATCTCTCATCTACAATCCAGGTTGTTTGTCAGTGTGATGGAGTCTGAGAGAATTTACATCCTAAGGTCTAACCCTAATGGTTTCACTAAAGGTTTAGTCCCCTGTACAAGCAATTTAGCAGTAGTAGTTTAGGGGGAGGATCTGTAGGTTCTGTCATAGAGACTACATTATCGAGAAATAAAATTAGCCTTGACTTTCTTGAGTAATTTTAACCACTTCTTCTTTTGAACTTTAACTTTCCACACACCTGATTTACTGTATCAGTACCTTACTGGCAAGATACGAAATGGATGGTAATTATCTCGAAGAGCTACTGCCGAAGTGTGATTAACAGCCGGAAAAAGCAAGCCGAAGACATCATGATGTGCGTGCAAAGAGTTAATACTTTTCCAGTGGATTCCTCCCTTTAGAAGGAAATCCTTCACTTTGCAGTTAAAAAAAATCCAGTTGTGCCTAAAGAGGAATGCCAAAAGCAAAGAGACTGTTTTAGGAGATGTCGAACTCCAGACCTTAAATAATTTAAATGCAATCCCCATGCGCAGCTGCTAAACCAAAGCACCTCACCCCAGGGAAGAGATGAGAAATTTTGAGGGCTATTGAACACTGAGAATTCTCATCGTAGCTTAGCAAAAAGTGACTTAGCACATGTGTTTCAGTAATTACGACACGTCAGGGTGCTCACTAGCTCTGAAACACAGAATCACCGGTGTGACAACTCTGGTGCTGGTGAAAGAGGCAATCGGATGAGGCAGGAATGAATACCTTTTGCCTTTGCAATCTGCTAATGCTCAAGGCAACTTCTCTTCTGGGAATGGATGTCTGAGTTGTGCATTCACTCTAAGATTATGCATTGCTTTTTAAGATGAGGTGTGCAGAGCTAATCAGGGGGACAAGAAGAAGATGGAATGCTTATTAGGTAGCTACCATGTATACAGCACATACTACAGGCCTGGAATTTTAAATGAAAAAAAACATAAAAATTGTGCTATGAAATCCCATACATATTACAGAAAGGTACAGATATAGCAAACTCCAAAATCATTCTGCAGGTCCTAAAGCAATTTTGCCAGGACCTAAGAAAGCCCCTGTATTCCAATCCTCACCTCTGCCTACCCTTCCCCTAGGAAAGCAATCTCTTTCTGGCTTTGCCAAGTAGACTTTGTATGGAACCACAATGTTCTAACTGCTATGATGTTGTGGCCTTGGTTTGTTCATCTCAATACATGGAATCAGCAGCACAGATTATCTTGTATCTGGCTACTTCAACCAAAGTTATGTTGTTCAATTTTTTTTCTTCCACTGCAGTTTTTTCATTGCTATGATATGATATAATATATGATATTACCTCATCACAATTCATTTTTCTATTGTACTGTTGATGAAGGATTTGAATTAGAACTTCCATGAATAATCTATGAGCATTTTATACATATTTTTAGGAAAATGAGCATGAATTTCTTGTAGAGTTATATCTAATGGCAAATTTGAGGGCTATAGTGGACTAGGACATGGTCATATATAAAGGTACATTCATTATGTATGTATACATACAGACATTATACATTGATTATACATATAGACATTATAAAATATGCACTCAAATTTGGAATAAGGAGCCACTCAATTAACAATTAGTTTCTTGAATCAGTCTTATGCAATGGACTATGCTAGATTGGGAAATTAACAAAATCACGTAAGTAAATTCAAATGTTTTTATCCAACTGTTTGTTTTACATTGAGAATCAATGATGTGCTACTTTCCTACAGGGATAAGACCTTGCATACTCTATAGAGTAGAACATTGTAGTAAGACTCAAGATAGGTGTTGAGGAGAACATGCTTAATATGAGTGTTAGAAAGAAGAAGCAGGAGCTCAAGACCACTTGGTGCTACATAGTGAGACTGTCTCACAAAGTAATGAAATACAGAAAGGATGGAGGGAGGGAATATCATAGAATCACAGCAGTGTGTAACTCAGTGGAGCAATATATTTCATTTATTAAATAAATGAGAAGCAGACGCACAGAGAGGTAAAGGACTTTACTCAATATCTTTAGAAGTTTAGAGAGTCCAGGACTCTCAATTCTCAGATCTAGAGATATTTTCTCCAAGAAAGAAGATCAGGGTTAGGAAAAGGAAATTGTGTGTGTTAATATTATTCAAATCCAGCTGCTACTAAGATCTTGCTTCTTCTTTATTTTTCTTTATGAAACTATCTACAATCCAAATTAGGAAATAGAAACTGACTAAGGTACAAAGTTTGTTTCTTCTCTCAATCGACAAAGACTTTTAGTCTTACCTGTACCACATCTCCCTTTCCCACGTACCTATTCTCTCAACCTTAAGATGCTTAAGAAACTGAATCTATTGATTTTTAACCCTCCAATAAGCCCTGGCTTCTCATCACTGTAACCATGGGTTACTCCAAAAGAGTAGCACACTTTCCTCAACTCAAGCACAGAATTGATGGCAAATGAAATTTGCACAGTCACTTTAACCTCACTGAAGATAGTTCAATCTACCTTTCCATACCTTTCTAAAAAACCTTTGAAAATTACAATGCAGAGATTTCAGAAGATATTTTGACCTATTTTCTTTCATGTTTAAATAGAAAAAAAGTAAGTCAACTCTGCTTTCTTTCAGGAAGTCATTAACGCTCTCTACCCCACTAAGAATTGGCCAGTTTAGTATGCAATGTTGAAAAGAATGTGGGTTTTTGGGAAGAACGATGTAAATTCAGACTCCTAGCTGAGCTACTGCCTCTGGGTCAGGGTTGTTATTATGTGTAACCTTCATGAAAAATGTTTAATAGTAAGTGCCTTTTCCCTCTTTTTTTATTTTACTTTATTTTTTTGGCTTCAATTAAATTCTGGGAAAAGCACTGATTCAATTCTTTACAATAAAATGACTTCAAGGTTTGGTCAAGGTCTGTGTAAAGAAGTAGTGTTGTGCTTCATTCTAATGACAGGGACAGTCTCTAGCCTGAATGTACCATTGTATGATTAGTTCATGACAAATTGCTACATTCACAATCCTCTTCTTAGAACAACTAGGGTACTCTCATATTCATACTTTTCTCTATCTTCCCACCTACTTCTTTTAAGTATTTGAGTCTCAGAAAGGCACAATACATTCTAATTCCTGTGTCAGAATGTGATGACCTACTGCCTTAGAATCTATTAGATTACACCCCACATAAGAGTCATTCAAAGACAAAAATAAAAAGTATATGCTTGGATAGGCATTTGAGCACTGGGTTAATCCATGCTGGAAAGCACTGAATCATGGATCATCTTGCTGGGAAAAAAATTACAAAACTCAATCAGGGCTCATGTAACAGCAGAGTTAAGTTAGTAGAGTGCTTCTCTTTCAAAGGGTTCAATGGGGAGAGCTCAAATTTTTATGCATTTTAGTTAGGTACTAATTACCACCTAGCTGCCTGCTAAATGGACTCTCACCTTTCCTTTTGACAGTTTACTGAAAATTAGCCTCTCAATGTTATTTGAACATGGGAGAAATGGGTTGGGCGGATTGAAGCCAAAGATGGGATTTCATTTGGTACATTTATGTGAGAAGTTTTAGTGTGCTGCTGATATTTAAGGACTTCAGTAAATGCAAAAGAGGGGAAAAGGTTGGGAATGACAGACAGTGAGTTCTGCACAGCAGGCATTGACTCTTTAGTCAAAGTATAAATGGATCTAGCTCTTTTTAAATGTTAATAAGCTTTTGCACTGGAAGGAATTTCTTATGTAGTTGCTATAATATCAGGTCTTGTCTGTGGGTGCGAAAGGTATATTGGCTGTTCGAGTTAATGACAATATTGGGTGAGAACAAATCCAAAAGTGGTGATTAGAAAAATGTACCTTTGGAAAATAAATAAAACATAATGTTTACCAAATCTATTTTTAATGGGTATTATTTTCATATAGAATTTAACTTCATCTTATTATGACAATATTTATCCCAGTGATTAAAATATGCATGAAAGCAAGGGTTTGGAAAAGATAAGGTGTGACTTTTATGGAGAACATAAAGAGAATAATTGCTCCTTTTGATGTTTCTAGCTCAGTGAGAATTTGCTCTTCCTGATTCTCCTCAAAGTTTGATGGCTCCCAGGGACAGAAGAAGATAAAGTTATTTTGTTTCCCTTTCGTTCTTCCATAGATAAAAATGGGACTTCTTTTGATGGACTCAGAGGAACTAGCCAGGGAAACAATGAGAGTTTCAATGGAAGATTCTGGAAGAAATCATGCTTAGCCTCATCTCAAAGGCCAAGATAAACATTTTCTTTTAACTATAGACCTGGACACAGAGTGAGGCAATAGTACTAGGCATGATGACTGAGGAATCAAGAAGCTACCTTTGCTTTCCATATTCAGTGGTTGTCTGGTTTAGCAGGAGGTTTCCAACAGTAATAACAAATGAAGGGATGCTTGCTGGAGTAAGAGGCTCAGCAAAACAGTAATAACAAATGAAGGGATGCTTGCTGGAGTAAGAGGCTCAGCATCATAAGAACACCAGTATGTTCAGGAAGCTGAACAACCAGCCAGAACACTGAATGAGTCACAGAGTTCACATGGAGTGATTTGAGACAGAGGTAACAGGAAATCCCGCGCTAATAAACGGGAAAAAATGAGCATAAAATAAGACAAAATACTTCACCATAAGCCAACAAAAGCTCCACCTATGTAGTTTCTGTGTAATTTCTGACTGAGTGATGGTTGTCTGCTTGGGTTGCAATAGCTACGAGACTGAAAGAGTTCAACAAACATTACTATATATGTGTTTATATGCATATACATATAGATATATAGATTGATATGTACATGTATATATATTTCTAAACTGTTAGTGTATACACATATAAATATACATTTTACATATGTGTGTGTTGATGTATATGCACATATAAATTCACATTGTTTTCTATATAAAATAAATAAAAACCTACGATTTTTCAATTTATTTTTGTGGTAGGGATAGAACCCAGGGTCTTGAGCATCCTTGGTAAGAATACATAATGTTATTTTTCTTTTAGAATAAGTAATTTCTTAATTAGCTTTCAGTCATTGTACAGAAGAGTTGCCACTCAACAAAGCAGTTTAAAAATACAGTGTATCTTGCCCAATACCACCCCTCTTCTCATTCTCCTCATCCCTCCCATCCCCATCTCTTCTCTCAATTTTTTTTAAAATTTTGTCCTATCTCTTCTCTCAAATTTTTTAACTTTTGTCACATGCACACTGATTTTTATGTCTGCATTCTCCATCTCCACCCCTGGCCTTCTCTTCACTTGAAAGGGTGGAGGGTGAGATGTAGGGGGAAAGGAGTAGACACATGGAGAGAAAAAGTTTCTTTTATGTTCTTCACTTCTCAATGGGCCAGCCTCTTGTCCACATATTGGTTACATTTGAAGCAACAAAAGAATTTATTTGTAAGATTTGCAGGGTGAAGAATGTTTCTTAATGACCTTTCAATAATGACCAAGTATGACCAGCCTCTGTCCTAAGTAACAAAAATAAGTACTTAGTTACCCTTGTAATATCTGTGGCTTTTCCACTTTAACCTGGAAAGACTTTGTAACTATAAAGACTGTCATGAAGCTATATACACGACAATAAGAAAAAGACTGTCATGAAGAAGTGCTCAGAAGTGCCAGCTGCTTCACCTATGTCATATAATATAATCCTCACAACTGCCCTGTAAAGTAGCAACTATTTTTGCAATTTTATAAAAGACAAACAGGAAATTCAGAAGGATTAAATAACTTGCTTTGGGTTCACAAAGCTAACAAGAAAAGTTTCTGTTCCACAGAAGAAGCTCAGACTTCTCTTAATATGGGCTACATCTTTTTTCTTTCTTCCTTGAACATAGGCTGAGTATTGTATTAGTTGTGTGCACACACAAATTTTTAACCTCTGAGACAAAACAATATCTCTTTACAGATGAAGAAATAGCATTTCATGAGAGTTACTAAAATATTCCAATTCTACAAGCCAGGGAGTGCAATTTGGACTCATCTCTCTCTTAATCTGTGTAGTCTTATTCTGCACTTGTGCAAGTTCTGAGTCCTGAGATTGCTGACGTCGGGTGGTTAAAAACAATGTAAATGAATAGCTAATGACAAACTTCATCTCTGTCATTACTTTTATAGCTAGAACCTGGCCCCTGTTATTAAGTACAGTTTTTAAGACTCCTAGGGAAAAAAAATGTGATGAATTTGAAAATCCAGAATGAGACATAAACCTGTAGCTCTCAGCACTAGAACAAATCTCAATAAGCTGATACAAAATTAGAAAGGATTTGGGCTTGTGTGCTATATTCCCACTGGCCTCCTGCAAGGCATACAACAAATGAAATTCATTCATACTTCTTGGCATGCAATCAAGCCTTTCAAATCACTTATATGGAACCAGAGCAACAACACAACCATCTCTTCAGCACTGATCATGGGGCTGCAAATCCATTCCTGAACTGACGTAGGGAATGGTGTTATATTTAAGCTATCTTAATCTGTAGCTGTGAGCTGGTGAATGAGCAAATAGTGCAGCCAGTGCCTCATGCTTCCTCCACTAGTACTAGTGGGGAAAGTTAGTAGAGATAATCCTTGTAATTTGTGTCCTTACTATGTATATTAGGATCAAGTTCAAGGTTTTATCAAACAGATCAGAGAGTCCTAAAGGATATACCAGGAAAGGCCAATGATGAGTCATTTTATGAAGGAGAACATATTTCTTGGTTAGCTTCGGGAATGCAAATTAGTCCATCCTGTAGCATATCAATCACCTATCTGAGCCTGAGAGGAGAAGGACCATGGCATTTGCTTTAAGGCAAAGTTTGTTTCAGTACCTAATTCAGCTACTGATTGGCTTCTCTCATTTTGGATGAGTTCATTTTCTGTGAGATTCACTCACTTCTTGTACAAAATATAATCCCAATACTGAGGTCCAATTGTGCCTGTAATAACTATCAATTGTCCAAAATGTGTGTCCCATGCACAGAAAACAATTGGGAATTCTATAGTATAGATTCTGTGCAAGTTAATTTCCCTGATCTGCCTTTAAATGTTTGGCCTTCAGTGAGTCATTTGTAAAATGGGCATAATAAATCTACTTAGAAAAAATACATGCAAATACTTATCATAGTTCCAGGCATAAGCTGAGTTCATAGCAAAAAGAGTTCACATCCCTCCACTAATTTTGAATTCAGGTTCTATTTCTCTCCAGCTCTACTATCTGATTTTATGTTACATATGTCCAACATTTGCACACCAATATACAGGTTAAAAATCATACAGCCATACCTGAACAAGAAAGTCTGGTTTAAGCAACTCCATCATTGGAATTTATCTGGAATATGTAGTAACCCACAGTCATCAGTGTACATTCCCCATGCAGCAACTGCACCCACTGACCCACCACCTGCCGAAGCTCATTATCAGAGAGATACTGATTAGTCATGCTGGGACTACCTAAAGCTTCCTAGTCACTTACTTCATGCATCTTACAGCAAATTATATTTGACTTGCAATTTAAAACGCAGGATACTTGGAAGCAAAAGCTCAGTGTAATCATGGTGATAAAGCAATAGCACATACAGCTATGACAAGATAGGTTATTTTTCTTGTATATTAGAATTTCCTAAGGCACATAACCAAATCTCCACCCCCCCACTTCTAGCCTCCTTCAACTATGGAAGAGGAATAGAAGGGTCACCCATCCATGCCATCTTGAACTCAAAAGGAGATCAGAGCACTAAGTGGTCTCTTTCAGAAGCAGGAAGTTACTATCCTGTTGGAAATCATAGAGTCTTAGGCTTGGTTTACTGAGCATGAAATAAATGATATTGGAAATGAGAAGAAAAACATATCTCCGCAATAAAGTTTCATCTTATTTAATCAAACACATATTTGCATATTTCTTTGGCAAAACTTCACGTTATCCAGTTTATAAAATAAAGCAAAATCTACCCAATAGAATTGTTTTGATTCTTCCTCTTGAATAAGAATCATTAACTCCAATTTTTCATCATGTATCTTGGGGGCTATTAGAGCTTTTTGTTTGTTTGTTTTCTCAAATACTCTCAAGTGTCATTTTGTTGTTTGATTCCAGGAACACAATCTTGGATTTAGATGACAGTTACTTTCGATAGCATTATGAATTGTATGAAAGTTGGAAAAGTTGATCACTCTGGGTTGGCAAACCAAAAGTGTTTATATTTGGCCCGAGACTACAATTTTCAACTTCAGTTGAAGGAAGATGTTGAACTTAATGAAGATGTTGGACTTGAATCATGTAAAGTACTTGATGTGTATAGCATCTTGGAACTGGAAATTTTAAACTCAGCCACAGATTAGGGATTACTCAACACTAATTCTGCAAACACTCTTCATGTTATTTCTTCACATATAATGTTGTCATGCTGATTCTTACATAACCTTGTTTCTTCCTTGTGTCCAGAAAACTAAACTGACTGTTGAATTAAGTTCTGATACTAAAAACTTTAGAAGTGCCAAAATTTTGTGCCCTAAAATAATCCAACTTAATATTGGAGATGAATGAACTATATATTAAAATTTATAGTCTAACAGAAGTATTTCAACTACATAGAAAACTGGTACTGGTCTGGCCCAGGAAGAAAAGAATGTGAAACTTCATCGCTAAATTATCCAGCTAAGCCATGTACTGGTGGTTTACACCTGTAATTCTAGCTACTCAGAAGGCGGAGATATGAGGATCAGCTGTTTGAAGCCAGTGTGGGCAGAAAAGTCTGTGAGACTCCTATATCCAATTAATCACAGAAAAAGTCAGAAATGATGCTGTAGTCAGTAGTAGTAGAGTACTAGCCTTGAGCAAAAAAGTGCTCAGGGACTGCACCCTAGCCCAGAGTTCCAGCACCAGGACCAGCAAATTAATAAACAATAATAAATAAATAAATAAATAAATAAATAAATAAATAAATAAATAAATAAATAAATATCCTGCCAAAAGCAAAACTGGAGTTGTGGCTTACATGGCAGAATGCCAGACTAAGGAAATTAAACCCTGAATTGAAACCCCAGTACTGCCTAAATAGAGAAGAAAGCTTGCATTTACAAAATGGAGACTGTCTCCAATGACATCATACCTAAGAGAAGAGCTCCTCCTCTGAAGAGATGGGCAAACTCTCCCCCTTCTGTGTCTTTTTTACTCTCTGCCTTGGCTACTGATTTCAATGTTTGCTCTTTTCCTCATATCATCTGGTATTCCATGGCCATTCTTTCTAAGGACTTGAGAAGAAACACTTCATCAAGATATAGGAGTTTTCACACTTAGACATTAAGAGTGAAAGCCTGAAGAGGACATAAAGATAAAAGACAAAAGACAAAAAATTTCAGAGAGTGCCCAGGTGTGCTAGAGAGTGCCAGAGTGCCAGAGAGTGGCACCAGGATATGCCTTCCTCCAACATCCCTGTGATTGAGGTAGAACTGTTTCTAACACTTAGATCAGGAGGCACGGCTGTATCCGCCATGCATTCATTAAGAGCCTCCACAATCCTATTCACAATGGAAACTTCACAGGTTGTAGTTTTTTAAATGTTAGTTGTAATGTGGTAAATGAAACCATATCAATGAACTTTTTATACTGCTATATAAAAAACCCATTGTTCTCTTGCAATTTGCATAGACCTTTTACCCATGTGTGACTTTGTAATATCATGTATTAGTCATCTGGAAATTCTTGAATTAATTCATTATACAACATCAAAAGAGCATATCTATTAACATTACTACTATCTCATCAGAAAATTTTAAGTAGGAAAAGTCAATGTGATAGGTAAGTATTCATCAAAAAAATCTCAATTTTGCTTGACAGCTCTTTTTTTGTCAATTGTTTGCCTTGAAGAAACAGACACACTTCACTCATTTTTGAAAAAATGTCAACCAAATACAAATTTGAACAATCATAACTTTTCTACCAATAATCATAACTTTTCTAGAGCAGAAATTATGTTTCAGAAAAAAAATGATGAGTTAAACTCACAACTTAACTGTGGAAGTACTTTTTCTTGAGACAACCACCAGACTTTGAGATACACAAGTCCTTTACATGAATATGCCATCCTGTCATACAGAATATTGAACAAATATACTCAAGGGTCAAGACTTAATTAACTTGAATGACTCTAAGACACCATCAATTTCCCACATATAGTTTTTGTACTATTAATGCAAATGTCAACAAACATAATACTAAGTAAAATCTCCCTTTCTTTCTCTCATGTCTATGACTGGTTTCAGTTAAATGAGTCACGTTTACTTTCTAAATAACAATCTCTCAATCTATTAATAGATTCATCTACATTATATTCATGTCCCCACCTACTTTGTTTCCTCATCTCCTCAATCATGGATTGCGTTGTGAATCCCAGAACATCTTTAATAAGTCTATCTGCTTATTCCTGTGACCTATTACAGCATTTGAATAATTTCATTACTTTACTTCTGTGTTTAGAAGTCAGCCATTTACACTTAATAATGATATTTACAAATTGCTCCAAATTGCTGAGCATTAAAAATAGAAATCACTCATAAATAAAAATGGCTGCCATTTCCAACTCTCCCAACCTCAACATTCTGTTTCTTCATCCTTGGAACCACTGTAAAAAAAATCTGGGGATTTAGAAAATCTGTAGCTTCAGAATTTGAAGAGGGAAGGTAAATACTTTGAATAAACGTTTATTTCAGAGCTAAATGTTTGTTTAAATTATATTATTTATGAAAAAAGAATATTGAAAAATCAGAATACCTGACAGAAATGAACTTTAGGACAATATTCTAGGTGGTATTGGCTTGATTACATTCTCAGCACCCATCCCCCTAAATACACACACACACACACACACACACACACACACACACACACACACACACACACACACACACACACACACACACACACACACACACACACACACACACACCCCACAACCTCTACTGTCACATTTCTCATTTCATAGTTGGAAATTCTACAGTTTCATCTCATTTTGGTTAAAAATCCAAATATGAACACATATGGGTTGATTCAAGGTTCTCTACTATCCATGGAGAGTTGAAAGAGGAAGATGGTGGAGGTAATTCTTGAATATAAAAAGAAGGAAGTGAACATTCAAAATTAGGAAAGAAAGAAGGAATTGTGAAGATTAGCAGAAATATAGAAATGAAACTTTGCCAAGGACATTTAATCTACTCAAAAAATTTTCCTTAGGGTCAGACCAGAAGTTACAAAGATAGAGGAGGGTAATAGTTCTCTTTCTGAGTTTCTGTCTTTGTCTCTGTCACTCTATCTCTCTCTTTTTGTCTTTTAATTACTGGCTCTTCAAAACAACAGATATACTCTTATATGAAGATTGGATATTTATTAGATGTCTAACATACAACTAAGTTCACTTATACCAATATGTCTGCAAGTTGCGGTATTACAAGAACAGTCATGGTCTTGGAAAACATAGGATCTTGGAAAACATAGATCTTGGAAAACAAAGGATTAGTATCTATACTGGCATGAATTCAAGATAACTCATTTACTAACATAGGTTTTACATATAACTCTAGTGTTGATTGATTCTTTCCTCTTTAAGGACTGTCTTGATTTCATTTTCCTATTTCTTTCTGTTTTTCTTCAAATAGCCAAATATGCTGAGTACTTTGAAAGATACTGCTCTATGCAGACAAATAATACAGACAGCCTCACAGTGTAATAAAGGAATTCACTGTGGAAGCAAAAATGACAAGATGAAAGAAGAGAAAAATGTAGGTGGTATCAGTGAACTTGAACTCAGCTGGATGTGTTTTCATTCAAATAGTTTATCTGGTTTTTCATTTCTACTAGGATGGTGATTGTACATTTAAAAAGTGCTCAAGAACTATCTAAGTTAACCACTTTTGAAATCTCCTCTTCCCATTCTCCTCTGGCTATGCTTTGCAGACAACCAGGCAGCTGATGTCTTCATATTTCTGTATTTTCATGGTTTAACCTCTTCATAGCACCAACAAGCCAGACACAACCATTAGTGTCACTATTCTATTTACAGCCCACTATTCTGTCTACTGTCCTGAGACACAATACTGTTGGCAGTTTATAATTGACTGATGCTGCATAACAGGCATTATGAAAAAGATGCTCAGTCCCCTATTCAACCTGCTTGCCATCCTCCAGCAGTTATACTTTGTAATACTCCTGTCAGGACATTCTGCTTTGACTCAATTCTTGAATGCTTGTAAAGAAAGAGGGGATAGGATCTGTTCCCCATGGAGAATCTGAAAATAAGTACTTTTCAAAAGTGAAACCTCTCCAGTCAGCAATCTATGCTTGGTAGTGAGCACTTGACTGACAAGAATTTGTTAAATTTACTTTGAAAGTTTTTCTCTTGTAATTGTGAGAGTTGTTTCATTTGATGCATTGTTAGCCATCCCCCTGCTTTTTTACGAAGGCTGCATATGGTACTTTGTTTTCCAAATAAAGACAGTCACAGCTTTAGGTTTGGCTAAGTGCCTGCCAGCAGAGCCTGGAGCATTTATTTCTTCAGGAGAAGCCGATCAAGACCATCTTCCATTTGCTTCTTGATTCTAAGCTCAGCCTCTAAATGGAAAAATTACAATGAAGTGAACTCCTTTCTACAGTTAATTTGTGTGATTAAAAAAAGGGACAGAAGAAAAAAATCTCTGAAGATCATACATCCCTTGGCCTGTGCCTAACAGGGCTTCTTCTTTTGTGTAATTAAATTCTTGATGTGAGAGAACTTTGCACATTCTCCTTGATCAATGCTCCCTTTGGCTTTATATACTGGCTTGACAAGCATCATAAGAGCTGTTCTTCACTATTCCCTAGTGGTTTACTATTCCCACTTGACACTCAAAGGAATAATGCAGTTTGCCTCTCTTCATATTCATGAGGAATTTGGGCTCATCGTTTTTTTTTGTAGGAGTGATATCAAAATGCGTTATTTCATCACCACTATTTACTAAGGAGACTTGGGATGATCACACTCCTTCTAGGTATCTATGATTCCATATCTCTTATAATTGTCTCATTCATAATTCCTTCAGCAATGTTTATAAATAGTATGGTGCCTTTTCAACACATCCAACTCAGTGTTTATGAAAGCTTCATTCTTTTTTTTTTGAGTTTGTATTTCAAGTACCTATGCAAGATAAATGAAGACACAGTGCTAGAGGAAATACAAGGAGCACAAATAAAAACAGAGTTGAATTGATTTTTCATAGGAAAATATTTTAAGTGATAGGTCCAGGACTGAATGGCTACTAGAGAGTAATATTCTAACTTTACAGCTCATGAGGTGCATTTCAGAAAGGGAGAGTTAGTTTTAATTCTATTTTGTGTTTGGCATGATCACATTCTTTTATCATGTGTTGTATTAATTATTTGAACAGAGCAACTGAAATATGCTGAGTGTCAATTTTTAATTTGTCCACAGATACACCTGAGATTCTTAGTGGGCAAGAGTCAGCCCTGAAGATTCCCTTGGTTATCTTTGGTCTCTATATCCATGGATTCAACCAAATATAAATAGAAAATATATATTGATACTGAACAAGTATAGACTTGTTGCTTTTATCATTATTCTCAAAATGATAACATATAATAATTATTTACAAATAATCAAGTAATGATTTAAAGTATCCAAGATGATGTACATAAGTTATATTCAGATACAACACTACTACCATTTCATATATGGGACCTGAATATGGATGGATTTTGGTCTCCATAGGCTAGTCTTGAAACGAACCTCCCGTGGATTCTGAAGGATGATCTGCAAAACTGAAATAAACTCATGGGAAGCCAGGATATGGCTCCCCGGAAAGGCTGCATTTTTTGTGTTAGACAAAAACTGTGATGAACTTATGTCCTAGCAGACAACCTGCAAATGATTAACAGTGCTTTGCTTTGAGAGGTGGAGGTGTGGGGGTTGACAATACTCACATTTTAACTGAGAGCTTGATAGGCAAGTGTTTGAGGACCTGAGCTATATCACAGCCCCTTTTTGCTTTAGTATATATTTCATGAAAGGTCTCAGGCTTTTAGCTCAGGAATAGACTTGGACCCCTGCCATCTTCTCACCTTCATATCCTGCATAAATGGGAGTATAGGCATGAAGAACCATACATTGCCCTGAGAGTCTTTGGTGACCTGGATGACTTAAATGTCCTGATTCATTTATTTATTTGCCAACTATTGCTAAGCATTTTCTATTTTAGGTGAAGTGCATATAAGGTAAGCAAAAAAAACATGGTCACCATCCTTGTAAAGTTTTCAAACTTTTATATAATCCTCAGAGAAAGAAAAATTAAATTGTAACTATAACTAATGCTGTCCTGGAAAACTACTTGGTGATTTAATGCTATTTACTCAGGAAGGTGAGGGGAAGCATTCCCAAGGAAATGACAGACTAAGAAAGTGTCATAGGAACCAGCAAAGTAAAAGGGAGAAGACATGCATTCTTGAAGATGGAAAAACACACTTAAAAATGACACTTGTTGGTGTTAATGAAGTAATTTCAAAGCAACATACTTCAGTAAAATAACAAAGCATCTTTAGTCAGAAGGGAGTATCCCTCAAGGAATATGGGACTTGAAATAGGCAACTGATGAGTTGAATGAGGGAAATTACAGACTTCCCCTTAGTTATTCCCAGGGCATCTAGGCAATGCAATAGCATTGATTGTCTTTGAGAAGAAGAATTAAACTTGGGAGAACCAACTCCCACCATACAGAAGTGGAGATGAGAGTTGTGTATGGAATGTGAATGAACAGGTAGGTCCATGGAAAGGTGAACTAGACTTCATGACTGGGTCATAGTCTTGTCTCTGCTAAATAGCATTGTATGACATTTGAGAAATCATTACTACCTCTGTGCCAATGGATTCTGATCAAAGTCCTGAGTCCTTTACTTGCATATAACCTTGGGCCAAAGGCCCAAGATTTATTTTTGTACAAATAGAAATGACAATTTCTTCCTTAAAGAAATGTAGAGACACAATCTTAATAACGTATTTACTTTTAATAAAATATTTTGTTTTTCCACTAAAAAAAAGAAATGCAGAGATTAAATGAGGTAATGTAAATAAAGTACTGTGTTATAGCAATGCTGCTGGTATTCCATTCACACATCTCTCTTTTCTAAGAGCTCCACCTGAAAATACCTGTATTTTGTGCTCAATAATTTCTCATGAAAGTATTGAAAAGTCATTGTGTCCATGTAAGGTTAGCACCTACCTGCTACTCACAAGGCCATTCCACAATAGCTCAGGAATTGCATATGGGTGATTCAGCTTCCTCCCTCTTTAGAAAAAGTCATGTGGAAGTCTGGGCTTTTACTCTTCTCCCTAAATATTCCATAGGATGAAGCTTTCTTCATCCAAGTGAAATACAGCTCTTGTATGCAAGGCTTTGGTTCCAGGAGAATCCAAACTAAGACATTATACAGTACTTACCATACAGTAATCACTTACTGAATATTTGACCTATTAATAATTTATGATTGAAAAAAATCTACTAGAAGGAAAACTTGTTTTCTTGGAGTGTTCTGAAGATTGTTCCAGGACAAAACCTGAAATTTAGAAAAAGGATTGATTATTTCTCCTTGGCATAACACAAGGGTGGCTGGTTTTTTTTTTAAGGTAAACTACATTCAAAGGAAAAATCATATGGACTATTAGGAAAGCCACACAAAGACCTGAAAATAATGGCAAATATTATCTATACATTAGTTTATGGAGCTATCAGAAAGGAAATAGCAGAACCTCCTCTAGAAGAGTCAGACTCTGGTTAGTGTGCCAAACTTGAGAGGAACTAGCCCCTTCTTCATTCTTCCAATAGTTTGGGATAGTCATCTACAAATAGATCATATTATGGAAGGCAACATCACAAAACTGAGTTGAGCTCATGGCAGTGCTAGGTCAAGGCATTGGCTTAATTAATTAAGATGGGAGAAATTATGCAGTTCCCAGGAATTTCAAACTATTGAATGCTTACGTTCACATGATATCAAACTTTACTGGAGAGTTAATATTATACAAAATGTGAATGACTCTAACAGCCCTAGGCTGAGTGGGCTGTGTTATTCCAGGACCTTCATTTAGATTTTTAACTACGCGACATCCAATACAGCATATTTCACAAGTATTATTGTATATATTCAACCACAACAGAGAAAACTAGCTCTCAGACCATAAACTGACCTTTTGGATGTTCAAAAATAACAAGAATGTTACCATCTAACAGGAGCTGGGATGTGCACAGAAGCATATTATCAGTTCTATAGTCATGCAATTAACAAAGTCAAGATTATGGGAAACTGCAAGGGAACAATTAAATTTCTTCTGCAAACCAAAGAGTAACAAAAAGTGAAAGAAGGAAACTACAGAATAGAAAATCCATGAAAAAAATAATACTTTTCTTTGTTTTCTATGTGGAAGACACTAGGTAGAATTTTTTGAGTCTTATTTTATTTATCCTTATAACAATCAGATAATATTAGCTATGTTTCTATAACCAATCATTTTAAAATTTAGTATCTAACACAGTAACCATTTGTTATTTCCCATGAGTCTAGTGGCTAAACTATCCTGGACCAAATGGTTGGCTTGTTCACATACCTGGGGCCTTGGCTAAGACCAAAGCACTGATGTGGCTCTCATCTACCTGATCTCTTATTCTTCAGCCCTAGATTGATCTCATGGAGTAGGCAGGATTCCAAGAGAACAAGAGATGGGTTTGGGACTAATCTACCTTTTCTTCTACTACAATGTGTAGCCAAACAAGACACATACTAACCCTGCTTTTGGAAGTAAAGAGGAAAGATTCCACCTCAAGGAGAGGAAGTAAAGAGCCAAAATGCAAGGAACACGGATACTGGGAAGAGTAAAGAAATTGTAGTCCCTTTTCTATCGGTCCACATATCGTAATTGATGTGATAGATTCAGTGATACTGTAAGCAGAAACAAAAATATAGCAAGGGCTGGGAAGGTGCCTCAGTGGTAGAGTGCTTGACTTGCATGCATGAGGCCTTGGGTTTGATTCCTCAGCATCACATAGCAGAAAAAGCTGGAAGTGACTCTGTGGCTCAAGTGATAGTGCGCTATCCTTGAGGTGAAGAGGTGAAGGATAGTGCCCAGGCCCAGAGTTCAAGCCCCATGACTGACAAAATAAATAAATAAATAAAAATAGCAAATCCCTGAAACTTCAAGGTCTTCAGGCCTTGGCATGCTCTCAGGGCAGTGGTAAGATTAGAATTTCTTAGAATGTATTCTTCATGCTACTCTTCATTTTACTGACTAGATTTCCTTCTGTTCCTTTAATCAATCTCCACTTAATCCCTGAAAACCTTTATATATGCCTGTAACACACTGAAATGTGTTTGTTTGAGCACTTGCACTATTGTATTTGCTTAACTCCTCAACTTTCTTTAGAAGTTAGTTTGTGGAGAGCAGAAACTGTTTTCCCATTCCATCCTTATTGCCTATGAAGCTAGCATGGCACAATCTAGCAGATTTGTCACATAATAAATAGAGTAAGGTTTCTTGAATGAATAAAATAAGAGAAATATGAATGAAAATCATCATGAAAGATAGCATGTGATTAAGGTACACAAATACATAGTGACTCTCTGTATTATTCAAGAAAAAAGCCAAGGACTCTCCATGATAGAGAAGCCTTATCTCTAATGCTGGGTAACATTCAGCCAGCGTCCTTTCTTTTTACTTCGCTTGGATGTCTCTTTGCTAGCTAGAGAACCATGGCATTTAAAAGCACCATAAAAATAGGGAGGCAGTCATTTGTCTGTGGTCTCTTGTACAATTGAAAGCTAAAGTCTATCAGAGGGTTCTAAACAAGGGCCCATTTCTTGATTGGATTTCTGTCTACCACAGAGCTTGAAAATAAATTGTTCCCAATTTTTGGTGAGGTATGCAGGTCTGATGGACCATTTTCTTTTCAGCCATGTTTCCAATCTCTAATTATTTTCTCCAATTCCACCCTAATAAAACTTTATTTGGCTCAAAATTGAATAGTTGCAGCTATGTTGAACTAGATATAGAACATATTGAGTACTTAGGGGCAACTTCTTAGAAGGCTTCAGGGTAGTCTTGTTAGATAAGACTAGCCTGACTATGCTACACAATTCATTTTCAACTAAAAACATAATAAATTTAAGGAATTTTTGTTAAAAAGACATCAAAATGTAAATACTGTTGTATTTTCTGCAATTTTCTTTTTTTTCATGGCATATTCAAGGTTTAGCATAAAGTACAGGAAGCTATGTTTTATTCACTAAAATTTTAAACAAATCTTAATGAAGAAAACCTGCTAACCATATATTTTAAAATGTAAGTTGATATAAGATTTATCATCCTTAGAACTTCAGCAGATGGTTCAAAGAATGAAACTCTAAGAAACTAAAGATGCCATAGAAGTAAAAGAATTAATAAGCATATATAATATAAACTGATCCAAAGAATCCATAGGAATTTATTTTACAGGTTTTCTTTTTCAAGTACACCCTCAAAGATATCTATCATAGTATTGGATAAAAACACTGTACTCACAAAAGATCTAAATATTCAATTACAAGGTAGTTAAATAAATCTAGAAGATATAAATAATGGAATATTATGCAGCAACACACACACATATATATTCACACCAAAATAGAACTTTCTCTAAGATACAGTAAGTATAATAAAAAATGAAAAGAAAAAAAACAAGCAGTGGGTAATATATTTACATAATAAATTGTTTTAAATATTTTTAAATAGAACAAATATTTGTATTCTTTGGAACTGTTCATCAGATACAAGTAAGGATAATTGTCCTCTGGGTGAGAAATGAGAGTACTTACAGAACAAAACTAAGATAAATATTTATTATTTTCTTTATATGTTCTAAATTATTTATCTTATTGTTGCATTAACTAGTCAAGAGCAAAATAACATTGCTTGAAATAAAACAATAAAGCAAAGCAAGCCTGTAGAGAAGAATATTAGTGAAAAGGCTTAATCATGACCACTATTTCATATAGAAATGACCCAAGACTTTAAAAGAATGACCAGTGTTCAAGATTTGTGAACAGAATAAATCTGTTTCCAAGCAGGTTAAAACTTGACAATTAGTTTCAGTGAAAACTTATGGATTCACTTAAGTCATTTATATGGTCACATCCTAAACAAATATGGTTTTGCCATAACTACAAGCAGAAAAGAATATGCATACATACACCCATACACACATACACACAAACGCACATCCACACATACAAATATGTACACAGTGACCCAAAATAAAAAAGTGTCCATAAAATACAAGCATTTCTAGTCTATGTTGCATATGTGAGAAACTCAAGATTCTTAAATGGGATATTATGTTTTGGAGAAGAGAGACTAAAACAAAGCAATATATTATATATTGTAACTGGCTTTGAAACAGAAATGTTAGTTTGCCTTTGATGATAGGTTAAAGAGGGATATTTAGAAGGACAGGACTTCTGTTTATCAGTGTGATACAGCACATTGTGTTTAGTCAACTCTCCTGGGGAGATGAATTTTTTAAAAAGTTAAATAATACACAATGATGAAATGCAGCACTGAGGACATCGGTGAGCAGACAGGGAGATAGACAAAAGCACTAAGAAAAAAATAATTCACTGAGATGAGCACAAACTCTTATCCACTTTTCTTCTCGACTTCTTTTAAAAATTTTATTGTCAAGGTGATGTACGGAGGGGTTACAGTTACAGAAATAAGGTAATACATACATTTCCTGTTGAACTTGCTACCCCCTCCCTCATTTTTCTCCCTCTTTCCCTTTTCCTCCACTCTCCCCCCATTGTACAGATCAGTTCCAACATATTGTCTTGTGAATATCGCTGTCGCACTTGTTCCCCTTTGTCTTTGTCTCACCATTTTATTGCTCCCCTTCCCTTCCCTAATTCAGATAAATATATATACAATACCAGGCTACCAAAATCAAATACAGTGACAACAAAGGATAAACCATAGGGGGGAAAATACAAAAGAAACAAGACATCACATAGCACAGTAAAAACAAAACCAAAGAAGAACCTCTTGTGTCCATGTCTTAGGGTTCATTTCGCTTAGCATCATCTTATATGGTCATCTGACACTTGATATGGGAAGGAAAACAACAGAAGTTCTGAGTTATTAACAGAACCAGGAATGGATGAAAGGGACATTGAGAAAAAGAGAATCTCAGATACATTTTTATCTTCTCTCTCCCACCCCAACCCTACCCTCCTCTCTGGTCCTGTAGTGAGATGTCACTAACTCAAGAAGATAAAATCAGAAGGTAATCTGAAAATCTAACCCAGAGTTTTTTGAGAACTGTCAAGATGACCCTCAGACTGAATATGATAATCATAGCCCTCCACTGATAAGGGGCTTTGATAAATTTCTAGCTTTTCAACTAAGCACAAAGATGACAGGTCCTAGGGAGGAAGAAGGGGTGAATAGGAAATAGACAAATGCCCACAAGAGCCAAAACCTTGCTTTCAATTACTATAGTCACTCAATAGAACAGTATGACCATTCCTTATTCTAACATCCTTTTACTTTTAACATAAATTAAATATTCTCTGGAGATAGAGATTTTTCAGAGCTTCTAAAATTTTTAGTTAGTATGTCTAGTCTGAAGAAAAAAAAAGAAAAAAACTAAAAAATATCAAGAGAGTAGTCCCAAAAGCTAAAAATGTCAGATAGGAGGGAGTAGAAAACCTATATAATCCTTTATCAATTGAAGAAATTGAATGAGCTTTGTTATGTTATTTCTAATTAGTTTTAAAAACCCTGGTGAGATAATCTCTGTGTCCGTACTCTGACTGGCTGGCAAATCAGTTCCATAGAGAGCTGACAGCTTTGATGAAGCCATGTGGGCTGCTACCCTACTTTTCATGTCAAAAAAGAGCTCAAGGTCACACTGTCATTAAGTAAAGGAATATAAATTTGAACTTGTGAACAGAAGAACTCTGAGAAGGTTCTAACTGGGAAACATCCAAGGGGTTGTTTCATTCTCCTAGAAGAGATGTGTTACAAGACACATAGACGATTCCAAGAAAAGCTGGCTGAACCTTTGGTATCTGGAGTTTTTACTGGGGCATGGTCACATATGGCCTATGTGGTTGACCTTTCATCTCAGACAGACCCATAAGTTTTGACTAACTTTTAGTCTCTTCTTCTTCTAGAAATCAGACCTATCTCTCTTCCCAATTCTCATCATAAATGACATATTAGATATTTGTTTTTGGTGGCCAAAGTGAAGGACAAGCACAGACACTTCTCAGGGATTCAGGGACACTAAGTTTAGTAGGCACGCATAAAAATTCCAGACCTCGGCATGAGATTAGTTCTTCACTGCTTATTACTGAAAGCAGCCAGAATAGCAGTTACCTCTAAGAGTATCTACAGACAGCAAGTACCAGCAACATGCTGATAACTTGGGTTCTAGTAATGCTGTATTTCTTGACCTGGTGGTAGCTACAAAGATTTATTTACTTCCCAATCTTCTTGGAGCTGTGCTTTTATAAGCTATGTGTTTTCCTGTATGTGTGTTATACTCTAGTAAAAAAAAATAATGATAATACATAGGGAAATTTTTTAAACTAGAAACTACACAGCCAGGGCAGATATTTAATAGAATGAAGTAGGAGTGTTATAGCACTCATGGCTTCTACCCAGTAGGAAAGCACTTTTCAGGTTGAACTCAACAGAGAAGCTGTGATTTTCCTGCCAAAGAAGCAGATGCAGTGAAACCCTTCCTGCTGCGAAGGTGCTGAAGGACCATTTCAACCCAGAATGGTATAGGTCATAAATGCTGTGTGGCCCAGACAATATCAATGACATCTATAGAATGAGTGTGAGGAAAAAAAGGAGGAAGAATGCAAATGATAAGAGGAAAAAGGAGAAAGACTCAGAAGAAATATTTCTTCACCTGGATATTGACTCATCTATGAATGGCTTCCCAGAACTGTCTCTAAAAACAAGAATGTAGGAGTAAGTGTTTTATTAAAGAAGTTTCTTAGAGAGGGAGTAGGGGAATGGCATAAGGAAGGCCAGGAACCAAGCAAGTCTGTGATTTTAAACAAAGTCCTAGTCTTAACCTGATCTCCCATGGGAACTCTGGAGTACAAATTTTGTGTTAGAATTTACAGTCAAGGCAGATAGCTGGGCTTCTGTGCACTTTCAAAGGTTAGCTACTGGTTAGTGCCATATCCAGTCACGTAAATTCTCAGGCATATTCAATGCCACAGGAACACAAAGAGAGGCGCTAGTAGTTTGAAGACAGCCTTTCAAAGAGAGTTGATAGTGGGAACTATTAAAAATAAAGTACCCAGAAATCAGGAGGTACGCATATCAATAGTAGGAAGAATATAAAGCAATCACAGTGAGGTGATAGCTATGTTTATGAACCCTGCAAAGGAATCATTATAAATGAATATAAAATATACCATTTTTTACACTTTGATGTTCATAATCTTGTTCATTAAACATTTAGTATACACATTCACTTTCTATACTAAATAGGCATCACGCTAAGACAACAATTTTTTTTTGAAAGTACTTAAGTTTGAACTTAGGGTTTCATGCTTACTAGGCAGGTACTCTACCACTGAATCATGAGGCCTCCAGCTCAGAGGAGATGTTTAAATATTCCAAGAAAAATTGTCTTTTAAATTATTGTTTAAGGTTTTTACTCAAAGTTGCATAATAACTTCAACCACATTGTTTAGTCCTCAAAGAAGGAAGACAAAGAAGGGAGACAATGGCAAAGGTATAAATTAGTATAACTTTTATGGAAAACAATATGGAGGTCCCTCAAAATATTAAAAATATTCAGTAAAAGTATGTTAAAATATTGTAAAACAAAGTAATATTTTAAGTTAAAATATTGAAAAAATAAAATATTGAAGAGAACCTGTGCATTATTCACTGTAGGACTATTCACAATAGCCAAGATAAAGAATAAACCCAGTTGTCCACCAATGAATAAATACTTTAAGAAAATGTTTACTGGCCACATTAGGCATAAATTATGAAAATTGAGACTGTCTATCTGAATTTACTTGTAATTTTAAAGAAAATGCATTGTCTGGATTTCATTGCTTTTCATCTTAAAAGGAATGAAATCCAGACACTTACACGATATGAAAAATAGCTAAAAGAAATTACATTAAGGAAATAAGTCAAGTAGAGTGGGTAACTAGTATATTACCTGACATATATGGAATCTTAAAAGGGCAAATTCATAAAGTCGAATGGCAGTTACTCAGGGCTACTGAGGAGACAGGGAGAAAGAGATGTGGTCAAATCGCTGTGAGTCAAACGACACAGTTTTCGTTACATAAGATGAACAAATTCTACAATACTCTTGTACAGCACAGTAACTGTAGCTAATAATATATTACCTACTTCAAAAATTGAAAATATAGATAATAAGTATTCTCATCACAAGAAGGTAAAATGTGCAAGATAATAGACTTGTTACTCTGATTTTTTATCATTTCACAATGAAATGATACTTAAAAAACTGTAAAGCTAAAAGGAAGAGCCCTTAATTACATGATCTTTTAACAGGTGGTGAGCAAGCAAGCCCTTCAGAGCCTACAACATTTACTAACATTTTAAGAAAATGTTTACTGGCCACATTAGGCATAAATTATGAAAATTGAGACTGTCTGAATTTACTTGTAATTTTTAAAAAATGCATTATCTTTTCTCATTTAAGAACAGGTATGTGTATAATTTTCTATCAATTGTGCAAAACTTCCCAGAGGTGAAGGCTATGCCTATTTATATTCTTTTCACTCACTACTTGCAATACATAAATGCAAAATCAAATACATAAAGATAAATGCTTATACTGATTGTTACCTCAGCCTTTCGCTTAGCAATAACTTTAATACTCACTCAGTAATTACTCATTGGATAAACTGCCACCATAGTTTTCTGTGAATCTGTTAGCTACTGAGGTGGGGAGGGAAGGGATGATAAGGGAAAAACAAAGAAGGGGATAACAATGTTAAACAGGAAATGTACTCATTACCTTACTTATGCAACTGTAACCCCTCTGTACAGTATCTTTACAATAAAATTATATATTAAAATATACTTTAATGAAATATTAGAAAAAACACAGAACACTTGAAGCTTAACATTTATATATAGAATAAAAGGCCTCTGTTGCCTTCATAATATTGATGAAGGTGAGTAATAGGCCTGTCATAGTCACTGCACAGAGATTCTAGTTTATATATTCAGAAGTATCCGTGTCTTAAAAAGTAATGAAAGTATTTATCCCTTTAGCATCACCATGTGTTCTGTCTTTGAAAGTGAAATTATCTAACACATCAATCTAAACTCCTTTAAAACAGTAA
Source organism: Dipodomys merriami (assembly GCF_024711535.1). NCBI lineage: Eukaryota > Metazoa > Chordata > Mammalia > Rodentia > Heteromyidae > Dipodomys > Dipodomys merriami. Next base: position 53,705,486 of record NW_027206179.1, read on the forward strand.
GATAAAAAAGGTTTCCAATAAACTACTCAGAATAAGGCAGAAGTGGTGCTGTAGCTCAAGCGGTAATAGCAGCGTGCTAGCCTTGAGTAAAAGAAGCTCAGGGAGAGAGCCCAGGCACTGAGTTTAAACCCCAAGACTGGCACAAAAAAGAAAAAAACAAACACTTATTTTTCTCCCACAATGATTCTTATTATTTACATTTACATTTCTGCAGAACTCTATGGCTCATATAGTACACATTTTATATTACATTTGATTGTGTAGTTTCATTCTTCAAGTTCTACCATCTATTTTCCGAGCGGATTTGTCCATAATCTTATTGTAGTTCAACGAAGTGTCTGTATTCATTGTGAATTGATTTTTATGTAGGTCCTCGGCTTCCTGCTATCCATAAAGAAACACATATGAACTCCAAAATGGCTAAGGAAGAATAGCAACTAAATTCCTTACTTCAGAAAATAACAAGACTGATCAGTACTTTCTTGAATTTCGTATTAAGAAACTAAACTTTTCCATTAAGTTTTCTTTATTTAGTTTTGCTTTGAGCCTAATAATTAGCCTTCAGCATGGAGCATATAAACTCCTACTCTTATTATGAAGCTGAAGCAAGAGTCTTGGAAAGTATCCTTAGGTTTTACTAATGAAAGCAAATCCATGAAAGTCAGAGCCCCATTCATTACCATAAACCCAAACCCCCTACAACTAGCAACAGGGACAATTCTAAGCTGACTCTCTCTTTCCAGTCAATATCTAAATAACAAGGAAGTCTGTACCTACAGAATTTGAATTATTACAGCAGGGAGCTGAGTTCAAGCCATAAATAAAGTAAATAGCCTGCTCCCCATCAACTTGATCCTAGGGAGGAAATCAATTTCCCTCTCTGTGGAAAACACCGGTCTTCTGCCACCTGGAAGGTTTATTTGGAACAGTGCCAGTTGGCTAATGGGTGCCCAATAAATACATGTAGGATTATTAGAGTCAAGTCTATTGCCATCTTTTTTAAAGATAAGTCAAGGAACTGCTATGACCTTTGACATTGTTCTCTTCCATCTTACTTGCTTCTATAGAGCAAGGAGTGCTCTCTAATCACCCTGAACTTTGGCTTACTGCTTTCTTTTGTTTGGAGGCTTATCCACAAAATTCTTTCAATAAAACAACTTTTGCCCAGGAGATCTTTTACAACTAAACTGGGAGCCCCATCTAAACCAAACAATTAGGTGCTGTCTTTACTGCAGGTCATAGACCCAAAGTAAATATAATTTCATTGCCTTCCCTTATGGTTCCATGAATTTCTGATTTAAAATATAAACATAAAGTTAATGTTTTAGAAAGAGCTTGTTCTAAGCAGGCTCTTAATAGGCCTGTCCTAGTCACTGCACAGAGATTCTGGTTTATATATTCAGAAGTATCCATGTCTTAAAAAGTAATGAAAGTATTTATACCTTTAGCATCACCATGTGTTCTGTCTTTGAAAGCGAAATTATCTAACTCATCAACCTAAACTCCTTTGAAGCAGTAAGACAAAAAAGATTTCCCATCTCAACTTCCATACACTGGATAATTTAATCCTATATATATGTCTGTCATTCACAACTCTTCATGCTCTTCTTCCCACCATTGATCCTATATGTGCCGCAATTGGTGCCAGCATTGTGGTGAAAGTAGTTTGTAGTAGTTTGAGGACATGGACGAGGCTTTAGAGACAGAACTTTGTCATTGGTTTTTTGATTTTTGTTTTCGTTTTTGTTTTTGTCAGTCAGGGTCTTGAACAAAGCCAGAGCTCTATCTCTGAGCTCTTTTACACAAGGCTAGCACTCTACCATTTTGAGCCACAGCCCCACTTCTGGTGTTTTGAGTGGTTAATTGAAGTAAGAGTCTCAGGAACTTTTCTGCCTGGGATAGCTTCCAACTTCGATCCTCAGATCTCATCACCCCAAGTAGCTAGAATTACATAGGGTTACAGGTATGAGACACTGGTGGCCAGCTTGTAATTCTTACTTTTATTTTCTCTGCCTTTCTCTCTCTTTCTCATCACTTGATAATGCTTTAAAAAACTCATCCTCTTTTCTTTTCTAGAAGAATTTTCATTATTATTACTCCATTTTCAACATGAGAATACTAAAATGTAGGTGCTAATCCAACATAAAGCAGTAATTCATTCATTTCATAAACTGAACTGACATAAAATCAAATCTTTCTTATTCTGAAAATCTTTCTAAGTCTTCTACTAGCCTTAGAACAAAGTCCAGTGTGCTTAATTTGGACTACCAGGACTTTGCCAATTAGTCTCTGCCTCAACCTCCTACTTCTTGCTCTGTAGTCATACCCCAGAGCTGGCAATCTTTTAGTTTCAAGTCTTTCTTCCTCCATGGCTCTTTGCATATTATTTTTGCTAATAAATTGGTGTATATCATTGTTATTTAATGATTATTTGCTTAATTGCAAGTTTCTATAGGTCATATCATAACATGTGGATAATTATTAAATGAATCTTCCATTGGATCTTAAATTCTTCTATATATTCATCTTTTGCATATATTTTCTATCTTTCCTGAACTTGACTTTATTCCCTTGGAAATAGCACTTTGATATATCAACTGTCTTGAGAAGATATGGTAAGACATGATATTCAGATAATATTTATTTCTATTCTGGATGCAAACAATGAGGCCATAAGGCTTTTGTAGGTTAGAAAGGAACAATTCAGCTAAATCCCACTAGCAAATTAAAACTCTGAATACTGAACCCCTGTATTTGATTCTGGTGCCCTGCATCTTGTATATACATTTTTCTGATTTGGGGAGGGGAAGGGAAATAACAAAATGCTGAAATAAAGATGCAGGTTGACTCATTATAACAATGAGATGTACAAGACACTATGTTGAAAATGAACTTTACAACTTGGGAGGGGAGGGGAGAAATGGGATGGTAGGGGAAAAACAAAGAAGGAGGTAACAATGCTGGATAGAAAATGTACTCATTATCTTACTCATGTAACTATAACCCCTCTGTACAGTAACTTTACAATAAAATATATTTAAAAATCTCTGAATACTTTTAAGTAGAGGAAATTTTTCATGACAATGTTTCAGTAATATTGAATTGCAGATAGTAGTAGGAGAGGAAAGACTACAGTCAGGTAAATCATTTAGAAGTACTCATAACAACATAGAAAAATGTCCTGGTTGAAGTAGAACAGAGTTGAGTAAAAATTTTCAGTTATAATGTAAAAGACTTACTGACAGGTTAACCCCATTAGTGAAAGAGGATATTAAAGCTCCAAACCTGTAGAATACAGGTCTTTAACAGCCATAAGATATGTGGGAAGAAAATAAATTTGAGATGTTGTAAAGTTAATTTGCGTTTGAGATGAGCCACATTTCAGAAAGACTAAATATTTCTTTTTGGAACATGAACTCAATTCTTAAAAGGTAGAGACTTGGTTTAAATAAGGATACAGGTGGACCCATTACAACAATGAGAAGTACAAGTTGTTATGTCAAAAACGAACTTTACAACTTTGGTGGGGGGGGGAGGATTGGGGGGGCAGAGGGAGGATGGGAAGGGATGGGAAGGGGAAACAAAGGAGGAGGCTAAAATGCTTGATAAGAAATGTACTCATTATCTTGCCCATGTAATTGTAACCCCTCTGTACAGTATTTTCACAATAAAAAATAAATTTAAAAAAAAGGTAGACACTTGGTGCTGAGCCAAATTCTACATTTCATAACCAAAGCAATAAGCCCCATGAATGAATTACCATTTTCATAATAATTGGAATATAATTTCTTTCAGAGAACTGGCTTTAATTTCTCAATAGTTTGATAATATTAAGTGATATATATTTATATAATGTTCAATCTTATCCAGTTCCATAAAATATGCCAGTTTATGTTCCTGAAAATGGACTCAAAATCTCAAAATACTTAGTTTGGTAGAATTCTCAAGAATTCTTATTTTTTGGAAATAATTTACAGTGTGATTTTGCAGCTATATACTGTATTGTAGAAACTTTAAATTCAACCTTGTACAAGTTGGAACTGAGATTTGTCCTGTCTTATGTTGTTTTTAAACAATGCTAATATGATTAATGAACCAGGTAAGAAAACCAGTGCGCTGATTTTGTTTTTCTTCCACTTCTTATGGGCATAAATGAAAAAGGAACTTTTAAAAAACATTCTCTATCCCTATCTTATCAACATAGAAAGGAAATGTACATTTCTGTTTCTAAGTTACACATCCTCCCTGGCATCAGACTTATTCTCAAAGGATTTTCAACTCAAACAAACAGTATGTTTTTGTGCAAACCACATAAGCAATTTAAATTTTAATTGCTTCAATATTGTGCTTTTTTTTTTTTACCATTATCTACTGCAATACAGAAGTGTAAGGAGAGCCCCCCTGAGAGGGCTGCTCAGGGAGCTCACCTGGCAGCTCACCTGAAAACTGTTATTTCAGATATATTCCAGTGATTCTTCAGGAGTCCCTCTGCCCCTTTGTCACAATAGGAACACAGTGATTCTACCTTTGTAAACATCACTTCTCAAACGATGGCTACTCTATTGTCACAAAGTGCAACTGAGAATTTAGTGCAGTACTTTTTAAATATTGAAAGAAAAGTGTATCTGAAGGATAGTGACTAATACAGAGATGGGAAAATGGGTAAAGGAGGAGGCAACATTGCTTGATAAGGAATGTACTCATTACCTTGCTCATGTGATTGTAACCCCTCTGAACAGTATTTGCACAATAAAGGAAAACATTTAAAAAGAAGAACTACATGCCTAGGATATACACCTCACTCCATGTTAGATTTGAATGACAAACTTTGGCTACTATACATAATTGTTCACAGAAGATACACTTTGTCCACAGAAGATACACTTTGTCCTTGGGAGAAAAGTTTAGTTTTCTTTGGGGAAAATCCAGTTGCATAGATTGTGGGAGAAATAGGCTTGAAAATGCAGCAAGTTATCTGTAATGGAGTAAAAGTTAGGGGGTATTTTCTGAGACTATCAGAGGATGGAAATCGTGAAGCCAGATATAATGTTAGCAACTGGCAACTACTAAAAAGGCATAGCAGTGGAAAAGAAAATCATGAGAACCATAAGGGTGCTTGTGCCTCTGCTTTGTGTCCTCAACCACATCCAAAAACAAAACAATATTGCAGAGCATTATATAAGCACTGTGTAATCATGGTGGGAAGGCAATTGGCTAAGGGAGGGATTATCACTTAGGAATAAACACAGTCTGTTAGCCAATCCACACTATGAATTCTTACAAGAAAATTATTGCTAAATCAGGATATTAAACTACTTAAAATAGAACTGAAACAATTAAAGTCTGACATCCAGGAATCCACAAACATTACCAAAGAGTGTAAGAAGACAAATTAGTCATCTGAAACTGTTTTGATGCCCCAAGAACCAAAATAAAAGGCACTGGCTAGTAATACAAAAGATATAACTTCCTATTATATTTGAAATTTCAAACACATGTTGCCCTGATAGTTCTTTAACTGTTCCTTTGTACTAAATGAAATCTCCTCCCTCACCCTTGAATAATTTAAAGGTAATTTATTTGATATGGTTGCCCAATTTCTCATTATGGTATAAACCATTAAGACAACAATATAATTGTTATCCTACAATAAGGATTTTTTTCATAACATGATCATTTCATATTTATTGATGATATGAAATCAATTATATTTTAGGTAGTTACTTTGGGGTTATATAGATAAGTAAACATTTAATTCTCCAGGAAAATATTCCTAGTCTTCATTTCAAAGTAGTTTTTCAAGCTCTACTGAGAACATGTCTATTCAACCTAACTTGCAAAATGAGGCAACTCTCTTTATTAGACTGTCCACATGTAATTGCTTTTTCCTTTTAATTTTCCCTGATAATTTTAGTATCTACACACTCATTATAACTCATGGAATGAATCTGATTTACACTTTGGTTCCCCAATGTATTATTGACCTAATTCAGAGAAACAAAATCCTGGGGGAATCACCTGAGACAGCCAGTTAATCAATCTATGCATACTTGTTGATTGCCTATAAACACGTACAAAGTGAATTCCCTACTGACAGAGAATTTATAAAATGTCATGAGAAAGAAACATACAAAAAACTAATATACAAAGCACTGTTTTAGAGATGCCAAAGAAGCAGAAAAAAAGACTACAGAAGACTTGAGAAATGAGGAAAACTTCTCTGAAGCCCAGGTTTGAAGAGTATGATTTTGACTGGCAGAACTGGACAAAGCAAATTCAGATTTAATTACTTTTTCTTCTGGCTTCAGGAAGAAAATTATTCTGTGTCTTTTTCATTTATCAAAGTGAAGTCTTTGATATTTTACACATTTATACACTTTTCTTCATTCAGAGTACTTGATTGATCACAACTGCTAATGATATTTGCATAACCATCACTTTTGGCTTTCAAAGTGTGTTGACCCAATTGTTCATACTTTAATTTTCAATGAAAAAAAAACTCAATTATTTTATTTTAAATGTTGTCAGTGATTATCTTCAAATTGTCAGATTTGTGAATGTTAGATGTAGCACAGAGAATGCTGCCTCTGAGCTAATGGAATAATTGGAGAGATAGCTACTAAGAGAGCTATCAAGAACACAGAAAGCAAGTCCTCTCAGATAAAGACTGACTGTTGTGTACCTGCTTTGGGTATTGTAAGGAGATCCATCAATTTCTTTGCAAAACCTCCTTTCATACATAATCTGAGTAAGATTGTGGGGGTTTTTTTGTTGTTTTTTTCAGAACTTAATTTTTGGGTTTTTTTGTGAAAATACTGTACAGAGGGGTTACAATTACATGGGCAAGATAATGAGTACATTTCATATCAAGCATTGTAGCCTCCTCCTTTGTTTCCCCTTCCCATCCATTCCCATCCTCCCCCCCCCCACCCAATCCTCTCCACCCCCTGCCTCTCCCACCCTCCCGCACCAAAGTTGTAAAGTTCGTTTTCAACATAAGGACTTGTATATTTCATTGTTGCAATGGGTCCACTTGTAAGATTGTGTTTTAAAGGTGATACCGGAGCTAGACTTTCCAAGTTCAAGTTCCAGCTGTATGTCTGTAGCTCTAAGCAAGTTACCTAACATATCTCTGGGCATCAATTACGTAGGGATACTAAGAGTAGCAAATAAGTGTTATATAGACTAAATCAGTTAAAGAATCCTTATGGCAGCACACCTGATACATCATAAACTATCAATGACTAATACTAAAACTCAAACTGATACTAAAACACACATTCTTGGCCTTAGAGTTATTATTGCTGTAAATGTAAGACACATTTAAGAAAAGAACATTCCAACTGTGAATAGCCCAAATAGACGTGGCAGAGGGTTAAGTGGATGAAAGAATGTAATTTATTATCAGCTTGTCAGGTGAAGACATTTCCTGGAGAATAAAAGTTTAACTGTGGTTGATTCTGTAAGTCAGAAATTTACAAGTGGTCTATGGCTCATTAATGAAGCACTAAATTGGACAATCAGCATTAATGGAATTTCACAGTAAAAGCACAGCACATTGAGGCTCTGAATGAAATGTGTAATCACACACTTCAGCAGTTCAGTTCTGAGCACTCTGCATCACACTTCAGCCAAGGTACATGGATAGATAGATAATCTACAGGTACAGGATGTCTAATTTGTCATTTATTAATTATATCTTACTCCTTTCAAAAAAAGAATTACAATAACTAAAACTACAGAAAAGTTTCAAGTAGATGGGAACATAGTAAATTCATTACAGAAACCAATCAACTAAACTTATCAGAGTTAAACTAAGAAAGCTATTGTACCGGGATATAAAATTGAGTTGAAAACTTCCTCACCATCAAGAGTAAGAGTATGTATTCAATGCTATTGATATCTTTGAGTAAGAAATATTTTTAGATATTTCAAAAGCATTTCTTTGGAAATGCTTTTTCTATTTAATATGCAGGAAATATTCCCTAAGTACCCCATATTCATTCTCTTGCTGCTTTAAAGTTTTGTTTTCCTTTCATTTAATATGAGAAATTGGCCATTTATTACAGAGGTTTCTTTATCATGTCTCCTAGGAAACCTAGTTAATCCTCAGGCAAATAAACCTATTTGTATGATATCTTTAACTCCTGGAGTCCCCTACAGAGAGATGAAGAGTAGCAGTCTGAACACTAGCCTTCCTTGAGGAGCTAACCTTTTGCTTGTGAGATGAAGCATCTGAAATGCATCTCACTTTCCTTTTACAGCTTATATTTCCTGGATAGATGAGTGACATGACACCTCACAGTTTAGCACCATGGAGCTGTTAAATCCGACTCCATTACCTGTCGAATTTAGTTTCTTAATCCCAAACACAATATGCACACAAGTTAGCCCTATCCAGCTTTTATTTAGGGCTCATGTCATGGTGCTTTATATAGAGTCAAGCAGTATTAAATGGTGTGGAGTGGCACAAATGGAAAGATTAATTTTGCAATGTGACACTAAAAGGAAGACTTTAAAGCAGGGATTAGGGACAGGGTTTGCTGAGAAAAAAATACTGAAATATATCTATTATAAACACAAATACCTCCATCTACTGTCATGAGGAAACCTAGCTTTATAAACATAACTTCTATATTCTTATGGAAATATACAACAGAAAGTGGAGTAAAAAGCTCTACATAGCATACACACCTGTAATTCCAGCTACAGAATGGTAGATGCAGGATTGTGAGGAGGGTTGTGTGCAAGATCAATACAGGCATTATTAATGAGAACAAAAGAAAAGCAAAAAGAGGCTGGGGGTATAATTTAAGTGGTAAATCACTTGCCTGATAAGTTCAAGACCCTGTGTTCACTCTTCAGTACTGGCAATACTAATACTAATACTAATACTAATACTAATACTAATACTAATACTAATACTAATACTAATAGTTATCATTTCTGACTATAATGTCGCATCTTTAAATAGTCTCCCATCCCATCCTTCAGTCTAAACTTATTAAAGTTAAAACCTGAATTTCTACAGGAAAAGAAAGAAGTATCAATGAATTGGATTTCTAGAAAATCCAAATGCACAGAGCCTTGAAATCAGGTCACTATCTTCAAAAATAATCATTTGCAACTATTTTGGAGGTTAGTTGTATGTTATGACTTTTCTTTCAGCACAAAAATACAAAGGAACTAAAATAATCATTTAATTTTTATTTTGTCTCACTGCTTGTATTTTCTCTGATGTTAATTCTTTTGAGCATAATTGAATGGGAAACATTCATTAAGAAAAATCTAATCTATAATGATAGCTCAAAGGCCCTTTATTTTGTTTTAAGGAGCAGCAGAAGGAACACACACACATACACACACTCACACACACAAATCTTTGTTTATAAAGGGCTGTATTAGGAAATATTTGAAAGATTCAGTGAAAAGAAAAAAAAGTGGTATGAGGTATTCAGATAAGAAGCAAGGGCAAATTTCCTGACAACTAATGCTGATGGACCTTGGGATGTGTTACCAAGGGAAGCAGAGCAATCTCGTTTTTCAAAAGTATTTAAAAACATGATAGATTCTCATCTCCCAGAACAACAAAATTTATTGGATTTCTATTCTAAGCAGAGCAGTCTACTGGAGAGTCCAGGGAGGATTCAAAAGAAACAGTAGACATTCTCTAACTTTGAGGAACTTTGAGTGGGAAGGTGGAAAGCACACTATAAAACGATCAAGAAATGTGGAACCAAAGTAACATGGTTAACCAAAAAATTAAATAAAAGTCATTCACAGATTGATGGAGTAGAAAGATGGCCCAGAAGACAAACGGGCACTAGTGGGAAATTTAGAAAGGGTCTAAATGGCCATGAAAGTATTGAATTCCATAAAAACAATATTATCACTCTTTTGTTTCCTCCTTCAAATAAAGAGAATAGTGATATTTTCTTTTCACAGTTGTGAAAGTACATAAGATAGATATATGTCACAATCTCTGAGTTAGAATTCAACAAATGCAAGTAATTCCTCATATCCAGATGATCACCTTCAACATCTTCATCCCCAACCTCCGTTATCTTCCTAATACCCACTATCAATATCTGAGTTGAAGTTAACAGGGAGTCATTACCAGGGTGTTTTTCAGGTATTTTAGATTCATGCCTATCATTTCCATGTGGGGAGTGAATGATTTTTATTAGTAGTATTCACTGGTCTCTATAATTTGGAATCTTTCAGTGGATATGTAGACTACTTTATCATTGTGAATTCTAGCTTCCATCAGAAGCAGAAAGTTCATTACTGAATTCTGAAGAGTCCTTAATGAACATGGTAATTGGGAGCAGATTAGCACATTTCATTTGCTCCTATGTTTATTTCTTTAAAAAAGTATTAAGTTTCCTTTGCTGAGTAAATTAAAATTTCTACTGTGAGAAAAATATTTTTTTTCAAGTTCCTCACCTCAGCAGTAAAGGACTGGAAGTTAAGAAAACAATCACCATCAAGACAATTGTAGAGGTATTACTTCTCAAAGAAGTTTATTATCGTTACTAAAGGAAATGACTGAGGACATACCAGGTATTCTCTATCTTGTTCCAAAGAGGAATCATTCATGACATTGGCCAACAGGAGACTATTGAGCTCTAAACCTGGAAAAATCCTATCTGGTCTCAAAATGGCTAGTAAAAATTCATAGATTCAGTGAACTGATAACTTAAATATTTAACAAAAGGCATTACCATGTAAAGAATAAAAGTTACTTCTAGGCATTTCATTCATTTACAAGCTCCCCATTTCTGACCAGCTTTCATTCCAGATTACAGACATGGTTTGGGGATGCATATAGGTGATAACATGCCTTCCACTGCTGAAAAGAAATCCTATTTCCTTGCTCCTTAGGTTTTCCTTATATGGGATGGACTGGAATGGTTAATGGGAAACAAGACACTGTAGTAGAGGTAGAACTATCTTTATTCTTCTGAATGGGTGACCCTCCGGCACATCACCACCAAACCACAGTGTTCAGAGATGTGTGGGGTGCACATTATGGAAAAAAATTACAAAACCCTTGGACATAGTGTTGAACATAATCTGTAGTTTCCCCTATTTCCCTAAATGTTGGGCTAGCTCAAAGTTTCAACCCTCTAATCACCTTAGAATTTCTTTGGTCATCAACACCCACCGAAAATCTATTCTGGTAGCTATTACTGGTCACTCTATTATCATAAATGAAGAACCCTGTCACGGGAAAAATTCCAAATGTCTTTGAAGATCTGTGCTACAATCCATGATACATTCTCTATTAAATCATATATTTGCCTACTATTTGTCATAAAATATAAGTTTCATGAGTCAGGGGTCTTCTCTGTCTCATTCACCCTTATACATTGACACCCTTAGGAACTGTAAGCGAATCGTAGAAATTCCCATAAGAACAGAATGCATGAATGAATACATAAAGAAGATGAATTACATCCATATTAAATGAATAACTGAACTAATTTTTATATTGTGTTTTTTTATTTGAACCTTAGCAGATTTAGTAGTCCTCTGGTCTCTCTTATTAAAATACAATGCCTAGATAAGGTTTTCCTTTGTTGTTGGTATTTTTAGTGCACTATGATTTCTTGTTTCTTTTGTATGTTCTTCCCCCTATGGTATATTCCATGTTGTCACGTATTTCATTTTGGTACCCTGGTATTGTATATATGATTATCTGAATTAGGGAAGGAAAGGGAAACAACAGAATGGTGAGACAAAGGACAAGGGGGGAACCAATGCAACAGCGATATTTACAAGACAATGTGTTGGAACGGTATACAACTCAGAGAGGGGATTGGAGGGAGAGAAAGTGGGAGAAAAATGAGTAAAGGGGAAACAAGTTTGACAAGAAATGTACTTATTACCTATGTATCTGTGACCCCTCTGTACATCACCTTGACAAGGAAGGAAGGAAGGAAGGAAGGAAGGAAGGAAGGAAGGAAGGAAGGAAGGAAGGAAGGAAGGAAGGAAGCAAGGAAGGGAGGGAGGGAGGGAGGGAGACAGGGAGGGAGGGAGGCAGGGAGGGAGGCAGGGAGGGAGGGAGGGAAGAAAGAAAGAGCAAAAAAGAATGAATGAATGAAAGAGAAAGAAAGAAAGGAAGGAAGGAAGGAAGGAAGGACGGAAGGAAGGAAGAAAGAAAGAGAGGAGAAAGAGAGAGAGAGAGAAAGAGAGAGAGAAAGAGAGAGAGAGAGAGAGAGAGAGAGAGAGAGAGAGAGAGAGAGAGAGAGAGAGAGAGAGAGAGAGAGAGAGAGAGAGAGAGAATGAGAATGCAAGCAAGCAAGCACCGGTAAATCCTGAACAAATAATATCTAAAGTTGCCTGGACTAACAATGGATGAGAGTTCAACTAAATTCAACAAGATTAATTGGGTATTTAATATGTTCCAGACACTGTTCTAGGCACAAGGTGTTTGACCGCCAACCCAGGTGACCTAAACTTCAACAATTTTGAATGCCACTGTAAACTTATATTCTGCTGATTTATTTTATCATGTAATAACTTGTAGATTAATCATTCTAAACACCACTTTTATTAACTTTTCTAAATCAAATAACTTGAATTCTATCTAGAGGCTAGCTCATCAAATTTAAGATCTATCACATGCCAAACAAATTAACCATTCCAATTCTTGTCATCCCTCATAGGAATGCTGTTTTTCAGACATCAGAGTTCATCCTAGCAACTTCACAGTCAAGCTCTTGTTTCTTTATTACATCCTCCAAGAATGCAATTTGCTGGCTTCTCTGTTAATCTATATCTGATTCATTTATCCATTGAAATCCAGTAGAAGGTCCCTTTTTATGGCTCACTCATTCTATCCTCAAAAACTCACAATTCCTTTGTTTTATCATCACTATTCACATGGCACTTGCCTAGTAACTATATATAATCTCTGAATGTACTAGAAAAGACTGTTGCTATTGTCTTTTGAACATGAATTGAATGTTAACTGATGTCTTTAAATTGCATTGCACATATTTGGAAAGAGTTGTGGGATGTTGGACTTTTGAATTTCATTGTATCAAATTCTTTTAAATATTTAGATACCAGCAATTTAATGTTTGAACCTGTTTTACAATTCTATTAAACTGACTAAATAGAAAACAAAATATTTAAACTTAGCCTCTACCCATTTATAACCATTAGTATTGATTTTCTGCTAATTCTTTCCTCCACTGATTAACTCAATAAGGCAATGGCTATTTGCTTTTGTTTTATTGTGAAAATACCGTACAGAGGGGCTACAATTACATGAACAAGGTAATGAGTTCATTTCTTATCAAGCATTGTTGCATTGTTGCCTCCTCCTTTGTTTCCCCTTTCCATCGCTACCCATCCCATCCCTCCTCCCCCCCCCACTCCCCCTCTACCAAAGTTGTAAAGTTCATTTTTCTACAAAATGTCTTGTACAACTCATTGTTGCAGTGGGTCCATCTGTATCCCTATTTAAATAATTTGTTTTTTCCTTTCCCCTCTACAAATTATACCAACATCAAATACAGTGAAAACAGAGGTTATACCATGGGGGAGGGATATGCAAAGTAACAAAGAAATCATCTTATAAATATGTTAGAAATAATCATAAGAAAGAAAAAACATTTGAGTCCTTATCTTAGGGTTCATTTCGCCTAACATCAACTTATCTGACCATTTCTGGGTGTCTCAGACATATACTAGTAATTGCAAATAAGGGAAACCAAGAAACATAGGTCCCATGGTTTCCCTTATTTGCTTTTAATTTTTAATACCTCCATACAGATATAGGTGCCTCTCTATACTCTGCAGTTTGTACATATAAAGAAGTTAAGTCTTGGTTCTGGCAGCCATTTCAAAATAGAGTTGTGATATAACTGTGCATTTGTCATTCACAACAGAAAATTATATGGGCAGCTTTTGTTATGGCTACATAAATTTGGATAAATGAAGTGTGTCAAATGAGCAATTATTAAACATTATATGTGAAGCAATTAAAACATAAGTGATTTTATACTCTGTTGTATCTACAGGCTGGTTTATTATGAATTATAATTCAAAACAATAAAAGCTGACTTTTAAGTGAGTCAAAGGAAGAACAAAGGTGAAGACACTCCAGGAATACTCTGACTTTTAGGAAAGTTGAATTTATATTTGGATAAAAAAGAGTGTAACAATGAGATGACTTTATAATGGCACCCATTTTCTTTGTGATTAAAAATGAAAAATGCATAATGCCTTCAATATTCCTAAGAGTATAATTGAGGCAGAGATATTGTACTCTTTCATAGATAAAACTATGATTCCACAGTGAAGACAAAAATTCAGTAATCACATATTACATACTAAAACCTATCTGCCTGACAGAGTTTGTATTAGGCCATATCTCAAAATTAGCAAGATTTTGAAAATTCCCTTAGAATAGACAGAGTAATATAAAGTCAAATTCCCTTACAGTGAACAAAATAAATAGCCTACACCAACATATTGGCAATAAGGCTATTTCAAACAATAGTAATTTACTGATGGTGTGCTAAAGCAGGTTGATCAATACTTTCTTTTCCTTATAAATATGGTGGAGTCTGATCAAGTCATGAATTCATTTTGTTAAGTTCTGTGAATTCTCATCAAGTCTGATAACTTCCAGTATAACCTACCTATATTGATACTTGGCTTCAACTTAAAATGAAAAATCAATATTTTAGAGAAAATGTGCCTTGCTCTTTATTCCTGACTAGATAAGTCACACATGCGTGTGCGCACACACACACACACACACATACATGTGCACATACACACACACACACAACTTGTCCTCTCTTTGACTCTCTTTCCTCCTGTCACGTCCAATACATAAGGATAACTAGCACCTGTTAACTAGTTTGAAAGAAGCTACTGAATGCTATCCACTTCTTAAGATGTGTAAATTACACTCCCAATTGACTGTTCTTGTCACCACTATCTCCCCTGGTTAATATCCCTCCAGAATTAAGGCTAAATGGAATATGGTGTCATAAATTATAAATTTTGCTTTATTCTGCTGTTCAGAATAAATAATCAGTAAATAAAATAATGCAAACTGTTCCCAATCTCTATTTGTTTGTTTGCAAATCGGTATAGACTTCTTTCATGACATTTCTATTGTGGTTCAGAAGAACATAAGGAGAAAGAGCCTATAGACTATTTTCATACTTAAAAGGTATATTAAGGTAAAGGTAAATAAGTACCAGTTTTAGAAGATGTCATTTATATCTTCAATTATGAACAGGGATAAAAAATCAGAAGTATTAACTTTTCTGAATTTGAATTTAAGTATTCAGAAGAACTTTCCACAATGAGAAAAACCTCTGTGGAGCTTCTATCCTCTTATCCTTCTGTCATATTCTCTAGAATTGTTTATAGCTTCCTTAATTACTTTACATGCCCATTCATTCTACAACTACCACCACAAAGATCTCTGAGAGGGCTTGTAGAGCATGTGTTCTTTCCATAAAACACACATTGTTTGAATCTTCTTTTCTAAATTCATTTTAATCTCCTATAAGAAAGGAATAGGTATTGAGGACTAACCTTAAACATTTTGTCACCAATAAATTGAGAAGATCGTCTCAGTCCTTTTCTTACCTGAAGGGACATCACATCATAACAAATGTCAAAATATACATATACAGAACTAAAACTCTTTCTTAGACAAGAGCCTCAAAGTTAAATTTTTATCAAAGTTACTTTCCCAAAATTAAAAAAAAACATTTTCTGCTTTGTTTGTTATTGTTTTTTTCTTGTTTAGTTTTTGTTTCTTTTTGTGCTGGTTCTAGGGCTTGAACTTAGAGATGGGTGCCATCTCTAAGCTTTTGTGCTCAAGGCTTTCATTCTACCACTTGAACCACAGCGCCACTTTTGGCTATTGGTGGTTAATTGGAGATAAGAGCTTACTTTCCTTCCTGGGCTAGCTTCAAATTGCAGTCCTCAGATTTCAGCCTCCTCAGCAGCCTAGGATTACAGGCATGAGCCAACAGCATGTAGCTATTATTTTAATAATCATCTACTAAATTTGTTATGTCTGACAGTCATTACACTGCCTTAGAGCTATTTTCAGAGCTATTTTACAGGACAGTAGAAGGGAAATATGAGGCATGTTATGAAGCTATGTGAGTGCAAACTATGTGTCCTTATTTCAATTAGAACATGTACATATAAAACTTTAGAAAGTAGCTGAGTAAAACTTTAGCAAGTAGCTGAGCAGAGTCTTCGATAATAAAAGGAAATTAAAGTAAGAAAAATAAGGTTACAAAGGATGTTCAGGCAAAGTAAGTAAAGACTTCAAAAATAATCAAGTCTATGTGCAATTACATTTGTTTAACTAGAAAGTAAGATATACTGATATGTTTATTTACTTATTCCTACTACGTCTGTATTTCCCATTAGCTCTATGACAGTGAAATTTTTCTGATGTTTCATTTTCTCTCTACGTAGAGTAAAATTTTGTATTCTATTTCATGTCTTCTACATGGTTGAATAATTCTGAATGTAGCCAGATAGGATGGTGACATAATAAGAATAAAGAGTGTGAACTTTTTTCAATAGAAAGTTGTGCACATTTCTACTGTGCAAATATACAAAGATATACGTCAATATTGTTCACTAATAACAAAGTCCTGATTATAACACAATGTCCATCAACTGAATAAAAGATTAATAAGATATAGTATATTCATGATATGGTTTATTTTGTAGTGATCAGAGTAAAGTAACATAGATAAATCTTGAATATGTCCCAGACTATTATATATGTTGTTAGATATCTTTTGAGGTTAAAAAAAAAATCTAGAACCGGGGCTGGGAAGTTAGCTCAGTGTTAGAGTGCTTGCCTCACATGCATAAGGCCCTGGGTTTGATTCCTTAGCACCACATACGCAGAGAAAAAGCCAGAAGTGGCACTGTTGCTCAAGTGGTAGGGCACTAGCCTTGAGCTGAAGAGCTGAGGGACAGTGCCCAGGCCCAGAGTTCAGCCCCCATGACAGACCAAAAAAAAAAATCTACAATAAAATTTATCCAATAGACCACAGCTATGGTCACACTAAAGCTACCAGCACAACCATGTTCATTGCACCATTGTTTACCAAATCCAAGAAATAGAACCTATCCACATGTCCCTCAGTGGATAAAAAGGATCAAGAAAACTGGTATATATACACAATGAAGTTCTATGTTTCCATCAGAAAAAATATTGTACCATTCATAAGGAAATGGAAAGACTTGGAAAAAATGTATTAAGTGAAGTAAGCCAGACCCAAATAAATATAGGGTGCATGATTTTCCTCACTTGTTATAACTAGAATGTGCCTATAAATCTACAGTAAACACACTAGATGGTAAAAGACAAAAATGTAGACTTGGATATTATAAATTATATAGGACTCTAGACATTCACATAGTGAGAACAAGGAGGATATTCTTAGGACAATATCACAAAGGCTCAATAACTATGGGCATATGATCGCATAAAATAATGTTTATCAAAATGAACTCCAAGAAATTGAAACAAAATTTTTGTTATTTTGCTTTTTTCCCTCTCCTTTGTCATTATTTTTGATTCTGAACCTTTTGTCTTATATGTAAATTTATCTGTTCTGGTAAGGGTAAAGGGGAGCAAATAAATGGTGAGACAGAGAGTGAACAAATGCAACAGTGATACTCACTAGACACTATTTTGAAAATGAACTATAAACCTTATAGGGAAGGCTGGTCAGGAGGGAAAATCAAGGAGAAAATGGGGAAAGAGGTGACACTGCTCACAAAGAAATGTACTCATCACCTGACTTATGTAACTGTAACCCTCTTTATACATCAACTTTACAATAACAATTCAAAAAATAAATACATAAATATTTTAGGAATAAATGTGACTAAGACTATTTTTAAAAGTAGAATCAAGACGATGGTTACTTCAGGGGAGTAGAAGGAAAATGATATTGAAAATGTTTTTTCCAGATCATAGTTAAGGTCTTGTGTTTTGATGGCATTTGGAAATGGTTCTTATTATTAAAAATAACAAATTATCCTTGCATGACAATATGAAGCATATGTAAAAAAGCAAACACTAAAATAACTTTGGGCAACTATAGTCCAAAGAAGAAAGGGAGAGAAAACTATCTTTCCAAGCATTTGTTCTCTCTCAATAGTGGGAGATAAGGGTAAAGGCTTTCTATGCTCAGGAAGCAAGCACTTTTGGGTTCATGTTCCAAACCTTCAGCTGCTTAGCTGTGTTGATCATGGATCAATTCCTAATTGCTTTGTGGCTCAGTTTCCAAAACTGTAAATGGGATAAATATAGTATTTCAAATTTATAATTGTCTTAAGATTATATTAAATCCACATAACTATATGTGCCTGGCACACAAGGCTAATTAATTATGGTGATTCGCCAAATGGACAAATAAGTGTTGCCTAGTAGTAATAAAAAACCAGAAAATGGAAGACCTAGCCTAAGTGGGCTAAAGACTTAAAGAGAAACTTCTCTGAAGAGGAAATAAGAATGGCCAATAACCAATGGAATAGAATTGAAAACCCAGAAATGAACCTACAGACCTATAGCCATCTAATCTTCGATAAGGATGCTAAAACAATAGAATGGAAGAAAGACAGCCTCTTCAGTAAATGGTGCTGGCAAAATTGGTTAACTACATGTAGAAAACTAAAGCTAGATCCTTATATATCACCCTGCACCAGAATCAACTCCAAATGGATCAAAGACCTTGAACTCAAAGCAGACACTCTGAAAACATTACAGGATGGAATAGGAGAAACCCTAGGTCTCCTTGGCTCAGGCCGAAATTTTCTTTTTTTTTTTTTTTTTTTGCATCTGAGTGTATCTTTATTGAGGAGAATTAACATTTTTATACAGTGTGTGATTGTGACATAGATTCTTTGTTTATTTAAGCACGTAATCAATTTTTTAAAGGCAAAGCATTGATGAATTACATGAAAATTAATGACTATCCCACCAACTGTTTAAGCTAAGTGGTGCGAAACAAGTCTAGCATATTGTTTAATAGAATATGTCATGTATTCAGCCTTTTTTATGTTTAATAATTAACAAACCTAAGACAGGGCTGTACTTACATTATACTCTTTTTTTTTTAATTTAATTAATATTATTTTATTTATTTATTTTTAAATTGTATTTTATTTTATTTGAGAACATACTGTACAGAGGGGTTACAATTACATGGGCAGGATAATGCATACATTTCTTACCAAGCATTGCAGCCTCCTCCTTTGTTTACGCTTCACTTCCCTTCCCCGCCTCCCCCCTCCCCCCACCCAATTTTACCCCCCTCCCCCCACCCAATTATACCCCCCTCCCCCCCCACACCGAAATTGTAAAGCTGGTTTTGACATGACATTTTGTACTTCTCATTGTTGCAACAGGTCCCCCTGAATCCTTAAACGACTTGTTTGTCCCCATCTCCTCCACATGTTATACTGACATCAAATATAGTGAAAGCGGGGGTTACACTGTGGGGGAGGGACATACAAAGCAACAAAGAAATAATCTTATAAATGCATTAGAAACACATGCATGAAAGAAACAAAAACATTAAAATACATATTTAAGGGTTCTTTTTCCTAACATCACATTATCTGGCCTTTTCCGCTTGACTCATACCTATACTAGATATTGCAAATAAGGGAAACCATGGGACCTATGCTTCTTTGGGCCTGGCTTACTTCAC
Organism: Dipodomys merriami; assembly: GCF_024711535.1. NCBI lineage: Eukaryota > Metazoa > Chordata > Mammalia > Rodentia > Heteromyidae > Dipodomys > Dipodomys merriami. The sequence continues at coordinate 53,725,222 of NW_027206179.1, forward strand.
TTAATATAATTTTTTCCAAACCTTTCCATTTCCTAACAAATGGGGAAATGTCATTCTTTCTGATGGAGGCATAGAATTCCATTGTGTATATATACCACATTTTCTTGATCCATTCATCTACTGAGGGGCATCTGGGTTGGTTCCATATCTTAGCTATGGTAAATAGTGCTGCAATAAACATAGTTGTGCTGGTAGCTTTAGTGTGGTCTTGTTTGTAAACATTTGGGTAAATGCCCAAAAGTGCGATTGCTGGATCATAGGGGAGATCTATGTGAAGTCTTTTGAGGAACCTCCATACTGCTTTCCAAAGTGGTTGAACAAGTTTACATTCCCACCAACAATGAAGTAAGGTTCCTTTCTGTCCACATCCCCTCCAGCATCTGTTGTTATTAGAGTTCTTGATTTTTGCTGTTCTAACTGGAGTGAGGTGATATCTCAATGTTGTTTTGATTTGCATTTCTTTTATGGCTAGGGATGTTGAACATTTCTTCATGTGTCTATTGGCCATCCTTCTTTCTTCTTCAGAGAAGCTTCTCTTTAAGTCTTTTGCCCACTTATTTATTGGGCAGTTGTTTCTTTGAGGATTTGTTGTTGGGGGGTTTAATTTTTTGAGTTCCAAGTATATTTTAGATATGAGACCCTTGTCCGTTGTATGGCTAGTAAAGATCTTCTCCCAATCGGTGGGCTTTCTATTGATCTTGCCAGCTATGTCATTTGCCCTGCAGAAACTCTGCAATCTTATGCAATCCCATTTGTCCAACCTTTCTTTGATTTGTTGTGCTTCCGGGTCTCTATTCAGAAAATTTCGACCTGAGCCAAGGAGACCTAGGGTTTCTCCTATTCCATCCTGTAATGTTTTCAGAGTGTCTGCTTTGAGTTCAAGGTCTTTGATCCATTTGGAGTTGATTCTGGTGCAGGGTGATATATAAGGATCTAGCTTTAGTTTTCTACATGTAGTTAACCAATTTTGCCAGCACCATTTACTGAAGAGGCTGTCTTTCTTCCATTCTATTGTTTTAGCTTCCTTATCGAAGATTAGATGGCTATAGGTCTGTAGGTTCATTTCTGGGTTTTCAATTCTATTCCATTGGTCCTGAGGTCTGTTCTTATGCCAATACCAAGCTGTTTTGATTACTATGGCTTTATAGTAGAGTTTGAAATTTGGTATTGATATTCCTCCAGCAGTGTTCTTTCCGTTGAGGAGCGTTTTTGCTATTCGGGGTCTTTTATTGTTCCATATGAATTTTTGGATTGCCTCCTCTATTTCCTTGAAGAATGAGGGTGGAATTTTGATAGGTATCGCGTTGAATTTGTAGATAGCCTTGGGAAGTATTGCCATTTTCACGATGTTAATCTTGCCAATCCAGGAGCATGGGAGGTTTTGCCATTTTTTAAGTTCTGTGTTGATTTCCTTTTTCAAGATTTTAAAGTTTTCATCATAGAGGTCCTTCACTTCTTTGGTTAAGTTAATTCCTAGGTATTTTATTTTTTGTGGGGCTATTACAAATGGAGTTGCTTTCCTAATTTCAGCCACACTTTTCTCATTGTTGGCATATAGAAAAGCCATTGATTTTGGGGGGTTAATTTTATATCCTGCTACTTTGCCAAAGTTTTGAATCAGCTTGAGTAATTTGGGAGTGGAGTCTATGGGATTCTTTAAATACAAGATCATGTCATCTGCAAAGAGGGAAAGTTTTATTTCTTCTTTCCCTCTTTGGATCCCCTTTATGTCTGCATCTTGCCTTATTGCTGTAGCTAGGCATTCTAATACTAGATTGAAGAGAAGTGGAGAGAGTGGGCATCCTTGTCTTGTTCCTGAGTTAAGAGGAAATGGCTTTAATTTTTCACCATTGAGTATAATGCTGGCTGTAGGTTTGTCATATACAGCCTTTATTGTATTGAGGAATGTTCCATGGATTCCTAATTTTTCCAGAACCTTCATCATAAAGGGGTGTTGGATCTTGTCAAATGCTTTTTCTGCATCTATTGAGATAACCATGTGGTTCTTATTCTTGCTCCTGTTGATGTGATGAATAATATTAATTGATTTACGTATATTGAACCAGCTTTGCATCCCTGAAATGAATCCTGTTTGATCATGGTGTATGATTTTTTGGATGAATTGTTGAAGTCGATTGGCCAAAATTTTGTTGAGAAGTTTTGCATCAATGTTCATCAAAGAAATGGGTCTATAGTTTTCTTTCTTCGATGAGTCCCTGCCTGGTTTTGGGATGAGGGTTATGATGGCTTCATAGAATGTGTTCGGTAGTGAGCTTTCTCTTTCAACTTCATTGAAGAGTTGGAGGAGTATTGGTGTGAGCTCTGCTTTGAAGGCCTTGTAAAATTCCGCTGTAAAACCATCTGGTCCTGGACTTTTCTTAGCTGGGAGGTCTCTTATTGCTGTTTCTATTTCAATGCTTGATATGGGCCTGTTAAGCTGGTTTAACTCATCTTGGTTTAGTTTTGGCATGTCAATATTTGCTAGGAAAAGGTCCATTTCTGTCAAGTTCTCAAACTTATTAGCATAAAGTTTTGAGAAGTATTCCCTTATAATGTTCTGAATCTTGGTTGTTTCCGTGGTGATGTTTCCATTCTCATCTCTGAGTTTATTAATTTGGGTGTGCTCTCTCCTTTTTCTGATAAGGTTTGCTAAGGGTCTGTCAATTTTGTTAAGTTTTTCGAAGAACCAACTCTTTGTTTTGTTGATTCTTTCTATAGTTTTTTTGGATTCTAATTCATTTAATTCTGATTTAATTTTGATTATTTCTTTCCGTCTACTGGATTGGGGTTTATCTTGCTGCTCTTTTTCAAGGAGGTTTAGATGTGTCATTAAATTGTTAGTTTCCGATCTCTCCAATTTGTTGATGTAGGAGCTCAGAGCTATAAACTTGACTCTGAGTACTGCCTTTGCTGTGTCCCAGAGGAGCTGGTAATTTGTGTGTTCATTTTTGTTCAATAGCATGAACATTTGAATTTCCTTTCTAATCTCTTCCATGACCCACTCGTGATTCAGCAGTGTGTTGTTCAGCCTCCATGTGATACCGGACTTTCTTTGGTGGCTTTTGGTGTTGAGTTCTAATTTTATTCCCTTGTGGTCAGAGAGAATGCAAGGTATAACTTCAATGTTTCTGAATTTAGACAAGTTTGCTTTGTGGCCTAAAATGTGGTCTATTTTAGAAAACATTCCATGTGCTGCTGAGAAGAACGTGTATTCTGATGCTGCTGGGTGAAATGTTCGGTAAATGTCTGTTAAGTCTAGTTGATCTATGCAGCTGTTTAGATCTGCGGTTTCTCTGTTGAGTTTTTGCCGAGTTGATCTATCTAGTGGGGAGAGTGGTGTGTTAAAATCCCCAACGATTAATGTCTTTGGATCTATCTGGGATTTGAGGGAAAGTAGTGTTTCTTTGATAAATTTGGGTGCTCCATTGTTTGGCGAATAGATATTTAGAATTGTAATATCCTCCTGGAGGAGAGATCCTTTAATTAATATGTAGCGACCTTCTTTATCTCTTCTCACGAATTTTAATTTGAAGTCTATTTTATCTGATATTAGGATTGCAACTCCCGCCTGTTTATGAGGGCCGTTTGCTTGGTAGATTTTGTTCCAGCCTTTAACCTTGAAAATATGTTTGTTTTTACGGGCAAGATGTGACTCCTGCAGGCAGCAGATAGAAGGGTCTTGTTTTTTAATCCAACTAGACAGTCTATGTCGCTTAAATGGAGAGTTCAGTCCGTTAACGTTAAGAGATAGGACTGAGAGGTATTTGGGAGTTCCTGCCATGTTATCCACCTTCTTGGGGGCTGTGAAAACTGGGTTCTTCCTAAGGTTCTTGGATTCTCAGTTTGGGTGCAGTTTCTTGGCCTTTGTTGCGTTCTTGTTGGTTTTCTATATGTAGGACATCTTTAAGAATCTTTTGCAGGGCTGGTTTGGTGGAGATGTATTGTTTCAATTTTTCTTTGCTATGGAAGGTTTTTATTTGGCCTTCAGTTATGAAGGAGAGTTTAGCTGGGTACAGTATTCTTGGTTGATAGTTGTTTGTTTTTAGGGCATGGCATACGTCATTCCAGGCTCTTCTTGCTTTGATTGTCTCTGCTGAGAAATCTGAGGTAATTCTAATTGGTTTCCCTTTATAGGTGATTAACCTTTTCTCCTTGACAGCTTTAAGGATCTTTTCCTTGGTCTGGGTTGATCCTGTGTGGATTATAATGTGACAGTGGGATGTCCTATTCTGGTCTGGTCTATTTGGGGTTCTAAAAGCTTCTTGTATCTGAATAGGCCTATCTTTTTGTATGTTTGGGAAGTTCTCTGCTAGGATCCTGTTAAACAAATTTCCTAGACCATTAACTTCTGTTTCTAGGTGTTCCTCTACACCCATTATCCTTAGATTGGGCCTTCTGATGGTGTCCTCCAGGTGTTGGATAGACCTATCATATTTCTTGGACTTGTCTTGGATGGTTGTATGTTCTTTCTCTATAATATCTAGGCTGTCTTCAATCCCTGAGATTCGATCTTCTGCATGGTCTAACCTGCTGTCAAGACTCTCTACTTTGTTTTTTATCTCTTTTCCTTCTAATTGGTCAGCTTTGATGGCTTCAAGTTCTTTGTTGAAGCTCTGTTTTAGGTCTTGTATGAATTTCTTTACTTCCTTAATTTGGTGTTCAGTGTTTGTTCTCAAATCACTTAGTTGATTGGTTATGGTTTCTTTGGACTCCCATTCCTTCTGTTGGGTTCCATTCAGCATTCCCTTTGTGGTCTCCCTGACTTCCTTCAGCTCTTTGTTAATGGATTCCATGAATGTCTTTAGTGATCTTTGTGTATTCTCTACCTGGTCTCTTAATTCGTGGATTACTCTTTGATTAGTTTCCTCCCTTCTGTGGGATTCCTGCAGTTCTCTTTGAGTGTTCTCTGCCTGCTCACGCCATTCCTCTCTTTCTCTTTGAGTATTCTCAAGTTGTTCACGCAAATCCTGTATCAGTTTTTGAGAAGCTTCCTCACGCTTATGATATTCCTGTATAAACTTCTGGGATGCCTCCTCTCTCTCCCTATCACGCTCATACAGAGTCCTTTGTACATTGTCAAACTTCTCATTTATCATGTTTGCTATTAGTGTTTGTAGAGCTATTTGGGAACTCTCCTCTGGATTATTCTTTATCTGTTCTAATCCCTGATTATCAAGGTTGGGAATTGAGATACCCGAATTTGCCATTTTTCTTGTGTTTTTCCGGCTTACTCGGCCCATTTGAGATAAAGATTGCACCAGTTTTGTGCTAGAACACTATCTTAAGGCAACCATCAACCAAAGTTTGCATTTGTACAGTCAATAGTCTACAGATACAATCTAGTTCAACAGATACATCTATTCAACATCAAACGACTATATGTTAAAGGACTTCGAACCGCAGAAAAGAATTTGGAAAACCAGAAATTATTAGGATTAGTGAGAGATGTAGGTAAAAAATAGGAATAGATTGGTGTGGGGAGGCACAGGGAGAGTTAACTATGTCCTAATCACAGTGCAGGAAATGGGTTGGGTAGGATGCAAGTAGAGAGAGAGAGAAAAAGAAGAGACGGAAAGGGGAATAAAGAGAGACCAGAAAAAGAATAGAAACGTAAAAATTAATGTTATTATAGAGGTTAAAAGACCGTCTATTTAGAGAGGAATGTGAATATGTTCAGAGAAGGGGAGGGACATAGAGGAGATGTGAAAAGCTTTAAGGGAGAAGAAAAGATCAGAAGTTCAGTAGAGCTAGATAAAAAACTAAAAGATAATTAAGAAAGAAAGAAAAAGAGAAAGAAGACAAGAAAAGAAAGGAAAACTCATTCACGTAATTCTGAAATAAAAATTATAAGATGAGAAAAAAAAAAGTTACTGGAAAACAATTATTTTTTCAGAAGAGGCAAAAATTAAAGATTAATAAAAGTTTTAGAAGGGAAAAAAATTTATATACATATATATATATATATATATATATATATATATATATATATATAAGGTAACAAAAAACAAAAAACAAGCAAAAAAAAAAAGAAAAGAAGAAGAAGAAGAAGAAAAAAAAAAAAAGTCTTTTGATTTTTTTTTTTTGGGGGGGGAGAGGAGTGGGAAGAATCCTGTATCTCCCTTTTGTCTGCAACCAGTCTCTTGTTGGAGTCTCTGGTCAGCTTGAGGTCCTGTGGCTTGATTGGTTTCTTAAGTCGGTTGGTTGGAAGAGGCAGAAAAATGCTCTGCTTTACCCAAGATTTTGAGATCCCCCTCCCAGGTTAGTTTTCTGGGAGGGTGGTCTGCTTTGAGAGTCACAAAAGAGGGGGATGTGGTGATGAGGCTAGGTTCTGAGTAGAGTTGAGGCCTTTCAACAAACAGTAGCTTTTCCCTGGGGCTATTTTGTGATAAAGCTCACAGTGCCCAGCCTGGAGCCATTCTCAGGGTTTCTGTTTTTCAATTGATTGTGGTGGCTGCTAAAGGGAGGGGCAGCCTCTGGCTCTGGTTACCCAGTGAGGCTAGGCTGGCGCCTGAGCTGGGTGACTTTTCCCTGGATGGAGCTGAGTCTGGCAGGTCACTTCGGCGTTAAGTTCTTGTGACCTGCTAAATGACTCATTTTATTCCAAGGCCTGAGCTGGAGCTAGCAGCAACTCCGAGCTTTGTCGGTATCCAAGATGGAGATCACCGGTGCTGGGGGGGGAGGGGTGGCCTTCCTTCCTCTGCTCCCTGAGGAGTGAGGATGTCGGGCTTGTACTCACGCCGAGTCTTGGATCCTGGGTCGTCTCTGGTGCCGAGTCTTGGATCCTGGGTCATCTCTGGTCTGCAAGCTGCAGGGTGAAGATGTCCGCTCTTTGTTGGTTCTTGCTGGTGTTGAGTAGAATCCGCTCGCCCGCTGCGTCTGGCTCCTTCGTCCCGGACTCTCTGTGTGAGCGCTCAGGTATGGCCCCCGGCTGTGGACTCTGCCGCTTGCGACCCTGCAGCCGCCGCCGCCGCCGTGGCGGCTGCTGGCGACCACTCGGGTGCTTCTTTTTGCCTTGGCTTCCCCTCTCTTGTCTAACTCTCTGTCCTGTGATGGCACACTTGGTGTGATTCTCTGGCTTAGGACTGTTCACTGGAACTCTAAAGCTGATTTCTATGCGAGAGCTTGTTCAGATTCCAGCTTCTCCTCCGCCATCTTCCCGGAACTACTCAGGCCGAAATTTTCTGAATAGAGACCCGGAAACACAACAAATCAAAGAAAGGTTGGACAAATGGGATTGCATAAGGTTGCAGAGCTTCTGCAGGGCAAATGACATAGCTAGCAAGATCAATAGAAAGCCCACGGATTGGGAGAAGATCTTTACTAGCCATACAACGGACAAGGGTCTCATATCTAAAATATACTTGGAACTCAAAAAATTAAACCACCCAACAACAAATCCTCAAAGAAACAACTGCCCAATAAATAAGTGGGCGAAAGACTTAAAGAGAAGCTTCTCTGAAGAAGAAAGGATGGCCATTAGACACATGAAGAAATGTTCAACATCCCTAGCCATAAAAGAAATGCAAATCAAAACAACATTGAGATATCACCTCACTCCAGTTAGAACAGCAAAAATCAAGAACTCTAATAACAACAGATGCTGGAGGGGATGTGGACAGAAAGGAACCTTACTTCATTGTTGGTGGGAATGTAAACTTGTTCAACCACTTTGGAAAGCAGTATGGAGGTTCCTCAAAAGACTTCACATAGATCTCCCCTATGATCCAGCAATCGCACTTTTGGGCATTTACCCAAATGTTTACAAACAAGACCACACTAAAGCTACCAGCACAACTATGTTTATTGCAGCATTATTTACCATAGCTAAGATATGGAACCAACCCAGAAGCCCCTCAGTAGATGAATGGATCAAGAAAATGTGGTATATATACACAATGGAATTCTATGCCTCCATCAGAAAGAATGACATCTCCCCATTTGTTAGGAAATGGAAAGGCTTGGAAAAAATTATATTAAGTGAAGTAAGCCAGGCCCAAAGAAACATAGGTCCCATGGTTTCCCTTATTTGCAATATCTAGTATAGGTATGAGTCAAGCGGAAAAGATCAGATAATGTGATGTTAGGAAAACGAACCCTTAAATATGTATTTTAATGTTTTTGTTTCTTTCATGCATGTGTTTCTAACGCATTTACAAGATTATTTCTTTGTTGCTTTGTATGTCCCTCCCCCACAGTGTAACCCCCGCTTTCACTTTATTAGATGTCAGTATAACATGTGGAGGAGAGGGGGACAAACAAGTCGTTTAAGGATTCAGGTGGACCTGTTGTAACAAGGAGAATTACAAAATGTCATGTCAAAGCAAGCTTTACAATGTCGGAGTGGGGGGGGAGGGGGGTATGATTGGGTGGGGAGGAGGGGGGAGGCTGGGAAGGGAGGTGAAGGGTGAAGGAGGAGGCTGCAATGCTTGGTAAGAAATGTATGCATTATCCTGCCAATGTAATTGTAACCCCTCTGTACAGTATGTTCTCAAATAAAATAAAATTAAAAAAAAAAAGAATGGCCAATAGACACATGAAGAAATGCTCAACCTCTCTAGCTATAAAATAAATTCAAATCAAAACAACATTGAGATTCCACCTCACCCCAGTTAGAATGGCTATAATCAAGAACTCTAATAACAACAGATGCTGGAGGGGATGTGGACAGAAGGGAACCCTACTGCATTGTTGGTGGGAGTGTAAACTTGTTCAACCACTTTGGAAAGCAGCATGGAGGTTTCTCAAAAGACTCCACATAGAGCTCCCCTATGACCTAGCAATCCCACTTTGGGGCATTTAACCAAATGATCACAAACAAGACCATACTAAAGCTACTAGGACAACTATGTTTATTGCAGTATTATTTACCATAGCTAAGATATGGAACCAACTCAGATGTCCCTCGGTAGATGAATGGATCACAAAAATGTGACACACACACACACACACACACACACACACACACACACACACACACACACACACACACAATGGAATTCTATGCTTCCATCAGAAAGAATGACATTGTCCATTTGTTAGGAAATGGAAAGACTTGGAAAATATTATATTAAGTGAAATAAACTAGGTGCAAAGAAACATAGGTCCCATGGCTTCCATTATTTTCAATAACTAGTATATGTCTGGGAGAAGTAGACAAGGTCAAAAGCTATATACATATGACCAGATAAGATGAAGTTAAGCGAAATGAACCCCAAGATAGGGACACAAGTGGTTTTTTTTTCTTGCTATTGTTTCTAATGTATTCATAGAATGCTAAATAGTTTCTTTCTGACTCCCAAAGGCTTTGAGTACTCCAGACAAAGTTCAAGTAAAGAAATAATATGATAACTTTATAATTTTTTAGCAGATTTCCCCTGACTCCAACTTAGTGAAGATGCCTATTACTTTCATCAGGGATGCTAACTGATGCACTACTATAATTGTTCTGAAAAATGATTATCAAAGCCTACTCTAAGACATTGAGAGTGAGGAAGGGACCATGGGAACAGAGAGATTAAATAGGAAAGAAACAACATTTTAGCCCAGAGTGGAATAAGGAGCTTGGGATGACTCCTGGGAATTAAAATCATAGAATGATTGAGTGAATGCTGGAGGAGAAATAGTGGAGGTTTTTTAGTCCTGGCACAATTGACATGTTGGCCCAAATAAGTTCTGCAAATGCAGAAAGAACATATTTGCAGGGAAAGATAATGAGCTCAGTGTTAGACTGCTGGATATGTTGGCTTTAAGAGGCCTGCAGGGCAGTAGCTTTCTAATATAAAACTGGATGTTAACAGTGTGTAATTCAGTAGAAAAGTCAGACATTCTTGTAGAAATCTTAATTTTTTTACACTTAAACTCTAAATCACAAGAGGAAACAAATTCACCTAGGTGAACTCATATTTTGTAATTCTTTTTTAGCCAGCCCTAGGTCTACATCCCATAGGCATCTCAAGCCAACAAATTCAACACTTTATGTGTTATTTTTCCCTGTAAGTTTGCTCTTACTAGATAAAACATGTGCAATAAGAAGGTGAAAGCACCAAGGATACAATCCTGAAAAATACACCAATTCAGGTTTTAACAGAAGATAAACAAGTAAGCAGAAATTTTTTCTTGCCTTATTGCATTCTTTTGGTCCTCCTTTAGATGTCCTCCTTTAAAAGTTCTTTTGAACTTATGATAACAAACAAATACAGAATAATGAAAATGTTTCTGAAATTTCCACCATTTATGGTATTTCTGGAGAATCTTGAAATGTAACCAGGAAGAGACTGTTAAAGAATTTATCTCCAAGCATTGTAAAAATTTGGGAAGGAATACCAAGGAGGGGTAAGGTTGAACTTTTTCTACAAGAATAGAGAAAAGGAAATGAGAATAGGCCTGGCTTTTTTCCCCTGAATATTTCTCTTTCATTACAAAATATAAAAAGTATAAAAATTCCCCTAAACTGTCATAACTACTTTACTAATAAAATCAGACTAATATTTTCACCTGTGAAATACAAGTTAGAGGAGTGGAGTTTATGCCTAATAATCTCAAGAGATTTTTCTTTCTTTAAGTGGTAGGCTCTCTGTAGCAAATACCATTTAATAAGGGAGAGAGAAAGTGTCCCTCAAGCACTAGAAATCCAAACATTATTTACATGGCAAACTTTCCTCCATTTAAAAAAAATAACCCTGAAGTATGGTTTTTCCCCCCGTGTTTAAGTTAACTCCTGCTCTTGTTAAAAACTCTAGCAACATCTGAAAATTCCCTATTGGTTGAGATTAAATAATTCTCTGAGAGAAAAAGGCAGATGATGGAATATAAAATATAGAATAGCAAAATGTTAAAGATTTATATGATCTGAAGGCAACAATGCTGATAAGAAATGTACTCATCACCTTGTTCATGTAGGTGTAACCCCTCTGTACAGTATTTTCACAATAAAAAAACTTAATTTTAAAAATGTATATAGATAATAGCATAGAGCAGGGAGTAGTGTAAATTACAGCCCCAAGAGCCAGATACTCTTTAGCTGAGTTCAGCTTTACCAACCACCAGGAGACCATGCCAGACATCCACAGGTGTCTTGAGCTCCATGCTTAGCACCTCTCTCTCTAGCAGGCCTCTGAGCCATGAGCCAGCATGTGCTACCACCTGAATGTTAGGAACCTCCCTGTTAGCTTGAACTGGTAGAATCTCAATCCTTCAATTGTAACACCACAAGCCCCACTCTCTGTCTCCCTCCAGTGTTTCTGACAAGCCATATCCACTCAACAACCAGGCACAACAACCTAGCAAGAAGCAGGGGGAAATTTCTCCTTTATTGTTTAAGTATCTTCAGTTTTCTCTCTCAGCTTCATGGACCCTAAAACATTTACTCACTTATCTCTGGTATAAGTTATTTATTTCTTGGAAATTCAGTAAAAGGAGGAGCCAAGAACAAATATTTGTTCTAAAATAAAATTATTATTCAATTGTCCAATTCTAGAAAATAAACTGATATTCCTCCCTACATGAATTAAATTGCTAAATGCAAATGACATTGTCACACTTAACATTATTGGGTGTTTCTCATCTAAAACAACACTGACACTTGAGGCTTGATAAAGCCTTTGCATTAGCAGATATCTTAGGATGCTTCTGACTTCTCCTAGTGCATGTAGCAAACCCCTGTTTGATCCTAGCACAGGGTGACAGGCAAAAATGTCTAGATATTGCCAAATGTCTCCTGGAAAAAAGGGGGCAAAAATCATTTCCGTTTGAAGACTCCTGAAGTAATTAAAAGGTAATGAAATCCCATGGGTTTTTTCCATTCTGGATCTATCAATATTTTAACTTTATCAAAATTGCCTCATCACTTCTGGGAAATTATTGAAGAAGTATTTTTCTCTCAGTCAGTATGAGAACTTTCCTCACAAGGGCATTTGTTGCAGGAATCCTCTTGGTAGAGCTTGGATTTTGAATGTCCCCAAAAGGCTTATGTGCCATTGGGAAGTGACGCAGGCTTAAGAAAGGAGGAACCTAGAGGAAGGAAGCAAAGCTACTGCAAGCAAATCCTCAAACATGATCTTGGCATCCTGGCCCCTTCCTCATTCTTATGATGCCCAGTCAGCATGTGCTCTACCCTATGATGTTCTGCCACATCACAGGTTCAAAGATTCCATCTACCATTGACTGAAAACACTGAAAATAATGAGACAAAAAAAAATCTCCTCTTCCTTTTAAGTTGAATTTCCTAGGTATTTTGTCACAGCCACAGAAAACAAGCTCACTTTTCTGGTGAAGTATAGTGGTAGGCCCAGAGGACAAGAGTATAGAGAAGGAAGAAGAGTGGTAGATTGAGAAATCTGAAAGAGACAGACAGACAGAATACAGATAGAGACAGAGAAACACAGAGACAGAGAGAGTTCCAGCACTACCCCTCAATATGCTGGAAACCAAGAAAGAAAGCAAAGCCAGGACCTGAAGCACTGCTATCAAACATCCTGAAGGAATGCAAAGACCTGCCAAAGACATAAAGACCAGAAGCACATCTTAAATCAGGACGGCCAAGCCACAAAGAGGGTGACAAGCGCAAGGCATCACACATACATGGAGAAATGTCCAAGATAGTGGCACTGAAGACCATGTGGCCTATGGCTTTTATCAGCTGCCATATAGCATTTGAACTGCCTAGCAAACTCCAAAGGGCCAGAGGAAACAGTGACATGCTAATCTGATCTTATCAAGGGAAAGTAAAATTGTTCATTTAGCTATTACTTCATAAAATGGAAGATACAACGATGAGGCATCTGTGGTAAAATGAAGACAATCATTGCATCCCAAAACTTTGGGATTTTTGTCTCTTGTGAACAGGAAATGTATATGTATTTTGCCAAGAAGCCCAGCTATACCAAGTTGAGGCAGAACACGTATAGAGGAAGGAAGTGTGGCCCAAGAACAACCAGAGCAATAAAAGCTGAGAGTGAGAAGGTCATCCTATCGCGTTACCTTCTCATGTCCCTAACTGACTGGAATCTTAATTTAGTCTCTTTTCTACTAGATGAAAATGATTCTTGGTATTCAAGAGCTGTCTCCCCCATGAGGCTTGTGAGACAATCTTCTGAGGGTTCTGGTGGCTTCTGTCAATGTAACAACATCTTTAACTCAGGTAATGATATCTTGGGTTTCATATCTCTGGGTATAAGTTTTTTTGGCATATTTTCAGTCTTTTTGTTCTGTCCCTTCTATTTTTATTAAACTGCCTTGTTCCAATGCAATGCCCTGCAGTGACTGGGACAGTTGTCTGCAGCACTGCAGGTACTCAGTAAATGCTGCCCACCTACCTGACCACTCAGACAAGGACTCTCATCTCTGGCATATTAATGGTAGAACTTCTTTTGAGATGACATCGTTGTTGTGTTATATCTATGCTGGAGATTCTTTGAGTCTCTGCTGGTCCCTGCCTCATTATCTCTTTTTCTAAAGGCTTATCAGCCACACACACACATACACATACACACACACGCACAAGAGTTCTAGCCATGTCTTTCCCTTAGGAATAAGGACATGGGCCAGAATAGCAAAATGAGATTCAACTTAGAAAAGTGCACAGAATTTTTCCTAAGAGAATCTTAGAATAAGGGGGGAAATTCAATGAATTGGAGAGGAATAAATTTAAAAGAGAGTAGAAGAGAAATAGAACAATAGCCTCTCTTAGAATCATTTGCCCTTGAACACCCTGGATCTGTTTGTACTTTCTTATTGAAGGACATAGTCTCTATTTCCTAAAGAGCAATAGTTGTGTGTGTGTGTGTGTGTGTGTGTGTGTGTGTGTGTGTGTGTGTGTGTGATTACTCTGTATATCTATACAATAAATAGCAAAAAATATAATTCTTACAATGTAGTACTTAATGTCCCCACTTCTTGTGAGATGCTACAGAAGTTCCTTAATGAAAGTTTCAAAGACATCTTTTCCTACAAGTGCATTCCACACCTTAGCATTGTTTAACACTGTTTATACTATATGTGGTTAGAGAAAGAAAAACAGAAACAGCCAGACACTGAAGTCCAAAATACATTTCCCCTCTGTTTCTGTAATCTTGCCAGGGAGCAAGAGAGTATCAGACAGAACAGCCTCCTTCTCCCCTCAAAACAGACAGTTTTCATTAGCAGACACAGCCAGGAGCAGAGAGGATGACACACACTCCATTGCTTCCCTGTGACTTTCTAGAAAGAATTCCAGAGGAGTCTAGAAGGTAGCCTGAGGCTAGCAGTAGAGCCATGTCCAGAACTGACCCAGGCAGGTACCTGTTGGGATCCGGATAGGACTTGACAGCCAAATTGCAGCCTTAAGTCAGAGCATCTTAAAAGAGAGAAAGGGAAAGGGCCACTGGGCCATGGTCCTTTCCAGTAAAACAATGACTGCAACAAACCAGCCTGACCTCCCAAGCCAGGCCACTCACTGGGCATCTGTCTGGCTCTTTTTATTCTGTTTGGAACCCAGTGAGTGACAGTTGCAGGATAAAAAGGAAAAAAGAAAAAGACAAGTCATGACATCTGTTCTTTTCCTTCCTTCTGTAATATAAGCCTCAAATCCTGCAGAAAGGCCAGAAGTTACACCATGACTCTTTGTACTGTCTGCTGTTAATGAGGCCTCCAGTGACATTTCCCCTCTAGACAGTGATGCAGGTAGTGATATTGTTTCCAAGAAAGGGTCACACCTGGGGCATCTCTGATTCTTTTCAGAAGCCTGCCCCAACCTTGGAAGGACCCTAGTCCTAGCAGGTACACTAATCATGGCACTGTGACAGGGATTTTTTAAGACCCTAGAATATTGCAATGGTGGCCATGCCAGCCATCAGAGCCTTGTGTAGATATTCACCAAGGGGTTTTTTGAGTGAGCTGCCTGAGCAATGAGTGATCTCAGGCCCTGGGAGCCTCTGCATGCCTTCTCAGCACTTCAGCCACTTGCAGGGAAGAAAGTAAGTTGAAATCTCATCTCAGGCATTTGTTAACACTCAGTGTTGTCACAAGTGGGCTATGCCACCTTCATTGAGAATCTGAATTGTGTGCAAAACAAAACAATCATGTTCCCAAGACTAGTTTGTTTGGTATCTCAAGGCTGAGAAAACAAAAATATTTTCAGCAAATGCTTCCTAAGAGATAGTGTTTACGGTTTCTTCCAGAATAGATTGATTTGTCTGAGTATACAATATGAACCTTTTATCCTTCTCACCATTCTTTCTTTGGGTAGCATCTCTACATGTTAATGTATTCAGCTTGGCCCCAATACCACAGATGTCCATTTGCATTACCCCTGAACTGGTTCTTTCACACATTACATTTTACACACTCTCTATACCCCCTCCCGCTTCAGCTCAGGATATCATTACATTCAGAGAGCAATTGCTACTTCCCTGACTGTGATTGATCCCCACTTATTTCATCCTGCATGCAAAGTATTTGATTTCAAGTGTGGTTCATTCTGCTTGGTGAACTCATTATAAAGTCAAGCTGAACATCTCACAGATGTGAAGCACCTTGCCTTTGAGGCTCAGCAATCTAATTTGGAATCTCATTATAGACCTTCTATTGGTGGTAGACACCAGGGCAACAACCTGGCCAGCATTTTCTGCCCATCTTCAATCCCATAAAGAAACTGTCATTTCAATATGGGCATGCCAGAATATTCTTCATTTTGGAAAATAGCTTTATTTATCTCTCCACCAATGACTATTGGCACTGATGAGAAAGTAATATTTTGTAGGCTATTTTATTAAGCATCTCAGGAGGTCAGGTGCTGAAAGAGACAGCTCGCAGCTGTTCTGGCTCACATCTATTTAGTTAGACTTCTCTATGGATCTTATGTTACATTTTCTAAAGTTTACAATGTGGTTGTCATTTTTGCTAAGAATCTATATACCAAGAATCATTGCTCTGTGCCAAAATGTAGTTTAACTCAGGAAGGGATGGTTTCTGGTGTCTCTTTCGTGGATAAATAGGGAATGGGGTAGAAATGGAAAGTTAGGGTTTATTTGTAGAGAGACACATTGATTCTGAAAGATTGATGCATTCATTTTTTTCCACCTATTTGGTGCTTTCAAAATCAATGAACATCTAAAGCTTGGTTCTGGCTGCTAATGAAGTTTTTATTTCTCTACTTTCTATTTTAAAACTTTGGTAAGGAAGAATATTTGCTTTTCCAATTGCAATTGCTTCTGTTCCCCCACAGGGAAAGCTGAACCTTGAAAAGAAGTAGAACTTGTTTCTTTGCTATAGAAGAATAAATAGGTTTCTACAATCACATGGAAAGAAAAGAGAGCAGATAGTGATTAAAGTTATGAAGCACTAATAAAAAAAATGCAAATCAAAACATTTACATACCACCTCACCCCCGTTAGAATGGCTATAATCAAGAACTCTAATAACAACAGATGCTGGAGGGGATGTGGACAGAAGGGAACCTTACTGCATTGTTGGTGGGAGTGTAAACTTGTTCAACCACTTTGGAAAGTAGTATGGAGGTTCCTCAAAAGACTCCACATAGAGGTCCCCTATGACCCAGCAAGCCCACTTTTGGGCATTCACCCAAATGTTCACAAACTAGACCATACTAAAGCTACCAGCACAACTATGTTTATTGCAGTATTATTTACCATAGCTAAGATATGGAACCAACCCAGATGCCCCTCATTAGATGAATGGATCAAGAAAATGTGGTACATATACACAATGGAATTCTATGCCTCCATCAGATAGAATGACATTGCCCCATTTGTTAGGAAATGGAAAAACTTGGAAAAAATTATACTAAGTGAAGTAAGCCAGGTCCAAAGAAACATAGGCCCCATGGTTTCCCTTATTTGTAATAACAAGTATATGTCTGAGACAAGCAGAAAAGGTAAATATGTTGATGTTAGGTGAAATGGACCCCAAGATAAGTATTCAACTGTTTTTTACTTTCATGCAATTGTTTCTAATATATTTATAAGATGATTTATTTGTTGCTTTGTATGTCCCTCCCCCACAATATAACCCTTATTTTCACTGTATTTGATGTTGGTATAATTTGTGGAAGGGAAGGGAAAAAACAAATCATTTAAATAGGGATACAGGTAGACCCATTGCAACAATGAGATATACATTGTTATGTTGAAAAACGAACTTTACAACTTTGGAGGTGGGGGTGGGGGGAGTGGAGGGATATGGGAAGGGATAGGAAGGGGAAACAAAGGAGGAAGCAACAATGCTTGATAAGAAATGTAGAAATGTATTCATTATCTTGCCCATGTAATTGTAACTTCTCTGTATGGTATTTTCATAATAATTTTTTTTAATTATGAAGGACTAGAGTTAGGGACCTGGGGAAAGGTTATAGCCTATGAATAGGTTAATGTAGCTATGAGCAACAACAAAAACAGATTTATTTTTCAGGATCACATACCACCTTTGGACTTCTCAGATCTAGAAAAAGTGTCAGGAAACCAAACCCATCTCCTTGCCTGTTTTTGAAATAATGTTATTTAGGACACAATTTATTCACGTAGGTCCAGTTCTGCTTTGGAAATGCCAACACAGAATTAAGTACCTGTAGAATTAAGTACCTGTGACAATAGCCATATATCTCTCAAACCTCATGTAATTCCTATCTTGCCCTTAATAAGAACAGTTTGATGGCTTCTGCCTAGGAAAAGAAATCTTACATTTCCATTTAGTTCATAATTAACAAAGAAGGTATTTTGAACATAATTTCCAGAACAATAATTGCAATGAAGATTATGAGGTTAGAATAAGAATCTGACCCCTCAGAATTCTCAATAAGCTTAAATTTATGAATCTTAAATTTCTGTAGTTTCTCCCCAAGAAAAGTTTTTGTATTAATGGTTAATTAATAGCAAACCTCTGATACCATTTATTCATACTTTCAATTCATATTTTCAACTCCTCTTTGGATTTGCACTTATGGGCTGGAGAAATATTTAATTTTATATTTACTGCATGATATTTAGGTCAGACATTACTCAGGAAAGGTGAAATTAGGCATGAGTAATAGTAAAATTTTATAGCCTATCTATCCCATAAAATTATCTCATTGACAGTATTTCTCCACATTTGACCCTCCCTTCTGAAAGATTACCTCTAGTTCTTATGTCTTTTTAGAGAATGCCAGCAATCATCATGTTAGAGGACTATAAACTATTTTCATATAAACACATCACTGTATGGCTGGAAAGATGCCAGCCATCCATCACTATTTTCTCTTGGAATCTACTCTAAGGAACTGTCAGGCCATGAGTTACACATTTCCATTCAAAAGGTACAATAAGGCAATGAGATGAATGGATAGTTAAAGGCAGACCTGGATGTTGAGTAGACAGGGAAAGGAATTGATATAGATAGATAGATAGATAGATAGATAGATAGATAGATAGATAGATAGATAGATAGATAGATTGGTAAGTAGATAACAGACAGGCTGGACAAGAATAGAAATTATTTTCCAAAGTGGTTGAACAAGTTTACACTCCCACCAACAATGAAGTAAGGTTCCCTTCTGTCCACATCCCCTCCAGCATCTGTTGTTATTAGAGTTCTTGATTATAGCCATTCTAACTGGAGTGAGGTGGAATCTCAATGTTGTTTTGATTTGCATTTCTTTTATGGCTAGAAAGTTTGAGCATTTCTTCATGTGTCCATTGGCCATCTTCTTTCCTCTTCAGAGAAGTTTCTCTTTTAAGTCGTTAGCCCACTTATTTATCGGGCAGTTGTTTCTTTGAGGATTTGTTGTTGGGGGATTTATTTTTTTGAATTCCAAGTATATTTTAGATATGAGACCCTTGCCCATTGTATGGCTAGTGAAGATCTCCCATCGGTGGAGGTTCCTCAACAAACACCACATAGAGCTCCCCTATGACCCAGCAATCCCACTTTTGGGCATTTACCCAAATGATCACAAATAAGACCACACTAAAGCTACCAGCACAACTATATTTATTGCAGCATTATTTACCATAGCTAAGAAATGGAACCAACCCAGATGCCCCTTGGTAGATGAATGGATCAAGAAAATGTGGTATATACCAACAGCAAATACAGTTTTCACTGTATTTGCTGTTGGTATAATTTGTGGAGGGGAAGGGAAAAAACAAATTGTTTAAATAGGCATAAAGGTGGACCCATTGCAACAATGAGATGTACAATTATGTCAAAAAATGAACTTTACAACTTTGGCATGTGGGGGAGAATGAGAATGAAGGGAGGCGGGGTGGGGGGAGATGGGAAGGGTTGGGAAGGAGAAACAAAGGAGGAGGCAACAATGCTTGATAAGAAATGTACTCATTACCTTGTTCATGTAATTGTAACCCCTCTGTACAGTATTTTCACAATTTAAAAAGATGTGGCATATATATATATATATAGAGAGAGAGAGAGAGAGAGAAGAGAGAGAGAGAGAGAGAGAGAGAGAGAGAGAGAGAGAGAGAGAGAGAGAGAGAGAGAGACAATAGAATTCTATGCCTCCATCAAAAAGAATGCTATCACCCCATTTGTTAGAAAATGGAAAGACTTGGAAAAAATTATATTAAGTGAAGGAAGTCAGACCCAAAGAAACATAGCTCCCATGGTTTCCCTTATTTGCAATAACTAGTATACACAAGCAGAAAAGGTCAGATAAGATGACATTAAGTGAAATGAACCCCCAGATGGGGCCACCCACAAATGGTTTTATTCTTCCTTGCTATTGTTTCTAACATATTTATAAGGTACTATGTGATGTTTTTGGTGCCTTGTATGACCCTCCCCCACAGTATAACCCCTGTTTTCACTGTATTTGAAGTTGGTATAACTTGGGGAGGGGAAGGGGGGGGAAAGTGTTTAAATAGGAATGCAGATTGACCCATTGCAACAATGAGATGTGCAAGGTGTTATGTCAAAAAACGAACTTCACAATTTAGGCAGGGGTGAGGGTAGGGAGGATGTGGTGGGGGGGGTGTAGCAGAGGAGGTGGGAGGGAAGGGATGGTAGGGGAAAAACAAAGGAGGAGACAACAATGCTGGATAAGAAATGTACTCATTACCTTGCTCATGTAACTGTAACCCCTCTGTACAGTATTTTCACAATAAAAAATTAAATAAATAAATAAATGAGAAAAAAAGAATAGAAATTATAAGGCCTAGTAGAATATAATGAATCTTTAATATTCTCCAAAGCCCAAGTGTTAAAAATTTGATTCTTAGGGTGGCACTGTTGGGATGCTGAGGAAACTTTATGCTGTGGGGGCCTCGTCTTCAGGTGTTTGGGGCATGCCCTTGAAGGAAGCAATAGGAGCCCAGCCCCTTTCCCTCTTTCTTTGTTCTCTGCTCACCAGGTGGGCAATGTTTCATCACTGGAATTCATGTTTACTTTTTATCTGCTATGTCTGTAAACAGTTCTTGGCATTCTTTTTTTTGTCTACATTTTTTATTGTAAAGATACTGTACAGAGGTTTATAGTCACATGAGTAAGATAATGAGTACATTTCCTATCAAGCATTATTACCCTCTCCTTTGTTTTCCTCCTACCATCCCTTCCCTCCCCATCTTGGTATTCTTTGACCTAACTTCAATTTTTATCTACAGCTTTACATGACCTGTGTGTTTCTTTATCCTTTGTTTGTTTTTGTTTGTTTGTTTGTTGTAAAGATACTTGACATTGAATTCAGAGCCTGACCTAAATCCAGGATGATCTTATCTTGAGATCCTTAATAAAAGTACATTCACAGTAAAAATAATAAGAAGAAGAAGAAGACTGTTTCTAAATAAGGTCATATTCATATCCTAGGTACTGGATTAGAATAGACATTTCTAAAGTACACAACACATCATACCTGTGAAGGCACTGTGATTAATGGCCAATGAGACAATAGCCTCTGTACACCCTATACCAATTGTTAACATGAGTTTTCATCCATGTCTCTCAGAATCACAGACAAGTGTGTTGCCATTTAGGTTTCCAAGCTTTCGTTGATTTTTGACTTAATAATGATATTTGGGAAGAGACTGTTGAAGACAGAGACTGTGATCTAATAAACTTCAATGGCTTCACCACTGTGACCTTGAGAAAGTTCATCAATATTCTTAAGCTTTACTCTTCTCATCTATTAATTGTAACAGTAACAGTAACATTTACACTTAATTTGACAATTTTTACTATGTATAAAAGTGATTTGTAAATTATACAACAGTATTTTTATTACTAACCATTTCAAAGTCCAAGTATATAATTCAATTTTTTTTCTTCCTTGTCATAACCTTTTTCTTCCATTCTTTAAATATCAACATTATTCCCACTTTATTTTCTAAGGACTTGTTGTATGTGTCAGACCCTTGACACAACCTAAAATAGCTTTTTATATTTTACATTCACACTGAAATGATGTTGTGCAGGTGTGTATTTGAAAGCAGAGGTGACATTAACAACAGTTGGTTTATGAAATCACATACTTCATAAGTAAGAGAGATATCTAAATATTTCACTATGTTCATGACTCACAATATAGATTATTCCAATAGCAGACAAACAAGGAGAAAAAAAAGAGAAAAGTTAAATGTCCTTGGCAAATAGCATGTTAACTTGTCCTTCTGAAGGCATGTTCATGATCACTTAAAAGGAAGTGAATAATATAATTCAGAAATATAAATAGATGATCATATTGGACTGCAATGAGAGCAGATGTTTTAAGTTATGTAAAAATCTTACCCCATCTGGTAAACAGTAAAAATGTCTCAACAACAACCCACAGATGAAATGTTGCCAATAAAAGTGAATATAGGGTAGGATTGGATAGAAGGCAGTTTTATTGGATTACTTCATAAAATGCTAAAAGGCTATTAATATGACTAATAATTTCACCTTGTATGGTGGTTATCATTACAAAACATATTTTCAAAATTTTCAGAAACTTCCCTAGGCAATTTCATAATACATTTCACCATTCATTCATCACACTTGTTAAATTAACTAGCTTATCCCCCACTCCCCACCCCGCCTGGAGAGGACCTTAAACCTAGAAATGCTAGAGTGCTAATATGTTAATTGAAGCATTTACTCTTTCTCCACTCTAATCAAGATGTGTACCAATAAGATGAAATAAAATTAGAGATGGGTGAGAGTCCCACTGTTTCAGATCTCACTCCATTTGTGAAGAGTAGGTGGATCTATCATGAACATTTGGTTTGTGTCAGTTTGCCTTATAGCTGGATTTCATTGTGTGAACTGTTTGTAGTCAGTCTTTTCAGCTACAAATAGGATGCCACTGACATAAATTTACTGCATTATTCCAACTGAAATTATTACTAGAAAAACTTTCCTAAAAGCAGTAGAGTTAAATATCTTACATAAAGGCTGTCCTTTGCCCCCTCCCATACTTGGGTCTAAAAAGTTGTTATTGCTATCATATTTCTTGTCCATGCTTTTGAACTGCTTATGGAAACCTGTACCAATTCATTTATTTATTGTAACTGGAAAAAGGCCAGGAAAGGTGCCCTGCAGTACAAAGAAATCTGAAAAAAAAAAAAGAGCTAAATTAATTACTCCTAGGTATAAACAGACTCTTGTTAGAAAAATAAAATAATTTCTTGCATCTATGAGGAAGTAACCCTGGATGAAGTGAGAAAGTAAAGGGAGAAGATTTTAATTACACAGACAAGTTTCTGCGCTATTATTTTTTTTAATGTGTTTGGTGGATTCGATTAAAGGGGTACAACACTCATATAAACATACCACCCCCTTTCCTCAACTCTCTGTTATACTAAAGATTGTTCAGCAAATCCTTTATCATAAATTAGTGGAAATGAAACAATTAAAATTAACTGGCTAGGACAAAAGACATGCATGTTTTTGAGTTATGTATTCCTTTATTTTTAATAGTTATAGTTTTACTCTCTGAATCCTCAAAGGTATTGCACATGTTTTATATAAAGAAGCAGAGATCATTAATATGCAACTATAGTAAAGAAATGCTTTAAATCAAAACACACTATACTATCTTTGAAAAAATAGAAATTATGCAGAATCTCATTGTGCCCTCTAATGCTTCCTACTACATTTAGGATAGAATTCAGTCTTTCTCTGAAGGACCTAGCACCTACCTACTGTCCCAATTGTAATTAATTCTCCTCTATCTCACACAAAATCACTTCTGACTATGCATATACCAAACTCTGTCCTGCCTAGAATTTAATTGATCCTGCTCTCTAGAATATTTCATTGAGTCTTGATCCTCCTGCAATTTATTCCCTTGGTCACCATTACAAAGAAACCTGTTCCTCCCCCTTCTAAGGCAAACATTCCCTCCCAGGGACTCTCTCCATTTCCCAATACCCTGTTTGTATGCTTTATAGTGTGAATTAAAGTTTGTGACTATTCGTATGCCTCCATTTTCTATTGATCATTATTCTATACCACACTAGAAGCTCCATGTAAATAGAGATTATTTCCCTTGCACCCATTAGGAAGTGCTCCATAAATATTCTTTTAGTTATTCTAGTTTCTGAAAGAGACATTAAGAAGAAAATGAGTCATTCTTCTCAGAGAACTTACTTTCTAAAGAGGAGAGGGACAAGAACAGAACCAGAATGTAGACAGGAATGTGAAAATGCAAAATGAAGGAATGGAAACAAAAGGTTAGGGGAACAGAAAATTCATGGCAGAGATCTACATGAAAAAGACAAACATTTGAGTTGGGTCATTAAATGTATTAAGAAGAAATCAGGAACAAAGACCTTGGTAGAGCTAAATTACAAGAGTGGAGGCAAGATAATGGAGAGTTGGGATGGTACAACAAGGTATGTATAATGATTGGGACTGGGGGAAGATCAGGGCTAGGAAAACAGTTGTAGGTGGATAGGGTAGAATGTGCTGTACTGAGTGTTATACTGAGTGATCAGAGGGCACCCAGGAAACTGAGGCACTGTCTGAAGTACCTGAAATGCATGCTCTGTGAGATCCAGAGCCCAGGGAAGCCACCAGAAGGCCTCCCCAGAAGTATATGCTTGATGCCTTGACAAAACTCTTTCTCATCTCTTCATCTCTGCTCGCTTCAGCAGCTCAGACTCTTGATTGAATAAGCCCTCCTGAGATAATGCTTCTATCAACTGTGCCTGGAAAATGAAATCTAACATTTCCTTCTCTTTAAGTGCATTTCATTACAAGTAGTTACCTTCTTTCCCCCTCAACTCTCAAAGACTCTGGCGAACGATAAAGGAAAAGAAGTAAGGACTTAGGTATTTGAGGTTTACGTTTTTAAGTAATGTTTTCAAGCCCATGTCTAGTTTTATCAAGAGGAGAAATCGGGCAATTTTTCACAGGGGGAAGATAATGGCTTATGCCTGTGGCAGGTAAACTATCTCCAGTACCTTCCTCTTTTCCCAGCTTTAGTACTGGCTGCCTTAGCACTAAGTCCTGGCTAGACAAAGGGTGATATTTTCAGCAGACTGTTTTACCAAGATAAGAGGAAAAGGTGAAAATAAGTCTTCATGCCCTAGGCACATATGTTTTAGTCTATGATAGCAAAAAATACATCCATTAGAGCTTTAGTTTCACATTGATGTAATGGGGAGAGATTTTAAGTCATCAAAAACAACAACAAAAAATTCCCCTAAGAGCTGTCTGTGATCCTTGTAGATTCCTCTTCTGAAATCTGCTAGTAATTTAACTCTTTACTATTAGGTAATTTGAAATATGGAATTTGGATTACCTTGTCTCTCCCTACTACCTATGATGATATAATTTCTATGATGCTGTTTCTAAACAACTTTGGTAGAATTCAACACTCTATTAAAGTGACTCACACATCTTGATCAAGCAGGAACCCCATGGGAGATCCTTAAGGCAATTATTCTAATCAGCTTGCTTTTGTCTGTACCACCCAGGTGCACAAGCACAAAGATGCTTCCTAACTTTTGCATTGTCTTATATAGGTGCTTTGTAACAATTTATCTGAAACGCTTAAACTATCAAAATATATTAACTAATCTAGAATTCTAGGAAGTGAGTAAGTTCTTTAAGCAATTTCTCAGGACCTTGAGGTTCAAGGACTTGTTGTCTTTGAACATCAGGCTCAGGAAACTTGAGTTTCCCATAGCTGTATGTTAACTGTAACTAATGTCAGATATTCATTTAATAAACAATAAAATGAATAGAACGAGAGATGGGAAAATAGCACTGGTTGTGTCAAGCCATGTTTCATGAGAGATACATCTAAAAATACAAAGAAAATATTCATGCTTTTTAAAATGCTAGTCAGATCATATGTCCACCTATAATAGACTGTGTGTAGCACATAGCATAAATCCAAATACCTTTCCACAACTAAGAAGTCCTTGTTATCCTATATTGTTCCTCTTTTCTTCTCCTACAAACTCTGCCCATCCAAGTACACTATCAGTGCTTAGAAAACTCATTCAGGACTTCCTCACTCCAGGTTTGCTGTCTCCTTTCCTTGGAAGGCTCTCACCTTTCCCTTTCCAATATTCTCAGGATTCGCCACTGTTATTTTATTATTTATTAATTCACTTAGTCTTTCGGTAGTTATTCTTTTGACCTCAGGTCCTCTCTCTCAGCTTGCTTGCTTATCTAGTGCTCTACATTTGAGTCACAGCTTCAACCTACTTTTTGATAGTTCTTTTGAAATGGGGTCCAGAGAATGTTTCTGCTCTGGTTATCCTTTAACTGAGATTCTCTTGTACTCTGAATTTCAAGTAACTAGAATTACAGATGTGAGCCACTGGGTGTCCTTTATTTCAGTTCTAAAAGAAAAAAAGAAAAGTTACTTCATTGAGACCTCTTCTCTTTACCTAAATTAAGTCAAATATTATATTTGCTACTTGATTATTTACTTGTCTTACAATTTCAGACTCTTCTTAATTTTCCCATAAGCCTTAAATAGAACTTTAGAACATTCTAATCAATTTCTTTCTGTATGCCCTTTTGTTCATGTGTGTGCATGTGTGTCTGTACCCACTTCACAATGCCCCACAAAAACAAATGCCCCTTTCTGTGCTGTTACCATTGTATCCCTAACAACTAATAGTATACTGGGAAAGCACTGAATTTTTTTTAACATTGAAGAGTAGGAGCCAAACAAACAGAGCACTACTGTTTCCTGGTAAATTCCATCTCCAAAGGAACATTTTTAAGTAAAATGGTTTGAAACTATCTTCTGACCCATGTATTTTCAGACTATTCTTGGAGCATCGAGTCATTAACATCTGGAATAAGAGAGTCAAGTGAGGACTATTTGGATGGTTGAGCCAGTTAAGTGTAATCCATTTGTAACTCAGTTGGATGAGTATAAAATTGCATATTTAAAGGGATCACTCCTTTTTAGAAAGTTGGCTCATTAGTAACACTGGAGCATAATGGAGTGTGATCAAAACATTGGTACCTTCTACCGAGAGAATAGCTCCTGGGGGCCCTAGTGTAGTGACAAAGTCTATCTCATGGAAGCATGCATGCAGGCAGGCAAAAATGCAGCCATGTAGGTATGCACATTTCTTAGGTCCTCAGAAAACCTGCCTGAAGATAATAGCCATAGTCCTTGCTCCAAACCTTTCTTTCTACTTCTGAAGCAGATTGTTGCTTATTTGGATAATAAAGAGAAATCTAAGTATCAACCACATAAAATGTTTAGTGCCAGATGCATGCTCTCAGCTGTCAAAAAAATAAATCTCTTTATTATTAACAGATCTCCCTCTCTTTTACATTCATGTTTCAGCTTTGTATAAGTTGATACATTTGGTTAAGGTTCATTTTCACTTCTTGACAGTTGTTTGCCTGTTTAAAATGCTCAGAAGCACACACAGCATGGAGATGAAATGCACAAAGTCCCTAGAAAATTTAACTGGAAAGGCAATGGCTATGTCTGTCAGTTTTTATCAGAAGGCTTGCATCCTCTTCCTAGCTCTGCATGCCTTGCTTTGAGGAGTACATGAAAGGTCAGCTGGAATTCAAGTCTCATCAGGTTACCCCTCATCATAAAGAAGGCACACTTTAGATTTTGAACAACTAACAAGTGTTTTGCCACTTCATGAATTTCTCACAAAGCAGGTCATATTTGTTGACAGTGTAATAACCACACAAAACTACTTCAGTTGTCCAACTGAAATGCCCCTGAATTGATGGGTGTTTGAATCTACTCAATTCTATGAGAAAAGTTTCATATTGATAGAAAGTGCTAGTATAATTATAGCCATCAAAGAACATCCGTACATTTCCAACAACATTAGCAGCAGCAGCAGTGAAGCAACTCTGAGCACTAGCTACAGGGAAATACATGCATTATCAAAGACAAATGAGGTAAGAGCTCATATAACTAAGTGAGAGTATATCCCTACCATTCTTTAAATGTTATGTTCTTATTCTATTGCATCTAGAGAAAGAAATTGAAGCTGATTCCCAGGGCCTATACAATCCCTTGTGCATATGCAATACATTTTCTCCATTCACATGACTTCTTACACCTGTTCCTGTTTTCTCTCTCTTGAGGTTTATTACCCCAGGTCATAGAACACATCACCATTCATAGGCAATCCACTTCCCGTATGGACTACCCTGTTTAATTACCTTCAGCATGTTTTCAGTAATCTGAAATCATCACATTTACTTCTTTGTTTACTTGTTTAATATTTATGTCTCTACTTCATAATGTAAGTTCCATGAGGGTAGGGACTTTGTACCTGATGGAATCTGTAATACCTAGTAATCCCTCAGAATCTGTGAGGGTTTGGTTCTAGAATCCCATAAGGACACCAAAATACACAAATGCTTAGAGTGCTTTAGTTACAATAGAGTTGTAGTCTCATATAATATGTACAGGCACCCTAACTCATGTATTTCAAGTCAGCTCTGATTACACATAATACCTTACTGCTGGGATGTGAATGATGTGTAAGTGGTTGTTACACTGTACTGTTTAGGGGACAGCGACAAAAGTCTACACTCATTATTATAGATGCAATTTTTTATTTTTTTAAATTTTTTCCCATCCCAGCCTCCCCCCTCCCCCCCAATCCCAATCCTTCTCCTTTACCCCCCTTCCCCCCCACCCCCGCATAGATGCAATTTTTTTGAATGAAGTATTTTTTAACCTTCAGTTAGTGTGCAGATACAGCACCCATGGATACAGATCACTGATGTGTACACAATCTATATCTGCTACACTGTATATGTGGAGATATGTAGAATAGATAATAAGTATAAACAATAGTAACAAATACCTCAAGTATTTGGTATTAATGACAAGCATTCAGCATGACTGCAAGGAAATCATGACACATCTGGAATAGGCACATGAGGTAGAGGAGCTCAAGAGAGACAAGCCTGTGAGAACACCAATCAGAAAATCACCCCTAAGTATGAAGGATGGGTAGAATGGGGAACAGAGACTGGGAGGAAGGAATTAAAGAAAGAAACATTACATATAACAAAAACCAACCTGAAATTATAGGAGAAGAAAGGAAGAAACATTACATATAACAAAAACCAACTTGAAATTATAGGAGAGGATTCAAGTCAGAAAGTGATGGAAAATAACATCAGAGCCACTATTGCAAAAGGCTATGAGTACATGGTAGGAAAAAGAGAAGAAGGGGTAAAAGAAGAGGACATGAAGAATATGAAGAAAGGAGGAAGAAGAAAAAAAAGAAGAAAAGGGAAAGAGTAAAGGGAGTGATGGGAGGAGGAAAGTGCTGTTGAGGATTTTTAGCAAAAATGATTATAGATGAGAAAGAGAATGGTTATTATATGCTAAAGATGAAACAGGATGAGTTTCATGTGTGACAGTTTAGGAGAATTTGAGATTTACTTACTGGAATTATTCACTCATGAAAGACAAAAATGATAGTCTAGCAAAAACCTTACCAATGCAAAAAAAAAAAGTATGGCTGTGAAAAATGCACTAGTCAAACTTAATGAACATTGGAGTGGATGGGACTCAAGTCATTACAATACTCCTTGACAAAGGCTTTACTTCCTAAAGAAAGAATATAGAGGAAGATGATTGGTTCCTTCAAAGTAGTTCAGAATCATCAGAAGGCTCAGAGTCAGGAACAATACCATCTACTTATTCCTGTCCTGAAGAATAAAGCTGTGCCAAAGGTAGGAACAACATTCCCACATATAAGTCTGTGTGCACAAGTCCTGGGCCAGGTGATTAGCTTCTTTCTGAGAAGTCTCATTTTCAAGATTAAATGATTTGGCTTTGGATTTTCTTATGCTTTTACAGTTTGCACTTTCTCTAATATCTCACCACTAAGGTCACCACTAAGGTCAGATATGAGAGAAAATTCTCAAACTTTCATAAATAAACAAATATGTGAGATCTTAAAGAAATGTATAGGACTTCAAGGAGTATCTAAAGTATTTTTTATTTATCTTCGAAGATCATGTGCTGGAAGTAAAAATAGGTCATGTTCACATCAGCAGTGAGCTCCCACTATTACTCAACTGAGACTTCCCAGGGGTATTTTTGCATCATTGCAGGTCTTCCTACACATGTCAAGGAGAGATCATTTGTACTTATATCTCCAATTATTATTTTTAGAAAACTATGGAACCTGAGCAAAATGAAGATGGCTGCAGAGAACAGAAGAAGTAGTAGAATTACAAATTTTCTCCATTATTCCTTGCTTCCTCAAAGACATAGGAGGGATTACAACCCTGCCAGAGTTAGTTAAGAAAGAAAAATTTTCAAGGCCACTGTTCTTTTATACTGAGCCCACACCCTCCTTCCAAAGAACCACAGTAATTACTTTTGTATTTCCAATTTTGTTAGGTTCTTATTGCTTTGCAATAACAATACCACAAAGTTGGTGGCTAAGAACAACAACAGGGAATTATTTTGGTTTTTTTTGTTGATTTATTTATTTTTTTATTGTGAAAATACTGTATAGAGGGGTTACAATTACATGGGCAAGATAATGAGTACATTTCTTATCAAGCAATGTAGCCTCCTCCTTTGTTTCCTCTTCCCATCCTTTCCCATCCTACCCCCTCCACCCAACCCTCCTCCCCCCCACCAAAGTTGTAAAGTTTGTTTTTCCACATAATGACTTGTACATCTCATTGTTGCAATGGGTCCACCTGTATCCCTATTTAAATGATTTGTTTTTTTCCCTTCCCCTCCACAAATTATACCCACATCAAATACAGTGAAAGCAGGGGTTATACCATGGGGGAGGGACATACAAAGCAACAAAGAAATCATCTTATAAATGTGTTAGAAACAATCACCTGAAAGAAAAAAAACATTTGAATACATATCTTAGGGTTCATTTCCCTAACAACAACTTATCTGACCTTAACGAGACAAGGTTGTCCACTATCTCCACTGCTCTTCAATCTAGTATTAGAATGCCTAGCTACAACAATAACACAAGATGCAAACATAAACGGAATCCAAATAGGGAAAGAAGTAGAAAAACTTTCCCTCTTTGCAGATGACATGATCTTGTATTTAAAGAATCCCACAGACTCCACTCCCAAATTACTCAAGCTGATTCAAAACTTTGGCAAAGTAGCAGGGTATAAAATTAGCCCTCAAAAATCAATGGCTTTTCTGTATGCCAACCATGAGAAAAGTTGTGGCTGAAATCAGGAAAGCAACTCCATTCATAATAGCCCCACAAAAAAATAAAATACCTAGGAATTAACCAAAGAAGTGAAGGACCTCTATGATGAAAACTTTAAAAACTTGAAAAAGGAAATCAAAACTCCCATGCTCCTGGATTGGAAAGATCAACATCATGAAAATGGCAATACTTCCCAAGGCTATCTACAAATTCAATGTGATACCTATCAATATTCCATCCTCATTCTTCAAGGAAATAGAAGAGGCAATCCAAAATTCATATGGAACAATAAAAGACCCCGAATAGCTAAAAGGATCCTCAACAGAAAGAACAGTGCTGGAGGAATAGCAATACCAAATTTCAAACTCTACTATAAAGCCATAATAATCAAAACAGCTTGGTACTAGCACAAGAACAGACCTCAGGACCAATGGAATAGAATTGAAAACCCAGAAATGAACCTACAGACCTATAGCCATCTAATCTTCGATAAGGGAGCTAAAAAAATAGAATGGAAGAAAGACAGCCTCTTCAGTAAATGGTGCTGGCAAAATTGGTTAACTACTTGCAGAAAACCAAAGCTAGATCTTGCACCAGAATCAACTCCAAATGGATCAAAGACCTCGGAGTCAAAGCAGACACCCTGAAAACATTACAGGATGGAATTGGAGAAACCCTAGGTCTCCTTGGCACAGGTTGAAATTTTCTTAATAGAGACCCAGAAACACAACAAATCAAAAAAGGTTGGACAAATGGGATTGCATGAAATTGCAGAGCTTCTGTATGGCAAAGGACATAGCAAGAATAGACAGCCCACAGATTGGGACAAGATCTTTACTAGCCTTACAACAGACAAGGGTCTCCTATCTAAAATATACCTGGAACTCAAAAAATTAAATCCCCCAACAACAAATCTTCAAAGAAACAACTTCCCAATAAATAAGTGGGCTAAAGATATACAGAGAAACTTCTCTGAAGAGGAAAGAAGAATGGCCAATAGACACATGAAGAAATGCTCAACCTCCCTAGCCACAAAAGAAATGCAAATCAAAACAACATTGAGATACCACCTCACCCCAGTTAGAATGGCTATCATCAAGAACTCTAATAACAACAGATGCTGGAGGGGATGTGGACAGAAGGGAACCTTACTGCATTGTTGGTGGGAGTGTAAACTTGTTCAACCACTTTGGAAAGCAGCATGGAAGTTTCTCAAAAGACTCCACATAGAGCTCCCCTATGACCCTGCAAGCCCACTTTTGGGCATTTACCCAAATGATCACAAACAAGGCCACACTAAAGCTACCAGCACCACTATGTTTATTGCAGCCTTATTTACCATAGCTAAGATATGGAACCAACCCAGATGCCCCTCATTAGATGAATGGATCAAGAAAATGTGGTATATATACACAATGGAATTCTATGCCTCCATCAGAAAGAATGACATTGCCCCATTTGTTAGGAAATGGAAAGACTTGGAAAAAAAATATCTTAAGTGAAGTAAGCCAGGCCCAAAGAAACTTAGGTCCCATGGTTTCCCTTATTTGCAATAACTAGTATATAACAACAGGGATTTAATACTCTTGGTAACATATCTGACATTTATCACATTGAGCTAAAACCAAGATGTTATCAGAGCTAAATACATGTTATTCTGGTATCTTGGAGCTGGGGGGTGAAAGGAGAAGGGGTGTGTTTGTGTGTGTGTGTGTGTGTGTGTGTGTGTGTGTGTGTGTGTTTATTTTTCCACCTTTAATAAGCAGCCTGCATTCTTTGAATTGTGGCCCCTTCCTTTACTTTCAAGGCATTATACTCAAATCTCTGTTTCCATAGTCAAATCTTTCCTGAGTCTGGCCTTCATGTGTAACCTTTTTATACAGATTCTTGTGGTCACACACCCAGTCCAGGATAATCTTTCCAGTCCAGGATAATCTTTCCATCTCAAGATTTTTACAGCAGTTATAGCTAAGAATACACACACATACACACACACACACACACACACACACACACACACACACACACACACACAAACACATACACACAGGTGCTGAGGATTAAGAAATGGAAATCCAACACAACTGGTAAAGGAGCTGTTTACAAGGTTTGGGGCCTCCTGATTATGAATCAATCTTTAAGAAGAACATAGAAACCTGTAAAAGAGAACTTTTAGCCATTCCTGCACAGCATGCTGGTTTCCAACATTTATAGGCTTCAAAAACAGGCATTTTAACTAAGATACCATTTCCTTAAGGGAAGAAGGAAGATATTATCTCACTTATCAAAACTAAGCTTGTCTTTGCACTGATTTAAATTCAATGTAAATTTCTTACATTTTTTCAAAAGCATAACAAAATTTCTTGTACATAGTAGTACTTTCTATTAATATTAATTAATTCTAATAATGTCAGAGTAAAAATGTGACCAGTCTAATCCTTTGTATGGAGCTCTGTCATTGGCCTATTCAATATCTACTGAGGAAAACCTGTCCCAATAGTTTGAAGATTCTTGCTGTTGCTTAAACACAAGGGACAACCCCATAGACTCTATAGAGTATGTCCTTTTAGATAAGCTCCATAGTCATTGGCCTCTTCCATTGTGGGAGTCTCCATCTCAAAAGTGGGCTACATCACCCTTTCCCTTAGATCCCACACACTCATCTTACACTGTATGCCCTCCCCATCACGTATCTTCAGACAAAGTCCCTAATTCTGACTACTGAGCCTGAGCACAGTAGGTCACTCTCACCTGTTATAAAAATAATTGTAATTTTACGTGCCAAAATTTTTGTATTAAAGTATCTTAATTACTTTTATTTTTTATTATTTTATTTTATTTTCAATCTTGGGGCCTGAACTCTGGGCCTAAGCATTGTCCCTCAGCTCTTCAGCTGTACCACTTGAACCACAGTGCCATTTCTAGCTTTTTCTGCTTACGTGGTCCTGAGGAATTGAAACCAGGGCTTCATGCATGTGAAGTAAGCACATTCCCAGCCCCATAAAGTATCTTAATTACTTTTAAAAGGTTTTAGTAACACAACATTTATATTATTATTATTATTATTCAAATTTTTATCATTATTTTAATAAGTATCAAAGTTGAGGTCTCTCTTTGGTGAAACTTCTCAGAAAAAAAGCAAACACAAATATGTGTTTATAACAAATTCCTACTCTTTATTTGTTAGCATATTTTCCAACACATTTACTTGAATACTTGATCATTGGATTAAATTTCCATTGCCAGGAAAATGATGACGGAGAGAATCAACTTATAAAGAGGGAAGGTTTATATTTGATTCATAACTTTAGAGGTCTCAGTACATGGTTGTTTGGCCATATTTCTTTGGGTCTCTGGCACAGTAGTATACCATGACACAGAAAAACTACTCCCCTCATGAAGCAGGGAAGCAGAGAGAAGAAGGGACCAACCAAAGCCAATACTTCACTCTAGGACATACTCCCAATGATCTAACATCCTTCTATTAGTCCTCACCTTCTAAATGTTCTCCCATCTAATAGCACCATAGGGCCGGCAACCAAATCTTTAGCATATATACCTCTATGGGATTTAGATTTGAGATTCAAACCAAAACCATAATAGCAAAGTGAAAACAAAATAAATTAAGTAGTTTAGCTCTCTTTCCTGGCAGTAGATAATCTGTGAAACTATTAACTCAATGTTAATCATATAATATGTTTTATATTTTCTTGCTATGTCTTCCCATTCTTCACAACTTAAATATGTCAGCTGTACCTTGTTCATTGTGTTTCATTTTCTATGAAAACCAATTCTCATTTGTATGTCCTCAGCCACTGAATTATTTGTAGGTCTGGTTATAGACAGGAGTAAACTAATTTCCAATCACATACCTTACAGACTTTTTTCTCCCACAAATCAATATTAATAAAAACAGTAATAAAATAAAGGTTCACCATTTCTCGGCCTATCCATCTCATGTCATCTGAGGAAGCAGTAACCACTCTCATGAACACTGGGCACTACTGAATTTAATGACCTCTTAGTTCTGTAATCTCAAAGAAGAAAATACATTTTCTTATACACTTTAAAAAATTAATAGTCTGTGATACATTCTCTTTCTGAGGGTGAGAATGGAATATGAAAACCTAGGCTTATTTGTTCACTCTGCTGAAAATATCTCCTGTTAGAAGAAACTTTGGTTTCCACTGAAAATATTGGCTTCCCCATTAGCCATCTGCTAGATGGTGCAAATGTTCTATGTGGTTTTCTCAGCTGGAACATTTGGAAAATAAATACATTGTTGCAAAAATTCACATGGTTGGCCATAATGTTTGTGATAATGTTGTTGACTTACCAGATGTCCTGGAAATTCCTGGGGTAGAAGTAAATCCAGTAGGTCCAAACCTCTCTGTCATGTTGTGGACTGATGTTTGGTATATCTGATTGTAGCTATTGCTCGTGGTTTACAATGGCATTGCTTCACTTCACCAGTCATTCTGGAAAGTAAAACAAAAAGGGAATTGAACTGCTTGTGTTACCCTGGCTATGCTAATGCCTGATATATAAAAAATCTATTGTTTGTTATTTTTCCAAATGATTGCTTTTCCAAACTGTACGCAACTATCTGTAGGTAAGCTTAAATACTGTGACCTTACTAGTGCTTCTCTACAGCTGGTAAAGAAGCAACAAAGTCTAACAGTTGGGTGCTTCATTCAACTCATTATGCCTAAGGAATTTGTTTGAAATGTGCATAACCTCTGTTTTCAGTCTAAGTTTTCTCTTTTGAAATTGTATTAATGGAATGATGAAAAGTATTCTATGCTTTAGTATGCCAATAAATTAGACTTCTCTTGGAAGTGGAGTTATCTCTTAGTAGTGTGCTTCTCTAGCTGTTTTCATTTGAAGTACTAGAAATATCTGAGCAGAATGAAGACATTTTGCAGATGGGAATTCATTTTATTACTCCATACACTTTTTTAATATATATTTTTTATTGTAAGGATGCTGTACAGAGGGGTTGTACTTACATGAGAAAGGTAATGAGTGCATTTCCTATCAAGCATTGTTATCTCTCCTTTGTTTATCCTCTAGTATCCCTTCCCTCCCAGCCTCCCCAACTCTTCCTCCCCCCACAAGTTATAAAGTTCATTTTCAGCATAGTGTCTTTTACATCTCATTATTACAATGGGCCAACCTGTATTCTTATTTCAGCTTTTTGTTATTTCCCGTCCCCTCCCAAAATTAGAAAAATGTATATACAAGATGCAGGGCACTAGAATTAAATACAGTGAAAACAGGGGTTATACCATGGGGAAAGATCATATAAGAGAAACAAAAATATCACATAGTACATTATAAGTACATTTAAAACAACAGAAACAAAAACAAAATCTCTGTGTCCCTATCTTGGGGGTATTTCTCTTAGCATCATTTTATATGGTCATATGCACATAGCTTTTGACTTTTTCTACTTGTCTTAGACATATCCTAGTTATTGCAGATAAAGGAAACCATGGGACCTATGTTTCTTTAGGCCTGGCTTACTTCACTTAATATAATTTTTTCCAAGTCTTTCCATTTCCTAACAAATGAGGCAATGTCATTCTTTCTGATGGAGGCATAGAATTCCATTGTGTGGAATTCCATTCTTGATCCATTCCATTCTTGATCCATTCATCTACTGAGGGGCATATGGGTACTTCCATCTTAGCTATTGTAAATAATGCTGCAATAAACATAGTTGTGCTGGTAGCTTTAGTATGGCCTTGTTTGTTTTCATTTGGGTAAATGCCCAAAAGTGAGCTTCCTGGGTCATAGGGGAGCTCTATGTGGAGTCTTTTGAGGAACCTTCATACTACTATCCAGAGTGGTTGAACAAGCTTACACCCTACCAACAATGCAGTAGGGTTCTCTTCTGGCCACATCCCCTCCAGCATCTGTTGTTATTAGAGTTCTTGATGATAGCCATTCTAACTGGGGTGAGATGGTATCTCAATGTTGTTTTGATTTGCATTTCTTTTATGGGTAGGGAGGTTGAACATTTTTTCATGTATCTATGGCCATCCTTCTTTCCTCTTCAGAGAAGTTTCTCTTTAAGTCTTTAGCCCACTTATTAATTACTTGGTTGTTTCTTTGAAGATTTGTTGTTGGGGTATTTAATCTTTTGAGTTCTAAGTATATTTTAGATATGAGACCCTTGTCAGTTGTATCACTTGTTAAGATCTTCTCCCAACCCATGGACTTTCTATTGATTTTGCTAGCTATGTTCTTTGCCATGCAGAAGCTCTGCAGTTTCATGCAATCCCATTTGTCCAACTTTCCTTGATATGTTGTGTTTCTGGGTCTTTTTTAAGAACATTTTGACCTGTGCCAAGGAGCCCTAAAGTTTCTCCTATTCCTTTCTGTGATATTTTCAGGGTGTCTTCTTTGACTTCGAGGTCTTTGATCCATTTTACTCCATAGACATTTAACTACCAGGCAGTCCTATGTGATATTGTGGACTACTACTCTTCCATATTCATTATTTATCTTTAACTCCTATCAGAAATGAGAT
The DNA here is from genome assembly GCF_024711535.1 of Dipodomys merriami. NCBI lineage: Eukaryota > Metazoa > Chordata > Mammalia > Rodentia > Heteromyidae > Dipodomys > Dipodomys merriami. The sequence goes on from NW_027206179.1 coordinate 53,762,332, forward strand.
GCCACATAAGGGTTTACATTCTGAAAAATTTTTAAATAGTGATTTCATTTGTATTTGAGATTGCTGTAATACCAAACAATTGCAGTTTACTTGATTTCTTGGTGTTTACATAGTGTCAGAGCAAAGGCGTGGCCAGTCCACTTTTACATCACACATCTTTCCCTGTCCTGGTGTTCTGCCATCAACCTACACAATAGCTATTGACACAATCCTATCCCAACAGTTTGAGGAACTTTGCTATTGCTTAATACCTAATAGGCTCTCTGTGGCATGTCCTCTTTAGATGGACTATGTAGCCATTGTCAGGGTCTCCATCTCAGAAGTAGGCTTTGATGGGAATCTTCATTGTTCTCATAACCCAATGCTGCCCTCCTGGCCCACTTGACCCACCGCCATAGGACCATTCTTGGAAATCCCCACCTTGAAGCAATTCTCTCAGGAACCTCATCTGTCGGAAAAGTGTGCATTAGCCTAGACAAGACCTTTTGCCACAATTGCCTGATACTTAAACACTGGACCCCCACTTTCCATGTTCCTTGTATCTCCAATTCTGTTAGGTGTTCCATGGAGCACCTCTTCAGCCATAAAAATCCTGATCTATTCTGTTGAGATTCTGTCTTCTTTCTTTCTGTGTGCTTGATCTTTCCTAAAAGTTTTAACTCACTTTTCTCTTAATATCACACATTCCTCTTGAGTTTTGTCCCCTCCTCATCACTTACACTGCAAATAAAACTCAAGACCTTGTCTCATGGATCCATTGAGGTCTCTGTTCTTACTTCCCTTTTCTTCCTCTTTACTCTATCCCTCCCTTTCACTCTCTTTAAAGGAATCAGATTTGGGGAACCAGAACTTATGTACAGTTTTATTCCATCATTCCCCTAAAGTGAAAATTATAAAGATAATTACTTACTTGAATGGAGGAATAAGAGATATTTTAAATCATCTATTAGTATCTCAAAAATTGTATGTCTAATCAGAACAGAGAAACAAGAAGAAGAAAATGCCCAAATGGAGAGATGGTAAATCAATAACTTTATCAGCAATTTTTTTGATGGAAGAACTGTTACAACTACCTATTTAAAGGTTTTATCCATATAATACTCTATATTTAAGGTCCTCATTATACCTTGTTCATGTAAACCCAGTCATCCTCGCTATAATTTTGAAAAAAGTAAAGATTCAGAGTTACCCAATCTATGGGTAAGTGCATGAAAAAATAGAAGTTAATGGCAGGACAAATATTGACTACTGTATGGTTGTGTTTCAATGCCATGTGTTGTTCTGATAGAAAGATTTTGCTTCCTAATAAGTGTCCTCTACTTTAGGAATATCTCCATAACAATGAAAACTCTTAGAAATGTAGAGTTGAAGTACATTAGAAATTACCTAATGCAGTGGATCTCCATTTTGAGTACATCCCAATTACCTGAGGAGATTTCACATCATATATGCATACCCATCCCTGCCTCAAGCTAATTGGATAACAGTCCCAAGTAAAATGCCAACCCATGGTATGTCTTAAAGCTCCCTAGATAGTTGCAACACAACGGAGATAAAGACTTATCATGCTTGCCTACTTGTACCATCTAGGTTGTACTGGTTGTGGTTTCTCCAAGGTAATCACCCTAAGTGAAAGAGCAATGGTGCAGGACTAATCCTTCTGGTCCTTCCCTACACATTCTTATCACCTTACTCACACAGTCTTAACATTGAAAATCCACTTTAGAGTCTCCACACAAGCAAAGCTCTACTCCAGCTTATTTTAATGTTGAAAACAATACATTAGAATAGCACAATTGCAATCACATATTTTCCATTATAAAACAATAATAAGTGTTCCTATTCCTACCCGTCCCGCCCCCCAAATGACTCCACAGCCTCCAACCCCACTCTGTTTAATAAATGTTAAACAACACATTTTGAAATGACATTCCACTCCAGAATGACATTTAAAAGCTCTGGAGTTTAATTGCTGTGGATAACCATCAATCATTGCTGGGATGCCCCTGAGACAGTGGACTTTGAGGAATGCCATCCATCTCGTGGCGATATTGTGGCTGGCTGTCTTTCCCTCCTCATCACTGGTTGATGGGGCTGATGGAGATCGGCTGCTGCACTTTCAAACTATCTCCCACTCTCTCACCTGCTCAGCATGACTACTGAACTGAGACGTGTTATGACAGTCTGCCTGCTTTTCCCTGTTCAGATTAATGAATACAGCTTTAGCTGTTAATTCAAAGCTAGTCAAGCTTATATCCAACAATTAGAGACCAATTTTCATATTCAGTTTGAGTGTATATGTGGAAGGTTGTGGGAGAGGAATGCAATTTGGCGTGATTCTTTTCTATCTAGAGGGAACACAAAGAAGAAAGAAGAGTAAGGGATCCTGAAGCAGGTATCTGAATCCTCCATTGGGTCTACCTACAATAAAATGTTTCAAGCCTCTTCATCTTACAAGCTACAACATTATCCTGGGGGGGGAGGGGTGGGAGAGGGTGGTGAGCTTCCTGCCCTGCAGTTAGACTGCAATCCATCAAAAATAACAAGCACAAGGCAAGCCTCAGTGCACCTCTGCCTTCCAGGAGGGTCAGTAGCTAAGCCAGCATTCTAAGACTCTTATCTTCTTTCCTCCTTCCACAATAAGAAATGGAATGTTTACTTGTCCACAGAATTATGTAAGTGACCTTTTATGCTCCTGTTCAGGAGCCTTGGGACAAAGAAAACTTAATGTTTCATTCTCAACACTGCATGTAATTCCCTAATTTTAAAGTTAGGATAAAAAAAAAAGGCCACATCTTATGTAGAAAAGCCCAATATGGACCCTAAATGCCAGATAACATCAAAATGTACTCTTATCTGAAATTATATCTTCAGAAAGGGGAAAACAAGTGGGACCAGAGGATTGCTGTCTCTCTATGCTAAGGGCAGGGGTGCTTCTTGGAACACATGTCCATCTTGGGTAAGCAGTACGTTTAATTTGGTGTTAGAAATTTCTCCATAATCATTTAAGCTGATCTTATTTTTAAACTACATGGTACATGTTGGGGTCACAAAACAAATCAACTGATGGTGGTTTGGGGAGTGTTGATGACTTGATTTTCATTACTGCATTTCTTCCTGTTTTTCCTTAGTATTAGCAACTGACTTTCATGTCAGGTTACCTCATCTGTTAAGTGAAGGCTCCAGGAGTGGAAGAGACATCCTTATTTGGAGAAGACTGTACATATGACAGACATATGGGGATGATAGTGGTCAGACTCATGTGAACATGTTTACTCAGGGGATAAAACAACCAACAAAGGGCTGGGAATGTGGGCTTAGGCAAGCTTAGAGTGCTTGCCTAGCATGCATGAAGCCCATGTTGATTCCTCAGTACCATATAAACAGAAAACATGGAAGTAACACTGTGGCTCAAGTGGTAGAGTGCTAGCCTTGAGCAAAAGAAACTCAGAGATAATTCCCAGGTCCTAAGTTCAAGCCCCAGGACTGACAAAAAGAAAAAGAAAAAAGAAAAGACAGAAAAAGAAAGGAGAAAGGAAGGAAGGAAGGAAGGGAGGGAGGGGAGGGAGGGAGGGAGGGGAGGGAGGGAGGGAGGGAGGGAGGGAGGGAGGGACAGAAAGAAAGAAAGAAAGAAAGAAAGAAAGAAAGAAAGAAAGGAAGGAAGGAAGGAAGGAAGGAAGGAAGGAAGGAAGGAAGGAAGGAAGAAAGAAAGAAAGAAAGAAAGAAAGAAAGAAAGAAAGAAAGAAAGAAGGAAAGAAAGAGACAGAGAGAAAGAAAGAAAGAGACAGAGAAAGAAAGAAAGAAAGAAAGAGATTGAGAGAGAGAGAGAGAGAGAGAGAGAGAGAGAGAGAGAGAGAGAGAGAGAGAGAGGCAAAGTGTCCAGAGTTACAAATGCAATAATCATTTTGGTGGATCTCTATTCTGCTTAAGTCTTTGATGATTGGTTAAAATGCCTGATTATGTTGTCTATAAACTATATGCACAACCCTATTGTCTATGAGCTGGTGATTAACAAGGCTGAACTTACCAAACTGATACTAATAATATATGAGACAAATAGAATGTAGTTGATATAGTGTCTACTTCATAACAGAATTTAATAGTAGAAAATATATCAGCAATGATTTTCTAGGAATTTATATCTAATTAAGGGCACATATATTAAAACAATTGAATAAATAATGGTTATTGACCAATTTAATGAAATATGCTATACATTGGTAATACAAGTCATTTAACAGAAAATAATCAGAAATAAGGAATGATAAGGTAATTGGGCAGCCACTCTGAAGAGGAGATA